>NW_027466898.1:0-600000 GCF_046128005.1 Genypterus blacodes
TCTGAAGAAACACTAAGCAGTGTATTGGAAACACAGCAACATGACTTCATCCAGAGTCATGGGTGGCTTCATCACTTTCTTCTAAACACTGTCAAACGGCACCTTGTCATCCCATCTCTTCTTTAATTCATTTATAAATTTGCTCTTGGCCACACCCAGAATCAGCCTCAGCTCACACATCAGCTATAATGCAAGTAAGTGTTAAAACTTGCAACAATGCTTGCTGAGTGGATAAGCCAGATTTGATCGGCTGGATTCAGCCCTGAAAATCCAGATGGCCCAACCAGTGACTTGGAGGAGGAGGAGCTACAGATCCCATGATGATCACACACATCTCACACACTTCTCACTGCAAAAGCTTTTTCAGTAAGAAAAACGTCACTAAATTATTTTTTTAATCAAATATTCACTCAAGCCAACTCACTGCGCATCCCCCGGAGTTCGTTTCAACCCATCATCAAGAATTGGAAGGAGTTTGGCCATCCTCACAAACTGAGTGACTGGGCAAGAGGGAGACTGGTAAGGGAGACCACCAAGACACCTATGACCTGTCTGAAGGAGTTAAAACATTCAGTGGCTGAGATTGGAGAGAATGTGCACACAACTGTTGCTCGAGTTCTTCACTAGTCAAAGCTGTATCGGACAGTGGCAAAGAGAAAGCCACTGTTGAAAAATCTCAAACTGGAGTTTGCCCAAAGGCATGTGGGAGACTCCAAGGTCAATTTGGGGGAAGGTTATTTGATCTGTTGAGACAAAAATGTACTTTTTAGGTCATCAGATTACTGCTCTGTTTGGCCAACGCTTAAACACTGCACATCTCCACAAACACACTATCCCCACATTGCAGCATGGTGGTGTGGCAGCATCATGGTGTGGGGGGCTTCTTGGCAGCAGGCCCCAGAAGGCTTGTAAAGATAGAGGGGAAAATGAATGCAGCAACATTTTGTGAAATCCTGGAGGACATTATTACTCAGTATGCAAGAGAGCTACAACCTCGGAGAAGAGCTGTTCACGCCCGATCCCTTTTGGAAGCTTACAGAGCTTGAGCTTTTTTGCAAGGAGGAATGGACAGAAATTGCAGTATCCAGAAGAGCAAGCCTGATAGAGACCTCTCCACACAGACTCAGTGCTGTGATTGCAGCCAACGGTGCATGTACAAATTGGCTTGTACCTGTACTCTGCTCAATGACAATAAAGTTGAATCAAATCTAATTCACTGGTGTAGCCTTACTGACACCTACTGGAAGTTTGCACACATTGCTGCATAGTAATGACTAGTGATCATAACACATCACACACAATATTAAACCCAAATAACACAAAAGAAGAATATAAAGGAACCCTCTTATTAACATCCTTTCAATGGAAATACGTTTGTCTACCCTAAACATGACATCTGCGCCACATTGAGGTCACAGACATTCCTTATGTCACCCTTTGTCCTTTTGTCACCATGGAGAGAATTATCATTTTGGTTTAATTTAATCAGTGTTACATATTGGCAACATACACAAATCTATTCCCATGTCTGAAGAAACACTTAGTAGTGTATTGGATACACAGCAACATGACTTCATCCAGGTCATGGGTGGCTTCTAACTTTCTTCTAAACACTGTAAAACGGCACCTTGTCCTCCCATCTCATCTTTACTTCATGTATAAATTTGCTCTTGGCCACACCCAGAATCGGCCTCAGCTCACACATCATCTATAATGCAAGTAAGTGTTAAAACTTGCAACAATGCTTGCTGAGTGGATAAGCCACAATTATGAATTAATCACTGGCATTATGAAGACCGTTGAAACATGGCTATGCATCAGGGATCATTGTTAGCTTGTCCTCTTCTTTCAGTACATTACTGTTGATGAAGGCTCTTCTAAACACCTTCAAACTACACCTAGTCACCCCATCTCAATTCCATCGAGTGCAGTTAATGTGTCTCAAGTGATTGAAGTAAAACGACACCTGTGTCTGGGAGGTCCAGTCACTGGTTCAGAAAACAAAAGAACACTCCAAGCAACTCAGAGAAAAGATCATTAGAAAGTATAAGTCAGGGGACGGCTACAAAACTCTTTCCAACTCACTGCACATCCCCTGGAGTTCATTTAAATCCATCATCAAGAAATTGAGTGACTGGGCAAGAGGGAGACTGGTGAGGGGAGTCCACCAAGACACCTACGATCACTCTGAAGGAGTTAAAACCTTCAGTGGCTGAGATTGGAGGGACTGTGCATACAACTGTTGCCCGAGTACTTCACTAGTCAAAGCTGCATTTGAGGGTGGCAAAGAGAAAGCCACTGTTGAAAAATCTGGAACTGGAGTTCGCCCAAAGGCATGTGGGAGACTCCAAGGTCAATTTGGAGGAAGGTTAGTTGAACTGATGAGACAAAAATTTAGCTTTTGGGTCATCAGATTTTTTGCTCTGTTTGGATAACACGTAAACACTGCATATCTCCACAAACACACCATCCCCACATTGAAGCATGGTGGTGGCAGCATCATGGTGTGGGATGCTTCTCGGCAGCAAGTGCAGTCAGCGCCGACAGGTTTGAATGCATGTGTGCCGTGAGGAAGGGTGTGTTTCCTGTGTGTGTGACTAAGAGAACAAAAGGGAGCCGCGTGTGTGTCCAGTTTGGGCTCCATTGCAAATACGAAGTACATAAACTCTGAAATTTGAAGCTGAAAATTGTAGTAGAAGTACAACTACTAAAAACTTGTACATAAAGTAGTGGTCAAAATTGATGGTTGAATGTTCCTTCTGGCAATATAATCGGTTAAAAACCTGTTGCAGTGTTGTTTTGTTGTGTGCTGCGGGAGCACTGCTTTTACGGTGTTGAAAAATAGTTGAAACTTACGTTGCTATATTTTGTGCTGTATTGCTATATTCACCCAGTGTGTTGAGACAGATGTGTACGCAGCTCTGTCCTGTGCCCTACTGAAGCATAGGAGGGGCGTATACCACCGAGTGGGCGTGCCTAGACCTCACACACTCGGGCCTGCTTAACAGGAAGAAAGGAGAGAGGCTGACTTCCCTCCTCCCCATCTGAGACTCTATGGAGTCAGGTCTGACCACTTAATATTATTTGGCTTACACCACATATTCTGTACATTAACTGAGAGCTGCAATACAGTATTGGCATATATGGTTGCATTGTTTGATTTAAATGTATTACCAGATGCTGAATTCAGAATAAGTGCTTAAGAAGAGGTGACGTAGGACATATAACATAACTTGTGCTTGAAACATGTATGTTGCTTAACTTAGTTAAGAAGACCAAATTGCAATTATTGCCATTCTAAAACTACGCAATTGAGCCTATCCAGGTATAAAAACATCAAAAGACAATATTCAAATTGTTGATACGCACAGCAGAAATGGACGGAATACCGGTAACCCTCTTGGGAATGAAATATCCCCTGAGCAAAAAAGACATAGTGAAAACATCTGAAAATTGGGAGAAGCGAACTAAAAACTTATGCAGTCCTTGGCCAGCTGGAGGCACATTTGACGTCAATGCATTCGAAGAGATGCAACTCAAAAAAAAAATAAAAGACTAAAAACCGTTGGACAAAGGCAAGAAAAGACAACAGAAAAGACAGAAAGAGGAAGAGATAATTAAATTGTTCAAAGATGAAGGCACAAATTACAGGAACAGGTTGAGAGAAATCCGAGAGAATTTAAGAGCTAAAAAGGTGCGAGCGGAGAGGAAACAGACAAAGAAACAGCTAGTGTCAACAGATACTGCAGGAATATATCCAAATCTGGCAGGGGTCGTTCAAATTTCAGGAGACATTGAATTTGATCCTTACCGAGCATCTCATGTCCAATATAAAGAGTCGACTCCAAAAGTTTACAGCAGAGAAAGGAACAAGGAAGTTGTAAAGGACAAACCAAAAGTCTTAGATTGTTTTGCAGAGAGAAACCAGGCTCTGAAAGAGAAAGAGGCAGAGGCATATTGGTTGAAGTTTGACCAACTAAGTGAAGAAAACCTGTAACATACTAAGTATCAAGAGATAGAAGTAGAGGCAGAACAGGAAAAAGGGCTTAAGAGATGTTAAGGGAGAAGCGAGGGCACACGATATGAGAGAGCAGGGCAAAGTATGTGACGCTCGAGCAAATTACACTGAAGGACCTCGGGAAGTAGAACAGAGAGATATTGTGTCAGGAAGTCTTACATTTGCTGCAGGAAGCCAACAGGGGGCCAAAAGCAAGGAGAAAGATTATGACCTTAGATACAGACCTGCAATAAGGCCTCCAGACAGATATGACCCTGGGCAATATCCAATATGGATAAAGGGGGCACAGGGACAGTATAGCCCATGGCAAACACTCGACCTTGAGGGACTGATTGCTCGACTTCCTAACGTCCATGAGGGGGCCAGCAAATGGATAAAAGCATTCAAGGAAGAGACAGTGGGCAAAATATTGGCTCTTGGCGACATTAAGGCACTGTGGGCCCGAACCATGGGGGTGCCAACAATGGAAAATGTCTTGCGCATGAGTGGCGCACAATGGATGGTTGATCCACTAGCCGATGGAACTGAATTCAATCCATATCGAGCTGGCTTATGGGGGGTCCTGAGGAAAGAATATCCGGTCAAGATTGACCCCAAGGCACTGAAGGGTGAGCTTCTTACTGATACAGAGAATCCAGCTGCCTACATCAGTCGTCAACTGAAAAGATGGAAGCAGGAAACTGAGGAGGAAGCTGAGAGAAGCCACAATGACACAATGACACCACAATGACAATTCTGGAATCAATCTTCAAATGAGCGTAACATAAAAAAGAACAAATGTTTATTGGCTGGGGGATATAACTGAACAAATGACTTAAATTCTACAGAAGTGGGAACATTTTAAATTTAATCTAATACATAATAATAGGAAAACAGGGAGCAACCATAAATATTGACCCCAATCCTTTCATTTTCAGAGTGATACAATGTTCCTGAATCTATAACATACATGACTTTGCGGGTAAATCTTAATTTGGAATCAAAAGACTTGAGAGGTACTTTTAGGGCGCTGCTAGTTTACTGTTTTATTTTTACTATTTGTATTATTGAGTTGTTTACGCATCTGAAGGTTAAAAGCTCCAGAGTGCCTGTGTGGGGCGTACATGTGTTACATGCTCTGTACGTTGGTGGGGTTGATGCATAATGAAAGTTTACTATTTTGTTTATTTTCTTATTAAATTGATAGTTGCAGCTATGGCATTGCTAACCATGTTGATTTCTGATTTGCACAGTGTAGATACACTGTGCAAAAATTGCAAACAACAGCGATATTGGTCGCCATTTTTGCAGACAATGGTGGTGATGTGCTAGGACAATGGGAAATTTGTGCCCAAAATAATGCAAGAAAAGGAATATTAGCCATATTCCAGTGCCAGAAGGACCATTCAAACATCTGTTCACAGACTATGTTGACGTGAGAAAATCAGTGCATGGAAAGCATTGCATGGTAGTAATAATTGATCGCTTAAGTCGTTGGGTTGAAGAAATAGCATCAAAAGGCCTAGGGTCAGAAACTGTTGTTAAGTTCTTGATAAAAGAAGTAATTCCACGTTTTGGTATACATTCAGAAATAAGTTCAGATAATGGATCAGCATTTGTGCAGAACGTAGCTTGAGGAATCTTATAACAGTTAAGAAGCAGACAAAGGTTGGTTGGTTGGTTGGTGTATATCATCATCAGTCTCAAGGGACAGTCAAAAGAGTTCTCTAAAAGGCAAAGCAGCACAAAGCTCAATTGCAATGATGCTCTACCACTTACACTAATGAGTTATCGCATGCAAACTAACAGAAGCAGACATTTAACCCTGCATGAGAGGCGGACTGGTGGACTCATGCCACACCGCATTTGAGAGGACCCTGCTTGAGCAGTTGCAAATGCAGTTGAAGGAATATATGAGGTGGCTAACTGCCATACATGAAGTCATCTATTTACAGGAAAAAAACAGGGTTCCTGATTCTAGTTCAGTAGCAGAGAGCCCGGTGGTGCCAGGAGACCAGGTCCACATTCAGGTCCAGAGAAAGTGACGCGAAGGGCCATACACAGGGCAACACCAACTGCTGTCCAGGTGGAGGGAAGAACTACATGGTACCATCCAAACCACTACACCACTGTCCATAGAGCTGAAGCAGACATCTAGCATTGCCACGCACGAGGACATCTATATCAACATATATGAACTTTGCACTTCCTGTATCAGTATCGGGTTGATATATGTATACTCTGTATCAGCATATTAACATGCATTTGTTACTCATGGTGTTTGCATCTGTATTGGTAAATGCAGGAACTACAATATTCCTATAGGAAGAACTCTTGATTGTGTAAATTTATGCTAATCTCATTTTGATCTTATTTTCAGTTAAATAGGTAATTCATTTACTCAGTAATCACAGTGAAGCAATTCATATTTCAGTTTTACATTGTTGGTTTATGTTTATGATCTACACACAACTGGGCACCGCAGGCAAAATGCTGACTTGACAAGATCTGCCAGGCTTACATTCCATTTATAACCTATATTTATGTATGTAACCTATTTTTATGTATGTATTGTAATGGAACCACATCCAGCGCAAAAGCGTGATCGCCCATGATTAAGTTGAGAGGCAAGGGGGTCTTGAGGGAATTTTTCTAGCATTTTGATGCTAGTTTTTGTCCGTCACTGGTTGTTTGGTTCCAGCTAAAATATGTATATCATCATGTTGGCGATATTGAAATCGCCAAAGGGGGAATTATGTGGAAGAAAATGTACTATATTCAGGACAATAGTATGCAAGTGAACCGTGTGTTCTTGGCAATCATTTAATATTATGTAACTGTTCAATATCAGAAAGGAAGTACACAAGTTGTTTTTAACCTTGAGTGTTTTACCAGAAACATCCATCATCAGCGAGGAAGCGACATTGTGTATTGCCAGGTCACCGTGACATGGTTACTAAGGTAGCCAGGGCCAACAATAGAACAATGGAAAGTTCTAGTTTGGGTTTGTGAGGGCTGGGGTGAGGTTCTAAGAACTCCTTGATATAAACTGATGTTGGCTCTATGTGGAGCCAGTGCCCATATTCACAATGACGTGTAAGATAGCACTCATGTGTGAATGAATAACGAAGATACACAGCCTCAACTGTCTCCGCAAATTGATATATAGAATTATACTATTGTATATTGTTCTTCTAAACACCTTCAAACTGCACCTAGTCACCCCATCTCATTTCCATTGAGTGCAGTTAATGTGTCTCAAGTGATTGTAGTATAACGACACCTGTGTCTGAGAGGTCCAGTCACTGGTTCAGAAGTATTCCTGCCAGAATTACACAATGAAGACAAAAGAACACTCCAAGCAACTCAGAGAAAAGATATTTGAAAAGAATAAGTCAGGGGATGGCTACAAAACAAATTCCAACTCACTGCGCATCCCCCCCGAGTTCATTTCAATCCATCATCAAGAAATGGGAGGAGTATGGCCATCCTTGCAAATTGAGTGACTGGGCAAGAGGGAGACTGGTGAGGGAGACCACCAAGACACCTACGACCTCTCTGAAGGAGTTAAAACCTTCAGTGGCTGAGATTGGAGAGACTGTGCATACAACTGTTGCCCGAGTACTTCACTAGTCAAAGCTATAGGGGAGAGTGGCAAAGACAAAGCCACTGTTGAAAAATCTGGAACTGGAGTTTGCCCAAAGGCATTTGAGAGACTCCAAGGTCAATTTGGAGGAATGTTATTTGATCTGATGAGACAAAAATGTAGCTTTTGGGTCATCAGATTATTCGCTCTGTTTGGCCAACACGTAAACACTGCACATCTCCACAAACACACCATCCCAACTTTGAAGCATGGTGGTGGCAGCATCATGGTGTGGGATGCTTCTTGGCAGCAGGCCGTGGAAGGCTTTTAAAGAAAGAGGGGAAAATGAATGCAGCAACATTCTGTGAAATCCTGGAGGACATTATGACTTAGTATGCAAGAGAGCAACAACCTCGGAGAAGAGCAGTTCACGCCCGATCCCGAAGCAAGCTTACAGAGCTTGAGCTTTTTTGCATGGAAGAATGGACAGAAATTGCAGTATCCAGACGTGCAAGCCTGATAGAGACCTCTCCACACAGACTCAGTGCTGTGATTGCAGCCAAAGGTGCATGTACTAATTGGCTTGTACCTGTGCTCTGCTCAATGACAATGACGTTGAATCAAATCTAATTCACTGGTGTAGCCTTACTGACACCTACCGGAAGTTTGCAGATATTGCTGCATAGTAATGACTATTGATCAAAACACATCACACACAATATTAAACCCAAATAACACAAAAAAAGAATATAAAGGAACCCTCTTATTAACATCCTTTCAATGGAAATACATTTGTCTACCCTAAACATGACATCTGCGAAACATTGAGGTCACAGACATTCCTTATGTCACCCTTTGTCCTTTTGTCACCATCGAGAGAATTATCATTTTGGTTTAATTTAATCAGTGTTACATATTGGCAACATACACAAATCTATTCCCATGTCTGAAGAAACACTAAGCAGTGTATTGGATACACAGCAACATGACTTCATCCAGGGTCATGGGTGGCTTCATCACTTTCTTCTAAACACTGTAAAATGGCACCTTGTCCTCCCATCTCATCTTTACTTCATGTATGAATTTGCTCTTGGCCACACCCAGAATCGGCCTCAGCTCAAACATCACCTATAATGGAAGTAAGTGTTAAAACTTGCAACAATGCTTGCTGAGTGCATAAGCCAAAATTATGATTTAATCACTGGCATTATGAAGATCCTTGAAACATGGCTATGCATCAGGGATCATTGTTAGCTTGTCCTCTTCTTTCAGGATGTAACTGTTGATGAAGGCTCTTCTAAACACCTTCAAACTACACCTAGTCACCCCATCTCAATTCCATCGAGTGCAGTTAATGTGTCTCAAGTGATTGTAGTATAACGACACCTGTGTCTGGGAGGTCCAGTCACTGGTTCAGAAGTATTCCTGCTAGAATTACACAATGAAGACAAAAGAACACTCCAAGCAACTCAGAGAAAAGATATTTGAAAAGAATAAGTCAGGGGATGGCTACAAAACCATTTCCAACTCACTGCACATCCCCCCGAGTTCATTTCAATCCATCATCAAGAAATGGGAGGAGTATGGCCATCCTCGCAAATTGAGTGACTGGGCAAGAGGGAGACTGGTGAGGGAGACCACCAAGACACCTACGACCTCTCTGAAGGAGTTAAAACCTTCAGTGGCTGAGATTGGAGAGACTGTGCATACAACTGTTGCCCGAGTTCTTCACTAGTCAAAGCTGTATGGGAGAGTGGCAAAGAGAAAGCCACTGTTGAAAAATCTGGAACTGGAGTTTGCCAAAAGGCATTTGAGAGACTCCAAGGTCAATTTGGAGGAATGTTATTTGATCTGATGAGACACAAATTTTGCTTTTGGGTCATCAGATAATTCAGAAATCCATATCCACAAACACACCATCCCCACATTGGTGGGGCAGCATCATGGTGTGGGATGCTTCTCAGCAGCAGGCCCTGGAAAGCTTGTAACTATAGAGGGGAAAATGAATGCAGCAACATTTTGTGAAATCCTGGAGGACATTATGACTCAGTATGCAAGAGAGGGACAACGTCGGAGAGAACTGTTCATGCCCGATTCCCAAGCAACCTGACAGAGCTCGAGCTTTTTTGCTAGGAAGAATGGAAAGAAATTGCAGTATCCAGATGTACAAGCCTGATTGAGACCTCTCCACACAGACTCAGTGCTGTGATTGCAGCCAAAGGTGCATCTACTCATTGGCTTGTACCTGTACTCTGCTCAATGACAATAAAGTTGAATCAAATCTAATTCAGTTGTGTAGCCGTACTGACACCTACTGGAAATTTGCAGATATTGCTGCATAGTAATGACTGGTGATCAAAACACATCACACACATCATTAAACCCACATAACACAAAAGAAGAATATAAATGAACCCTCTTATTAACATTCTTTCAAAGGAAATACGATTGTCTACCCTAACATGACATCTGTGCCACATTGAGGTCACAGACATTCCTTTTGTCACCCTTTGTCCTTTTGTCACCACCAAGAGTATTATCAATCTGAGTGTTTTTAATCAGCGATACGTATCGGTAACATACACCAATCTATTCCCATGAGTGGCGTCCGGCAGGAGACCGTAAGCGTCTGGTCAGGACAGGGTCCGATTCTTTTGTCTTTCAATGGCCAAAAGAAGGAGGAGGCTGACCTGACCCAAAGACTGACTCAAGTTCTGGGCTTGGGAGGAGGAGGAGATTGCGGTGGCAGCGGTGGTAGTAGTCGCCAGAGTTAGAAAGGAGGAAGACAAAATCTACCACCCGACCTGCCCCCAGTCCAGTATGTGTGATGTGGCCCAAGGTGAGTGGTGTGAAAATACACATTTTAATATGTCACGTAGAAGATTGGGGGATTAAAAATCACTTATTCTCACTTGTGTAATTACTCACAGCTATGACACCAGACAACTGAAAAGACACCAGCATGGCAATGCCAGTGATCAACTGCCAGCGGACAGTCCTGTCCCTCAGTAACTGTAGAACAGAAACAACTTGTAGATTGTTCTGGCGCTCCATTCCGTCATTCCATGCATTCCATTCATCTCTCCTTTTTTTCAGAGGAATCTCCTGAGGGGTGAGACCAAAACAGAATATTTAAAAGTAGCATTGAACTGCTTAATTCCAGAAGTTTTAAATAGAGTTACTTGTGTCTAGTTTGTTTGTAATTTATGTTGAAAATTACCAGTATTTGTCCTTTAGAACCAGTTTAACAAATCAGGTGGGTTTGCTCTTTATTTACCCAATAAGCTGGCAGGTGCCTGTCTCTTGTTCCAAACATGACCTCCATTTCCAGAAGTGTCAGCATCCTTAAAATAAAAACTAAAACGCCCAATTTTCTCTGAAATAAGTTGAAATTGACCATTAATTATTCAATATCTGATAGATGTGATACTTTGCCTTGCTTTCCAATGTAACATATTTAAAATAATATAACAAATGAATAGTGCTGGACTAAATTATAGCAATCCCTGAGAAGTGATAATAAATAATGGTGTCTTCAACCTTAGAATCAATAATTCAGCCTCTATAAATGGAGAAAACCTTTCCAAGTGCTGTTTTCTCTCAGGGACAATTTTCGACTTTTTATTTTTAGGGTACCAAGACTTTTAGCCATGTCTGCATATCAAGACTCCAGGCTTAGCACAGTCAGCTCAGAACCAAGAGCGCAGTAGAACAGGCTGAACCTTGCAAACAACAATGCACTTTTTTTCTGCAGCAGCCTCATCGTTCTTCTCTATCAGCAGGTATCCAGGGCTCTCAGGCATGGAGAACAGCCCACCAAGCTGCGCCAATGCAAGTATGGCAATACCTGCGTTCCAAATTATTATGCAAATTGGATTTAAGTGTCATAAACATTAATTTGTTTTGCTTTTCAATTATATTCATGGATGGTATTGTGTTATTGAAATCCATCTCAGACACCTGTGGAAATTAGTTTGCGAGGTGGGCCCAATCAAAGGAGAACTACTTAAGAGGGACGTTCCATTAAGCAGGCCACAGGTTTCAAGCAATATGGGAAAGAAAAAGGATCTCTCTGCTGCCGAAAAGTGTCAAATAGTGCAATACCTTGGACAAGGTATGAAAACATTAGATATTTAGCAAAAATCTAAGCGTGATCATCGTACTGTGAAGAGATTTGCGGCTGATTCAGAGCGCAGACGGGGTCGTGCAGATAAAGGCATAATGAGGAAGGTTTCGGCCAGACAAATTCATCGGGTTAGGAGAGCAGCTGCTAAAATGCCATTACAAAGCAGCAAACAGGTATTTGAAGCCGCTGGTGCCTCTGGAGTCCCGCAAACCTCATGGTGTAGGATCCTCCAGAGGTTTGCAGTTGTGCATAAACCTACTATTCGGCCACCTAAACAATGCTCACAAGCAGAAACGGTTGCAGTGGGATCAGAAATACATAAGGACTAATTTTCAAACAGTCTTGTTTACTGATGAGTGCTGTGCAACCCTGCAACCACGGTTGCAGATGGATAGAGTAGTGGATGGCCACCATGTCCCAACAAGGCTGCAACGTCAGCAAGGAGGTGGCGAGGTTATGTTTTGGGCCGGAATCATGGGGAGAGAGCTAGTAGGCCCCTTTAGGGTCCCTGAAGGTGTGAAAATGACCTCAGTAAAGTATTTAAAGTTTCTAAACTGACCACTTTCTTCCGTGGTAAAGAAAGAAGAACCGTGCCTTCCGTGGTAAAATCATCTTATGCACGACAATGCACCATCTCATGCTGCAAAGAGTACCTCTGTGTCATTGGCTGCTATGGGCATAAAAAGGAGATAAACTCATGGTGTGGCCCCCATCTTCACTTGACCTTAACCCTATTGAGAACCTTTGGAGCATCCTCAAGCAAAAGATCTATGAGGGTGGGAGGCAGTTCAGATCAAAACAGCAGCTCTGGGAGGCTATTCTGACATCCTGCAAAGAAATTTAACCAGAAACTCTCCAAAAACTCACAAGTTCAATGGATGCAAGAATTGTGAAGGTGATATCAAAGAAGGGATCCTATGTTTACATGTAACTTGGCCTATTAAGATGTTTTTGATTGAAATAGCTTTTGATTTCAGTAAATATGACCTCCTAATGCTGCAAATTCAACAAATGGCCATTTTTAGTTCTTTACAACCTATAAAATGTTTTGCAACTCTGTTGTGCATAATCATTTGGAACAGTGCATTTTGAGTTTATTATTTAAAAAACAAAAAAAATACTGTTATCATTGGGAAGTTTGTTCAATACGATTTGAATTATACTCTAAAATTATACTGACTATCATTTGCATCGACGATTTAGGAAAATCTGAGAAAAATATCACTTGCATAATACTTACTGCAAAGTGGACTCCTGTATCCACAGACAATGAGGGTCAACTATACAAGAGATCTATTTAGCTCATAGATTTAGAGGTGATGGTGTAACCTTTGGGATCCTAATTTTATTTAAGAGGATGTTATTTTTTTGAATGTGGACAAGATAAACCACATTTCCTGTTTACATCTGCCACTCATCTGTCCAAATATCTCACGGAGACTTAATATCTGCCCAGCAAGCACACCCAGCAGTGTGGCCTTCTTGGGCATGTCTGTTGATGGTTGCCTCTGTGGCCAATTGAGAATTCAACCAGCCTATATACTATATTGTAGCTGACAAGATGGCAGCGCGTGTACATCGCGAGGCTCAACTAAATTTAGCAAATTAGTGCTTATTTACATAGTTTTCTCCTGCGTGTTCGCCCGATTCAGCGGGCCGAACCATTCATATAGTAGAGAGTCACTTTTAGACATTTTTTACCGAAGCAATAACGTAGTTTTGGACCACCCATTCAACTTCGACGAGCTCCCACCTGAGTTGGTAAAGTCACCGAGGTGTCAAGGAGTCATCCTGCCGACCGGCTACTCTCTGCGCCGGCGTCAGACCGCAAACAAAGACGGGGGAAACGCGGAGGTCTGCGTGCTAAATCCACACCGGCCATCGCTCCCTAGCATTTTCCTCGCCAAAGTGCGGTCTCTGCGAATAAGATGGATGAACTCAAGATCTGGACCCTCACACAGAAAAGGCTCATGGACCGAGTCTCATGTTCTTCACTCTTCACGGAAACATGGCTTAGCGACGCTGTCCCGAACTGCGTGGTGGAGCTTGAGGGGCGCACCATCTTCAGGGCCGATAGAGAAGCGGCAGCCACAGGTAAAATCAGAGGTGGAGGAGTATGCATTTATGTAAACAAATCATGGTGCATGGACTCTGCCGTTGTGGATACCCATTGTTCTGCTGATCTGGAGTACCTGGTTATCAAGTGCAGGCCCTTCTACCTTCCACGTGAGTTCACCTGCATTGTTGCTGCTGCGGTTTATGTCCCACTGGATGCTAATGCTAAAGTGGCCATGAGAGAACTTTATGCTGCCATCAACAAACTGCAGACCATGCATCCGGATGAGGCCTTTATTGTCGCTGGGGATTTTAACCACCGCACTCTATGATCTGTTCTTCCTAAGTTCCGACAGAACGTCTCCTGCTCCACAAGGGGACAAAGGACTTTGGACCATGTTTACACCAGTGTAGCTAAGGCATACAAAGTCACTCCCCTCCCCCACCTTGGTCACTCTGATCACCTCTCTTTGTTCCTGATCCCCAAGTACTCCCCCATCATCAAACAGATCAAACCCACAACAAGGACCGTCAAAATCTGGTCCGAGGGTGCTGATTCCATTCTCCAACAGCAATTCCAACAAACAGATTTGAATGTGTTCTCCGTTCAGGCCACCACAGACTCCCTGATTAACATTGACATTCTCACAAACTCTGTCCTGGATCATATCAACAGGTGTGTGGACAGAGTGACATCACTTAAAACAATAAAAACTTTCTCCAACCAGAAGCCCTGGATGAACAGAGAGGTTCGCCCTCTGCTCAATGCCAGAGATGCAGCCTTCAGGTCTGGAGACCAGGAGCCCTTCCCCTAGCTAGGGCCAACCTGAGAAGTGAAATCTCACAGGCCAAACATGGCTACAAACTGAAGGTTGAAGAGCACTTCAACTCCTCTGACCCCCAGCTTATGTGGCAAGGCATACAGTCACTCACCAGCTACAAACCACCCAACACTGTGCCCCCTACCAGCTCCACCTCCACCCCCCTCCCTGACGAGCTCAACCACTTCTACGCTCGCTTTGACCGGGAAAACAGGGAGGTGATGTCCAAGGCAGATCTACCTCTCAACGATCTGCCTCTCACACTCTCCACCTCAGAGGTCCTGAGCAAGGTGAACGCCCGGAAGGCAGCTGGCCCCGATGGAATACCTGGGCGCGTGCTCAAAGCGTGTGCAGAGCAGCTGGCCGGGGTCTTTGCGGACATTTTCAACCTGTCCTTGGCCCAAGCAGTTGTTCCCACTACCTTTAAGACCGCCACCATCGTGCCAGTGCCGAAGCACTCCACCGCTACGGCCCTGAATGACTTCCATCCTGTTGCCCTCACCCCCATCATCGCCAAGTGCTTTGAGAGGCTGGTCCTCTCACACTCAAAAACCTGCCTGCCTGCTACTTGGGACCCTCACCAGTTTGCCTACCGCCACAATAGGTCAACTGAGGACGCCATCTCCACGGCACTTCATTCCACACTGACACACTTGGACACCCAGAACTGTTACGCCAGAATGCTGTTCATTGACTTCAGCTTAGCATTCAATACTGTGATCCCCTCCAAGTTGATATCCAAGCTCAGCCAGCTTGGTATCAACTCATCCCTCTGCAATTGGACTCTGGACTTTCTATCTAACACACCCCAGTCTGTTAAGATAGACAACCTCTCCTCCTCCACTATCACCCTGAACACCAGCGTGCCACAAGGTTGCGTGCTGAGCCCTCTCCTTTACTCCCTATTCACCCATGACTGCGCTCCTATCTATGGTTCCAATTCCATAATTAAGTTCGCAGATGACACCACGGTGATAGGCCTGATCAGAGGCGACGATGAGACGGCCTACAGGGAGGAAGTACGGTACCTGACCACGTGGTGTGCACACACACCCATCTCCATCAACGGAGCTGCAGTGGAGTGTGTGCCCAGCTTCAAGTTCCTTAGCATCCACATCTCCGATGATCTCACCTGGTCCATAAACTCCTCCACCCTGGTCAAAAAGGCGCACAGCTCCTCTACTTTCTTCGGAGCCTTAAGAAAGCTCACCTTTGTCCCAGGATCCTGGTGAACTTCTACTGCTGTGCTATTGAGAGCATTCTTACAAACTGTATCACAGAATCTATAAACTAATTTTATTACTTTGAAAGGAATTCTGTAATGTAGTTTTGATTTTATGTTCAGAAAAGGCTGCTTTAAAGATCAAAACGTACTGCTCTGCATCAGACCGGAAAGCACTCCAGCGGGTGGTGAAAACTGCCCAAAGGATCACCGGTACACAACTGGACAGTATCGAACAGATCTACCGTCGACGCTGTTTGGGCAAAACCAGGAACATGATAAAAGAGTCATTCCACCCCAATAATAAACTTTTCACCATCCTCCCATCCGGCAGGCGTTACAGAAGCCTCCGCTCTCGCACCAGCAGGCTCAGGAAGAGTTTCTTCTACGAGGCAGTGACCCTGTTGAACTCTACTCCATTCCCCCACTCAACTCCATCCTCCCTCTAGCATCATCTTGCACTCCACTGCCATTTGCACAACTTTCGGTTTTGCACTGATCTTTTTCATTTCACTTCCACTGCCATTTGCACAACTTTCTGTTTTCACTGATCAGACTCCTTGCACTATTTATTTACATATTTATTAATTTATAATTATAGTTAGTATTTAAAGTATATATAGTGTATATAGTTTATTCTGTATATATTCTGTGTTCTGTATATATAATAGTACACTTTCAGTGGCCCCATCTGGCCCCTTGGAACAATTTCTAGAGGCACTATTGTAGGCCTGTAGGCCTGAAAAAGGCCTGTGTGTGTATTTGATCCTAGGGTATACGAATAAATGTTATACGAATAAATGTTATTTGATCATTAGACATTTTATATATTAAATGCTGTTGACTTTGAAATCAGTGTTGTTTCTTTTTCTGCATTTACAATTCATACACAATGTGTTAACTTGAAGCAGTACACACACACAATCACATACGGTGTGCGCGCACTCACATATACAACCAAATATGCGCACACCACAAGTTTAAAATACTTCAGATTTTACAGGTTTTGGGGATTTTTTGCCATTCCTATTAAAATAAGTTTACATTTCCTTCAGGCCCTCCAAACCTTCAAGCACTTGTAGGCTTCAATCTTTCAGGCATTTTAGCAGCGTTCAGCTAAAATTCAGCTCACCAAGAAGAGGCTTTTTCGGCTCCCAAACAGCTCTTTATTATTTTTCAATTTTTTGCCAAATTTAGTGCTACTTTGACATATGATATGTCTAGTCTAGTTCCTGAGCCCACGTGGTAATATCCTTCACAGAATGATGTCGGTTATTAATGCAGTGCCGCCTGAAGGATCGAAGGTCACGGGCATTCAATGTTGGTATTCGACCTTGCCGCTTACGTGCAGAGATTTCTCCAGATTCTCTGAATCTTTTGATGATATTATGGACTGTAGATGATGAAATCCCTAAATTCCTTGCAATTGCAACAAAACGTTCTTCAACTGTTGGACTATTTGCTTTTGCGATTTGGTTTGTAATTATACTAAACCTTATAATTTCCAGAATTCCTTAGTTTTACATGTTTAGTATAAAAAGATTAAATGTAAAAACAAACACTATTACACATTTTAATGTGGGAACACGGCACGCGGCTTCTTCCTTTAGAGCTCTTCCTTTACAGCAGCAGCTTTTTAGAGGTTTAATCATGAGAACTGTAGCCGAAGAGGTAGCGGTGTCTTAAAATCTGGACAAATATAACATGCATAGAGAGATACCACTAGAAGTTGATTGGAAAATTGTTTTGGTCTGCTTTGATCTATCCATAAAAATGTCACGGGTTAAGGGAACAGAGGACCCATAAGGTCCGAGGGCTGGCAGTGAGAGACGAGGTCGAGGGCAGGCGCAAATCCAAGGGCTGGAGAAGGGAAATGAGGTCAGGTGCAGGCATGGGTCGGTACACAGGAGCTGAGACAGAAGACGTGGTCAGGTGCAGGCATGGGTCAGCACACAGGTAAAACAAGATCAGATGAGGAGTACTGTCACGAGGATTACAAACACAAGGAAGTCACGAACGATAACAAACTGACAAAGAACACACAGAACACATGGGTATATGTATACAAGACAAGGGAGGAGACAACAAGACACAGGTGAACGACATTAGGGAAGGCAGGTAATCACACGGGGACGCACAGGAAGGTAGGAGGTGAAGACGCCTGAAACAGAGACAAGACTGTGAGTTTCAAAAATAAAATAAAATTACATTACATTGCGATCATTTAGCAGACGCTTTTATCCAAAGCGACGTACATTGCATTACCACCCATTACAGAGGGGGGAGCAGTTGGGGGTTCGGTGCCTTGCTCAGGGGCACCTAGGCAGGGACTCGAACCTCCGACCCTGCGGTTCCCAAGCGGAAGCCCTACCGACTCAGCTACTGCCTCCCCCTATTTATAAAATAGATAATTTAAAAAAATCAATAACAAATTATGAGAAGAACATGAATACATAAATAATAACAGGCAACACAGCAGCATCAAACAGTCTCTCTCTCTCTCTCTCTCTCTTTCTCTCTCTTTGAAGGCGCTGATCATTTTGTCTTACGAGTCAAAGAAATGTTTAGGTAGGAGATTAAAACAGGTAAAAAAATCTGAACGTGATCATTTTGATCACGTTTATTTTCCCAATTAAGGAGAGTGGTAAACTCTTCCATCTAAGAAAGACTGTCTTTCAAGTCTTCAGGGTTGCGGTGAGCGCAGTGTCTGTGGCGGGAAGGAGGTCTGAGAATGTACGAGTCATATTCTCGAGATACTTCAACCCCGAGCTACCGAGCTTGAAGGGGAAGTCTGTTTTGCGGAGATGCAAACTTAAAGTATTAATGGGGTAACATTTGCTCTTTGAAATATTGATTTTGTAGCCAGAAAAAACTTCCATTGAGTGCAGTTAATGTGTCTCAAGTGATTGTAGTATAACGACACCTGTGTCTGGGAGGTCCAGTCACTGGTTCAAAAGTATTCCTGCTAGAATCACACAATAAAGACAAAAGAACACTACAAGCAACTCAGAGAAAAGATATTTGAAAAGAATAAGTCAGGGGATGGCTACAAAACCAATTCCAACTCACTGCGCATCCCCCCGAGTTCATTTAAATCCATCAACAAGAAATGGAAGGAGTATGGCCATCCTCACAAACTGGGCGAGAGGGAGACTGGTGAGGGAGACCACCAAGACACCTACGACCTCTCTGAAGGAGTTAAAACCTTCAGTGGCTGAGATTGGAGAGACTGTGCATACAACTGTTGCCCGAGTACTTCACTAGTCAAAGCTGTATGGGACAGTGGCAAAGACAAAGCCACTGTTGAAAAATCTCGAACTGGAGTTTGCCCAAAGGCATGTGGGAGACTCCAAGGTCAATTTGGAGGAAGGTTATTTGATCTGATGAGACAAAAATGTAGCTTTTGGGTCATCAGATTGTTCGCTCTGTTTGGCCAACACTTAAACACTGCACATCTCCACAAACACACTATCCCCACATTGCAGCATGGTGGTGTGGCAGCATCATGGTGTGGGAGGCTTCTTGGCAGCAGGCCCCAGAAGGCTTGTAAAGATAGAGGGGAAAATAAATGCAGCAAAACTAAGTGAAATCTTGGAGGACATTATGACTCAGTATGCAAGAGAGCTACAACCTCGGAGAAGAGCTGTTCACGCCCGATTCCTTTTGCAAGGAAAAATGGAAAGAAATTGCAGTGTTCAGACGTGCAAGCCTGATAGAGACCTCTCCACAGAGACTCAGTGCTGTGATTGCAGCCAAAGGTGCATGTACTAATTGGCTTGTACCTGTACTCTGCTCAATGACAATGAAGTTGAATCAAATCTAATTCACTGGTGTAGCCATACTGACACCTACCGGAAGTTTGCAGATATTGCTGCATAGTAATGACTAGTGATCAAAACACATCACACACAATATTGAACCCAAATAACACAAAAGAAGAATATAAAGGAACCCTCTTATTAACATCCTTTCAATGGAAATACGTTTTTCTACCCTAAACATGACATCTGCACCACATTGAGGTCACAGACATTCCTTATGTCACCCTTTGTCCTTTTGTCACCATAGAGAGAATTATCATTTTGGGTTCATTTAATCAGTGTTACACATTGGCAACATACACAAATCTATTCCCATGTCTGAAGAAACACTAAGCAGTGTATTGGATACACAGCAAAATGACTTCATCCAGGGTCATGGGTGGCTTCATCACTTTTTTCTAAACACTGTAAAACGGTACCTTGTCCTCCCATCTTGTCTTTACTTCATTTATAAATTTGCTCTTGGCCACACCCAGAATCGGCCTCAGCTCACACATCACCTATAATGCAAGTAAGTGTTAACACTTGCAACAATGCTTGCTGAGTGGATAAGCCAAAATTATGAATTAATCGCTGGCATTATGAAGATCCTTGAAACATGGCTATGCATCAGGGATCATTGTGAGCTCATCCTCTTCTTTCAGGACGTTACTGTTGATGAAGGCTCTTCTAAACACCTTCAAACTGCACCTAGTCACCCCATCTCAATTCCATTGAGTGCAGTAAATGTGTCTCAAGTGATTGTAGTTTAACGACACCTGTGTCTGGGAGGTCCAGTCACTGGTTCAGAAGTATTCGTGCTAGAATTACACACAGTGAAGACAAAAGAACACTCCAACTCCACACTGGTGAGGGGGGACCACCAAGACACCTACGACCACTCTGAAGGAGTTAAACCTTAAAACCTTCAGTGGCTGAGATTGGAGAGACTGTGCATACAACTGTTGCCCGAGTTTTTCACTAGTCAAAGCTGTATTTGAGGGTGGCAAAGAGAAAGCCACTGTTAAAAAATCTCAAACTGGAGTTCGCCCAAAGGCATGTGGGAGACTCCAAGGTCAATTTGGAGGAAGGTCTGATTGATTGAAATTTAGCCTTTGGGTCATCATATTATTCGCTCTGTTTTGCCAACACTTAAACACTGCACATCTCCACAAACAAACTATCCCCACATTGCAGCATGGTGGTGTGGCAGCATCATGGAATGGGATGCTTCCTGGCAGCAGGCCCTGGAAGGCTTGTAAAGATAGAGGGGAAAATGAATGCAGCAACATTTCGTGAAATCCTGGAGGACATTATGACTCAGTATGCAAGAGAGCTACAACCTCGGAGAAGAGCTGTTCACGCCGGATCCCAAAGCAAGCTTACAGAGCTTGAGCTTTTTTGCAAGGAAGAATGGACAGAAATTGCAGTATCCAGACGTGCAAGCCTGATAGAGACCTCTCCACACAGACTCAGTGCTGTGATTGCGGCCAACGGTGCATCTACTCATTGGCTTGTACCTGTACTCTGCTCAATGACAATGAAGTTGAATTAAATCTAATTCACTGGTGTAGCCTTACTGACACCTACCGGAAGATTGCAGATATTGCTGCATAGTAATGACTAGTGATCAAAACACATCACACACAATATTGAACCCAAATAACACAAAAGAAGAATATAAAGGAACCCTCTTATTAACATCCTTTCAATGGAAATACGTTTGTCTACCCTAAACATGACATCTGCGCCACATTGAGGTCACAGACATTCCTTGTGTCACCCTTTGTCCTTTTGTCACCATAGAGAGAATTATCATTTTGGTTTAATTTAATCAGTGTTGCATATTGGCAACATACACAAATCTATTCCCATGTCTGAAGAAACACTAAGCAGTGTATTGGATACACAGCAACATGACTTCATCCAGGGTCATGGGTGGCTTCATCACTTTCTTCTAAACACTGTAAAACGGCACCTTGTCCTCCCATCTTGTCTTTACTTCATGTATAAATTTGCTCTTGGCCACACCCAGAATCGGCCTCAGCTCACACATCAGCTATAATGCAAGTAAGTGTTAAAACTTGCAACAATGCTCGCTGAGTGGATAAGCCAAAATTATGAATTAATCACTGGCATTATGAAGATCCCTGAAACATGGCTATGCATAAGGGATGATTGTTAGCTTGTCCTCTTCTTTCAGGACGTTACTGTTGATGAAGGCTCTTCTAAACACCTTCAAACTACACCTAGTCACCCCATCTCAATTCCATTGAGTGCAGTTAATGTGTCTCAAGTGATTGTAGGGAGGCAGTGGCTCAGTGGGTAGTGTAACTTGGGAACTGGAGGGTCGCCGGTTCGAGCCCCTGCCGAGGTGCCCCTGTGCAAGGCACCGAACCCTCAATTGCTCCCCCCTCTGCGAAGGGTGGTAATGTAATGTAAGTCGCTTTGGATAAAAGCGTCTGCCAAATGATCGTAATGTAATGTAATGTAGTATAACGACTGTGTCTGGGAGGTCCAGTCACTGATTCAGAAGTATTCCTGCTAGAAATACATAATGAAGACAAAAGAACACTCCAAGCAACTCAGAGAAAAGAAATTTGAAAACAATAAGTCAGGGGATGGCTACAAAACCAATTCCGACTCACTGCGCATCCCCCCCGAGTTCATTTAAATCCATCATCAAGAATTTTTTTATTTTTGTGAGTATGGCCATCCTCACAAACTGAGTTACTGGGCAAGAGGGAGACTGGTGAGGGAGACCACCAAGACACCTACGACCACTCTGAAGGAGTTAAAACCTTCAGTGGCTGAGATTGGAGAGACTGTGCATACAACTGTTGCCCGAGTACTTCACTAGTCAAAGCTATAGGGGAGCGTGGCAAAGAGAAAGCCAATGTTGAAAAATCTTGAACTGGAGTTAGCCCAAAGGCATGTGGGAGACTCCAAGGTCAATTTGGAGAAAGGTTATTTGATCTGTTGAGACACAAATTTTGCTTTTGGGTCATCAGATTATTCGCTCTGTTTGGCCAACATGTAAACACTGCACATCTCCACAAACACACCATCCCCACATTGAAGCGTGGTGGTGGCAGCATCATGGTGTGGGATGCTTCTTGGCAGCAGGCCCCACGAGGCTTGTAAAGATAGAGGGGAAAATGAATGCAGCAACATTTTGTGAAATCCTGGAGGACATTATGACTCAGTATGCAAGAGAGGGACAACCTCGGAGAAGAGCTGTTCACGCCTGATTCCCAAGCAAGCTGACAGAGCTTGAGCTTTTTTACAAGTGAGCATGGAAAGAAATTGCAGTATCCAGACGTGCAAGCCTGATAGAGACCTCTCCACACAGACTCAGTGCTGTGATTGCGGCCAACGGTGCATCTACTCATTGGCTTGTACCTGTACTCTGCTCAATGACAATGAAGTTGAATCAAATCTAATTCACTGGTGTAGCGTACTGACACCTACTGGAAGTTTGCAGATATTGCTGCATAGCAATGACTAGTGATCAAAACACATCACACACAATAATAAACCCAGAAAACACAAAAGAAGAATATAAAGGAACCCTCTTATTAACATTCTTTCAATGGAAATACGATTGTCTACCCTAAACATGACATCTGTGAAACATTGAGGTCACAGACATTTCTCTTGTCACCCTTTGTCCTTTTGTCACCATCGAGAGAATTATCATTTTGGGTTAATTTAATCAGTGTTACATATTGGCAACATACACAAATCTATTCCCATGTCTGAAGAAACACTAAGCAGTGTATTGGAAACACAGCAACATGACTTCATCCAGGGTCATGGGTGGCTTCATCACTTTCTTCTAAACACTGTCAAACGGCACCTTGTCATCCCATCTCTTCTTTAATTCATTTATAAATTTGCTCTTGGCCACACCCAGAATCAGCCTCAGCTCACACATCAGCTATAATGCAAGTAAGTGTTAAAACTTGCAACAATGCTTGCTGAGTGGATAAGCCAGATTTGATCGGCTGGATTCAGCCCTGAAAATCCAGATGGCCCAACCAGTGACTTGGAGGAGGAGGAGCTACAGATCCCATGATGATCACACACATCTCACACACTTCTCACTGCAAAAGCTTTTTCAGTAAGAAAAACGTCACTAAATTATTTTTTTAATCAAATATTCACTCAAGCCAACTCACTGCGCATCCCCCGGAGTTCGTTTCAACCCATCATCAAGAATTGGAAGGAGTTTGGCCATCCTCACAAACTGAGTGACTGGGCAAGAGGGAGACTGGTGAGGGATACCACCAAGACACCTATGACCTGTCTGAAGGAGTTAAAACATTCAGTGGCTGAGATTGGAGAGACTGTGCACACAACTGTTGCTCGAGTTCTTCACTAGTCAAAGCTGTATCGGACAGTGGCAAAGAGAAAGCCACTGTTGAAAAATCTCAAACTGGAGTTTGCCCAAAGGCATGTGGGAGACTCCAAGGTCAATTTGGGGGAAGGTTATTTGATCTGTTGAGACAAAAATGTACTTTTTAGGTCATCAGATTATTCGCTCTGTTTGGCCAACGCTTAAACACTGCACATCTCCACAAACACACTATCCCCACATTGCAGCATGGTGGTGTGGCAGCATCATGGTGTGGGGGGCTTCTTAGCAGCAGGCCCCAGAAGGCTTGTAAAGATAGAGGGGAAAATGAATGCAGCAACATTTTGTGAAATCCTGGAGGACATTATTACTCAGTATGCAAGAGAGCTACAACCTCGGAGAAGAGCTGTTCACGCCCGATCCCTTTTGCAAGCTTACAGAGCTTGAGCTTTTTTGCAAGGAGGAATGGACAGAAATTGCAGTATCCAGACGAGCAAGCCTGATAGAGACCTCTCCACACAGACTCAGTGCTGTGATTGCAGCCAACGGTGCATGTACAAATTGGCTTGTACCTGTACTCTGCTCAATGACAATAAAGTTGAATCAAATCTAATTCACTGGTGTAGCCTTACTGACACCTACTGGAAGTTTGCACACATTGCTGCAAAGTAATGACTAGTGATCATAACACATCACACACAATATTAAACCCAAATAACACAAAAGAAGAATATAAAGGAACCCATGTCTGAAGAAACACTAAGCAGTGTATTGGATACACAGCAACATGACTTCATCCAGGTCATGGGTGGCTTCTAACTTTCTTCTAAACACTGTAAAACGGCACCTTGTCCTCCCATCTCATCTTTACTTCATGTATAAATTTGCTCTTGGCCACACCCAGAATCGGCCTCAGCTCACACATCATCTATAATGCAAGTAAGTGTTAAAACTTGCAACAATGCTTGCTGAGTGGATAAGCCACAATTATGAATTAATCACTGGCATTATGAAGACCGTTGAAACATGGCTATGCATCAGGGATCATTGTTAGCTTGTCCTCTTCTTTCAGTACGTTACTGTTGATGAAGGCTCTTCTAAACACCTTCAAACTACACCTAGTCACCCCATCTCAATTCCATCGAGTGCAGTTAATGTGTCTCAAGTGATTGAAGTAAAACGACACCTGTGTCTGGGAGGTCCAGTCACTGGTTCAGAAAACAAAAGAACACTCCAAGCAACTCAGAGAAAAGATCATTAGAAAGTATAAGTCAGGGGACGGCTACAAAACTCTTTCCAACTCACTGCACATCCCCTGGAGTTCATTTAAATCCATCATCAAGAAATTGAGTGACTGGGCAAGAGGGAGACTGGTGAGGGGAGTCCACCAAGACACCTACGATCACTCTGAAGGAGTTAAAACCTTCAGTGGCTGAGATTGGAGGGACTGTGCATACAACTGTTGCCCGAGTACTTCACTAGTCAAAGCTGCATTTGAGGGTGGCAAAGAGAAAGCCACTGTTGAAAAATCTGGAACTGGAGTTCGCCCAAAGGCATGTGGGAGACTCCAAGGTCAATTTGGAGGAAGGTTAGTTGAACTGATGAGACAAAAATTTAGCTTTTGGGTCATCAGATTTTTTGCTCTGTTTGGATAACACGTAAACACTGCATATCTCCACAAACACACCATCCCCACATTGAAGCATGGTGGTGGCAGCATCATGGTGTGGGATGCTTCTCGGCAGCAAGTGCAGTCAGCGCCGACAGGTTTGAATGCATGTGTGCCGTGAGGAAGGGTGTGTTTCCTGTGTGTGTGACTAAGAGAACAAAAGGGAGCCGCGTGTGTGTCCAGTTTGGGCTCCATTGCAAATACGAAGTACATAAACTCTGAAATTTGAAGCTGAAAATTGTAGAAGAAGTACAACTACTAAAAACTTGTACATAAAGTAGTGGTCAAAATTGATGGTTGAATGTTCCTTCTGGCAATATAATCGTTTAAAAACCTGTTGCAGTGTTGTTTTGTTGTGTGCTGCGGGAGCACTGCTGTTACGGTGTTGAAAAATAGCTGAAACTTAACTGTTGCTATATTTTGTGCTGTATTGCTATATTCACCCAGTGTGTTGAGACAGATGTGTACGCAGCTCTGTCCTGTGCCCTACTGAAGCATAGGAGGGGCGTATACCACCGAGTGGGCGTGCCTAGACCTCACACACTCGGGCCTGCTTAACAGGAAGAAAGGAGAGAGGCTGACTTCCCTCCTCCCCATCTGAGACTCTATGGAGTCAGGTCTGACCACTTAATATTATTTGGCTTACACCACATATTCTGTACATTAACTGAGAGCTGCAATACAGTATTGGCATATATGGTTGCATTGTTTGATTTAAATGTATTACCAGATGCTGAATTCAGAATAAGTGCTTAAGAAGAGGTGACGTAGGACATATAACATAACTTGTGCTTGAAACATGTATGTTGCTTAACTTAGTTAAGAAGACCAAATTGCAATTATTGCCATTCTAAAACTACGCAATTGAGCCTATCCAGGTATAAAAACATCAAAAGACAATATTCAAATTGTTGATACGCACAGCAGAAATGGACGGAATACCGGTAACCCTCTTGGGAATGAAATATCCCCTGAGCAAAAAAGACATAGTGAAAACATCTGAAAATTGGGAGAAGCGAACTAAAAACTTATGCAGTCCTTGGCCAGCTGGAGGCACATTTGACGTCAATGCATTCGAAGAGATGCAACTCAAAAAAAAATAAAAGACTAAAAACCGTTGGACAAAGGCAAGAAAAGACAACAGAAAAGACAGAAAGAGGAAGAGATAATTAAATTGTTCAAAGATGAAGGCACAAATTACAGGAACAGGTTGAGAGAAATCCGAGAGAATTTAAGAGCTAAAAAGGTGCGAGCGGAGAGGAAACAGACAAAGAAACAGCTAGTGTCAACAGATACTGCAGGAATATATCCAAATCTGGCAGGGGTCGTTCAAATTTCAGGAGACATTGAATTTGATCCTTACTGAGCATCTCATGTCCAATATAAAGAGTCGACTCCAAAAGTTTACAGCAGAGAAAGGAACAAGGAAGTTGTAAAGGACAAACCAAAAGTCTTAGATTGTTTTGCAGAGAGAAACCAGGCTCTGAAAGAGAAAGAGGCAGAGGCATATTGGTTGAAGTTTGACCAACTAAGTGAAGAAAACCTGTAACATACTAAGTATCAAGAGATAGAAGTAGAGGCAGAACAGGAAAAAGGGCTTAAGAGATGTTAAGGGAGAAGCGAGGGCACACGATATGAGAGAGCAGGGCAAAGTATGTGAAGCTCGAGCAAATTACACTGAAGGACCTCGGGAAGTAGAACAGAGAGATATTGTGTCAGGAAGTCTTACATTTGCTGCAGGAAGCCAACAGGGGGCCAAAAGCAAGGAGAAAGATTATGACCTTAGATACAGACCTGCAATAAGGCCTCCAGACAGATATGACCCTGGGCAATATCCAATATGGATAAAGGGGGCACAGGGACAGTATAGCCCATGGCAAACACTCGACCTTGAGGGACTGATTGCTCGACTTCCTAACGTCCATGAGGGGGCCAGCAAATGGATAAAAGCATTCAAGGAAGAGACAGTGGGCAAAATATTGGCTCTTGGCGACATTAAGGCACTGTGGGCCCGAACCATGGGGGTGCCAACAATGGAAAATGTCTTGCGCATGAGTGGCGCACAATGGATGGTTGATCCACTAGCCGATGGAACTGAATTCAATCCATATCGAGCTGGCTTATGGGGGGCCCTGAGGAAAGAATATCCGGTCAAGATTGACCCCAAGGCACTGAAGGGTGAGCTTCTTACTGATACAGAGAATCCAGCTGCCTACATCAGTCGTCAACTGAAAAGATGGAAGCAGGAAACTGAGGAGGAAGCTGAGAGAAGCCACAATGACACAATGACACCACAATGACAATTCTGGAATCAATCTTCAAATGAGCGTAACATAAAAATGAACAAATGTTTATTGGCTGGGGGATATAACTGAACAAATGACTTAAATTCTACAGAAGTGGGAACATTTTAAATTTAATCTAATACATAATAATAGGAAAACAGGGAGCAGCCATAAATATTGACCCCAATCCTTTCATTTTCAGAGTGATACAATGTTCCTGAATCTATAACATACATGACTTTGCGGGTAAATCTTAATTTGGAATCAAAAGACTTGAGAGGTACTTTTAGGGCGCTGCTAGTTTACTGTTTTATTTTTACTATTTGTATTATTGCACAGTGTAGATACACTGTGCAAGAAAAATTGCAAACAACAGGGATATTGGTCGCCATTTTTGCAGACAATGGTGGATGATGTGCTAGGACAATGGGAAATTTGTGCCCAAAATAATGCAAGAAAAGGAATATTAGCCATATTCCAGTGCCAGAAGGACCATTCAAACATCTGTTCACAGACTATGTTGACGTGAGAAAATCAGTGCATGGAAAGCATTGCATGGTAGTAATAATTGATCGCTTAAGTCGTTGGGTTGAAGAAATAGCATCAAAAGGCCTAGGGTCAGAAACTGTTGTTAAGTTCTTGATAAAAGAAGTAATTCCACGTTTTGGTATACATTCAGAAATAAGTTCAGATAATGGATCAGCATTTGTGCAGAACGTAGCTTGAGGAATCTTATAACAGTTAAGAAGCAGACAAAGGTTGGTTGGTTGGTTGGTGTATATCATCATCAGTCTCAAGGGACAGTCAAAAGAGTTCTCTAAAAGGCAAAGCAGCACAAAGCTCAATTGCAATGATGCTCTACCACTTACACTAATGAGTTATCGCATGCAAACTAACAGAAGCAGACATTTAACCCTGCATGAGAGGCGGACTGGTGGACTCATGCCACACCGCATTTGAGAGGACCCTATAAGGGACCTCCGCTTGAGCAGTTGCAAATGCAGTTGAAGGAATATATGAGGTGGCTAACTGCCATACATGAAGTCATCTATTTACAGGAAAAAAACAGGGTTCCTGATTCTAGTTCAGTAGCAGAGAGCCCGGTGGTGCCAGGAGACCAGGTCCACATTCAGGTCCAGAGAAAGTGACGCGAAGGGCCATACACAGGGCAACACCAACTGCTGTCCAGGTGGAGGGAAGAACTACATGGTACCATCCAAACCACTACACCACTGTCCATAGAGCTGAAGCAGACATCTAGCATTGCCACGCACGAGGACATCTATATCAACATATATGAACTTTGCACTTCCTGTATCAGTATCGGGTTGATATATGTATACTCTGTATCAGCATATTAACATGCATTTGTTACTCATGGTGTTTGCATCTGTATTGGTAAATGCAGGAACTACAATATTCCTATAGGAAGAACTCTTGATTGTGTAAATTTATGCTAATCTCATTTTGATCTTATTTTCAGTTAAATAGGTAATTCATTTACTCAGTAATCACAGTGAAGCAATTCATATTTCAGTTTTACATTGTTGGTTTATGTTTATGATCTACACACAACTGGGCACCGCAGGCAAAATGCTGACTTGACAAGATCTGCCAGGCTTACATTCCATTTATAACCTATATTTATGTATGTAACCTATTTTTATGTATGTATAGTAATGGAACCACATCCAGCGCAAAAGCGTGATCGCCCATGATTAAGTTGAGAGGCAAGGGGGTCTTGAGGGAATTTTTCTAGCATTTTGATGCTAGTTTTTGTCCGTCACTGGTTGTTTGGTTCCAGCTAAAATATTTATATCATCATGTTGGCAATATTGAAATCGCCAAAGGGGGAATTATGTGGAAGAAAATGTACTCTATTCAGGACAATAGTATGCAAGTGAACCGTGTGTTCTTGGCAATCATGTAATATTATGTAACTGTTCAATATCAGAAAGGAAGTACACAAGTTGTTTTTAACATTGAGTGTTTTACCAGAAACATCCATCATCAGCGAGGAAGCGACATTGTGTATTGCCAGGTCACCGTGACATGGTTACTAAGGTAGCCAGGGCCAACAATAGAACAATGGAAAGTTCTAGTTTGGGTTTGTGAGGGCTGGGGTGAGGTTCTAAGAACTCCTTGATATAAACTGATGTTGGCTCTATGTGGAGCCAGTGCCCATATTCACAATGACGTGTAAGATAGCACTCATGTGTGAATGAATAAACGAAGATACACAGCCTCAACTGTCTCCGCAAATTGATATATAGAATTATACTATTGTATATTGTTCTTCTAAACACCTTCAAACTGCACCTAGTCACCCCATCTCATTTCCATTGAGTGCAGTTAATGTGTCTCAAGTGATTGTAGTATAACGACACCTGTGTCTGAGAGGTCCAGTCACTGGTTCAGAAGTATTCCTGCCAGAATTACACAATGAAGACAAAAGAACACTCCAAGCAACTCAGAGAAAAGATATTTGAAAAGAATAAGTCAGGGGATGGCTACAAAACAAATTCCAACTCACTGCGCATCCCCCCGAGTTCATTTCAATCCATCATCAAGAAATGGGAGGAGTATGGCCATCCTTGCAAATTGAGTGACTGGGCAAGAGGGAGACTGGTGAGGGAGACCACCAAGACACCTACGACCTCTCTGAAGGAGTTAAAACCTTCAGTGGCTGAGATTGGAGAGACTGTGCATACAACTGTTGCCCGAGTACTTCACTAGTCAAAGCTGTATGGGAGAGTGGCAAAGACAAAGCCACTGTTGAAAAATCTGGAACTGGAGTTCGCCCAAAGGCATGTGGGAGATTCCAAGGTCAATTTGGAGGAAGGTTATTTGATCTGATGAGACAAAAATGTAGCTTTTGGGTCATCAGATTATTCGCTCTGTTTGGCCGACACGTAAACACTGCACATCTCCACAAACACACCATCCCCACATTGAAGCATGGTGGTGGCAGCATCATGGTGTGGGATGCTTCTTGGCAGCAGGCCCTGGAATGCTTGCAAAGATAGAGGGGAAAATGAATGCAGCAGAATTTTGTAAAATCCTGGAGGACATTATGACTCAGTATGCAAGAGAGCTACAACCTCGGAGAAGAGCTGTTCACGCCCGATCCTGAAGCAAGCTTACAGAGCCTGTGCTTTTTTGCAAGGAAGAATGGACAGAAATTTCAGTATCCAGACGTGCAAGCCTGATAGAGACCTCTCCACACCGACTCAGTGCTGTGATTGCAGCCAACGGTGCATGTACTAATTGGCTTGTACCTGTACCATGCTCAATGACAATGAAGTTGAAGCAAATCTAATTCACTGGTGTAGCCTTACTGACACCTACTGGAAGTTTGCAGATATTGCTGCATAGTAATGACTAGTGATCAAAACACATCACACACAATATTAAACCCAAATAACACAAAAAAAAGAATATAAAGTAACCCTCATACTTACATCCTTTCAATGGAAATACGCTTGTCTACCCTAAACATGACATCTACGCCACATTGAGGTCACAGACATTCCTTATGTCACCCTTTGTCCTTTTGTCACCATGGAGAGAATTATCATTTTGGTTTAATTTAATCAGTGTTACATATTGGCAACATACACAAATCTATTCCCATGTCTGAAGAAACACTAAGCAGTTTATTGGATACACAGCAACATGACTTCATCCAGGGTCATGGGTGGCTTCATCACTTTTTTCTAAACACTGTAAAATGGCACCTTGTCCTCCCATCTCATCTTTACTTCATGTATGAATTTGCTCTTGGCCACACCCAGAATCGGCCTCAGCTCAAACATCACCTATAATGCAAGTAAGTGTTAAAACTTGCAACAATGCTTGCTGAGTGCATAAGCCAAAATTATGATTTAATCACTGGCATTATGAAGATCCTTGAAACATGGCTATGCATCAGGGATCATTGTTAGCTTGTCCTCTTCTTTCAGGATGTAACTGTTGATGAAGGCTCTTCTAAACACCTTCAAACTACACCTAGTCACCCCATCTCAATTCCATCGAGTGCAGTTAATGTGTCTCAAGTGATTGTAGTATAACGACACCTGTGTCTGGGAGGTCCAGTCACTGGTTCAGAAGTATTCCTGCTAGAATTACACAATGAAGACAAAAGAACACTCCAAGCAACTCAGAGAAAAGATATTTGAAAAGAATAAGTCAGGGGATGGCAACAAAACCATTTCCAACTCACTGCACATCCCCCCGAGTTAATTTCAATCCATCATCAAGAAATGGGAAGAGTATGGCCATCCTCGCAAATTGATTGACTGGGCAAGAGGGAGACTGGTGAGGGAGACCACCAAGACACCTACGACCTCTCTGAAGGAGTTAAAACCTTCAGTGGCTGAGATTGGAGAGACTGTGCATACAACTGTTGCCCGAGTTCTTCACTAGTCAAAGCTGTATGGGAGAGTGGCAAAGAGAAGGCCACTGTTGAAAAATCTGGAACTGGAGTTTGCCCAAAAGGCATTTGAGAGACTCCAAGGTCAATTTGGAGGAATGTTATTTGATCTGATGAGACACAAATTTTGCATTTGGGTCATCAGATTATTCGCTCTGTTTGGCCAACACGTAAACACTGCACATCTCCACAAACACACCATCCCCACATTGAAGCATGGTGGTGGCAGCATCATGGTGTGGGATGCTTCTTGGCAGCAGGCCGTGGAAGGCTTTTAAAGAAAGAGGGGAAAATGAATGCAGCAACATTCTGTGAAATCCTGGAGGACATTATGACTTAGTATGCAAGAGAGCAACAACCTCGGAGAAGAGCAGTTCACGCCCGATCCCGAAGCAAGCTTACAGAGCTTGAGCTTTTTTGCATGGAAGAATGGACAGAAATTGCAGTATCCAGACGTGCAAGCCTGATAGAGACCTCTCCACACAGACTCAGTGCTGTGATTGCAGCCAAAGGTGCATGTACTAATTGGCTTGTACCTGTGCTCTGCTCAATGACAATGACGTTGAATCAAATCTAATTCACTGGTGTAGCCTTACTGACACCTACTGGAAGTTTGCAGATATTGCTGCATAGTAATGACTATTGATCAAAACACATCACACACAATATTAAACCCAAATAACACAAAAAAAGAATATAAAGGAACCCTCTTATTAACATCCTTTCAATGGAAATACATTTGTCTACCCTAAACATGACATCTGCGAAACATTGAGGTCACAGACATTCCTTATGTCACCCTTTGTCCTTTTGTCACCATGGAGAGAATTATCATTTTGGTTTAATTTAATCAGTGTTACATATTGGCAACATACACAAATCTATTCCCATGTCTGAAGAAACACTAAGCAGTGTATTGGATACACAGCAACATGACTTCATCCAGGGTCATGGGTGGCTTCATCACTTTCTTCTAAACACTGTAAAATGGCACCTTGTCCTCCCATCTCATCTTTACTTCATGTATGAATTTGCTCTTGGCCACACCCAGAATCGGCCTCAGCTCAAACATCACCTATAATGCAAGTAAGTGTTAAAACTTGCAACAATGCTTGCTGAGTGCATAAGCCAAAATTATGATTTAATCACTGGCATTATGAAGATCCTTGAAACATGGCTATGCATCAGGGATCATTGTTAGCTTGTCCTCTTCTTTCAGGATGTAACTGTTGATGAAGGCTCTTCTAAACACCTTCAAACTACACCTAGTCACCCCATCTCAATTCCATCGAGTGCAGTTAATGTGTCTCAAGTGATTGTAGTATAACGACACCTGTGTCTGGGAGGTCTAGTCACTGGTTCAGAAGTATTCCTGCTAGAATTACACAATGAAGACAAAAGAACACTCCAAGCAACTCAGAGAAAAGATATTTGAAAAGAATAAGTCAGGGGATGGCTACAAAACCATTTCCAACTCACTGCACATCCCCCCGAGTTCATTTCAATCCATCATCAAGAAATGGGAGGAGTATGGCCATCCTCGCAAACTGAGTTACTGGGCAAGAGGGAGACTGGTGAGGGAGACCACCAAGACACCTACGACCTCTCTGAAGGAGTTAAAACCTTCAGTGGCTGAGATTGGAGAGACTGTGCATACAACTGTTGCCCGAGTTCTTCACTAGTCAAAGCTGTATGGGAGAGTGGCAAAGAGAAAGAGAGACTCCAAGGTCAATTTGGAGGAATGTTATTTGATCTGATGAGACACAAATTTTGCTTTTGGGTCATCAGATAATTCAGAAATCCATATCCACAAACACACCATCCCCACATTGGTGGGGCAGCATCATGGTGTGGGATGCTTCTCAGCAGCAGGCCCTGGAAAGCTTGTAACTATAGAGGGGAAAATGAATGCAGCAACATTTTGTGAAATCCTGCAGGACATTATGACTCAGTATGCAAGAGAGGGACAACGTCGGAGAGAACTGTTCATGCCCGATTCCCAAGCAACCTGACAGAGCTTGAGCTTTTTTGCTAGGAAGAATGGAAAGAAATTGCAGTATCCAGATGTACAAGCCTGATTGAGACCTCTCCACACAGACTCAGTGCTGTGATTGCAGCCAAAGGTGCATCTACTCATTGGCTTGTACCTGTACTCTGCTCAATGACAATAAAGTTGAATCAAATCTAATTCAGTTGTGTAGCCGTACTGACACCTACTGGAAATTTGCAGATATTGCTGCATAGTAATGACTGGTGATCAAAACACATCACACACATCATTAAACCCACATAACACAAAAGAAGAATATAAATGAACCCTCTTATTAACATTCTTTCAAAGGAAATACGATTGTCTACCCTAACATGACATCTGTGCCACATTGAGGTCACAGACATTCCTTTTGTCACCCTTTGTCCTTTTGTCACCACCAAGAGTATTATCAATCTGAGTGTATTTAATCAGCGATACGTATCGGTAACATACACCAATCTATTCCCATGAGTGGCGTCCGGCAGGAGACCGTAAGCGTCTGGTCAGGACAGGGTCCGATTCTTTTGTCTTTCAATGGCCAAAAGAAGGAGGAGGCTGACCTGACCCAAAGACTGACACAAGTTCTGGGCTTGGGAGGAAGAGGAGATTGCGGTGGCAGCGGTGGTAGTAGTCGCCAGAGTTAGAAAGGAGGAAGACAAAATCTACCACCCGACCTGCCCCCAGTCCAGTATGTGTGATGTGGCCCAAGGTGAGTAGTGTGAAAATACACATTTTAATATGTCACGTAGAAGATTGGGGGATTAAAAATCACTTATTCTCACTTGTGTAATTACTCACAGCTATGACACCAGACAACTGAAAAGACACCAGCATGGCAATGCCAGTGATCAACTGCCAGCGGACAGTCCTGTCCCTCAGTAACTGTAGAACAGAAACAACTTGTAGATTGTTCTGTCGCTCCATTCCGTCATTCCATGCATTCCATTCATCTCTCCTTTTTTTCAGAGGAATCTCCTGAGGGGTGAGACCAAAACAGAATATTTAAAAGTAGCATTGAACTGCTTAATTCCAGAAGTTTTAAATAGAGTTACTTGTGTCTAGTTTGTTTGTAATTTATGTTGAAAATTACCAGTATTTGTCCTTTAGAACCAGTTTAACAAATCAGGCTGGGTTTGCTCTTTATTTACCCAATAAGCTGGCAAGTGCCTGTCTCTTGTTCCAAACATGACCTCCATTTCCAGAAGTGTCAGCATCCTTAAAATAAAAACTAAAACGCCCAATTTTCTCTGAAATAAGTTGAAATTGACCATTAATTATTCAATATCTGATAGATGTGATACTTTGCCTTGCTTTCCAATGTAACATATTTAAAATAATATAACAAATGAATAGTGCTGGACTAAATTATAGCAATCCCTGAGAAGTGATAATAAATAATGGTGTCTTCAACCTTAGAATCAATAATTCAGCCTCTATAAATGGAGAAAACCTTTCCAAGTGCTGTTTTCTCTCAGGGACAATTTTCGACTTTTTATTTTTAGGGTACCAAGACTTTTAGCCATGTCTGCATATCAAGACTCCAGGCTTAGCACAGTCAGCTCAGAACCAAGAGCGCAGTAGAACAGGCTGAACCTTGCAAACAACAATGCACTTTTTTTCTGCAGCAGCCTCATCGTTCTTCTCTATCAGCAGGTATCCAGGGCTCTCAGGCATGGAGAACAGCCCACCAAGCTGCGCCAATGCAAGTATGGCAATACCTGCGTTCCAAATTATTATGCAAATTGGATTTAAGTGTCATAAACATTAATTTTTTTTGCTTTTCAATTATATTCATGGATGGTATTGTGTTATTGAAATCCATCTCAGACACCTGTGGAAATTAGTTTGCGAGGTGGGCCCAATCAAAGGAGAACTACTTAAGAGGGACGTTCCATTAAGCAGGCCACAGGTTTCAAGCAATATGGGAAAGAAAAAGGATCTCTCTGCTGCCGAAAAGTGTCAAATAGTGCAATACCTTGGACAAGGTATGAAAACATTAGATATTTAGCAAAAATTTAAGCGTGATCATCGTACTGTGAAGAGATTTGCGGCTGATTCAGAGCGCAGACGGGGTCGTGCAGATAAAGGCATAATGAGGAAGGTTTCGGCCAGACAAATTCATCGGGTTAGGAGAGCAGCTGCTAAAATGCCATTACAAAGCAGCAAACAGGTATTTGAAGCCGCTGGTGCCTCTGGAGTCCCGCAAACCTCATGGTGTAGGATCCTCCAGAGGTTTGCAGTTGTGCATAAACCTACTATTCGGCCACCTAAACAATGCTCACAAGCAGAAACGGTTGCAGTGGGATCAGAAATACATAAGGACTAATTTTCAAACAGTCTTGTTTACTGATGAGTGCTGTGCAACCCTGCAACAGCACTGCAGATGGATAGAGTAGTGGATGGCCACCATGTCCCAACAAGGCTGCAACGTCAGCAAGGAGGTGGCGAGGTTATGTTTTGGGCCGGAATCATGGGGAGAGAGCTAGTAGGCCCCTTTAGGGTCCCTGAAGGTGTGAAAATGACCTCAGTAAAGTATTTAAAGTTTCTAAACTGACCACTTTCTTCCGTGGTAAAGAAAGAAGAACCGTGCCTTCCGTGGTAAAATCATCTTATGCACGACAATGCACCATCTCATGCTGCAAAGAGTACCTCTGTGTCATTGGCTGCTATGGGCATAAAAAGGAGATAAACTCATGGTGTGGCCCCCATCTTCACTTGACCTTAACCCTATTGAGAACCTTTGGAGCATCCTCAAGCAAAAGATCTATGAGGGTGGGAGGCAGTTCAGATCAAAACAGCAGCTCTGGGAGGCTATTCTGACATCCTGCAAAGAAATTTAACCAGAAACTCTCCAAAAACTCACAAGTTCAATGGAGGCAAGAATTGTGAAGGTGATATCAAAGAAGGGATCCTATGTTTACATGTAACTTGGCCTATTAAGATGTTTTTGATTGAAATAGCTTTTGATTTCAGTAAATATGACCTCCTAATGCTGCAAATTCAACAAATGGCCATTTTTAGTTCTTTACAACCTATAAAATGTTTTGCAACTCTGTTGTGCATAATCATTTGGAACAGTGCATTTTGAGTTTATTATTTAAAAAACAAAAAAAATACTGTTATCATTGGGAAGTTTGTTCAATACGATTTGAATTATACTCTAAAATTATACTGACTATCATTTGCATCGACGATTTAGGAAAATCTGAGAAAAATATCACTTGCATAATACTTACTGCAAAGTGGACTCCTGTATCCACAGACAATGAGGGTCAACTATACAAGAGATCTATTTAGCTCATAGATTTAGAGGTGATGGTGTAACCTTTGGGATCCTAATTTTATTTAAGAGGATGTTATTTTTTTGAATGTGGACAAGATAAACCACATTTCCTGTTTACATCTGCCACTCATCTGTCCAAATATCTCACGGAGACTTAATATCTGCCCAGCAAGCACACCCAGCAGTGTGGCCTTCTTGGGCATGTCTGTTGATGGTTGCCTCTGTGGCCAATTGAGAATTCAACCAGCCTATATACTATATTGTAGCTGACAAGATGGCAGCGCGTGTACATCGCGAGGCTCAACTAAATTTAGCAAATTAGTGCTTATTTACATAGTTTTCTCCTGCGTGTTCGCCCGATTCAGCGGGCCGAACCATTCATATAGTAGAGAGTCACTTTTAGACATTTTTTACCGAAGCAATAACGTAGTTTTGGACCACCCATTCAACTTCGACGAGCTCCCACCTGAGTTGGTAAAGTCACCGAGGTGTCAAGGAGTCATCCTGCCGACCGGCTACTCTCTGCGCCGGCGTCAGACCGCAAACAAAGACGGGGGAAACGCGGAGGTCTGCGTGCTAAATCCACACCGGCCATCGCTCCCTAGCATTTTCCTCGCCAAAGTGCGGTCTCTGCGAATAAGATGGATGAACTCAAGATCTGGACCCTCACACAGAAAAGGCTCATGGACTGCAGTCTCATGTTCTTCACTCTTCACGGAAACATGGCTTAGCGACGCTGTCCCGAACTGCGTGGTGGAGCTTGAGGGGCGCACCATCTTCAGGGCCGATAGAGAAGCGGCAGCCACAGGTAAAATCAGAGGTGGAGGAGTATGCATTTATGTAAACAAATCATGGTGCATGGACTCTGCCGTTGTGGATACCCATTGTTCTGCTGATCTGGAGTACCTGGTTATCAAGTGCAGGCCCTTCTACCTTCCACGTGAGTTCACCTGCATTGTTGCTGCTGCGGTTTATGTCCCACTGGATGCTAATGCTAAAGTGGCCATGAGAGAACTTTATGCTGCCATCAACAAACTGCAGACCATGCATCCGGATGAGGCCTTTATTGTCGCTGGGGATTTTAACCACCGCACTCTATGATCTGTTCTTCCTAAGTTCCGACAGAACGTCTCCTGCTCCACAAGGGGACAAAGGACTTTGGACCATGTTTACACCAGTGTAGCTAAGGCATACAAAGTCACTCCCCTCCCCCACCTTGGTCACTCTGATCACCTCTCTTTGTTCCTGATCCCCAAGTACTCCCCCATCATCAAACAGATCAAACCCACAACAAGGACCGTCAAAATCTGGTCCGAGGGTGCTGATTCCATTCTCCAACAGCAATTCCAACAAACAGATTTGAATGTGTTCTCCGTTCAGGCCACCACAGACTCCCTGATTAACATTGACATTCTCACAAACTCTGTCCTGGATCATATCAACAGGTGTGTGGACAGAGTGACATCACTTAAAACAATAAAAACTTTCTCCAACCAGAAGCCCTGGATGAACAGAGAGGTTCGCCCTCTGCTCAATGCCAGAGATGCAGCCTTCAGGTCTGGAGACCAGGAGCCCTTCCCCTAGCTAGGGCCAACCTGAGAAGTGAAATCTCACAGGCCAAACATGGCTACAAACTGAAGGTTGAAGAGCACTTCAACTCCTCTGACCCCCAGCTTATGTGGCAAGGCATACAGTCACTCACCAGCTACAAACCACCCAACACTGTGCCCCCTACCAGCTCCACCTCCACCCCCCTCCCTGACGAGCTCAACCACTTCTACGCTCGCTTTGACCGGGAAAACAGGGAGGTGATGTCCAAGGCAGATCTACCTCTCAACGATCTGCCTCTCACACTCTCCACCTCAGAGGTCCTGAGCAAGGTGAACGCCCGGAAGGCAGCTGGCCCCGATGGAATACCTGGGCGCGTGCTCAAAGCGTGTGCAGAGCAGCTGGCCGGGGTCTTTGCGGACATTTTCAACCTGTCCTTGGCCCAAGCAGTTGTTCCCACTACCTTTAAGACCGCCACCATCGTGCCAGTGCCGAAGCACTCCACCGCTACGGCCCTGAATGACTTCCATCCTGTTGCCCTCACCCCCATCATCGCCAAGTGCTTTGAGAGGCTGGTCCTCTCACACTCAAAAACCTGCCTGCCTGCTACTTGGGACCCTCACCAGTTTGCCTACCGCCACAATAGGTCAACTGAGGACGCCATCTCCACGGCACTTCATTCCACACTGACACACTTGGACACCCAGAACTGTTACGCCAGAATGCTGTTCATTGACTTCAGCTTAGCATTCAATACTGTGATCCCCTCCAAGTTGATATCCAAGCTCAGCCAGCTTGGTATCAACTCATCCCTCTGCAATTGGACTCTGGACTTTCTATCTAACACACCCCAGTCTGTTAAGATAGACAACCTCTCCTCCTCCACTATCACCCTGAACACCAGCGTGCCACAAGGTTGCGTGCTGAGCCCTCTCCTTTACTCCCTATTCACCCATGACTGCGCTCCTATCTATGGTTCCAATTCCATAATTAAGTTCGCAGATGACACCACGGTGATAGGCCTGATCAGAGGCGACGATGAGACGGCCTACAGGGAGGAAGTACGGTACCTGACCACGTGGTGTGCACACACACCCATCTCCATCAACGGAGCTGCAGTGGAGTGTGTGCCCAGCTTCAAGTTCCTTAGCATCCACATCTCCGATGATCTCACCTGGTCCATAAACTCCTCCACCCTGGTCAAAAAGGCGCACAGCTCCTCTACTTTCTTCGGAGCCTTAAGAAAGCTCACCTTTGTCCCAGGATCCTGGTGAACTTCTACTGCTGTGCTATTGAGAGCATTCTTACAAACTGTATCACAGAATCTATAAACTAATTTTATTACTTTGAAAGGAATTCTGTAATGTAGTTTTGATTTTATGTTCAGAAAAGGCTGCTTTAAAGATCAAAACGTACTGCTCTGCATCAGACCGGAAAGCACTCCAGCGGGTGGTGAAAACTGCCCAAAGGATCACCGGTACACAACTGGACAGTATCGAACAGATCTACCGTCGACGCTGTTTGGGCAAAACCAGGAACATGATAAAAGAGTCATTCCACCCCAATAATAAACTTTTCACCATCCTCCCATCCGGCAGGCGTTACAGAAGCCTCCGCTCTCGCACCAGCAGGCTCAGGAAGAGTTTCTTCTACGAGGCAGTGACCCTGTTGAACTCTACTCCATTCCCCCACTCAACTCCATCCTCCCTCTAGCATCATCTTGCACTCCACTGCCATTTGCACAACTTTCGGTTTTGCACTGATCTTTTTCATTTCACTTCCACTGCCATTTGCACAACTTTCTGTTTTCACTGATCAGACTCCTTGCACTATTTATTTACATATTTATTAATTTATAATTATAGTTAGTATTTAAAGTATATATAGTGTATATAGTTTATTCTGTATATATTCTGTGTTCTGTATATATAATAGTACACTTTCAGTGGCCCCATCTGGCCCCTTGGAACAATTTCTAGAGGCACTATTGTAGGCCTGTAGGCCTGAAAAAGGCCTGTGTGTGTATTTGATCCTAGGGTATACGAATAAATGTTATACGAATAAATGTTATTTGATCATTAGACATTTTATATATTAAATGCTGTTGACTTTGAAATCAGTGTTGTTTCTTTTTCTGCATTTACAATTCATACACAATGTGTTAACTTGAAGCAGTACACACACACAATCACATACGGTGTGCGCGCACTCACATATACAACCAAATATGCGCACACCACAAGTTTAAAATACTTCAGATTTTACAGGTTTTGGGGATTTTTTGCCATTCCTATTAAAATAAGTTTACATTTCCTTCAGGCCCTCCAAACCTTCAAGCACTTGTAGGCTTCAATCTTTCAGGCATTTTAGCAGCGTTCAGCTAAAATTCAGCTCACCAAGAAGAGGCTTTTTCGGCTCCCAAACAGCTCTTTATTATTTTTCAATTTTTTGCCAAATTTAGTGCTACTTTGACATATGATATGTCTAGTCTAGTTCCTGAGCCCACGTGGTAATATCCTTCACAGAATGATGTCGGTTATTAATGCAGTGCCGCCTGAAGGATCGAAGGTCACGGGCATTCAATGTTGGTATTCGACCTTGCCGCTTACGTGCAGAGATTTCTCCAGATTCTCTGAATCTTTTGATGATATTATGGACTGTAGATGATGAAATCCCTAAATTCCTTGCAATTGCAACAAAACGTTCTTCAACTGTTGGACTATTTGCTTTTGCGATTTGGTTTGTAATTATACTAAACCTTATAATTTCCAGAATTCCTTAGTTTAACATGTTTAGTATAAAAAGATTAAATGTAAAAACAAACACTATTACACATTTTAATGTGGGAACACGGCACGCGGCTTCTTCCTTTAGAGCTCTTCCTTTACAGCAGCAGCTTTTTAGAGGTTTAATCATGAGAACTGTAGCCGAAGAGGTAGCGGTGTCTTAAAATCTGGACAAATATAACATGCATAGAGAGATACCACTAGAAGTTGATTGGAAAATTGTTTTGGTCTGCTTTGATCTATCCATAAAAATGTCACGGGTTAAGGGAACAGAGGACCCATAAGGTCCGAGGGCTGGCAGTGAGAGACGAGGTCGAGGGCAGGCGTAAATCCAAGGGCTGGAGAAGGGAAATGAGGTCAGGTGCAGGCATGGGTCGGTACACAGGAGCTGAGACAGAAGACGTGGTCAGGTGCAGGCATGGGTCAGCACACAGGTAAAACAAGATCAGATGAGGAGTACTGTCCCGAGGATTACAAACACAAGGAAGTCACGAACGATAACAAACTGACAAAGAACACACAGAACACATGGGTATATGTATACAAGACAAGGGAGGAGACAACAAGACACAGGTGAACGACATTAGGGAAGGCAGGTAATCACACTGACGGGGACGCACAGGAAGGTAGGAGGTGAAGACGCCTGAAACAGAGACAAGACTGTGAGTTTCAAAAATAAAATAAAATTACATTACATTACGATCATTTAGCAGACGCTTTTATCCAAAGCGACGTACATTGCATTACCACCCATTACAGAGGGGGGAGCAGTTGGGGGTTCGGTGCCTTGCTCAGGGGCACCTAGGCAGGGACTCGAACCTCCGACCCTGCGGTTCCCAAGCGGAAGCCCTACCGACTCAGCTACTGCCTCCCCCTATTTATAAAATAGATAATTTAAAAAAATCAATAACAAATTATGAGAAGAACATGAATACATAAATAATAACAGGCAACACAGCAGCATCAAACAGTCTCTCTCTCTCTCTCTCTCTCTTTCTCTCTCTTTGAAGGCGCTGATCATTTTGTCTTACGAGTCAAAGAAATGTTTAGGTAGGAGATTAAAACAGGTAAAAAAATCTGAACGTGATCATTTTGATCACGTTTATTTTCCCAATTAAGGAGAGTGGTAAACTGTTCCATCTAAGAAAGACTGTCTTTCAAGTCTTCAGGGTTGCGGTGAGCGCAGTGTCTGTGGCGGGAAGGAGGTCTGAGAATGTACGAGTCATATTCTCGAGATACTTCAACCCCGAGCTACCGAGCTTGAAGGGGAAGTCTGTTTTGCGGAGATGCAAACTTAAAGTATTAATGGGGTAACATTTGCTCTTTGAAATATTGATTTTGTAGCCAGAAAAAACTTCCATTGAGTGCAGTTAATGTGTCTCAAGTGATTGTAGTATAACGACACCTGTGTCTGGGAGGTCCAGTCACTGGTTCAAAAGTATTCCTGCTAGAATCACACAATGAAGACAAAAGAACACTACAAGCAACTCAGAGAAAAGATATTTGAAAAGAATAAGTCAGGGGATGGCTACAAAACCAATTCCAACTCACTGCGCATCCCCCCGAGTTCATTTAAATCCATCAACAAGAAATGGGAGGAGTATGGCCATCCTCACAAACTGGGCAAGAGGGAGACTGGTGAGGGAGACCACCAAGACACCTACGACCTCTCTGAAGGAGTTAAAACCTTCAGTGGCTGAGATTGGAGAGACTGTGCATACAACTGTTGCCCGAGTACTTCACTAGTCAAAGCTGTATGGGAGAGTGGCAAAGACAAAGCCACTGTTGAAAAATCTCGAACTGGAGTTTGCCCAAAGGCATGTGGGAGACTCCAAGGTCAATTTGGAGGAAGGTTATTTGATCTGATGAGACAAAAATGAAGCTTTTGGGTCATCAGATTGTTCGCTCTGTTTGGCCAACACTTAAACACTGCACATCTCCACAAACACACTATCCCCACATTGCAGCATGGTGGTGTGGCAGCATCATGGTGTGGGAGGCTTCTTGGCAGCAGGCCCCAGAAGGCTTGTAAAGATAGAGGGGAAAATAAATGCAGCAAAATTAAGTGAAATCTTGGAGGACATTATGACTCAGTATGCAAGAGAGCTACAACCTCGGAGAAGAGCTGTTCACGCCCGATTCCTTTTGCAAGGAAAAATGGAAAGAAATTGCAGTGTTCAGACGTGCAAGCCTGATAGAGACCTCTCCACAGAGACTCAGTGCTGTGATTGCAGCCAAAGGTGCATGTACTAATTGGCTTGTACCTGTACTCTGCTCAATGACAATGAAGTTGAATCAAATCTAATTCACTGGTGTAGCCATACTGACACCTACCGGAAGTTTGCAGATATTGCTGCATAGTAATGACTAGTGATCAAAACACATCACACACAATATTGAACCCAAATAACACAAAAGAAGAATATAAAGGAACCCTCTTATTAACATCCTTTCAATGGAAATACGTTTGTCTACCCTAAACATGACATCTGCGCCACATTGAGGTCACAGACATTCCTTATGTCACCCTTTGTCCTTTTGTCACCATAGAGAGAATTATCATTTTGGGTTCATTTAATCAGTGTTACACATTGGCAACATACACAAATCTATTCCCATGTCTGAAGAAACACTAAGCAGTGTATTGGATACACAGCAAAATGACTTCATCCAGGGTTATGGGTGGCTTCATCACTTTTTTCTAAACACTGTAAAACGGTACCTTGTCCTCCCATCTTGTCTTTACTTCATTTATAAATTTGCTCTTGGCCACACCCAGAATCGGCCTCAGCTCACACATCACCTATAATGCAAGTAAGTGTTAACACTTGCAACAATGCTTGCTGAGTGGATAAGCCAAAATTATGAATTAATCGCTGGCATTATGAAGATCCTTGAAACATGGCTATGCATCAGGGATCATTGTGAGCTCATCCTCTTCTTTCAGGACGTTACTGTTGATGAAGGCTCTTCTAAACACCTTCAAACTGTACCTAGTCACCCCATCTCAATTCCATTGAGTGCAGTAAATGTGTCTCAAGTGATTGTAGTTTAACGACACCTGTGTCTGGGAGGTCCAGTCACTGGTTCAGAAGTATTCGTGCTAGAATTACACACAGTGAAGACAAAAGAACACTCCAACTCCACACTGGTGAGGGGGGACCACCAAGACACCTACGACCACTCTGAAGGAGTTAAACCTTAAAACCTTCAGTGGCTGAGATTGGAGAGACTGTGCATACAACTGTTGCCCGAGTTTTTCACTAGTCAAAGCTGTATTTGAGGGTGGCAAAGAGAAAGCCACTGTTAAAAAATCTCAAACTGGAGTTCGCCCAAAGGCATGTGGGAGACTCCAAGGTCAATTTGGAGGAAGGTCTGATTGATTGAAATTTAGCCTTTGGGTCATCATATTATTCGCTCTGTTTTGCCAACACTTAAACACTGCACATCTCCACAAACAAACTATCCCCACATTGCAGCATGGTGGTGTGGCAGCATCATGAAATGGGATGCTTCCTGGCAGCAGGCCCTGGAAGGCTTGTAAAGATAGAGGGGAAAATGAATGCAGCAACATTTCGTGAAATCCTGGAGGACATTATGACTCAGTATGCAAGAGAGCTACAACCTCGGAGAAGAGCTGTTCACGCCGGATCCCAAAGCAAGCTTACAGAGCTTGATCTTTTTTGCAAGGAAGAATGGACAGAAATTGCAGTATCCAGACGTGCAAGCCTGATAGAGACCTCTCCACACAGACTCAGTGCTGTGATTGCGGCCAACGGTGCATCTACTCATTGGCTTGTACCTGTACTCTGCTCAATGACAATGAAGTTGAATTAAATCTAATTCACTGGTGTAGCCTTACTGACACCTACCGGAAGATTGCAGATATTGCTGCATAGTAATGACTAGTGATCAAAACACATCACACACAATATTGAACCCAAATAACACAAAAGAAGAATATAAAGGAACCCTCTTATTAACATCCTTTCAATGGAAATACGTTTGTCTACCCTAAACATGACATCTGCGCCACATTGAGGTCACAGACATTCCTTGTGTCACCCTTTGTCCTTTTGTCACCATAGAGAGAATTATCATTTTGGTTTAATTTAATCAGTGTTACATATTGGCAACATACACAAATCTATTCCCATGTCTGAAGAAACACTAAGCAGTGTATTGGATACACAGCAACATGACTTCATCCAGGGTCATGGGTGGCTTCATCACTTTCTTCTAAACACTGTAAAACGGCACCTTGTCCTCCCATCTTGTCTTTACTTCATGTATAAATTTGCTCTTGGCCACACCCAGAATCGGCCTCAGCTCACACATCAGCTATAATGCAAGTAAGTGTTAAAACTTGCAACAATGCTCGCTGAGTGGATAAGCCACAATTATGAATTAATCACTGGCATTATGAAGATCCTTGAAACATGGCTATGCATAAGGGATGATTGTTAGCTTGTCCTCTTCTTTCAGGACGTTACTGTTGATGAAGGCTCTTCTAAACACCTTCAAACTACACCTAGTCACCCCATCTCAATTCCATTGAGTGCAGTTAATGTGTCTCAAGTGATTGTAGGGAGGCAGTGGCTCAGTGGGTAGTGTAACTTGGGAACTGGAGGGTCGCCGGTTCGAGCCCCTGCCGAGGTGCCCCTGTGCAAGGCACCGAACCCTCAATTGCTCTCCCCTCTGCGAAGGGATGTAATGTAAGTCGCTTTGGATAAAAGCGTCTGCCAAATGATCGTAATGTAATGTAATGTAGTATAACGACTGTGTCTGGGAGGTCCAGTCACTGGTTCAGAAGTATTCCTGCTAGAAATACATAATGAAGACAAAAGAACACTCCAAGCAACTCAGAGAAAAGAAATTTGAAAAGAATAAGTCAGGGGATGGCTACAAAACCAATTCCGACTCACTGCGCATCCCCCCCGAGTTCATTTACATCCATCATCAAGAATTTTTTTATTTTTGTGAGTATGGCCATCCTCACAAACTGAGTTACTGGGCAAGAGGGAGACTGGTGAGGGAGACCACCAAGACACCTACGACCACTCTGAAGGAGTTAAAACCTTCAGTGGCTGAGATTGGAGAGACTGTGCATACAACTGTTGCCCGAGTACTTCACTAGTCAAAGCTATAGGGGAGCGTGGCAAAGAGAAAGCCAATGTTGAAAAATCTTGAACTGGAGTTAGCCCAAAGGCATGTGGGAGACTCCAAGGTCAATTTGGAGGAAGGTTATTTGATCTGATGAGACAAAAATTTGGCTTTTGGGTCATCAGATTATTCGCTCTGTTTGGCCAACATGTAAACACTGCACATCTCCACAAACACACCATCCCCACATTGAAGCGTGGTGGTGGCAGCATCATGGTGTGGGATGCTTCTTGGCAGCAGGCCCTGGAAGGCTTGTAAAGATAGAGGGGAAAATGAATGCAGCAACATTTTGTGAAATCCTGGAGGACATTATGACTCAGTATGCAAGAGAGCAACAACCTCGGAGAAGAGCTGTTCACGCCTGATTCCCAAGCAAGCTGACAGAGCTTGAGCTTTTTTACAAGTGAGCATGGAAAGAAATTGCAGTATCCAGACGTGCAAGCCTGATAGAGACCTCTCCATACAGACTCAGTGCTGTGATTGCGGCCAACGGTGCATCTACTCATTGGCTTGTACCTGTACTCTGCTCAATGACAATAAAGTTGAATCAAATCTAATTCACTGGTGTAGCCTTTCTGACACCTACTGGAAGTTTGCAGATATTGCTGCATAGCAATGACTAGTGATCAAAACACATCACACACAATATTGAACCCAAATAACACAAAAGAAGAATATAAAGGAACCCTCTTATTAACATTCTTTCAATGGAAATACGATTGTCTACCCTAAACATGACATCTGTGAAACATTGAGGTCACAGACATTTCTCTTGTCACCCTTTGTCCTTTTGTCACCATCGAGAGAATTATCATTTTGGGTTAATTTAATCAGTGTTACATATTGGCAACATACACAAATCTATTCCCATGTCTGAAGAAACACTAAGCAGTGTATTGGAAACACAGCAACATGACTTCATCCAGAGTCATGGGTGGCTTCATCACTTTCTTCTAAACACTGTCAAACGGCACCTTGTCATCCCATCTCTTCTTTAATTCATTTATAAATTTGCTCTTGGCCACACCCAGAATCAGCCTCAGCTCACACATCAGCTATAATGCAAGTAAGTGTTAAAACTTGCAACAATGCTTGCTGAGTGGATAAGCCAGATTTGATCGGCTGGATTCAGCCCTGAAAATCCAGATGGCCCAACCAGTGACTTGGAGGAGGAGGAGCTACAGATCCCATGATGATCACACACATCTCACACACTTCTCACTGCAAAAGCTTTTTCAGTAAGAAAAACGTCACTAAATTATTTTTTTAATCAAATATTCACTCAAGCCAACTCACTGCGCATCCCCCGGAGTTCGTTTCAACCCATCATCAAGAATTGGAAGGAGTTTGGCCATCCTCACAAACTGAGTGACTGGGCAAGAGGGAGACTGGTAAGGGAGACCACCAAGACACCTATGACCTGTCTGAAGGAGTTAAAACATTCAGTGGCTGAGATTGGAGAGAATGTGCACACAACTGTTGCTCGAGTTCTTCACTAGTCAAAGCTGTATCGGACAGTGGCAAAGAGAAAGCCACTGTTGAAAAATCTCAAACTGGAGTTTGCCCAAAGGCATGTGGGAGACTCCAAGGTCAATTTGGGGGAAGGTTATTTGATCTGTTGAGACAAAAATGTACTTTTTAGGTCATCAGATTACTGCTCTGTTTGGCCAACGCTTAAACACTGCACATCTCCACAAACACACTATCCCCACATTGCAGCATGGTGGTGTGGCAGCATCATGGTGTGGGGGGCTTCTTGGCAGCAGGCCCCAGAAGGCTTGTAAAGATAGAGGGGAAAATGAATGCAGCAACATTTTGTGAAATCCTGGAGGACATTATTACTCAGTATGCAAGAGAGCTACAACCTCGGAGAAGAGCTGTTCACGCCCGATCCCTTTTGGAAGCTTACAGAGCTTGAGCTTTTTTGCAAGGAGGAATGGACAGAAATTGCAGTATCCAGAAGAGCAAGCCTGATAGAGACCTCTCCACACAGACTCAGTGCTGTGATTGCAGCCAACGGTGCATGTACAAATTGGCTTGTACCTGTACTCTGCTCAATGACAATAAAGTTGAATCAAATCTAATTCACTGGTGTAGCCTTACTGACACCTACTGGAAGTTTGCACACATTGCTGCATAGTAATGACTAGTGATCATAACACATCACACACAATATTAAACCCAAATAACACAAAAGAAGAATATAAAGGAACCCTCTTATTAACATCCTTTCAATGGAAATACGTTTGTCTACCCTAAACATGACATCTGCGCCACATTGAGGTCACAGACATTCCTTATGTCACCCTTTGTCCTTTTGTCACCATGGAGAGAATTATCATTTTGGTTTAATTTAATCAGTGTTACATATTGGCAACATACACAAATCTATTCCCATGTCTGAAGAAACACTTAGTAGTGTATTGGATACACAGCAACATGACTTCATCCAGGTCATGGGTGGCTTCTAACTTTCTTCTAAACACTGTAAAACGGCACCTTGTCCTCCCATCTCATCTTTACTTCATGTATAAATTTGCTCTTGGCCACACCCAGAATCAGCCTCAGCTCACACATCATCTATAATGCAAGTAAGTGTTAAAACTTGCAACAATGCTTGCTGAGTGGATAAGCCACAATTATGAATTAATCACTGGCATTATGAAGACCGTTGAAACATGGCTATGCATCAGGGATCATTGTTAGCTTGTCCTCTTCTTTCAGTACATTACTGTTGATGAAGGCTCTTCTAAACACCTTCAAACTACACCTAGTCACCCCATCTCAATTCCATCGAGTGCAGTTAATGTGTCTCAAGTGATTGAAGTAAAACGACACCTGTGTCTGGGAGGTCCAGTCACTGGTTCAGAAAACAAAAGAACACTCCAAGCAACTCAGAGAAAAGATCATTAGAAAGTATAAGTCAGGGGACGGCTACAAAACTCTTTCCAACTCACTGCACATCCCCTGGAGTTCATTTAAATCCATCATCAAGAAATTGAGTGACTGGGCAAGAGGGAGACTGGTGAGGGGAGTCCACCAAGACACCTACGATCACTCTGAAGGAGTTAAAACCTTCAGTGGCTGAGATTGGAGGGACTGTGCATACAACTGTTGCCCGAGTACTTCACTAGTCAAAGCTGCATTTGAGGGTGGCAAAGAGAAAGCCACTGTTGAAAAATCTGGAACTGGAGTTCGCCCAAAGGCATGTGGGAGACTCCAAGGTCAATTTGGAGGAAGGTTAGTTGAACTGATGAGACAAAAATTTAGCTTTTGGGTCATCAGATTTTTTGCTCTGTTTGGATAACACGTAAACACTGCATATCTCCACAAACACACCATCCCCACATTGAAGCATGGTGGTGGCAGCATCATGGTGTGGGATGCTTCTCGGCAGCAAGTGCAGTCAGCGCCGACAGGTTTGAATGCATGTGTGCCGTGAGGAAGGGTGTGTTTCCTGTGTGTGTGACTAAGAGAACAAAAGGGAGCCGCGTGTGTGTCCAGTTTGGGCTCCATTGCAAATACGAAGTACATAAACTCTGAAATTTGAAGCTGAAAATTGTAGTAGAAGTACAACTACTAAAAACTTGTACATAAAGTAGTGGTCAAAATTGATGGTTGAATGTTCCTTCTGGCAATATAATCGGTTAAAAACCTGTTGCAGTGTTGTTTTGTTGTGTGCTGCGGGAGCACTGCTTTTACGGTGTTGAAAAATAGTTGAAACTTACGTTGCTATATTTTGTGCTGTATTGCTATATTCACCCAGTGTGTTGAGACAGATGTGTACGCAGCTCTGTCCTGTGCCCTACTGAAGCATAGGAGGGGCGTATACCACCGAGTGGGCGTGCCTAGACCTCACACACTCGGGCCTGCTTAACAGGAAGAAAGGAGAGAGGCTGACTTCCCTCCTCCCCATCTGAGACTCTATGGAGTCAGGTCTGACCACTTAATATTATTTGGCTTACACCACATATTCTGTACATTAACTGAGAGCTGCAATACAGTATTGGCATATATGGTTGCATTGTTTGATTTAAATGTATTACCAGATGCTGAATTCAGAATAAGTGCTTAAGAAGAGGTGACGTAGGACATATAACATAACTTGTGCTTGAAACATGTATGTTGCTTAACTTAGTTAAGAAGACCAAATTGCAATTATTGCCATTCTAAAACTACGCAATTGAGCCTATCCAGGTATAAAAACATCAAAAGACAATATTCAAATTGTTGATACGCACAGCAGAAATGGACGGAATACCGGTAACCCTCTTGGGAATGAAATATCCCCTGAGCAAAAAAGACATAGTGAAAACATCTGAAAATTGGGAGAAGCGAACTAAAAACTTATGCAGTCCTTGGCCAGCTGGAGGCACATTTGACGTCAATGCATTCGAAGAGATGCAACTCAAAAAAAAAAATAAAAGACTAAAAACCGTTGGACAAAGGCAAGAAAAGACAACAGAAAAGACAGAAAGAGGAAGAGATAATTAAATTGTTCAAAGATGAAGGCACAAATTACAGGAACAGGTTGAGAGAAATCCGAGAGAATTTAAGAGCTAAAAAGGTGCGAGCGGAGAGGAAACAGACAAAGAAACAGCTAGTGTCAACAGATACTGCAGGAATATATCCAAATCTGGCAGGGGTCGTTCAAATTTCAGGAGACATTGAATTTGATCCTTACCGAGCATCTCATGTCCAATATAAAGAGTCGACTCCAAAAGTTTACAGCAGAGAAAGGAACAAGGAAGTTGTAAAGGACAAACCAAAAGTCTTAGATTGTTTTGCAGAGAGAAACCAGGCTCTGAAAGAGAAAGAGGCAGAGGCATATTGGTTGAAGTTTGACCAACTAAGTGAAGAAAACCTGTAACATACTAAGTATCAAGAGATAGAAGTAGAGGCAGAACAGGAAAAAGGGCTTAAGAGATGTTAAGGGAGAAGCGAGGGCACACGATATGAGAGAGCAGGGCAAAGTATGTGACGCTCGAGCAAATTACACTGAAGGACCTCGGGAAGTAGAACAGAGAGATATTGTGTCAGGAAGTCTTACATTTGCTGCAGGAAGCCAACAGGGGGCCAAAAGCAAGGAGAAAGATTATGACCTTAGATACAGACCTGCAATAAGGCCTCCAGACAGATATGACCCTGGGCAATATCCAATATGGATAAAGGGGGCACAGGGACAGTATAGCCCATGGCAAACACTCGACCTTGAGGGACTGATTGCTCGACTTCCTAACGTCCATGAGGGGGCCAGCAAATGGATAAAAGCATTCAAGGAAGAGACAGTGGGCAAAATATTGGCTCTTGGCGACATTAAGGCACTGTGGGCCCGAACCATGGGGGTGCCAACAATGGAAAATGTCTTGCGCATGAGTGGCGCACAATGGATGGTTGATCCACTAGCCGATGGAACTGAATTCAATCCATATCGAGCTGGCTTATGGGGGGTCCTGAGGAAAGAATATCCGGTCAAGATTGACCCCAAGGCACTGAAGGGTGAGCTTCTTACTGATACAGAGAATCCAGCTGCCTACATCAGTCGTCAACTGAAAAGATGGAAGCAGGAAACTGAGGAGGAAGCTGAGAGAAGCCACAATGACACAATGACACCACAATGACAATTCTGGAATCAATCTTCAAATGAGCGTAACATAAAAAAGAACAAATGTTTATTGGCTGGGGGATATAACTGAACAAATGACTTAAATTCTACAGAAGTGGGAACATTTTAAATTTAATCTAATACATAATAATAGGAAAACAGGGAGCAACCATAAATATTGACCCCAATCCTTTCATTTTCAGAGTGATACAATGTTCCTGAATCTATAACATACATGACTTTGCGGGTAAATCTTAATTTGGAATCAAAAGACTTGAGAGGTACTTTTAGGGCGCTGCTAGTTTACTGTTTTATTTTTACTATTTGTATTATTGAGTTGTTTACGCATCTGAAGGTTAAAAGCTCCAGAGTGCCTGTGTGGGGCGTACATGTGTTACATGCTCTGTACGTTGGTGGGGTTGATGCATAATGAAAGTTTACTATTTTGTTTATTTTCTTATTAAATTGATAGTTGCAGCTATGGCATTGCTAACCATGTTGATTTCTGATTTGCACAGTGTAGATACACTGTGCAAAAATTGCAAACAACAGCGATATTGGTCGCCATTTTTGCAGACAATGGTGGTGATGTGCTAGGACAATGGGAAATTTGTGCCCAAAATAATGCAAGAAAAGGAATATTAGCCATATTCCAGTGCCAGAAGGACCATTCAAACATCTGTTCACAGACTATGTTGACGTGAGAAAATCAGTGCATGGAAAGCATTGCATGGTAGTAATAATTGATCGCTTAAGTCGTTGGGTTGAAGAAATAGCATCAAAAGGCCTAGGGTCAGAAACTGTTGTTAAGTTCTTGATAAAAGAAGTAATTCCACGTTTTGGTATACATTCAGAAATAAGTTCAGATAATGGATCAGCATTTGTGCAGAACGTAGCTTGAGGAATCTTATAACAGTTAAGAAGCAGACAAAGGTTGGTTGGTTGGTTGGTGTATATCATCATCAGTCTCAAGGGACAGTCAAAAGAGTTCTCTAAAAGGCAAAGCAGCACAAAGCTCAATTGCAATGATGCTCTACCACTTACACTAATGAGTTATCGCATGCAAACTAACAGAAGCAGACATTTAACCCTGCATGAGAGGCGGACTGGTGGACTCATGCCACACCGCATTTGAGAGGACCCTGCTTGAGCAGTTGCAAATGCAGTTGAAGGAATATATGAGGTGGCTAACTGCCATACATGAAGTCATCTATTTACAGGAAAAAAACAGGGTTCCTGATTCTAGTTCAGTAGCAGAGAGCCCGGTGGTGCCAGGAGACCAGGTCCACATTCAGGTCCAGAGAAAGTGACGCGAAGGGCCATACACAGGGCAACACCAACTGCTGTCCAGGTGGAGGGAAGAACTACATGGTACCATCCAAACCACTACACCACTGTCCATAGAGCTGAAGCAGACATCTAGCATTGCCACGCACGAGGACATCTATATCAACATATATGAACTTTGCACTTCCTGTATCAGTATCGGGTTGATATATGTATACTCTGTATCAGCATATTAACATGCATTTGTTACTCATGGTGTTTGCATCTGTATTGGTAAATGCAGGAACTACAATATTCCTATAGGAAGAACTCTTGATTGTGTAAATTTATGCTAATCTCATTTTGATCTTATTTTCAGTTAAATAGGTAATTCATTTACTCAGTAATCACAGTGAAGCAATTCATATTTCAGTTTTACATTGTTGGTTTATGTTTATGATCTACACACAACTGGGCACCGCAGGCAAAATGCTGACTTGACAAGATCTGCCAGGCTTACATTCCATTTATAACCTATATTTATGTATGTAACCTATTTTTATGTATGTATTGTAATGGAACCACATCCAGCGCAAAAGCGTGATCGCCCATGATTAAGTTGAGAGGCAAGGGGGTCTTGAGGGAATTTTTCTAGCATTTTGATGCTAGTTTTTGTCCGTCACTGGTTGTTTGGTTCCAGCTAAAATATGTACATCATCATGTTGGCGATATTGAAATCGCCAAAGGGGGAATTATGTGGAAGAAAATGTACTATATTCAGGACAATAGTATGCAAGTGAACCGTGTGTTCTTGGCAATCATTTAATATTATGTAACTGTTCAATATCAGAAAGGAAGTACACAAGTTGTTTTTAACCTTGAGTGTTTTACCAGAAACATCCATCATCAGCGAGGAAGCGACATTGTGTATTGCCAGGTCACCGTGACATGGTTACTAAGGTAGCCAGGGCCAACAATAGAACAATGGAAAGTTCTAGTTTGGGTTTGTGAGGGCTGGGGTGAGGTTCTAAGAACTCCTTGATATAAACTGATGTTGGCTCTATGTGGAGCCAGTGCCCATATTCACAATGACGTGTAAGATAGCACTCATGTGTGAATGAATAACGAAGATACACAGCCTCAACTGTCTCCGCAAATTGATATATAGAATTATACTATTGTATATTGTTCTTCTAAACACCTTCAAACTGCACCTAGTCACCCCATCTCATTTCCATTGAGTGCAGTTAATGTGTCTCAAGTGATTGTAGTATAACGACACCTGTGTCTGAGAGGTCCAGTCACTGGTTCAGAAGTATTCCTGCCAGAATTACACAATGAAGACAAAAGAACACTCCAAGCAACTCAGAGAAAAGATATTTGAAAAGAATAAGTCAGGGGATGGCTACAAAACAAATTCCAACTCACTGCGCATCCCCCCCGAGTTCATTTCAATCCATCATCAAGAAATGGGAGGAGTATGGCCATCCTTGCAAATTGAGTGACTGGGCAAGAGGGAGACTGGTGAGGGAGACCACCAAGACACCTACGACCTCTCTGAAGGAGTTAAAACCTTCAGTGGCTGAGATTGGAGAGACTGTGCATACAACTGTTGCCCGAGTACTTCACTAGTCAAAGCTATAGGGGAGAGTGGCAAAGACAAAGCCACTGTTGAAAAATCTGGAACTGGAGTTTGCCCAAAGGCATTTGAGAGACTCCAAGGTCAATTTGGAGGAATGTTATTTGATCTGATGAGACAAAAATGTAGCTTTTGGGTCATCAGATTATTCGCTCTGTTTGGCCAACACGTAAACACTGCACATCTCCACAAACACACCATCCCAACTTTGAAGCATGGTGGTGGCAGCATCATGGTGTGGGATGCTTCTTGGCAGCAGGCCGTGGAAGGCTTTTAAAGAAAGAGGGGAAAATGAATGCAGCAACATTCTGTGAAATCCTGGAGGACATTATGACTTAGTATGCAAGAGAGCAACAACCTCGGAGAAGAGCAGTTCACGCCCGATCCCGAAGCAAGCTTACAGAGCTTGAGCTTTTTTGCATGGAAGAATGGACAGAAATTGCAGTATCCAGACGTGCAAGCCTGATAGAGACCTCTCCACACAGACTCAGTGCTGTGATTGCAGCCAAAGGTGCATGTACTAATTGGCTTGTACCTGTGCTCTGCTCAATGACAATGACGTTGAATCAAATCTAATTCACTGGTGTAGCCTTACTGACACCTACCGGAAGATTGCAGATATTGCTGCATAGTAATGACTATTGATCAAAACACATCACACACAATATTAAACCCAAATAACACAAAAAAAGAATATAAAGGAACCCTCTTATTAACATCCTTTCAATGGAAATACATTTGTCTACCCTAAACATGACATCTGCGAAACATTGAGGTCACAGACATTCCTTATGTCACCCTTTGTCCTTTTGTCACCATCGAGAGAATTATCATTTTGGTTTAATTTAATCAGTGTTACATATTGGCAACATACACAAATCTATTCCCATGTCTGAAGAAACACTAAGCAGTGTATTGGATACACAGCAACATGACTTCATCCAGGGTCATGGGTGGCTTCATCACTTTCTTCTAAACACTGTAAAATGGCACCTTGTCCTCCCATCTCATCTTTACTTCATGTATGAATTTGCTCTTGGCCACACCCAGAATCGGCCTCAGCTCAAACATCACCTATAATGGAAGTAAGTGTTAAAACTTGCAACAATGCTTGCTGAGTGCATAAGCCAAAATTATGATTTAATCACTGGCATTATGAAGATCCTTGAAACATGGCTATGCATCAGGGATCATTGTTAGCTTGTCCTCTTCTTTCAGGATGTAACTGTTGATGAAGGCTCTTCTAAACACCTTCAAACTACACCTAGTCACCCCATCTCAATTCCATCGAGTGCAGTTAATGTGTCTCAAGTGATTGTAGTATAACGACACCTGTGTCTGGGAGGTCCAGTCACTGGTTCAGAAGTATTCCTGCTAGAATTACACAATGAAGACAAAAGAACACTCCAAGCAACTCAGAGAAAAGATATTTGAAAAGAATAAGTCAGGGGATGGCTACAAAACCATTTCCAACTCACTGCACATCCCCCCGAGTTCATTTCAATCCATCATCAAGAAATGGGAGGAGTATGGCCATCCTCGCAAATTGAGTGACTGGGCAAGAGGGAGACTGGTGAGGGAGACCACCAAGACACCTACGACCTCTCTGAAGGAGTTAAAACCTTCAGTGGCTGAGATTGGAGAGACTGTGCATACAACTGTTGCCCGAGTTCTTCACTAGTCAAAGCTGTATGGGAGAGTGGCAAAGAGAAAGCCACTGTTGAAAAATCTGGAACTGGAGTTTGCCAAAAGGCATTTGAGAGACTCCAAGGTCAATTTGGAGGAATGTTATTTGATCTGATGAGACACAAATTTTGCTTTTGGGTCATCAGATAATTCAGAAATCCATATCCACAAACACACCATCCCCACATTGGTGGGGCAGCATCATGGTGTGGGATGCTTCTCAGCAGCAGGCCCTGGAAAGCTTGTAACTATAGAGGGGAAAATGAATGCAGCAACATTTTGTGAAATCCTGGAGGACATTATGACTCAGTATGCAAGAGAGGGACAACGTCGGAGAGAACTGTTCATGCCCGATTCCCAAGCAACCTGACAGAGCTCGAGCTTTTTTGCTAGGAAGAATGGAAAGAAATTGCAGTATCCAGATGTACAAGCCTGATTGAGACCTCTCCACACAGACTCAGTGCTGTGATTGCAGCCAAAGGTGCATCTACTCATTGGCTTGTACCTGTACTCTGCTCAATGACAATAAAGTTGAATCAAATCTAATTCAGTTGTGTAGCCGTACTGACACCTACTGGAAATTTGCAGATATTGCTGCATAGTAATGACTGGTGATCAAAACACATCACACACATCATTAAACCCACATAACACAAAAGAAGAATATAAATGAACCCTCTTATTAACATTCTTTCAAAGGAAATACGATTGTCTACCCTAACATGACATCTGTGCCACATTGAGGTCACAGACATTCCTTTTGTCACCCTTTGTCCTTTTGTCACCACCAAGAGTATTATCAATCTGAGTGTTTTTAATCAGCGATACGTATCGGTAACATACACCAATCTATTCCCATGAGTGGCGTCCGGCAGGAGACCGTAAGCGTCTGGTCAGGACAGGGTCCGATTCTTTTGTCTTTCAATGGCCAAAAGAAGGAGGAGGCTGACCTGACCCAAAGACTGACTCAAGTTCTGGGCTTGGGAGGAGGAGGAGATTGCGGTGGCAGCGGTGGTAGTAGTCGCCAGAGTTAGAAAGGAGGAAGACAAAATCTACCACCCGACCTGCCCCCAGTCCAGTATGTGTGATGTGGCCCAAGGTGAGTGGTGTGAAAATACACATTTTAATATGTCACGTAGAAGATTGGGGGATTAAAAATCACTTATTCTCACTTGTGTAATTACTCACAGCTATGACACCAGACAACTGAAAAGACACCAGCATGGCAATGCCAGTGATCAACTGCCAGCGGACAGTCCTGTCCCTCAGTAACTGTAGAACAGAAACAACTTGTAGATTGTTCTGGCGCTCCATTCCGTCATTCCATGCATTCCATTCATCTCTCCTTTTTTTCAGAGGAATCTCCTGAGGGGTGAGACCAAAACAGAATATTTAAAAGTAGCATTGAACTGCTTAATTCCAGAAGTTTTAAATAGAGTTACTTGTGTCTAGTTTGTTTGTAATTTATGTTGAAAATTACCAGTATTTGTCCTTTAGAACCAGTTTAACAAATCAGGCTGGGTTTGCTCTTTATTTACCCAATAAGCTGGCAGGTGCCTGTCTCTTGTTCCAAACATGACCTCCATTTCCAGAAGTGTCAGCATCCTTAAAATAAAAACTAAAACGCCCAATTTTCTCTGAAATAAGTTGAAATTGACCATTAATTATTCAATATCTGATAGATGTGATACTTTGCCTTGCTTTCCAATGTAACATATTTAAAATAATATAACAAATGAATAGTGCTGGACTAAATTATAGCAATCCCTGAGAAGTGATAATAAATAATGGTGTCTTCAACCTTAGAATCAATAATTCAGCCTCTATAAATGGAGAAAACCTTTCCAAGTGCTGTTTTCTCTCAGGGACAATTTTCGACTTTTTATTTTTAGGGTACCAAGACTTTTAGCCATGTCTGCATATCAAGACTCCAGGCTTAGCACAGTCAGCTCAGAACCAAGAGCGCAGTAGAACAGGCTGAACCTTGCAAACAACAATGCACTTTTTTTCTGCAGCAGCCTCATCGTTCTTCTCTATCAGCAGGTATCCAGGGCTCTCAGGCATGGAGAACAGCCCACCAAGCTGCGCCAATGCAAGTATGGCAATACCTGCGTTCCAAATTATTATGCAAATTGGATTTAAGTGTCATAAACATTAATTTGTTTTGCTTTTCAATTATATTCATGGATGGTATTGTGTTATTGAAATCCATCTCAGACACCTGTGGAAATTAGTTTGCGAGGTGGGCCCAATCAAAGGAGAACTACTTAAGAGGGACGTTCCATTAAGCAGGCCACAGGTTTCAAGCAATATGGGAAAGAAAAAGGATCTCTCTGCTGCCGAAAAGTGTCAAATAGTGCAATACCTTGGACAAGGTATGAAAACATTAGATATTTAGCAAAAATTTAAGCGTGATCATCGTACTGTGAAGAGATTTGCGGCTGATTCAGAGCGCAGACGGGGTCGTGCAGATAAAGGCATAATGAGGAAGGTTTCGGCCAGACAAATTCATCGGGTTAGGAGAGCAGCTGCTAAAATGCCATTACAAAGCAGCAAACAGGTATTTGAAGCCGCTGGTGCCTCTGGAGTCCCGCAAACCTCATGGTGTAGGATCCTCCAGAGGTTTGCAGTTGTGCATAAACCTACTATTCGGCCACCTAAACAATGCTCACAAGCAGAAACGGTTGCAGTGGGATCAGAAATACATAAGGACTAATTTTCAAACAGTCTTGTTTACTGATGAGTGCTGTGCAACCCTGCAACCACGGTTGCAGATGGATAGAGTAGTGGATGGCCACCATGTCCCAACAAGGCTGCAACGTCAGCAAGGAGGTGGCGAGGTTATGTTTTGGGCCGGAATCATGGGGAGAGAGCTAGTAGGCCCCTTTAGGGTCCCTGAAGGTGTGAAAATGACCTCAGTAAAGTATTTAAAGTTTCTAAACTGACCACTTTCTTCCGTGGTAAAGAAAGAAGAACCGTGCCTTCCGTGGTAAAATCATCTTATGCACGACAATGCACCATCTCATGCTGCAAAGAGTACCTCTGTGTCATTGGCTGCTATGGGCATAAAAAGGAGATAAACTCATGGTGTGGCCCCCATCTTCACTTGACCTTAACCCTATTGAGAACCTTTGGAGCATCCTCAAGCAAAAGATCTATGAGGGTGGGAGGCAGTTCAGATCAAAACAGCAGCTCTGGGAGGCTATTCTGACATCCTGCAAAGAAATTTAACCAGAAACTCTCCAAAAACTCACAAGTTCAATGGATGCAAGAATTGTGAAGGTGATATCAAAGAAGGGATCCTATGTTTACATGTAACTTGGCCTATTAAGATGTTTTTGATTGAAATAGCTTTTGATTTCAGTAAATATGACCTCCTAATGCTGCAAATTCAACAAATGGCCATTTTTAGTTCTTTACAACCTATAAAATGTTTTGCAACTCTGTTGTGCATAATCATTTGGAACAGTGCATTTTGAGTTTATTATTTAAAAAACAAAAAAAATACTGTTATCATTGGGAAGTTTGTTCAATACGATTTGAATTATACTCTAAAATTATACTGACTATCATTTGCATCGACGATTTAGGAAAATCTGAGAAAAATATCACTTGCATAATACTTACTGCAAAGTGGACTCCTGTATCCACAGACAATGAGGGTCAACTATACAAGAGATCTATTTAGCTCATAGATTTAGAGGTGATGGTGTAACCTTTGGGATCCTAATTTTATTTAAGAGGATGTTATTTTTTTGAATGTGGACAAGATAAACCACATTTCCTGTTTACATCTGCCACTCATCTGTCCAAATATCTCACGGAGACTTAACATCTGCCCAGCAAGCACACCCAGCAGTGTGGCCTTCTTGGGCATGTCTGTTGATGGTTGCCTCTGTGGCCAATTGAGAATTCAACCAGCCTATATACTATATTGTAGCTGACAAGATGGCAGCGCGTGTACATCGCGAGGCTCAACTAAATTTAGCAAATTAGTGCTTATTTACATAGTTTTCTCCTGCGTGTTCGCCCGATTCAGCGGGCCGAACCATTCATATAGTAGAGAGTCACTTTTAGACATTTTTTACCGAAGCAATAACGTAGTTTTGGACCACCCATTCAACTTCGACGAGCTCCCACCTGAGTTGGTAAAGTCACCGAGGTGTCAAGGAGTCATCCTGCCGACCGGCTACTCTCTGCGCCGGCGTCAGACCGCAAACAAAGACGGGGGAAACGCGGAGGTCTGCGTGCTAAATCCACACCGGCCATCGCTCCCTAGCATTTTCCTCGCCAAAGTGCGGTCTCTGCGAATAAGATGGATGAACTCAAGATCTGGACCCTCACACAGAAAAGGCTCATGGACTGCAGTCTCATGTTCTTCACTCTTCACGGAAACATGGCTTAGCGACGCTGTCCCGAACTGCGTGGTGGAGCTTGAGGGGCGCACCATCTTCAGGGCCGATAGAGAAGCGGCAGCCACAGGTAAAATCAGAGGTGGAGGAGTATGCATTTATGTAAACAAATCATGGTGCATGGACTCTGCCGTTGTGGATACCCATTGTTCTGCTGATCTGGAGTACCTGGTTATCAAGTGCAGGCCCTTCTACCTTCCACGTGAGTTCACCTGCATTGTTGCTGCTGCGGTTTATGTCCCACTGGATGCTAATGCTAAAGTGGCCATGAGAGAACTTTATGCTGCCATCAACAAACTGCAGACCATGCATCCGGATGAGGCCTTTATTGTCGCTGGGGATTTTAACCACCGCACTCTATGATCTGTTCTTCCTAAGTTCCGACAGAACGTCTCCTGCTCCACAAGGGGACAAAGGACTTTGGACCATGTTTACACCAGTGTAGCTAAGGCATACAAAGTCACTCCCCTCCCCCACCTTGGTCACTCTGATCACCTCTCTTTGTTCCTGATCCCCAAGTACTCCCCCATCATCAAACAGATCAAACCCACAACAAGGACCGTCAAAATCTGGTCCGAGGGTGCTGATTCCATTCTCCAACAGCAATTCCAACAAACAGATTTGAATGTGTTCTCCGTTCAGGCCACCACAGACTCCCTGATTAACATTGACATTCTCACAAACTCTGTCCTGGATCATTTCAACAGGTGTGTGGACAGAGTGACATCACTTAAAACAATAAAAACTTTCTCCAACCAGAAGCCCTGGATGAACAGAGAGGTTCGCCCTCTGCTCAATGCCAGAGATGCAGCCTTCAGGTCTGGAGACCAGGAGCCCTTCCCCTAGCTAGGGCCAACCTGAGAAGTGAAATCTCACAGGCCAAACATGGCTACAAACTGAAGGTTGAAGAGCACTTCAACTCCTCTGACCCCCAGCTTATGTGGCAAGGCATACAGTCACTCACCAGCTACAAACCACCCAACACTGTGCCCCCTACCAGCTCCACCTCCACCCCCCTCCCTGACGAGCTCAACCACTTCTACGCTCGCTTTGACCGGGAAAACAGGGAGGTGATGTCCAAGGCAGATCTACCTCTCAACGATCTGCCTCTCACACTCTCCACCTCAGAGGTCCTGAGCAAGGTGAACGCCCGGAAGGCAGCTGGCCCCGATGGAATACCTGGGCGCGTGCTCAAAGCGTGTGCAGAGCAGCTGGCCGGGGTCTTTGCGGACATTTTCAACCTGTCCTTGGCCCAAGCAGTTGTTCCCACTACCTTTAAGACCGCCACCATCGTGCCAGTGCCGAAGCACTCCACCGCTACGGCCCTGAATGACTTCCATCCTGTTGCCCTCACCCCCATCATCGCCAAGTGCTTTGAGAGGCTGGTCCTCTCACACTCAAAAACCTGCCTGCCTGCTACTTGGGACCCTCACCAGTTTGCCTACCGCCACAATAGGTCAACTGAGGACGCCATCTCCACGGCACTTCATTCCACACTGACACACTTGGACACCCAGAACTGTTACGCCAGAATGCTGTTCATTGACTTCAGCTTAGCATTCAATACTGTGATCCCCTCCAAGTTGATATCCAAGCTCAGCCAGCTTGGTATCAACTCATCCCTCTGCAATTGGACTCTGGACTTTCTATCTAACACACCCCAGTCTGTTAAGATAGACAACCTCTCCTCCTCCACTATCACCCTGAACACCAGCGTGCCACAAGGTTGCGTGCTGAGCCCTCTCCTTTACTCCCTATTCACCCATGACTGCGCTCCTATCTATGGTTCCAATTCCATAATTAAGTTCGCAGATGACACCACGGTGATAGGCCTGATCAGAGGCGACGATGAGACGGCCTACAGGGAGGAAGTACGGTACCTGACCACGTGGTGTGCACACACACCCATCTCCATCAACGGAGCTGCAGTGGAGTGTGTGCCCAGCTTCAAGTTCCTTAGCATCCACATCTCCGATGATCTCACCTGGTCCATAAACTCCTCCACCCTGGTCAAAAAGGCGCACAGCTCCTCTACTTTCTTCGGAGCCTTAAGAAAGCTCACCTTTGTCCCAGGATCCTGGTGAACTTCTACTGCTGTGCTATTGAGAGCATTCTTACAAACTGTATCACAGAATCTATAAACTAATTTTATTACTTTGAAAGGAATTCTGTAATGTAGTTTTGATTTTATGTTCAGAAAAGGCTGCTTTAAAGATCAAAACGTACTGCTCTGCATCAGACCGGAAAGCACTCCAGCGGGTGGTGAAAACTGCCCAAAGGATCACCGGTACACAACTGGACAGTATCGAACAGATCTACCGTCGACGCTGTTTGGGCAAAACCAGGAACATGATAAAAGAGTCATTCCACCCCAATAATAAACTTTTCACCATCCTCCCATCCGGCAGGCGTTACAGAAGCCTCCGCTCTCGCACCAGCAGGCTCAGGAAGAGTTTCTTCTACGAGGCAGTGACCCTGTTGAACTCTACTCCATTCCCCCACTCAACTCCATCCTCCCTCTAGCATCATCTTGCACTCCACTGCCATTTGCACAACTTTCGGTTTTGCACTGATCTTTTTCATTTCACTTCCACTGCCATTTGCACAACTTTCTGTTTTCACTGATCAGACTCCTTGCACTATTTATTTACATATTTATTAATTTATAATTATAGTTAGTATTTAAAGTATATATAGTGTATATAGTTTATTCTGTATATATTCTGTGTTCTGTATATATAATAGTACACTTTCAGTGGCCCCATCTGGCCCCTTGGAACAATTTCTAGAGGCACTATTGTAGGCCTGTAGGCCTGAAAAAGGCCTGTGTGTGTATTTGATCCTAGGGTATACGAATAAATGTTATACGAATAAATGTTATTTGATCATTAGACATTTTATATATTAAATGCTGTTGACTTTGAAATCAGTGTTGTTTCTTTTTCTGCATTTACAATTCATACACAATGTGTTAACTTGAAGCAGTACACACACACAATCACATACGGTGTGCGCGCACTCACATATACAACCAAATATGCGCACACCACAAGTTTAAAATACTTCAGATTTTACAGGTTTTGGGGATTTTTTGCCATTCCTATTAAAATAAGTTTACATTTCCTTCAGGCCCTCCAAACCTTCAAGCACTTGTAGGCTTCAATCTTTCAGGCATTTTAGCAGCGTTCAGCTAAAATTCAGCTCACCAAGAAGAGGCTTTTTCGGCTCCCAAACAGCTCTTTATTATTTTTCAATTTTTTGCCAAATTTAGTGCTACTTTGACATATGATATGTCTAGTCTAGTTCCTGAGCCCACGTGGTAATATCCTTCACAGAATGATGTCGGTTATTAATGCAGTGCCGCCTGAAGGATCGAAGGTCACGGGCATTCAATGTTGGTATTCGACCTTGCCGCTTACGTGCAGAGATTTCTCCAGATTCTCTGAATCTTTTGATGATATTATGGACTGTAGATGATGAAATCCCTAAATTCCTTGCAATTGCAACAAAACGTTCTTCAACTGTTGGACTATTTGCTTTTGCGATTTGGTTTGTAATTATACTAAACCTTATAATTTCCAGAATTCCTTAGTTTTACATGTTTAGTATAAAAAGATTAAATGTAAAAACAAACACTATTACACATTTTAATGTGGGAACACGGCACGCGGCTTCTTCCTTTAGAGCTCTTCCTTTACAGCAGCAGCTTTTTAGAGGTTTAATCATGAGAACTGTAGCCGAAGAGGTAGCGGTGTCTTAAAATCTGGACAAATATAACATGCATAGAGAGATACCACTAGAAGTTGATTGGAAAATTGTTTTGGTCTGCTTTGATCTATCCATAAAAATGTCACGGGTTAAGGGAACAGAGGACCCATAAGGTCCGAGGGCTGGCAGTGAGAGACGAGGTCGAGGGCAGGCGCAAATCCAAGGGCTGGAGAAGGGAAATGAGGTCAGGTGCAGGCATGGGTCGGTACACAGGAGCTGAGACAGAAGACGTGGTCAGGTGCAGGCATGGGTCAGCACACAGGTAAAACAAGATCAGATGAGGAGTACTGTCACGAGGATTACAAACACAAGGAAGTCACGAACGATAACAAACTGACAAAGAACACACAGAACACATGGGTATATGTATACAAGACAAGGGAGGAGACAACAAGACACAGGTGAACGACATTAGGGAAGGCAGGTAATCACACGGGGACGCACAGGAAGGTAGGAGGTGAAGACGCCTGAAACAGAGACAAGACTGTGAGTTTCAAAAATAAAATAAAATTACATTACATTGCGATCATTTAGCAGACGCTTTTATCCAAAGCGACGTACATTGCATTACCACCCATTACAGAGGGGGGAGCAGTTGGGGGTTCGGTGCCTTGCTCAGGGGCACCTAGGCAGGGACTCGAACCTCCGACCCTGCGGTTCCCAAGCGGAAGCCCTACCGACTCAGCTACTGCCTCCCCCTATTTATAAAATAGATAATTTAAAAAAATCAATAACAAATTATGAGAAGAACATGAATACATAAATAATAACAGGCAACACAGCAGCATCAAACAGTCTCTCTCTCTCTCTCTCTCTCTTTCTCTCTCTTTGAAGGCGCTGATCATTTTGTCTTACGAGTCAAAGAAATGTTTAGGTAGGAGATTAAAACAGGTAAAAAAATCTGAACGTGATCATTTTGATCACGTTTATTTTCCCAATTAAGGAGAGTGGTAAACTCTTCCATCTAAGAAAGACTGTCTTTCAAGTCTTCAGGGTTGCGGTGAGCGCAGTGTCTGTGGCGGGAAGGAGGTCTGAGAATGTACGAGTCATATTCTCGAGATACTTCAACCCCGAGCTACCGAGCTTGAAGGGGAAGTCTGTTTTGCGGAGATGCAAACTTAAAGTATTAATGGGGTAACATTTGCTCTTTGAAATATTGATTTTGTAGCCAGAAAAAACTTCCATTGAGTGCAGTTAATGTGTCTCAAGTGATTGTAGTATAACGACACCTGTGTCTGGGAGGTCCAGTCACTGGTTCAAAAGTATTCCTGCTAGAATCACACAATAAAGACAAAAGAACACTACAAGCAACTCAGAGAAAAGATATTTGAAAAGAATAAGTCAGGGGATGGCTACAAAACCAATTCCAACTCACTGCGCATCCCCCCGAGTTCATTTAAATCCATCAACAAGAAATGGAAGGAGTATGGCCATCCTCACAAACTGGGCGAGAGGGAGACTGGTGAGGGAGACCACCAAGACACCTACGACCTCTCTGAAGGAGTTAAAACCTTCAGTGGCTGAGATTGGAGAGACTGTGCATACAACTGTTGCCCGAGTACTTCACTAGTCAAAGCTGTATGGGACAGTGGCAAAGACAAAGCCACTGTTGAAAAATCTCGAACTGGAGTTTGCCCAAAGGCATGTGGGAGACTCCAAGGTCAATTTGGAGGAAGGTTATTTGATCTGATGAGACAAAAATGTAGCTTTTGGGTCATCAGATTGTTCGCTCTGTTTGGCCAACACTTAAACACTGCACATCTCCACAAACACACTATCCCCACATTGCAGCATGGTGGTGTGGCAGCATCATGGTGTGGGAGGCTTCTTGGCAGCAGGCCCCAGAAGGCTTGTAAAGATAGAGGGGAAAATAAATGCAGCAAAACTAAGTGAAATCTTGGAGGACATTATGACTCAGTATGCAAGAGAGCTACAACCTCGGAGAAGAGCTGTTCACGCCCGATTCCTTTTGCAAGGAAAAATGGAAAGAAATTGCAGTGTTCAGACGTGCAAGCCTGATAGAGACCTCTCCACAGAGACTCAGTGCTGTGATTGCAGCCAAAGGTGCATGTACTAATTGGCTTGTACCTGTACTCTGCTCAATGACAATGAAGTTGAATCAAATCTAATTCACTGGTGTAGCCATACTGACACCTACCGGAAGTTTGCAGATATTGCTGCATAGTAATGACTAGTGATCAAAACACATCACACACAATATTGAACCCAAATAACACAAAAGAAGAATATAAAGGAACCCTCTTATTAACATCCTTTCAATGGAAATACGTTTTTCTACCCTAAACATGACATCTGCACCACATTGAGGTCACAGACATTCCTTATGTCACCCTTTGTCCTTTTGTCGGGATAGAGAGAATTATCATTTTGGGTTCATTTAATCAGTGTTACACATTGGCAACATACACAAATCTATTCCCATGTCTGAAGAAACACTAAGCAGTGTATTGGATACACAGCAAAATGACTTCATCCAGGGTCATGGGTGGCTTCATCACTTTTTTCTAAACACTGTAAAACGGTACCTTGTCCTCCCATCTTGTCTTTACTTCATTTATAAATTTGCTCTTGGCCACACCCAGAATCGGCCTCAGCTCACACATCACCTATAATGCAAGTAAGTGTTAACACTTGCAACAATGCTTGCTGAGTGGATAAGCCAAAATTATGAATTAATCGCTGGCATTATGAAGATCCTTGAAACATGGCTATGCATCAGGGATCATTGTGAGCTCATCCTCTTCTTTCAGGACGTTACTGTTGATGAAGGCTCTTCTAAACACCTTCAAACTGCACCTAGTCACCCCATCTCAATTCCATTGAGTGCAGTAAATGTGTCTCAAGTGATTGTAGTTTAACGACACCTGTGTCTGGGAGGTCCAGTCACTGGTTCAGAAGTATTCGTGCTAGAATTACACACAGTGAAGACAAAAGAACACTCCAACTCCACACTGGTGAGGGGGGACCACCAAGACACCTACGACCACTCTGAAGGAGTTAAACCTTAAAACCTTCAGTGGCTGAGATTGGAGAGACTGTGCATACAACTGTTGCCCGAGTTTTTCACTAGTCAAAGCTGTATTTGAGGGTGGCAAAGAGAAAGCCACTGTTAAAAAATCTCAAACTGGAGTTCGCCCAAAGGCATGTGGGAGACTCCAAGGTCAATTTGGAGGAAGGTCTGATTGATTGAAATTTAGCCTTTGGGTCATCATATTATTCGCTCTGTTTTGCCAACACTTAAACACTGCACATCTCCACAAACAAACTATCCCCACATTGCAGCATGGTGGTGTGGCAGCATCATGGAATGGGATGCTTCCTGGCAGCAGGCCCTGGAAGGCTTGTAAAGATAGAGGGGAAAATGAATGCAGCAACATTTCGTGAAATCCTGGAGGACATTATGACTCAGTATGCAAGAGAGCTACAACCTCGGAGAAGAGCTGTTCACGCCGGATCCCAAAGCAAGCTTACAGAGCTTGAGCTTTTTTGCAAGGAAGAATGGACAGAAATTGCAGTATCCAGACGTGCAAGCCTGATAGAGACCTCTCCACACAGACTCAGTGCTGTGATTGCGGCCAACGGTGCATCTACTCATTGGCTTGTACCTGTACTCTGCTCAATGACAATGAAGTTGAATTAAATCTAATTCACTGGTGTAGCCTTACTGACACCTACCGGAAGATTGCAGATATTGCTGCATAGTAATGACTAGTGATCAAAACACATCACACACAATATTGAACCCAAATAACACAAAAGAAGAATATAAAGGAACCCTCTTATTAACATCCTTTCAATGGAAATACGTTTGTCTACCCTAAACATGACATCTGCGCCACATTGAGGTCACAGACATTCCTTGTGTCACCCTTTGTCCTTTTGTCACCATAGAGAGAATTATCATTTTGGTTTAATTTAATCAGTGTTACATATTGGCAACATACACAAATCTATTCCCATGTCTGAAGAAACACTAAGCAGTGTATTGGATACACAGCAACATGACTTCATCCAGGGTCATGGGTGGCTTCATCACTTTCTTCTAAACACTGTAAAACGGCACCTTGTCCTCCCATCTTGTCTTTACTTCATGTATAAATTTGCTCTTGGCCACACCCAGAATCGGCCTCAGCTCACACATCAGCTATAATGCAAGTAAGTGTTAAAACTTGCAACAATGCTCGCTGAGTGGATAAGCCAAAATTATGAATTAATCACTGGCATTATGAAGATCCCTGAAACATGGCTATGCATAAGGGATGATTGTTAGCTTGTCCTCTTCTTTCAGGACGTTACTGTTGATGAAGGCTCTTCTAAACACCTTCAAACTACACCTAGTCACCCCATCTCAATTCCATTGAGTGCAGTTAATGTGTCTCAAGTGATTGTAGGGAGGCAGTGGCTCAGTGGGTAGTGTAACTTGGGAACTGGAGGGTCGCCGGTTCGAGCCCCTGCCGAGGTGCCCCTGTGCAAGGCACCGAACCCTCAATTGCTCCCCCCTCTGCGAAGGGTGGTAATGTAATGTAAGTCGCTTTGGATAAAAGCGTCTGCCAAATGATCGTAATGTAATGTAATGTAGTATAACGACTGTGTCTGGGAGGTCCAGTCACTGATTCAGAAGTATTCCTGCTAGAAATACATAATGAAGACAAAAGAACACTCCAAGCAACTCAGAGAAAAGAAATTTGAAAACAATAAGTCAGGGGATGGCTACAAAACCAATTCCGACTCACTGCGCATCCCCCCCGAGTTCATTTAAATCCATCATCAAGAATTTTTTTATTTTTGTGAGTATGGCCATCCTCACAAACTGAGTTACTGGGCAAGAGGGAGACTGGTGAGGGAGACCACCAAGACACCTACGACCACTCTGAAGGAGTTAAAACCTTCAGTGGCTGAGATTGGAGAGACTGTGCATACAACTGTTGCCCGAGTACTTCACTAGTCAAAGCTATAGGGGAGCGTGGCAAAGAGAAAGCCAATGTTGAAAAATCTTGAACTGGAGTTAGCCCAAAGGCATGTGGGAGACTCCAAGGTCAATTTGGAGAAAGGTTATTTGATCTGTTGAGACAAAAATTTGGCTTTTGGGTCATCAGATTATTCGCTCTGTTTGGCCAACATGTAAACACTGCACATCTCCACAAACACACCATCCCCACATTGAAGCGTGGTGGTGGCAGCATCATGGTGTGGGATGCTTCTTGGCAGCAGGCCCCACGAGGCTTGTAAAGATAGAGGGGAAAATGAATGCAGCAACATTTTGTGAAATCCTGGAGGACATTATGACTCAGTATGCAAGAGAGGGACAACCTCGGAGAAGAGCTGTTCACGCCTGATTCCCAAGCAAGCTGACAGAGCTTGAGCTTTTTTACAAGTGAGCATGGAAAGAAATTGCAGTATCCAGACGTGCAAGCCTGATAGAGACCTCTCCACACAGACTCAGTGCTGTGATTGCGGCCAACGGTGCATCTACTCATTGGCTTGTACCTGTACTCTGCTCAATGACAATGAAGTTGAATCAAATCTAATTCACTGGTGTAGCGTACTGACACCTACTGGAAGTTTGCAGATATTGCTGCATAGCAATGACTAGTGATCAAAACACATCACACACAATAATAAACCCAGAAAACACAAAAGAAGAATATAAAGGAACCCTCTTATTAACATTCTTTCAATGGAAATACGATTGTCTACCCTAAACATGACATCTGTGAAACATTGAGGTCACAGACATTTCTCTTGTCACCCTTTGTCCTTTTGTCACCATCGAGAGAATTATCATTTTGGGTTAATTTAATCAGTGTTACATATTGGCAACATACACAAATCTATTCCCATGTCTGAAGAAACACTAAGCAGTGTATTGGAAACACAGCAACATGACTTCATCCAGGGTCATGGGTGGCTTCATCACTTTCTTCTAAACACTGTCAAACGGCACCTTGTCATCCCATCTCTTCTTTAATTCATTTATAAATTTGCTCTTGGCCACACCCAGAATCAGCCTCAGCTCACACATCAGCTATAATGCAAGTAAGTGTTAAAACTTGCAACAATGCTTGCTGAGTGGATAAGCCAGATTTGATCGGCTGGATTCAGCCCTGAAAATCCAGATGGCCCAACCAGTGACTTGGAGGAGGAGGAGCTACAGATCCCATGATGATCACACACATCTCACACACTTCTCACTGCAAAAGCTTTTTCAGTAAGAAAAACGTCACTAAATTATTTTTTTAATCAAATATTCACTCAAGCCAACTCACTGCGCATCCCCCGGAGTTCGTTTCAACCCATCATCAAGAATTGGAAGGAGTTTGGCCATCCTCACAAACTGAGTGACTGGGCAAGAGGGAGACTGGTGAGGGATACCACCAAGACACCTATGACCTGTCTGAAGGAGTTAAAACATTCAGTGGCTGAGATTGGAGAGACTGTGCACACAACTGTTGCTCGAGTTCTTCACTAGTCAAAGCTGTATCGGACAGTGGCAAAGAGAAAGCCACTGTTGAAAAATCTCAAACTGGAGTTTGCCCAAAGGCATGTGGGAGACTCCAAGGTCAATTTGGGGGAAGGTTATTTGATCTGTTGAGACAAAAATGTACTTTTTAGGTCATCAGATTATTCGCTCTGTTTGGCCAACGCTTAAACACTGCACATCTCCACAAACACACTATCCCCACATTGCAGCATGGTGGTGTGGCAGCATCATGGTGTGGGGGGCTTCTTAGCAGCAGGCCCCAGAAGGCTTGTAAAGATAGAGGGGAAAATGAATGCAGCAACATTTTGTGAAATCCTGGAGGACATTATTACTCAGTATGCAAGAGAGCTACAACCTCGGAGAAGAGCTGTTCACGCCCGATTCCTTTTGCAAGCTTACAGAGCTTGAGCTTTTTTGCAAGGAGGAATGGACAGAAATTGCAGTATCCAGACGAGCAAGCCTGATAGAGACCTCTCCACACAGACTCAGTGCTGTGATTGCAGCCAACGGTGCATGTACAAATTGGCTTGTACCTGTACTCTGCTCAATGACAATAAAGTTGAATCAAATCTAATTCACTGGTGTAGCCTTACTGACACCTACTGGAAGTTTGCACACATTGCTGCAAAGTAATGACTAGTGATCATAACACATCACACACAATATTAAACCCAAATAACACAAAAGAAGAATATAAAGGAACCCATGTCTGAAGAAACACTAAGCAGTGTATTGGATACACAGCAACATGACTTCATCCAGGTCATGGGTGGCTTCTAACTTTCTTCTAAACACTGTAAAACGGCACCTTGTCCTCCCATCTCATCTTTACTTCATGTATAAATTTGCTCTTGGCCACACCCAGAATCGGCCTCAGCTCACACATCATCTATAATGCAAGTAAGTGTTAAAACTTGCAACAATGCTTGCTGAGTGGATAAGCCACAATTATGAATTAATCACTGGCATTATGAAGACCGTTGAAACATGGCTATGCATCAGGGATCATTGTTAGCTTGTCCTCTTCTTTCAGTACGTTACTGTTGATGAAGGCTCTTCTAAACACCTTCAAACTACACCTAGTCACCCCATCTCAATTCCATCGAGTGCAGTTAATGTGTCTCAAGTGATTGAAGTAAAACGACACCTGTGTCTGGGAGGTCCAGTCACTGGTTCAGAAAACAAAAGAACACTCCAAGCAACTCAGAGAAAAGATCATTAGAAAGTATAAGTCAGGGGACGGCTACAAAACTCTTTCCAACTCACTGCACATCCCCTGGAGTTCATTTAAATCCATCATCAAGAAATTGAGTGACTGGGCAAGAGGGAGACTGGTGAGGGGAGTCCACCAAGACACCTACGATCACTCTGAAGGAGTTAAAACCTTCAGTGGCTGAGATTGGAGGGACTGTGCATACAACTGTTGCCCGAGTACTTCACTAGTCAAAGCTGCATTTGAGGGTGGCAAAGAGAAAGCCACTGTTGAAAAATCTGGAACTGGAGTTCGCCCAAAGGCATGTGGGAGACTCCAAGGTCAATTTGGAGGAAGGTTAGTTGAACTGATGAGACAAAAATTTAGCTTTTGGGTCATCAGATTTTTTGCTCTGTTTGGATAACACGTAAACACTGCATATCTCCACAAACACACCATCCCCACATTGAAGCATGGTGGTGGCAGCATCATGGTGTGGGATGCTTCTCGGCAGCAAGTGCAGTCAGCGCCGACAGGTTTGAATGCATGTGTGCCGTGAGGAAGGGTGTGTTTCCTGTGTGTGTGACTAAGAGAACAAAAGGGAGCCGCGTGTGTGTCCAGTTTGGGCTCCATTGCAAATACGAAGTACATAAACTCTGAAATTTGAAGCTGAAAATTGTAGAAGAAGTACAACTACTAAAAACTTGTACATAAAGTAGTGGTCAAAATTGATGGTTGAATGTTCCTTCTGGCAATATAATCGTTTAAAAACCTGTTGCAGTGTTGTTTTGTTGTGTGCTGCGGGAGCACTGCTGTTACGGTGTTGAAAAATAGCTGAAACTTAACTGTTGCTATATTTTGTGCTGTATTGCTATATTCACCCAGTGTGTTGAGACAGATGTGTACGCAGCTCTGTCCTGTGCCCTACTGAAGCATAGGAGGGGCGTATACCACCGAGTGGGCGTGCCTAGACCTCACACACTCGGGCCTGCTTAACAGGAAGAAAGGAGAGAGGCTGACTTCCCTCCTCCCCATCTGAGACTCTATGGAGTCAGGTCTGACCACTTAATATTATTTGGCTTACACCACATATTCTGTACATTAACTGAGAGCTGCAATACAGTATTGGCATATATGGTTGCATTGTTTGATTTAAATGTATTACCAGATGCTGAATTCAGAATAAGTGCTTAAGAAGAGGTGACGTAGGACATATAACATAACTTGTGCTTGAAACATGTATGTTGCTTAACTTAGTTAAGAAGACCAAATTGCAATTATTGCCATTCTAAAACTACGCAATTGAGCCTATCCAGGTATAAAAACATCAAAAGACAATATTCAAATTGTTGATACACACAGCAGAAATGGACGGAATACCGGTAACCCTCTTGGGAATGAAATATCCCCTGAGCAAAAAAGACATAGTGAAAACATCTGAAAATTGGGAGAAGCGAACTAAAAACTTATGCAGTCCTTGGCCAGCTGGAGGCACATTTGACGTCAATGCATTCGAAGAGATGCAACTCAAAAAAAAATAAAAGACTAAAAACCGTTGGACAAAGGCAAGAAAAGACAACAGAAAAGACAGAAAGAGGAAGAGATAATTAAATTGTTCAAAGATGAAGGCACAAATTACAGGAACAGGTTGAGAGAAATCCGAGAGAATTTAAGAGCTAAAAAGGTGCGAGCGGAGAGGAAACAGACAAAGAAACAGCTAGTGTCAACAGATACTGCAGGAATATATCCAAATCTGGCAGGGGTCGTTCAAATTTCAGGAGACATTGAATTTGATCCTTACTGAGCATCTCATGTCCAATATAAAGAGTCGACTCCAAAAGTTTACAGCAGAGAAAGGAACAAGGAAGTTGTAAAGGACAAACCAAAAGTCTTAGATTGTTTTGCAGAGAGAAACCAGGCTCTGAAAGAGAAAGAGGCAGAGGCATATTGGTTGAAGTTTGACCAACTAAGTGAAGAAAACCTGTAACATACTAAGTATCAAGAGATAGAAGTAGAGGCAGAACAGGAAAAAGGGCTTAAGAGATGTTAAGGGAGAAGCGAGGGCACACGATATGAGAGAGCAGGGCAAAGTATGTGAAGCTCGAGCAAATTACACTGAAGGACCTCGGGAAGTAGAACAGAGAGATATTGTGTCAGGAAGTCTTACATTTGCTGCAGGAAGCCAACAGGGGGCCAAAAGCAAGGAGAAAGATTATGACCTTAGATACAGACCTGCAATAAGGCCTCCAGACAGATATGACCCTGGGCAATATCCAATATGGATAAAGGGGGCACAGGGACAGTATAGCCCATGGCAAACACTCGACCTTGAGGGACTGATTGCTCGACTTCCTAACGTCCATGAGGGGGCCAGCAAATGGATAAAAGCATTCAAGGAAGAGACAGTGGGCAAAATATTGGCTCTTGGCGACATTAAGGCACTGTGGGCCCGAACCATGGGGGTGCCAACAATGGAAAATGTCTTGCGCATGAGTGGCGCACAATGGATGGTTGATCCACTAGCCGATGGAACTGAATTCAATCCATATCGAGCTGGCTTATGGGGGGCCCTGAGGAAAGAATATCCGGTCAAGATTGACCCCAAGGCACTGAAGGGTGAGCTTCTTACTGATACAGAGAATCCAGCTGCCTACATCAGTCGTCAACTGAAAAGATGGAAGCAGGAAACTGAGGAGGAAGCTGAGAGAAGCCACAATGACACAATGACACCACAATGACAATTCTGGAATCAATCTTCAAATGAGCGTAACATAAAAATGAACAAATGTTTATTGGCTGGGGGATATAACTGAACAAATGACTTAAATTCTACAGAAGTGGGAACATTTTAAATTTAATCTAATACATAATAATAGGAAAACAGGGAGCAGCCATAAATATTGACCCCAATCCTTTCATTTTCAGAGTGATACAATGTTCCTGAATCTATAACATACATGACTTTGCGGGTAAATCTTAATTTGGAATCAAAAGACTTGAGAGGTACTTTTAGGGCGCTGCTAGTTTACTGTTTTATTTTTACTATTTGTATTATTGCACAGTGTAGATACACTGTGCAAGAAAAATTGCAAACAACAGGGATATTGGTCGCCATTTTTGCAGACAATGGTGGATGATGTGCTAGGACAATGGGAAATTTGTGCCCAAAATAATGCAAGAAAAGGAATATTAGCCATATTCCAGTGCCAGAAGGACCATTCAAACATCTGTTCACAGACTATGTTGACGTGAGAAAATCAGTGCATGGAAAGCATTGCATGGTAGTAATAATTGATCGCTTAAGTCGTTGGGTTGAAGAAATAGCATCAAAAGGCCTAGGGTCAGAAACTGTTGTTAAGTTCTTGATAAAAGAAGTAATTCCACGTTTTGGTATACATTCAGAAATAAGTTCAGATAATGGATCAGCATTTGTGCAGAACGTAGCTTGAGGAATCTTATAACAGTTAAGAAGCAGACAAAGGTTGGTTGGTTGGTTGGTGTATATCATCATCAGTCTCAAGGGACAGTCAAAAGAGTTCTCTAAAAGGCAAAGCAGCACAAAGCTCAATTGCAATGATGCTCTACCACTTACACTAATGAGTTATCGCATGCAAACTAACAGAAGCAGACATTTAACCCTGCATGAGAGGCGGACTGGTGGACTCATGCCACACCGCATTTGAGAGGACCCTATAAGGGACCTCCGCTTGAGCAGTTGCAAATGCAGTTGAAGGAATATATGAGGTGGCTAACTGCCATACATGAAGTCATCTATTTACAGGAAAAAAACAGGGTTCCTGATTCTAGTTCAGTAGCAGAGAGCCCGGTGGTGCCAGGAGACCAGGTCCACATTCAGGTCCAGAGAAAGTGACGCGAAGGGCCATACACAGGGCAACACCAACTGCTGTCCAGGTGGAGGGAAGAACTACATGGTACCATCCAAACCACTACACCACTGTCCATAGAGCTGAAGCAGACATCTAGCATTGCCACGCACGAGGACATCTATATCAACATATATGAACTTTGCACTTCCTGTATCAGTATCGGGTTGATATATGTATACTCTGTATCAGCATATTAACATGCATTTGTTACTCATGGTGTTTGCATCTGTATTGGTAAATGCAGGAACTACAATATTCCTATAGGAAGAACTCTTGATTGTGTAAATTTATGCTAATCTCATTTTGATCTTATTTTCAGTTAAATAGGTAATTCATTTACTCAGTAATCACAGTGAAGCAATTCATATTTCAGTTTTACATTGTTGGTTTATGTTTATGATCTACACACAACTGGGCACCGCAGGCAAAATGCTGACTTGACAAGATCTGCCAGGCTTACATTCCATTTATAACCTATATTTATGTATGTAACCTATTTTTATGTATGTATAGTAATGGAACCACATCCAGCGCAAAAGCGTGATCGCCCATGATTAAGTTGAGAGGCAAGGGGGTCTTGAGGGAATTTTTCTAGCATTTTGATGCTAGTTTTTGTCCGTCACTGGTTGTTTGGTTCCAGCTAAAATATTTATATCATCATGTTGGCGATATTGAAATCGCCAAAGGGGGAATTATGTGGAAGAAAATGTACTCTATTCAGGACAATAGTATGCAAGTGAACCGTGTGTTCTTGGCAATCATGTAATATTATGTAACTGTTCAATATCAGAAAGGAAGTACACAAGTTGTTTTTAACATTGAGTGTTTTACCAGAAACATCCATCATCAGCGAGGAAGCGACATTGTGTATTGCCAGGTCACCGTGACATGGTTACTAAGGTAGCCAGGGCCAACAATAGAACAATGGAAAGTTCTAGTTTGGGTTTGTGAGGGCTGGGGTGAGGTTCTAAGAACTCCTTGATATAAACTGATGTTGGCTCTATGTGGAGCCAGTGCCCATATTCACAATGACGTGTAAGATAGCACTCATGTGTGAATGAATAAACGAAGATACACAGCCTCAACTGTCTCCGCAAATTGATATATAGAATTATACTATTGTATATTGTTCTTCTAAACACCTTCAAACTGCACCTAGTCACCCCATCTCATTTCCATTGAGTGCAGTTAATGTGTCTCAAGTGATTGTAGTATAACGACACCTGTGTCTGAGAGGTCCAGTCACTGGTTCAGAAGTATTCCTGCCAGAATTACACAATGAAGACAAAAGAACACTCCAAGCAACTCAGAGAAAAGATATTTGAAAAGAATAAGTCAGGGGATGGCTACAAAACAAATTCCAACTCACTGCGCATCCCCCCGAGTTCATTTCAATCCATCATCAAGAAATGGGAGGAGTATGGCCATCCTTGCAAATTGAGTGACTGGGCAAGAGGGAGACTGGTGAGGGAGACCACCAAGACACCTACGACCTCTCTGAAGGAGTTAAAACCTTCAGTGGCTGAGATTGGAGAGACTGTGCATACAACTGTTGCCCGAGTACTTCACTAGTCAAAGCTGTATGGGAGAGTGGCAAAGACAAAGCCACTGTTGAAAAATCTGGAACTGGAGTTCGCCCAAAGGCATGTGGGAGATTCCAAGGTCAATTTGGAGGAAGGTTATTTGATCTGATGAGACAAAAATGTAGCTTTTGGGTCATCAGATTATTCGCTCTGTTTGGCCGACACGTAAACACTGCACATCTCCACAAACACACCATCCCCACATTGAAGCATGGTGGTGGCAGCATCATGGTGTGGGATGCTTCTTGGCAGCAGGCCCTGGAATGCTTGCAAAGATAGAGGGGAAAATGAATGCAGCAGAATTTTGTAAAATCCTGGAGGACATTATGACTCAGTATGCAAGAGAGCTACAACCTCGGAGAAGAGCTGTTCACGCCCGATCCTGAAGCAAGCTTACAGAGCCTGTGCTTTTTTGCAAGGAAGAATGGACAGAAATTTCAGTATCCAGACGTGCAAGCCTGATAGAGACCTCTCCACACCGACTCAGTGCTGTGATTGCAGCCAACGGTGCTGTACTAATTGGCTTGTACCTGTACCATGCTCAATGACAATGAAGTTGAAGCAAATCTAATTCACTGGTGTAGCCTTACTGACACCTACTGGAAGTTTGCAGATATTGCTGCATAGTAATGACTAGTGATCAAAACACATCACACACAATATTAAACCCAAATAACACAAAAAAAAGAATATAAAGTAACCCTCATATTAACATCCTTTCAATGGAAATACGCTTGTCTACCCTAAACATGACATCTACGCCACATTGAGGTCACAGACATTCCTTATGTCACCCTTTGTCCTTTTGTCACCATGGAGAGAATTATCATTTTGGTTCAATTTAATCAGTGTTACATATTGGCAACATACACAAATCTATTCCCATGTCTGAAGAAACACTAAGCAGTTTATTGGATACACAGCAACATGACTTCATCCAGGGTCATGGGTGGCTTCATCACTTTTTTCTAAACACTGTAAAATGGCACCTTGTCCTCCCATCTCATCTTTACTTCATGTATGAATTTGCTCTTGGCCACACCCAGAATCGGCCTCAGCTCAAACATCACCTATAATGCAAGTAAGTGTTAAAACTTGCAACAATGCTTGCTGAGTGCATAAGCCAAAATTATGATTTAATCACTGGCATTATGAAGATCCTTGAAACATGGCTATGCATCAGGGATCATTGTTAGCTTGTCCTCTTCTTTCAGGATGTAAGTGTTGATGAAGGCTCTTCTAAACACCTTCAAACTACACCTAGTCACCCCATCTCAATTCCATCGAGTGCAGTTAATGTGTCTCAAGTGATTGTAGTATAACGACACCTGTGTCTGGGAGGTCCAGTCACTGGTTCAGAAGTATTCCTGCTAGAATTACACTATGAAGACAAAAGAACACTCCAAGCAACTCAGAGAAAAGATATTTGAAAAGAATAAGTCAGGGGATGGCAACAAAACCATTTCCAACTCACTGCACATCCCCCCGAGTTAATTTCAATCCATCATCAAGAAATGGGAAGAGTATGGCCATCCTCGCAAATTGATTGACTGGGCAAGAGGGAGACTGGTGAGGGAGACCACCAAGACACCTACGACCTCTCTGAAGGAGTTAAAACCTTCAGTGGCTGAGATTGGAGAGACTGTGCATACAACTGTTGCCCGAGTTCTTCACTAGTCAAAGCTGTATGGGAGAGTGGCAAAGAGAAGGCCACTGTTGAAAAATCTGGAACTGGAGTTTGCCCAAAAGGCATTTGAGAGACTCCAAGGTCAATTTGGAGGAATGTTATTTGATCTGATGAGACACAAATTTTGCATTTGGGTCATCAGATTATTCGCTCTGTTTGGCCAACACGTAAACACTGCACATCTCCACAAACACACCATCCCAACTTTGAAGCATGGTGGTGGCAGCATCATGGTGTGGGATGCTTCTTGGCAGCAGGCCGTGGAAGGCTTTTAAAGAAAGAGGGGAAAATGAATGCAGCAACATTCTGTGAAATCCTGGAGGACATTATGACTTAGTATGCAAGAGAGCAACAACCTCGGAGAAGAGCAGTTCACGCCCGATCCCGAAGCAAGCTTACAGAGCTTGAGCTTTTTTGCATGGAAGAATGGACAGAAATTGCAGTATCCAGACGTGCAAGCCTGATAGAGACCTCTCCACACAGACTCAGTGCTGTGATTGCAGCCAAAGGTGCATGTACTAATTGGCTTGTACCTGTGCTCTGCTCAATGACAATGACGTTGAATCAAATCTAATTCACTGGTGTAGCCTTACTGACACCTACTGGAAGTTTGCAGATATTGCTGCATAGTAATGACTATTGATCAAAACACATCACACACAATATTAAACCCAAATAACACAAAAAAAGAATATAAAGGAACCCTCTTATTAACATCCTTTCAATGGAAATACATTTGTCTACCCTAAACATGACATCTGCGAAACATTGAGGTCACAGACATTCCTTATGTCACCCTTTGTCCTTTTGTCACCATGGAGAGAATTATCATTTTGGTTTAATTTAATCAGTGTTACATATTGGCAACATACACAAATCTATTCCCATGTCTGAAGAAACACTAAGCAGTGTATTGGATACACAGCAACATGACTTCATCCAGGGTCATGGGTGGCTTCATCACTTTCTTCTAAACACTGTAAAATGGCACCTTGTCCTCCCATCTCATCTTTACTTCATGTATGAATTTGCTCTTGGCCACACCCAGAATCGGCCTCAGCTCAAACATCACCTATAATGCAAGTAAGTGTTAAAACTTGCAACAATGCTTGCTGAGTGCATAAGCCAAAATTATGATTTAATCACTGGCATTATGAAGATCCTTGAAACATGGCTATGCATCAGGGATCATTGTTAGCTTGTCCTCTTCTTTCAGGATGTAACTGTTGATGAAGGCTCTTCTAAACACCTTCAAACTACACCTAGTCACCCCATCTCAATTCCATCGAGTGCAGTTAATGTGTCTCAAGTGATTGTAGTATAACGACACCTGTGTCTGGGAGGTCTAGTCACTGGTTCAGAAGTATTCCTGCTAGAATTACACAATGAAGACAAAAGAACACTCCAAGCAACTCAGAGAAAAGATATTTGAAAAGAATAAGTCAGGGGATGGCTACAAAACCATTTCCAACTCACTGCACATCCCCCCGAGTTCATTTCAATCCATCATCAAGAAATGGGAGGAGTATGGCCATCCTCGCAAACTGAGTTACTGGGCAAGAGGGAGACTGGTGAGGGAGACCACCAAGACACCTACGACCTCTCTGAAGGAGTTAAAACCTTCAGTGGCTGAGATTGGAGAGACTGTGCATACAACTGTTGCCCGAGTTCTTCACTAGTCAAAGCTGTATGGGAGAGTGGCAAAGAGAAAGCCACTGTTGAAAAATCTGGAACTGGAGTTTGCCAAAAGGCATTTGAGAGACTCCAAGGTCAATTTGGAGGAATGTTATTTGATCTGATGAGACACAAATTTTGCTTTTGGGTCATCAGATAATTCAGAAATCCATATCCACAAACACACCATCCCCACATTGGTGGGGCAGCATCATGGTGTGGGATGCTTCTCAGCAGCAGGCCCTGGAAAGCTTGTAACTATAGAGGGGAAAATGAATGCAGCAACATTTTGTGAAATCCTGGAGGACATTATGACTCAGTATGCAAGAGAGGGACAACGTCGGAGAGAACTGTTCATGCCCGATTCCCAAGCAACCTGACAGAGCTTGAGCTTTTTTGCTAGGAAGAATGGAAAGAAATTGCAGTATCCAGATGTACAAGCCTGATTGAGACCTCTCCACACAGACTCAGTGCTGTGATTGCAGCCAAAGGTGCATCTACTCATTGGCTTGTACCTGTACTCTGCTCAATGACAATAAAGTTGAATCAAATCTAATTCAGTTGTGTAGCCGTACTGACACCTACTGGAAATTTGCAGATATTGCTGCATAGTAATGACTGGTGATCAAAACACATCACACACATCATTAAACCCACATAACACAAAAGAAGAATATAAATGAACCCTCTTATTAACATTCTTTCAAAGGAAATACGATTGTCTACCCTAACATGACATCTGTGCCACATTGAGGTCACAGACATTCCTTTTGTCACCCTTTGTCCTTTTGTCACCACCAAGAGTATTATCAATCTGAGTGTATTTAATCAGCGATACGTATCGGTAACATACACCAATCTATTCCCATGAGTGGCGTCCGGCAGGAGACCGTAAGCGTCTGGTCAGGACAGGGTCCGATTCTTTTGTCTTTCAATGGCCAAAAGAAGGAGGAGGCTGACCTGACCCAAAGACTGACACAAGTTCTGGGCTTGGGAGGAAGAGGAGATTGCGGTGGCAGCGGTGGTAGTAGTCGCCAGAGTTAGAAAGGAGGAAGACAAAATCTACCACCCGACCTGCCCCCAGTCCAGTATGTGTGATGTGGCCCAAGGTGAGTAGTGTGAAAATACACATTTTAATATGTCACGTAGAAGATTGGGGGATTAAAAATCACTTATTCTCACTTGTGTAATTACTCACAGCTATGACACCAGACAACTGAAAAGACACCAGCATGGCAATGCCAGTGATCAACTGCCAGCGGACAGTCCTGTCCCTCAGTAACTGTAGAACAGAAACAACTTGTAGATTGTTCTGTCGCTCCATTCCGTCATTCCATGCATTCCATTCATCTCTCCTTTTTTTCAGAGGAATCTCCTGAGGGGTGAGACCAAAACAGAATATTTAAAAGTAGCATTGAACTGCTTAATTCCAGAAGTTTTAAATAGAGTTACTTGTGTCTAGTTTGTTTGTAATTTATGTTGAAAATTACCAGTATTTGTCCTTTAGAACCAGTTTAACAAATCAGGCTGGGTTTGCTCTTTATTTACCCAATAAGCTGGCAAGTGCCTGTCTCTTGTTCCAAACATGACCTCCATTTCCAGAAGTGTCAGCATCCTTAAAATAAAAACTAAAACGCCCAATTTTCTCTGAAATAAGTTGAAATTGACCATTAATTATTCAATATCTGATAGATGTGATACTTTGCCTTGCTTTCCAATGTAACATATTTAAAATAATATAACAAATGAATAGTGCTGGACTAAATTATAGCAATCCCTGAGAAGTGATAATAAATAATGGTGTCTTCAACCTTAGAATCAATAATTCAGCCTCTATAAATGGAGAAAACCTTTCCAAGTGCTGTTTTCTCTCAGGGACAATTTTCGACTTTTTATTTTTAGGGTACCAAGACTTTTAGCCATGTCTGCATATCAAGACTCCAGGCTTAGCACAGTCAGCTCAGAACCAAGAGCGCAGTAGAACAGGCTGAACCTTGCAAACAACAATGCACTTTTTTTCTGCAGCAGCCTCATCGTTCTTCTCTATCAGCAGGTATCCAGGGCTCTCAGGCATGGAGAACAGCCCACCAAGCTGCGCCAATGCAAGTATGGCAATACCTGCGTTCCAAATTATTATGCAAATTGGATTTAAGTGTCATAAACATTAATTTTTTTTGCTTTTCAATTATATTCATGGATGGTATTGTGTTATTGAAATCCATCTCAGACACCTGTGGAAATTAGTTTGCGAGGTGGGCCCAATCAAAGGAGAACTACTTAAGAGGGACGTTCCATTAAGCAGGCCACAGGTTTCAAGCAATATGGGAAAGAAAAAGGATCTCTCTGCTGCCGAAAAGTGTCAAATAGTGCAATACCTTGGACAAGGTATGAAAACATTAGATATTTAGCAAAAATTTAAGCGTGATCATCGTACTGTGAAGAGATTTGCGGCTGATTCAGAGCGCAGACGGGGTCGTGCAGATAGAGGCATAATGAGGAAGGTTTCGGCCAGACAAATTCATCGGGTTAGGAGAGCAGCTGCTAAAATGCCATTACAAAGCAGCAAACAGGTATTTGAAGCCGCTGGTGCCTCTGGAGTCCCGCAAACCTCATGGTGTAGGATCCTCCAGAGGTTTGCAGTTGTGCATAAACCTACTATTCGGCCACCTAAACAATGCTCACAAGCAGAAACGGTTGCAGTGGGATCAGAAATACATAAGGACTAATTTTCAAACAGTCTTGTTTACTGATGAGTGCTGTGCAACCCTGCAACAGCACTGCAGATGGATAGAGTAGTGGATGGCCACCATGTCCCAACAAGGCTGCAACGTCAGCAAGGAGGTGGCGAGGTTATGTTTTGGGCCGGAATCATGGGGAGAGAGCTAGTAGGCCCCTTTAGGGTCCCTGAAGGTGTGAAAATGACCTCAGTAAAGTATTTAAAGTTTCTAAACTGACCACTTTCTTCCGTGGTAAAGAAAGAAGAACCGTGCCTTCCGTGGTAAAATCATCTTATGCACGACAATGCACCATCTCATGCTGCAAAGAGTACCTCTGTGTCATTGGCTGCTATGGGCATAAAAAGGAGATAAACTCATGGTGTGGCCCCCATCTTCACTTGACCTTAACCCTATTGAGAACCTTTGGAGCATCCTCAAGCAAAAGATCTATGAGGGTGGGAGGCAGTTCAGATCAAAACAGCAGCTCTGGGAGGCTATTCTGACATCCTGCAAAGAAATTTAACCAGAAACTCTCCAAAAACTCACAAGTTCAATGGAGGCAAGAATTGTGAAGGTGATATCAAAGAAGGGATCCTATGTTTACATGTAACTTGGCCTATTAAGATGTTTTTGATTGAAATAGCTTTTGATTTCAGTAAATATGACCTCCTAATGCTGCAAATTCAACAAATGGCCATTTTTAGTTCTTTACAACCTATAAAATGTTTTGCAACTCTGTTGTGCATAATCATTTGGAACAGTGCATTTTGAGTTTATTATTTAAAAAACAAAAAAAATACTGTTATCATTGGGAAGTTTGTTCAATACGATTTGAATTATACTCTAAAATTATACTGACTATCATTTGCATCGACGATTTAGGAAAATCTGAGAAAAATATCACTTGCATAATACTTACTGCAAAGTGGACTCCTGTATCCACAGACAATGAGGGTCAACTATACAAGAGATCTATTTAGCTCATAGATTTAGAGGTGATGGTGTAACCTTTGGGATCCTAATTTTATTTAAGAGGATGTTATTTTTTTGAATGTGGACAAGATAAACCACATTTCCTGTTTACATCTGCCACTCATCTGTCCAAATATCTCACGGAGACTTAATATCTGCCCAGCAAGCACACCCAGCAGTGTGGCCTTCTTGGGCATGTCTGTTGATGGTTGCCTCTGTGGCCAATTGAGAATTCAACCAGCCTATATACTATATTGTAGCTGACAAGATGGCAGCGCGTGTACATCGCGAGGCTCAACTAAATTTAGCAAATTAGTGCTTATTTACATAGTTTTCTCCTGCGTGTTCGCCCGATTCAGCGGGCCGAACCATTCATATAGTAGAGAGTCACTTTTAGACATTTTTTACCGAAGCAATAACGTAGTTTTGGACCACCCATTCAACTTCGACGAGCTCCCACCTGAGTTGGTAAAGTCACCGAGGTGTCAAGGAGTCATCCTGCCGACCGGCTACTCTCTGTGCCGGCGTCAGACCGCAAACAAAGACGGGGGAAACGCGGAGGTCTGCGTGCTAAATCCACACCGGCCATCGCTCCCTAGCATTTTCCTCGCCAAAGTGCGGTCTCTGCGAATAAGATGGATGAACTCAAGATCTGGACCCTCACACAGAAAAGGCTCATGGACTGCAGTCTCATGTTCTTCACTCTTCACGGAAACATGGCTTAGCGACGCTGTCCCGAACTGCGTGGTGGAGCTTGAGGGGCGCACCATCTTCAGGGCCGATAGAGAAGCGGCAGCCACAGGTAAAATCAGAGGTGGAGGAGTATGCATTTATGTAAACAAATCATGGTGCATGGACTCTGCCGTTGTGGATACCCATTGTTCTGCTGATCTGGAGTACCTGGTTATCAAGTGCAGGCCCTTCTACCTTCCACGTGAGTTCACCTGCATTGTTGCTGCTGCGGTTTATGTCCCACTGGATGCTAATGCTAAAGTGGCCATGAGAGAACTTTATGCTGCCATCAACAAACTGCAGACCATGTATCCGGATGAGGCCTTTATTGTCGCTGGGGATTTTAACCACCGCACTCTATGATCTGTTCTTCCTAAGTTCCGACAGAACGTCTCCTGCTCCACAAGGGGACAAAGGACTTTGGACCATGTTTACACCAGTGTAGCTAAGGCATACAAAGTCACTCCCCTCCCCCACCTTGGTCACTCTGATCACCTCTCTTTGTTCCTGATCCCCAAGTACTCCCCCATCATCAAACAGATCAAACCCACAACAAGGACCGTCAAAATCTGGTCCGAGGGTGCTGATTCCATTCTCCAACAGCAATTCCAACAAACAGATTTGAATGTGTTCTCCGTTCAGGCCACCACAGACTCCCTGATTAACATTGACATTCTCACAAACTCTGTCCTGGATCATTTCAACAGGTGTGTGGACAGAGTGACATCACTTAAAACAATAAAAACTTTCTCCAACCAGAAGCCCTGGATGAACAGAGAGGTTCGCCCTCTGCTCAATGCCAGAGATGCAGCCTTCAGGTCTGGAGACCAGGAGCCCTTCCCCTAGCTAGGGCCAACCTGAGAAGTGAAATCTCACAGGCCAAACATGGCTACAAACTGAAGGTTGAAGAGCACTTCAACTCCTCTGACCCCCAGCTTATGTGGCAAGGCATACAGTCACTCACCAGCTACAAACCACCCAACACTGTGCCCCCTACCAGCTCCACCTCCACCCCCCTCCCTGACGAGCTCAACCACTTCTACGCTCGCTTTGACCGGGAAAACAGGGAGGTGATGTCCAAGGCAGATCTACCTCTCAACGATCTGCCTCTCACACTCTCCACCTCAGAGGTCCTGAGCAAGGTGAACGCCCGGAAGGCAGCTGGCCCCGATGGAATACCTGGGCGCGTGCTCAAAGCGTCTGCAGAGCAGCTGGCCGGGGTCTTTGCGGACATTTTCAACCTGTCCTTGGCCCAAGCAGTTGTTCCCACTACCTTTAAGACCGCCACCATCGTGCCAGTGCCGAAGCACTCCACCGCTACGGCCCTGAATGACTTCCATCCTGTTGCCCTCACCCCCATCATCGCCAAGTGCTTTGAGAGGCTGGTCCTCTCACACTCAAAAACCTGCCTGCCTGCTACTTGGGACCCTCACCAGTTTGCCTACCGCCACAATAGGTCAACTGAGGACGCCATCTCCACGGCACTTCATTCCACACTGACACACTTGGACACCCAGAACTGTTACGCCAGAATGCTGTTCATTGACTTCAGCTTAGCATTCAATACTGTGATCCCCTCCAAGTTGATATCCAAGCTCAGCCAGCTTGGTATCAACTCATCCCTCTGCAATTGGACTCTGGACTTTCTATCTAACACACCCCAGTCTGTTAAGATAGACAACCTCTCCTCCTCCACTATCACCCTGAACACCAGCGTGCCACAAGGTTGCGTGCTGAGCCCTCTCCTTTACTCCCTATTCACCCATGACTGCGCTCCTATCTATGGTTCCAATTCCATAATTAAGTTCGCAGATGACACCACGGTGATAGGCCTGATCAGAGGCGACGATGAGACGGCCTACAGGGAGGAAGTACGGTACCTGACCACGTGGTGTGCACACACACCCATCTCCATCAACGGAGCTGCAGTGGAGTGTGTGCCCAGCTTCAAGTTCCTTAGCATCCACATCTCCGATGATCTCACCTGGTCCATAAACTCCTCCACCCTGGTCAAAAAGGCGCACAGCTCCTCTACTTTCTTCGGAGCCTTAAGAAAGCTCACCTTTGTCCCAGGATCCTGGTGAACTTCTACTGCTGTGCTATTGAGAGCATTCTTACAAACTGTATCACAGAATCTATAAACTAATTTTATTACTTTGAAAGGAATTCTGTAATGTAGTTTTGATTTTATGTTCAGAAAAGGCTGCTTTAAAGATCAAAACGTACTGCTCTGCATCAGACCGGAAAGCACTCCAGCGGGTGGTGAAAACTGCCCAAAGGATCACCGGTACACAACTGGACAGTATCGAACAGATCTACCGTCGACGCTGTTTGGGCAAAACCAGGAACATGATAAAAGAGTCATTCCACCCCAATAATAAACTTTTCACCATCCTCCCATCCGGCAGGCGTTACAGAAGCCTCCGCTCTCGCACCAGCAGGCTCAGGAAGAGTTTCTTCTACGAGGCAGTGACCCTGTTGAACTCTACTTCATTCCCCCACTCAACTCCATCCTCCCTCTAGCATCATCTTGCACTCCACTGCCATTTGCACAACTTTCGGTTTTGCACTGATCTTTTTCATTTCACTTCCACTGCCATTTGCACAACTTTCTGTTTTCACTGATCAGACTCCTTGCACTATTTATTTACATATTTATTAATTTATAATTATAGTTAGTATTTAAAGTATATATAGTGTATATAGTTTATTCTGTATATATTCTGTGTTCTGTATATATAATAGTACACTTTCAGTGGCCCCATCTGGCCCCTTGGAACAATTTCTAGAGGCACTATTGTAGGCCTGTAGGCCTGAAAAAGGCCTGTGTGTGTATTTGATCCTAGGGTATACGAATAAATGTTATACGAATAAATGTTATTTGATCATTAGACATTTTATATATTAAATGCTGTTGACTTTGAAATCAGTGTTGTTTCTTTTTCTGCATTTACAATTCATACACAATGTGTTAACTTGAAGCAGTACACACACACAATCACATACGGTGTGCGCGCACTCACATATACAACCAAATATGCGCACACCACAAGTTTAAAATACTTCAGATTTTACAGGTTTTGGGGATTTTTTGCCATTCCTATTAAAATAAGTTTACATTTCCTTCAGGCCCTCCAAACCTTCAAGCACTTGTAGGCTTCAATCTTTCAGGCATTTTAGCAGCGTTCAGCTCACCAAGAAGAGGCTTTTTCGGCTCCCAAACAGCTCTTTATTATTTCTCAATTTTTTGCCAAATTTAGTGCTACTTTGACATATGATATGTCTAGTCTAGTTCCTGAGCCCACGTGGTAATATCCTTCACAGAATGATGTCGGTTATTAATGCAGTGCCGCCTGAAGGATCGAAGGTCACGGGCATTCAATGTTGGTATTCGACCTTGCCGCTTACGTGCAGAGATTTCTCCAGATTCTCTGAATCTTTTGATGATATTATGGACTGTAGATGATGAAATCCCTAAATTCCTTGCAATTGCAACAAAACGTTCTTCAACTGTTGGACTATTTGCTTTTGCCATTTGGTTTGTAATTATACTAAACCTTATAATTTCCAGAATTCCTTAGTTTTACATGTTTAGTATAAAAAGATTAAATGTAAAAACAAACACTATTACACATTTTAATGTGGGAACACGGCACGCGGCTTCTTCCTTTAGAGCTCTTCCTTTACAGCAGCAGCTTTTTAGAGGTTTAATCATGAGAACTGTAGCCGAAGAGGTAGCGGTGTCTTAAAATCTGGACAAATATAACATGCATAGAGAGATACCACTAGAAGTTGATTGGAAAATTGTTTTGGTCTGCTTTGATCTATCCATAAAAATGTCACGGGTTAAGGGAACAGAGGACCCATAAGGTCCGAGGGCTGGCGGTGAGAGACGAGGTCGAGGGCAGGCGTAAATCCAAGGGCTGGAGAAGGGAAATGAGGTCAGGTGCAGGCATGGGTCAGCACACAGGTAAAACAAGATCAGATGAGGAGTACTGTCACGAGGATTACAAACACAAGGAAGTCACGAACGATAACAAACTGACAAAGAACACACAGAACACATGGGTATATGTATACAAGACAAGGGAGGAGACAACAAGACACAGGTGAACGACATTAGGGAAGGCAGGTAATCACACTGACGGGGACGCACAGGAAGGTAGGAGGTGAAGACGCCTGAAACAGAGACAAGACTGTGAGTTTCAAAAATAAAATAAAATTACATTACATTACGATCATTTAGCAGACGCTTTTATCCAAAGCGACGTACATTGCATTACCACCCATTACAGAGGGGGGAGCAGTTGGGGGTTCGGTGCCTTGCTCAGGGGCACCTAGGCAGGGACTCGAACCTCCGACCCTGCGCTTCCCAAGCGGAAGCCCTACCAACTCAGCTACTGCCTCCCCCTATTTATAAAATAGATAATTTTAAAAAATCAATAACAAATTATGAGAAGAACATGAATACATAAATAATAACAGGCAACACAGCAGCATCAAACAGTCTCTCTCTCTCTCTCTCTCTCTTTCTCTCTCTTTGAAGGCGCTGATCATTTTGTCGTAAGAGTCAAAGAAATGTTTAGGTAGGAGATTAAAACAGGTAAAAAAATCTGAACGTGATCATTTTGATCACGTTTATTTTCCCAATTAAGGAGAGTGGTAAACTGTTCCATCTAAGAAAGACTGTCTTTCAAGTCTTCAGGGTTGCGGTGAGCGCAGTGTCTGTGGCGGGAAGGAGGTCTGAGAATGTACGAGTCATATTCTCGAGATACTTCAACCCCGAGCTACCGAGCTTGAAGGGGAAGTCTGTTTTGCGGAGATGCAAACTTAAAGTATTAATGGGGTAACATTTGCTCTTTGAAATATTGATTTTGTAGCCAGAAAAAACTTCCATTGAGTGCAGTTAATGTGTCTCAAGTGATTGTAGTATAACGACACCTGTGTCTGGGAGGTCCAGTCACTGGTTCAAAAGTATTCCTGCTAGAATCACACAATGAAGACAAAAGAACACTACAAGCAACTCAGAGAAAAGATATTTGAAAAGAATAAGTCAGGGGATGGCTACAAAACCAATTCCAACTCACTGCGCATCCCCCCGAGTTCATTTAAATCCATCAACAAGAAATGGGAGGAGTATGGCCATCCTCACAAACTGGGCAAGAGGGAGACTGGTGAGGGAGACCACCAAGACACCTACGACCTCTCTGAAGGAGTTAAAACCTTCAGTGGCTGAGATTGGAGAGACTGTGCATACAACTGTTGCCCGAGTACTTCACTAGTCAAAGCTGTATGGGAGAGTGGCAAAGACAAAGCCACTGTTGAAAAATCTCGAACTGGAGTTTGCCCAAAGGCATGTGGGAGACTCCAAGGTCAATTTGGAGGAAGGTTATTTGATCTGATGAGACAAAAATGTAGCTTTTGGGTCATCAGATTGTTCGCTCTGTTTGGCCAACACTTAAACACTGCACATCTCCACAAACACACTATCCCCACATTGCAGCATGGTGGTGTGGCAGCATCATGGTGTGGGAGGCTTCTTGGCAGCAGGCCCCAGAAGGCTTGTAAAGATAGAGGGGAAAATAAATGCAGCAAAATTAAGTGAAATCTTGGAGGACATTATGACTCAGTATGCAAGAGAGCTACAACCTCGGAGAAGAGCTGTTCACGCCCGATTCCTTTTGCAAGGAAAAATGGAAAGAAATTGCAGTGTTCAGACGTGCAAGCCTGATAGAGACCTCTCCACAGAGACTCAGTGCTGTGATTGCAGCCAAAGGTGCATGTACTAATTGGCTTGTACCTGTACTCTGCTCAATGACAATGAAGTTGAATCAAATCTAATTCACTGGTGTAGCCATACTGACACCTACCGGAAGTTTGCAGATATTGCTGCATAGTAATGACTAGTGATCAAAACACATCACACACAATATTGAACCCAAATAACACAAAAGAACAATATAAAGGAACCCTCTTATTAACATCCTTTCAATGGAAATACGTTTGTCTACCCTAAACATGACATCTGCGCCACATTGAGGTCCCTGACATTCCTTATGTCACCCTTTGTCCTTTTGTCACCATAGAGAGAATTATCATTTTGGGTTCATTTAATCAGTGTTACACATTGGCGACATACACAAATCTATTCCCATGTCTGAAGAAACACTAAGCAGTGTATTGGATACACAGCAAAATGACTTCATCCAGGGTCATGGATGGCTTCATCACTTTTTTCTAAACACTGTAAAACGGTACCTTGTCCTCCCATCTTGTCTTTACTTCATTTATAAATTTGCTCTTGGCCACACCCAGAATCGGCCTCAGCTCACACATCACCTATAATGCAAGTAAGTGTTAAAACTTGCAACAATGCTTGCTGAGTGGATAAGTCAAAATTATGAATTAATCGCTGGCATTATGAAGATCCTTGAAACATGGCTATGCATCAGGGATCATTGTGAGCTCATCCTCTTCTTTCAGGACGTTACTGTTGATGAAGGCTCTTCTGAACACCTTCAAACTGCACCTAGTCACCCCATCTCAATTCCATTGAGTGCAGTAAATGTGTCTCAAGTGATTGTAGTTTAACGACACCTGTGTCTGGGAGGTCCAGTCACTGGTTCAGAAGTATTCGTGCTAGAATTACACACAGTGAAGACAAAAGAACACTCCAACTCCACACTGGTGAGGGGGGACCACCAAGACACCTACGACCACTCTGAAGGAGTTAAACCTTAAAACCTTCAGTGGCTGAGATTGGAGAGACTGTGCATACAACTGTTGCCCGAGTTTTTCACTAGTCAAAGCTGTATTTGAGGGTGGCAAAGAGAAAGCCACTGTTAAAAAATCTCAAACTGGAGTTCGCCCAAAGGCATTTGGGAGACTCCAAGGTCAATTTGGAGGAAGGTCTGATTGATTGAAATTTAGCCTTTGGGTCATCATATTATTCGCTCTGTTTTGCCAACACTTAAACACTGCACATCTCCACAAACAAACTATCCCCACATTGCAGCATGGTGGTGTGGCAGCATCATGGAATGGGATGCTTCCTGGCAGCAGGCCCTGGAAGGCTTGTAAAGATAGAGGGGAAAATGAATGCAGCAACATTTCGTGAAATCCTGGAGGACATTATGACTCAGTATGCAAGAGAGCTACAACCTCGGAGAAGAGCTGTTCACGCCGGATCCCAAAGCAAGCTTACAGAGCTTGAGCTTTTTTGCAAGGAAGAATGGACAGAAATTGCAGTATCCAGACGTGCAAGCCTGATAGAGACCTCTCCACACAGACTCAGTGCTGTGATTGCGGCCAACGGTGCATCTACTCATTGGCTTGTACCTGTACTCTGCTCAATGACAATGAAGTTGAATTAAATCTAATTCACTGGTGTAGCCTTACTGACACCTACCGGAAGTTTGCAGATATTGCTGCATAGTAATGACTAGTGATCAAAACACATAGCACACAATATTGAACCCAAATAACACAAAAGAAGAATATAAAGGAACCCTCTTATTAACATCCTTTCAATGGAAATACGTTTGTCTACCCTAAACATGACATCTGCGCCACATTGAGGTCACAGACATTCCTTGTGTCACCCTTTGTCCTTTTGTCACCATAGAGAGAATTATCATTTTGGTTTAATTTAATCAGTGTTACATATTGGCAACATACACAAATCTATTCCCATGTCTGAAGAAACACTAAGCAGTGTATTGGATACACAGCAACATGACTTCATCCAGGGTCATGGGTGGCTTCATCACTTTCTTCTAAACACTGTAAAACGGCACCTAGTCCTCCCATCTTGTCTTTACTTCATGTATAAATTTGCTCTTGGCCACACCCAGAATCGGCCTCAGCTCACACATCAGCTATAATGCAAGTAAGTGTTAAAACTTGCAACAATGCTCGCTGAGTGGATAAGCCAAAATTATGAATTAATCACTGGCATTATGAAGATCCTTGAAACATGGCTATGCATAAGGGATGATTGTTAGCTTGTCCTCTTCTTTCAGGACGTTACTGTTGATGAAGGCTCTTCTAAACACCTTCAAACTACACCTAGTCACCCCATCTCAATTCCATTGAGTGCAGTTAATGTGTCTCAAGTGATTGTAGGGAGGCAGTGGCTCAGTGGGTAGTGTAACTTGGGAACTGGAGGGTCGCCGGTTCGAGCCCCTGCCGAGGTGCCCCTGTGCAAGGCACCGAACCCTCAATTGCTCCCCCCTCTGCGAAGGGTGGTAATGTAATGTAAGTCGCTTTGGATAAAAGCGTCTGCCAAATGATCGTAATGTAATGTAATGTAGTATAACGACTGTGTCTGGGAGGTCCAGTCACTGGTTCAGAAGTATTCCTGCTAGAAATACATAATGAAGACAAAAGAACACTCCAAGCAACTCAGAGAAAAGAAATTTGAAAACAATAAGTCAGGGGATGGCTACAAAACCAATTCCGACTCACTGCGCATCCCCCCCGAGTTCATTTAAATCCATCATCAAGAATTTTTTTATTTTTGTGAGTATGGCCATCCTCACAAACTGAGTTACTGGGCAAGAGGGAGACTGGTGAGGGAGACCACCAAGACACCTACGACCACTCTGAAGGAGTTAAAACCTTCAGTGGCTGAGATTGGAGAGACTGTGCATACAACTGTTGCCCGAGTACTTCACTAGTCAAAGCTATAGGGGAGCGTGGCAAAGAGAAAGCCAATGTTGAAAAATCTTGAACTGGAGTTAGCCCAAAGGCATGTGGGAGACTCCAAGGTCAATTTGGAGAAAGGTTATTTGATCTGTTGAGACAAAAATTTGGCTTTTGGGTCATCAGATTATTCGCTCTGTTTGGCCAACATGTAAACACTGCACATCTCCACAAACACACCATCCCCACATTGAAGCGTGGTGGTGGCAGCATCATGGTGTGGGATGCTTCTTGGCAGCAGGCCCCGGAAGGCTTGTAAAGATAGAGGGGAAAATGAATGCAGCAACATTTTGTAAAATCCTGGAGGACATTATGACTCAGTATGCAAGAGAGGGACAACCTTGGAGAAGAGCTGTTCACGCCTGATTCCCAAGCAAGCTGACAGAGCTTGAGCTTTTTTACAAGTGAGCATGGAAAGAAATTGCAGTATCCAGACGTGCAAGCCTGATAGAGACCTCTCCATACAGACTCAGTGCTGTGATTGCGGCCAACGGTGCATCTACTCATTGGCTTGTACCTGTACTCTGCTCAATGACAATGAAGTTGAATCAAATCTAATTCACTGGTGTAGCCTTACTGACACCTACTGGAAGTTTGCAGATATTGCTGCATAGCAATGACTAGTGATCAAAACACATCACACACAATATTAAACCAAAATAACACAAAAGAAGAATATAAAGGAACCCTCTTATTAACATTCTTTCAATGGAAATACGATTGTCTACCCTAAACATGACATCTGTGAAACATTGAGGTCACAGACATTTCTCTTGTCACCCTTTGTCCTTTTGTCACCATCGAGAGAATTATCATTTTGGGTTAATTTAATCAGTGTTACATATTGGCAACATACACAAATCTATTCCCATGTCTGAAGAAACACTAAGCAGTGTATTGGAAACACAGCAACATGACTTCATCCAGGGTCATGGGTGGCTTCATCACTTTCTTCTAAACACTGTCAAACGGCACCTTGTCATCCCATCTCTTCTTTAATTCATTTATAAATTTGCTCTTGGCCACACCCAGAATCAGCCTCAGCTCACACATCAGCTATAATGCAAGTAAGTGTTAAAACTTGCAACAATGCTTGCTGAGTGGATAAGCCAGATTTGATCGGCTGGATTCAGCCCTGAAAATCCAGATGGCCCAACCAGTGACTTGGAGGAGGAGGAGCTACAGATCCCATGATGATCACACACATCTCACACACTTCTCACTGCAAAAGCTTTTTCAGTAAGAAAAACGTCACTAAATTATTTTTTTAATCAAATATTCACTCAAGCCAACTCACTGCGCATCCCCCGGAGTTCGTTTCAACCCATCATCAAGAATTGGAAGGAGTTTGGCCATCCTCACAAACTGAGTGACTGGGCAAGAGGGAGACTGGTGAGGGATACCACCAAGACACCTATGACCTGTCTGAAGGAGTTAAAACATTCAGTGGCTGAGATTGGAGAGACTGTGCACACAACTGTTGCTCGAGTTCTTCACTAGTCAAAGCTGTATCGGACAGTGGCAAAGAGAAAGCCACTGTTGAAAAATCTCAAACTGGAGTTTGCCCAAAGGCATGTGGGAGACTCCAAGGTCAATTTGGGGGAAGGTTATTTGATCTGTTGAGACAAAAATGTACTTTTTAGGTCATCAGATTATTCGCTCTGTTTGGCCAACGCTTAAACACTGCACATCTCCACAAACACACTATCCCCACATTGCAGCATGGTGGTGTGGCAGCATCATGGTGTGGGGGGCTTCTTGGCAGCAGGCCCCAGAAGGCTTGTAAAGATAGAGGGGAAAATGAATGCAGCAACATTTTGTGAAATCCTGGAGGACATTATTACTCAGTATGCAAGAGAGCTACAACCTCGGAGAAGAGCTGTTCACGCCCGATCCCTTTTGCAAGCTTACAGAGCTTGAGCTTTTTTGCAAGGAGGAATGGACAGAAATTGCAGTATCCAGACGAGCAAGCCTGATAGAGACCTCTCCACACAGACTCAGTGCTGTGATTGCAGCCAACGGTGCATGTACAAATTGGCTTGTACCTGTACTCTGCTCAATGACAATAAAGTTGAATCAAATCTAATTCACTGGTGTAGCCTTACTGACACCTACTGGAAGTTTGCACACATTGCTGCAAAGTAATGACTAGTGATCATAACACATCACACACAATATTAAACCCAAATAACACAAAAGAACAATATAAAGGAACCCTCTTATTAACATCCTTTCAATAGAAATACGTTTGTCTACCCTAAACATGACATCTGCGCCACATTGAGGTCACAGACATTCCTTATGTCACCCTTTGTCCTTTTGTCACCATGGAGAGAATTATCATTTTGGTTTAATTTAATCAGTGTTACATATTGGCAACATACACAAATCTATTCCCATGTCTGAAGAAACACTAAGCAGTGTATTGGATAAACAGCAACATGACTTCATCCAGGTCATGGGTGGCTTCTAACTTTCTTCTAAACACTGTAAAACGGCACCTTGTCCTCCCATCTCATCTTTACTTCATGTATAAATTTGCTCTTGGCCACACCCAGAATCGGCCTCAGCTCACACATCATCTATAATGCAAGTAAGTGTTAAAACTTGCAACAATGCTTGCTGAGTGGATAAGCCACAATTATGAATTAATCACTGGCATTATGAAGACCGTTGAAACATGGCTATGCATCAGGGATCATTGTTAGCTTGTCCTCTTCTTTCAGTACGTTACTGTTGATGAAGGCTCTTCTAAACACCTTCAAACTACACCTAGTCACCCCATCTCAATTCCATCGAGTGCAGTTAATGTGTCTCAAGTGATTGAAGTAAAACGACACCTGTGTCTGGGAGGTCCAGTCACTGGTTCAGAAAACAAAAGAACACTCCAAGCAACTCAGAGAAAAGATCATTAGAAAGTATAAGTCAGGGGACGGCTACAAAACTCTTTCCAACTCACTGCACATCCCCTGGAGTTCATTTAAATCCATCATCAAGAAATTGAGTGACTGGGCAAGAGGGAGACTGGTGAGGGGAGTCCACCAAGACACCTACGATCACTCTGAAGGAGTTAAAACCTTCAGTGGCTGAGATTGGAGGGACTGTGCATACAACTGTTGCCCGAGTACTTCACTAGTCAAAGCTGCATTTGAGGGTGGCAAAGAGAAAGCCACTGTTGAAAAATCTGGAACTGGAGTTCGCCCAAAGGCATGTGGGAGACTCCAAGGTCAATTTGGAGGAGGGTTAGTTGAACTGATGAGACAAAAATTTAGCTTTTGGGTCATCAGATTTTTTGCTCTGTTTGGATAACACGTAAACACTGCATATCTCCACAAACACACCATCCCCACATTGAAGCATGGTGGTGGCAGCATCATGGTGTGGGATGCTTCTCGGCAGCAAGTGCAGTCAGCGCCGACAGGTTTGAATGCATGTGTGCCGTGAGGAAGGGTGTGTTTCCTGTGTGTGTGACTAAGAGAACAAAAGGGAGCCGCGTGTGTGTCCAGTTTGGGCTCCATTGCAAATACGAAGTACATAAACTCTGAAATTTGAAGCTGAAAATTGTAGAAGAAGTACAACTACTAAAAACTTGTACATAAAGTAGTGGTCAAAATTGATGGTTGAATGTTCCTTCTGGCAATATAATCGTTTAAAAACCTGTTGCAGTGTTGTTTTGTTGTGTGCTGCGGGAGCACTGCTGTTACGGTGTTGAAAAATAGCTGAAACTTAACTGTTGCTATATTTTGTGCTGTATTGCTATATTCACCCAGTGTGTTGAGACAGATGTGTACGCAGCTCTGTCCTGTGCCCTACTGAAGCATAGGAGGGGCGTATACCACCGAGTGGGCGTGCCTAGACCTCACACACTCGGGCCTGCTTAACAGGAAGAAAGGAGAGAGGCTGACTTCCCTCCTCCCCATCTGAGACTCTATGGAGTCAGGTCTGACCACTTAATATTATTTGGCTTACACCACATATTCTGTACATTAACTGAGAGCTGCAATACAGTATTGGCATATATGGTTGCATTGTTTGATTTAAATGTATTACCAGATGCTGAATTCAGAATAAGTGCTTAAGAAGAGGTGACGTAGGACATATAACATAACTTGTGCTTGAAACATGTATGTTGCTTAACTTAGTTAAGAAGACCAAATTGCAATTATTGCCATTCTAAAACTACGCAATTGAGCCTATCCAGGTATAAAAACATCAAAAGACAATATTCAAATTGTTGATACGCACAGCAGAAATGGACGGAATACCGGTAACCCTCTTGGGAATGAAATATCCCCTGAGCAAAAAAGACATAGTGAAAACATCTGAAAATTGGGAGAAGCGAACTAAAAACTTATGCAGTCCTTGGCCAGCTGGAGGCACATTTGACGTCAATGCATTCGAAGAGATGCAACTCAAAAAAAAATAAAAGACTAAAAACCGTTGGACAAAGGCAAGAAAAGACAACAGAAAAGACAGAAAGAGGAAGAGATAATTAAACTGTTCAAAGATGAAGGCACAAATTACAGGAACAGGTTGAGAGAAATCCGAGAGAATTTAAGAGCTAAAAAGGTGCGAGCGGAGAGGAAACAGACAAAGAAACAGCTAGTGTCAACAGATACTGCAGGAATATATCCAAATCTGGCAGGGGTCGTTCAAATTTCAGGAGACATTGAATTTGATCCTTACTGAGCATCTCATGTCCAATATAAAGAGTCGACTCCAAAAGTTTACAGCAGAGAAAGGAACAAGGAAGTTGTAAAGGACAAACCAAAAGTCTTAGATTGTTTTGCAGAGAGAAACCAGGCTCTGAAAGAGAAAGAGGCAGAGGCATATTGGTTGAAGTTTGACCAACTAAGTGAAGAAAACCTGTAACATACTAAGTATCAAGAGATAGAAGTAGAGGCAGAACAGGAAAAAGGGCGAAGAGATGTTAAGGGAGAAGAGAGGGCACACGATATGAGAGAGCAGGGCAAAGTATGTGAAGCTCGAGCAAATTACACTGAAGGACCTCGGGAAGTAGAACAGAGAGATATTGTGTCAGGAAGTCTTACATTTGCTGCAGGAAGCCAACAGGGGGCCAAAAGCAAGGAGAAAGATTATGACCTTAGATACAGACCTACAATAAGGCCTCCAGACAGATATGACCCTGGGCAATATCCAATATGGATAAAGGGGGCACAGGGACAGTATAGCCCATGGCAAACACTCGACCTTGAGGGACTGATTGCTCGACTTCCTAACGTCCATGAGGGGGCCAGCAAATGGATAAAAGCATTCAAGGAAGAGACAGTGGGCAAAATATTGGCTCTTGGCGACATTAAGGCACTGTGGGCCCGAACCATGGGGGTGCCAACAATGGAAAATGTCTTGCGCATGAGTGGCGCACAATGGATGGTTGATCCACTAGCCGATGGAACTGAATTCAATCCATATCGAGCTGGCTTATGGGGGGCCCTGAGGAAAGAATATCCGGTCAAGATTGACCCCAAGGCACTGAAGGGTGAGCTTCTTACTGATACAGAGAATCCAGCTGCCTACATCAGTCGTCAACTGAAAAGATGGAAGCAGGAAACTGAGGAGGAAGCTGAGAGAAGCCACAATGACACAATGACACCACAATGACAATTCTGGAATCAATCTTCAAATGAGCGTAACATAAAAAAGAACAAATGTTTATTGGCTGGGGGATATAACTGAACAAATGACTTAAATTCTACAGAAGTGGGAACATTTTAAATTTAATCTAATACATAATAATAGGAAAACAGGGAGCAGCCATAAATATTGACCCCAATCCTTTCATTTTCAGAGTGATACAATGTTCCTGAATCTATAACATACATGACTTTGCGGGTAAATCTTAATTTGGAATCAAAAGACTTGAGAGGTACTTTTAGGGCGCTGCTAGTTTACTGTTTTATTTTTACTATTTGTATTATTGAGTTGTTTACGCATCTGAAGGTTAAAAGCTCCAGAGTGCCTGTGTGGGGGCGTACATGTGTTACATGCTCTGTACGTTGGTGGGGTTGATGCATAATGAAAGTTTACTATTTTGTTTATTTTCTTATTAAATTGATAGTTGCAGCTATGGCATTGCTAACCATGTTGATTTCTGATTTGCACAGTGTAGATACACTGTGCAAGAAAAATTGCAAACAACAGGGATATTGGTCGCCATTTTTGCAGACAATGGTGGATGATGTGCTAGGACAATGGGAAATTTGTGCCCAAAATAATGCAAGAAAAGGAATATTAGCCATATTCCAGTGCCAGAAGGACCATTCAAACATCTGTTCACAGACTATGTTGACGTGAGAAAATCAGTGCATGGAAAGCATTGCATGGTAGTAATAATTGATCGCTTAAGTCGTTGGGTTGAAGAAATAGCATCAAAAGGCCTAGGGTCAGAAACTGTTGTTAAGTTCTTGATAAAAGAAGTAATTCCACGTTTTGGTATACATTCAGAAATAAGTTCAGATAATGGATCAGCATTTGTGCAGAACGTAGCTTGAGGAATCTTATAACAGTTAAGAAGCAGACAAAGGTTGGTTGGTTGGTTGGTGTATATCATCATCAGTCTCAAGGGACAGTCAAAAGAGTTCTCTAAAAGGCAAAGCAGCACAAAGCTCAATTGCAATGATGCTCTACCACTTACACTAATGAGTTATCGCATGCAAACTAACAGAAGCAGACATTTAACCCTGCATGAGAGGCGGACTGGTGGACTCATGCCACACCGCATTTGAGAGGACCCTATAAGGGACCTCCGCTTGAGCAGTTGCAAATGCAGTTGAAGGAATATATGAGGTGGCTAACTGCCATACATGAAGTCATCTATTTACAGGAAAAAAACAGGGTTCCTGATTCTAGTTCAGTAGCAGAGAGCCCGGTGGTGCCAGGAGACCAGGTCCACATTCAGGTCCAGAGAAAGTGACGCGAAGGGCCATACACAGGGCAACACCAACTGCTGTCCAGGTGGAGGGAAGAACTACATGGTACCATCCAAACCACTACACCACTGTCCATAGAGCTGAAGCAGACATCTAGCATTGCCACGCACGAGGACATCTATATCAACATATATGAACTTTGCACTTCCTGTATCAGTATCGGGTTGATATATGTATACTCTGTATCAGCATATTAACATGCATTTGTTACTCATGGTGTTTGCATCTGTATTGGTAAATGCAGGAACTACAATATTCCTATAGGAAGAACTCTTGATTGTGTAAATTTATGCTAATCTCATTTTGATCTTATTTTCAGTTAAATAGGTAATTCATTTACTCAGTAATCACAGTGAAGCAATTCATATTTCAGTTTTACATTGTTGGTTTATGTTTATGATCTACACACAACTGGGCACCGCAGGCAAAATGCTGACTTGACAAGATCTGCCAGGCTTACATTCCATTTATAACCTATATTTATGTATGTAACCTATTTTTATGTATGTATTGTAATGGAACCACATCCAGCGCAAAAGCGTGATCGCCCATGATTAAGTTGAGAGGCAAGGGGGTCTTGAGGGAATTTTTCTAGCATTTTGATGCTAGTTTTTGTCCGTCACTGGTTGTTTGGTTCCAGCTAAAATATGTATATCATCATGTTGGCGATATTGAAATCGCCAAAGGGGGAATTATGTGGAAGAAAATGTACTATATTCAGGACAATAGTATGCAAGTGAACCGTGTGTTCTTGGCAATCATTTAATATTATGTAACTGTTCAATATCAGAAAGGAAGTACACAAGTTGTTTTTAACCTTGAGTGTTTTACCAGAAACATCCATCATCAGCGAGGAAGCGACATTGTGTATTGCCAGGTCACCGTGACATGGTTACTAAGGTAGCCAGGGCCAACAATAGAACAATGGAAAGTTCTAGTTTGGGTTTGTGAGGGCTGGGGTGAGGTTCTAAGAACTCCTTGATATAAACTGATGTTGGCTCTATGTGGAGCCAGTGCCCATATTCACAATGACGTGTAAGATAGCACTCATGTGTGAATGAATAACGAAGATACACAGCCTCAACTGTCTCCGCAAATTGATATATAGAATTATACTATTGTATATTGTTCTTCTAAACACCTTCAAACTGCACCTAGTCACCCCATCTCATTTCCATTGAGTGCAGTTAATGTGTCTCAAGTGATTGTAGTATAACGACACCTGTGTCTGAGAGGTCCAGTCACTGGTTCAGAAGTATTCCTGCCAGAATTACACAATGAAGACAAAAGAACACTCCAAGCAACTCAGAGAAAAGATATTTGAAAAGAATAAGTCAGGGGATGGCTACAAAACAAATTCCAACTCACTGCGCATCCCCCCCGAGTTCATTTCAATCCATCATCAAGAAATGGGAGGAGTATGGCCATCCTTGCAAATTGAGTGACTGGGCAAGAGGGAGACTGGTGAGGGAGACCACCAAGACACCTACGACCTCTCTGAAGGAGTTAAAACCTTCAGTGGCTGAGATTGGAGAGACTGTGCATACAACTGTTGCCCGAGTACTTCACTAGTCAAAGCTATAGGGGAGAGTGGCAAAGACAAAGCCACTGTTGAAAAATCTGGAACTGGAGTTTGCCCAAAGGCATTTGAGAGACTCCAAGGTCAATTTGGAGGAATGTTATTTGATCTGATGAGACAAAAATGTAGCTTTTGGGTCATCAGATTATTCGCTCTGTTTGGCCAACACGTAAACACTGCACATCTCCACAAACACACCATCCCAACTTTGAAGCATGGTGGTGGCAGCATCATGGTGTGGGATGCTTCTTGGCAGCAGGCCGTGGAAGGCTTTTAAAGAAAGAGGGGAAAATGAATGCAGCAACATTCTGTGAAATCCTGGAGGACATTATGACTTAGTATGCAAGAGAGCAACAACCTCGGAGAAGAGCAGTTCACGCCCGATCCCGAAGCAAGCTTACAGAGCTTGAGCTTTTTTGCATGGAAGAATGGACAGAAATTGCAGTATCCAGACGTGCAAGCCTGATAGAGACCTCTCCACACAGACTCAGTGCTGTGATTGCAGCCAAAGGTGCATGTACTAATTGGCTTGTACCTGTGCTCTGCTCAATGACAATGACGTTGAATCAAATCTAATTCACTGGTGTAGCCTTACTGACACCTACCGGAAGTTTGCAGATATTGCTGCATAGTAATGACTATTGATCAAAACACATCACACACAATATTAAACCCAAATAACACAAAAAAAGAATATAAAGGAACCCTCTTATTAACATCCTTTCAATGGAAATACATTTGTCTACCCTAAACATGACATCTGCGAAACATTGAGGTCACAGACATTCCTTATGTCACCCTTTGTCCTTTTGTCACCATCGAGAGAATTATCATTTTGGTTTAATTTAATCAGTGTTACATATTGGCAACATACACAAATCTATTCCCATGTCTGAAGAAACACTAAGCAGTGTATTGGATTCACAGCAACATGACTTCATCCAGGGTCATGGGTGGCTTCATCACTTTCTTCTAAACACTGTAAAATGGCACCTTGTCCTCCCATCTCATCTTTACTTCATGTATGAATTTGCTCTTGGCCACACCCAGAATCGGCCTCAGCTCAAACATCACCTATAATGGAAGTAAGTGTTAAAACTTGCAACAATGCTTGCTGAGTGCATAAGCCAAAATTATGATTTAATCACTGGCATTATGAAGATCCTTGAAACATGGCTATGCATCAGGGATCATTGTTAGCTTGTCCTCTTCTTTCAGGATGTAACTGTTGATGAAGGCTCTTCTAAACACCTTCAAACTACACCTAGTCACCCCATCTCAATTCCATCGAGTGCAGTTAATGTGTCTCAAGTGATTGTAGTATAACGACACCTGTGTCTGGGAGGTCCAGTCACTGGTTCAGAAGTATTCCTGCTAGAATTACACAATGAAGACAAAAGAACACTCCAAGCAACTCAGAGAAAAGATATTTGAAAAGAATAAGTCAGGGGATGGCTACAAAACCATTTCCAACTCACTGCACATCCCCCCGAGTTCATTTCAATCCATCATCAAGAAATGGGAGGAGTATGGCCATCCTCGCAAATTGAGTGACTGGGCAAGAGGGAGACTGGTGAGGGAGACCACCAAGACACCTACGACCTCTCTGAAGGAGTTAAAACCTTCAGTGGCTGAGATTGGAGAGACTGTGCATACAACTGTTGCCCGAGTTCTTCACTAGTCAAAGCTGTATGGGAGAGTGGCAAAGAGAAAGCCACTGTTGAAAAATCTGGAACTGGAGTTTGCCAAAAGGCATTTGAGAGACTCCAAGGTCAATTTGGAGGAATGTTATTTGATCTGATGAGACACAAATTTTGCTTTTGGGTCATCAGATAATTCAGAAATCCATATCCACAAACACACCATCCCCACATTGGTGGGGCAGCATCATGGTGTGGGATGCTTCTCAGCAGCAGGCCCTGGAAAGCTTGTAACTATAGAGGGGAAAATGAATGCAGCAACATTTTGTGAAATCCTGGAGGACATTATGACTCAGTATGCAAGAGAGGGACAACGTCGGAGAGAACTGTTCATGCCCGATTCCCAAGCAACCTGACAGAGCTTGAGCTTTTTTGCTAGGAAGAATGGAAAGAAATTGCAGTATCCAGATGTACAAGCCTGATTGAGACCTCTCCACACAGACTCAGTGCTGTGATTGCAGCCAAAGGTGCATCTACTCATTGGCTTGTACCTGTACTCTGCTCAATGACAATAAAGTTGAATCAAATCTAATTCAGTTGTGTAGCCGTACTGACACCTACTGGAAATTTGCAGATATTGCTGCATAGTAATGACTGGTGATCAAAACACATCACACACATCATTAAACCCACATAACACAAAAGAAGAATATAAATGAACCCTCTTATTAACATTCTTTCAAAGGAAATACGATTGTCTACCCTAACATGACATCTGTGCCACATTGAGGTCACAGACATTCCTTTTGTCACCCTTTGTCCTTTTGTCACCACCAAGAGTATTATCAATCTGAGTGTATTTAATCAGCGATACGTATCGGTAACATACACCAATCTATTCCCATGAGTGGCGTCCGGCAGGAGACCGTAAGCGTCTGGTCAGGACAGGGTCCGATTCTTTTGTCTTTCAATGGCCAAAAGAAGGAGGAGGCTGACCTGACCCAAAGACTGACTCAAGTTCTGGGCTTGGGAGGAGGAGGAGATTGCGGTGGCAGCGGTGGTAGTAGTCGCCAGAGTTAGAAAGGAGGAAGACAAAATCTACCACCCGACCTGCCCCCAGTCCAGTATGTGTGATGTGGCCCAAGGTGAGTAGTGTGAAAATACACATTTTAATATGTCACGTAGAAGATTGGGGGATTAAAAATCACTTATTCTCACTTGTGTAATTACTCACAGCTATGACACCAGACAACTGAAAAGACACCAGCATGGCAATGCCAGTGATCAACTGCCAGCGGACAGTCCTGTCCCTCAGTAACTGTAGAACAGAAACAACTTGTAGATTGTTCTGGCGCTCCATTCCGTCATTCCATGCATTCCATTCATCTCTCCTTTTTTTCAGAGGAATCTCCTGAGGGGTGAGACCAAAACAGAATATTTAAAAGTAGCATTGAACTGCTTAATTCCAGAAGTTTTAAATAGAGTTACTTGTGTCTAGTTTGTTTGTAATTTATGTTGAAAATTACCAGTATTTGTCCTTTAGAACCAGTTTAACAAATCAGGCTGGGTTTGCTCTTTATTTACCCAATAAGCTGGCAGGTGCCTGTCTCTTGTTCCAAACATGACCTCCGTTTCCAGAAGTGTCAGCATCCTTAAAATAAAAACTAAAACGCACAATTTTCTCTGAAATAAGTTGAAATTGACCATTAATTATTCAATATCTGATAGATGTGATACTTTGCCTTGCTTTCCAATGTAACATATTTAAAATAATATAACAAATGAATAGTGCTGGACTAAATTATAGCAATCCCTGAGAAGTGATAATAAATAATGGTGTCTTCAACCTTAGAATCAATAATTCAGCCTCTATAAATGGAGAAAACCTTTCCAAGTGCTGTTTTCTCTCAGGGACAATTTTCGACTTTTTATTTTTAGGGTACCAAGACTTTTAGCCATGTCTGCATATCAAGACTCCAGGCTTAGCACAGTCAGCTCAGAACCAAGAGCGCAGTAGAACAGGCTGAACCTTGCAAACAACAATGCACTTTTTTTCTGCAGCAGCCTCATCGTTCTTCTCTATCAGCAGGTATCCAGGGCTCTCAGGCATGGAGAACAGCCCACCAAGCTGCGCCAATGCAAGTATGGCAATACCTGCGTTCCAAATTATTATGCAAATTGGATTTAAGTGTCATAAACATTAATTTTTTTTGCTTTTCAATTATATTCATGGATGGTATTGTGTTATTGAAATCCATCTCAGACACCTGTGGAAATTAGTTTGCGAGGTGGGCCCAATCAAAGGAGAACTACTTAAGAGGGACGTTCCATTAAGCAGGCCACAGGTTTCAAGCAATATGGGAAAGAAAAAGGATCTCTCTGCTGCCGAAAAGTGTCAAATAGTGCAATACCTTGGACAAGGTATGAAAACATTAGATATTTAGCAAAAATTTAAGCGTGATCATCGTACTGTGAAGAGATTTGCGGCTGATTCAGAGCGCAGACGGGGTCGTGCAGATAAAGGCATAATGAGGAAGGTTTCGGCCAGACAAATTCATCGGGTTAGGAGAGCAGCTGCTAAAATGCCATTACAAAGCAGCAAACAGGTATTTGAAGCCGCTGGTGCCTCTGGAGTCCCGCAAACCTCATGGTGTAGGATCCTCCAGAGGTTTGCAGTTGTGCATAAACCTACTATTCGGCCACCTAAACAATGCTCACAAGCAGAAACGGTTGCAGTGGGATCAGAAATACATAAGGACTAATTTTCAAACAGTCTTGTTTACTGATGAGTGCTGTGCAACCCTGCAACCACGGTTGCAGATGGATAGAGTAGTGGATGGCCACCATGTCCCAACAAGGCTGCAACGTCAGCAAGGAGGTGGCGAGGTTATGTTTTGGGCCGGAATCATGGGGAGAGAGCTAGTAGGCCCCTTTAGGGTCCCTGAAGGTGTGAAAATGACCTCAGTAAAGTATTTAAAGTTTCTAAACTGACCACTTTCTTCCGTGGTAAAGAAAGAAGAACCGTGCCTTCCGTGGTAAAATCATCTTATGCACGACAATGCACCATCTCATGCTGCAAAGAGTACCTCTGTGTCATTGGCTGCTATGGGCATAAAAAGGAGATAAACTCATGGTGTGGCCCCCATCTTCACTTGACCTTAACCCTATTGAGAACCTTTGGAGCATCCTCAAGCAAAAGATCTATGAGGGTGGGAGGCAGTTCAGATCAAAACAGCAGCTCTGGGAGGCTATTCTGACATCCTGCAAAGAAATTTAACCAGAAACTCTCCAAAAACTCACAAGTTCAATGGATGCAAGAATTGTGAAGGTGATATCAAAGAAGGGATCCTATGTTTACATGTCACTTGGCCTATTAAGATGTTTTTGATTGAAATAGCTTTTGATTTCAGTAAATATGACCTCCTAATGCTGCAAATTCAACAAATGGCCATTTTTAGTTCTTTACAACCTATAAAATGTTTTGCAACTCTGTTGTGCATAATCATTTGGAACAGTGCATTTTGAGTTTATTATTTAAAAAACAAAAAAAATACTGTTATCATTGGGAAGTTTGTTCAATACGATTTGAATTATACTCTAAAATTATACTGACTATCATTTGCATCGACGATTTAGGAAAATCTGAGAAAAATATCACTTGCATAATACTTACTGCAAAGTGGACTCCTGTATCCACAGACAATGAGGGTCAACTATACAAGAGATCTATTTAGCTCATAGATTTAGAGGTGATGGTGTAACCTTTGGGATCCTAATTTTATTTAAGAGGATGTTATTTTTTTGAATGTGGACAAGATAAACCACATTTCCTGTTTACATCTGCCACTCATCTGTCCAAATATCTCACGGAGACTTAATATCTGCCCAGCAAGCACACCCAGCAGTGTGGCCTTCTTGGGCATGTCTGTTGATGGTTGCCTCTGTGGCCAATTGAGAATTCAACCAGCCTATATACTATATTGTAGCTGACAAGATGGCAGCGCGTGTACATCGCGAGGCTCAACTAAATTTAGCAAATTAGTGCTTATTTACATAGTTTTCTCCTGCGTGTTCGCCCGATTCAGCGGGCCGAACCATTCATATAGTAGAGAGTCACTTTTAGACATTTTTTACCGAAGCAATAACGTAGTTTTGGACCACCCATTCAACTTCGACGAGCTCCCACCTGAGTTGGTAAAGTCACCGAGGTGTCAAGGAGTCATCCTGCCGACCGGCTACTCTCTGCGCCGGCGTCAGACCGCAAACAAAGACGGGGGAAACGCGGAGGTCTGCGTGCTAAATCCACACCGGCCATCGCTCCCTAGCATTTTCCTCGCCAAAGTGCGGTCTCTGCGAATAAGATGGATGAACTCAAGATCTGGACCCTCACACAGAAAAGGCTCATGGACTGCAGTCTCATGTTCTTCACTCTTCACGGAAACATGGCTTAGCGACGCTGTCCCGAACTGCGTGGTGGAGCTTGAGGGGCGCACCATCTTCAGGGCCGATAGAGAAGCGGCAGCCACAGGTAAAATCAGAGGTGGAGGAGTATGCATTTATGTAAACAAATCATGGTGCATGGACTCTGCCGTTGTGGATACCCATTGTTCTGCTGATCTGGAGTACCTGGTTATCAAGTGCAGGCCCTTCTACCTTCCACGTGAGTTCACCTGCATTGTTGCTGCTGCGGTTTATGTCCCACTGGATGCTAATGCTAAAGTGGCCATGAGAGAACTTTATGCTGCCATCAACAAACTGCAGACCATGCATCCGGATGAGGCCTTTATTGTCGCTGGGGATTTTAACCACCGCACTCTATGATCTGTTCTTCCTAAGTTCCGACAGAACGTCTCCTGCTCCACAAGGGGACAAAGGACTTTGGACCATGTTTACACCAGTGTAGCTAAGGCATACAAAGTCACTCCCCTCCCCCACCTTGGTCACTCTGATCACCTCTCTTTGTTCCTGATCCCCAAGTACTCCCCCATCATCAAACAGATCAAACCCACAACAAGGACCGTCAAAATCTGGTCCGAGGGTGCTGATTCCATTCTCCAACAGCAATTCCAACAAACAGATTTGAATGTGTTCTCCGTTCAGGCCACCACAGACTCCCTGATTAACATTGACATTCTCACAAACTCTGTCCTGGATCATATCAACAGGTGTGTGGACAGAGTGACATCGCTTAAAACAATAAAAACTTTCTCCAACCAGAAGCCCTGGATGAACAGAGAGGTTCGCCCTCTGCTCAATGCCAGAGATGCAGCCTTCAGGTCTGGAGACCAGGAGCCCTTCCCCTAGCTAGGGCCAACCTGAGAAGTGAAATCTCACAGGCCAAACATGGCTACAAACTGAAGGTTGAAGAGCACTTCAACTCCTCTGACCCCCAGCTTATGTGGCAAGGCATACAGTCACTCACCAGCTACAAACCACCCAACACTGTGCCCCCTACCAGCTCCACCTCCACCCCCCTCCCTGACGAGCTCAACCACTTCTACGCTCGCTTTGACCGGGAAAACAGGGAGGTGATGTCCAAGGCAGATCTACCTCTCAACGATCTGCCTCTCACACTCTCCACCTCAGAGGTCCTGAGCAAGGTGAACGCCCGGAAGGCAGCTGGCCCCGATGGAATACCTGGGCGCGTGCACAAAGCGTGTGCAGAGCAGCTGGCCGGGGTCTTTGCGGACATTTTCAACCTGTCCTTGGCCCAAGCAGTTGTTCCCACTACCTTTAAGACCGCCACCATCGTGCCAGTGCCGAAGCACTCCACCGCTACGGCCCTGAATGACTTCCATCCTGTTGCCCTCACCCCCATCATCGCCAAGTGCTTTGAGAGGCTGGTCCTCTCACACTCAAAAACCTGCCTGCCTGCTACTTGGGACCCTCACCAGTTTGCCTACCGCCACAATAGGTCAACTGAGGACGCCATCTCCACGGCACTTCATTCCACACTGACACACTTGGACACCCAGAACTGTTACGCCAGAATGCTGTTCATTGACTTCAGCTTAGCATTCAATACTGTGATCCCCTCCAAGTTGATATCCAAGCTCAGCCAGCTTGGTATCAACTCATCCCTCTGCAATTGGACTCTGGACTTTCTATCTAACACACCCCAGTCTGTTAAGATAGACAACCTCTCCTCCTCCACTATCACCCTGAACACCAGCGTGCCACAAGGTTGCGTGCTGAGCCCTCTCCTTTACTCCCTATTCACCCATGACTGCGCTCCTATCTATGGTTCCAATTCCATAATTAAGTTCGCAGATGACACCACGGTGATAGGCCTGATCAGAGGCGACGATGAGACGGCCTACAGGGAGGAAGTACGGTACCTGACCACGTGGTGTGCACACACACCCATCTCCATCAACGGAGCTGCAGTGGAGTGTGTGCCCAGCTTCAAGTTCCTTAGCATCCACATCTCCGATGATCTCACCTGGTCCATAAACTCCTCCACCCTGGTCAAAAAGGCGCACAGCTCCTCTACTTTCTTCGGAGCCTTAAGAAAGCTCACCTTTGTCCCAGGATCCTGGTGAACTTCTACTGCTGTGCTATTGAGAGCATTCTTACAAACTGTATCACAGAATCTATAAACTAATTTTATTACTTTGAAAGGAATTCTGTAATGTAGTTTTGATTTTATGTTCAGAAAAGGCTGCTTTAAAGATCAAAACGTACTGCTCTGCATCAGACCGGAAAGCACTCCAGCGGGTGGTGAAAACTGCCCAAAGGATCACCGGTACACAACTGGACAGTATCGAACAGATCTACCGTCGACGCTGTTTGGGCAAAACCAGGAACATGATAAAAGAGTCATTCCACCCCAATAATAAACTTTTCACCATCCTCCCATCCGGCAGGCGTTACAGAAGCCTCCGCTCTCGCACCAGCAGGCTCAGGAAGAGTTTCTTCTACGAGGCAGTGACCCTGTTGAACTCTACTTCATTCCCCCACTCAACTCCATCCTCCCTCTAGCATCATCTTGCACTCCACTGCCATTTGCACAACTTTCGGTTTTGCACTGATCTTTTTCATTTCACTTCCACTGCCATTTGCACAACTTTCTGTTTTCACTGATCAGACTCCTTGCACTATTTATTTACATATTTATTAATTTATAATTATAGTTAGTATTTAAAGTATATATAGTGTATATAGTTTATTCTGTATATATTCTGTGTTCTGTATATATAATAGTACACTTTCAGTGGCCCCATCTGGCCCCTTGGAACAATTTCTAGAGGCACTATTGTAGGCCTGTAGGCCTGAAAAAGGCCTGTGTGTGTATTTGATCCTAGGGTATACGAATAAATGTTATACGAATAAATGTTATTTGATCATTAGACATTTTATATATTAAATGCTGTTGACTTTGAAATCAGTGTTGTTTCTTTTTCTGCATTTACAATTCATACACAATGTGTTAACTTGAAGCAGTACACACACACAATCACATACGGTGTGCGCGCACTCACATATACAACCAAATATGCGCACACCACAAGTTTAAAATACTTCAGATTTTACAGGTTTTGGGGATTTTTTGCCATTCCTATTAAAATAAGTTTACATTTCCTTCAGGCCCTCCAAACCTTCAAGCACTTGTAGGCTTCAATCTTTCAGGCATTTTAGCAGCGTTCAGCTCACCAAGAAGAGGCTTTTTCGGCTCCCAAACAGCTCTTTATTATTTCTCAATTTTTTGCCAAATTTAGTGCTACTTTGACATATGATATGTCTAGTCTAGTTCCTGAGCCCACGTGGTAATATCCTTCACAGAATGATGTCGGTTATTAATGCAGTGCCGCCTGAAGGATCGAAGGTCACGGGCATTCAATGTTGGTATTCGACCTTGCCGCTTACGTGCAGAGATTTCTCCAGATTCTCTGAATCTTTTGATGATATTATGGACTGTAGATGATGAAATCCCTAAATTCCTTGCAATTGCAACAAAACGTTCTTCAACTGTTGGACTATTTGCTTTTGCGATTTGGTTTGTAATTATACTAAACCTTATAATTTCCAGAATTCCTTAGTTTTACATGTTTAGTATAAAAAGATTAAATGTAAAAACAAACACTATTACACATTTTAATGTGGGAACACGGCACGCGGCTTCTTCCTTTAGAGCTCTTCCTTTACAGCAGCAGCTTTTTAGAGGTTTAATCATGAGAACTGTAGCCGAAGAGGTAGCGGTGTCTTAAAATCTGGACAAATATAACATGCATAGAGAGATACCACTAGAAGTTGATTGGAAAATTGTTTTGGTCTGCTTTGATCTATCCATAAAAATGTCACGGGTTAAGGGAACAGAGGACCCATAAGGTCCGAGGGCTGGCGGTGAGAGACGAGGTCGAGGGCAGGCGTAAATCCAAGGGCTGGAGAAGGGAAATGAGGTCAGGTGCAGGCATGGGTCGGTACACAGGAGCTGAGACAGAAGACGTGGTCAGGTGCAGGCATGGGTCAGCACACAGGTAAAACAAGATCAGATGAGGAGTACTGTCACGAGGATTACAAACACAAGGAAGTCACGAACGATAACAAACTGACAAAGAACACACAGAACACATGGGTATATGTATACAAGACAAGGGAGGAGACAACAAGACACAGGTGAACGACATTAGGGAAGGCAGGTAATCACACTGACGGGGACGCACAGGAAGGTAGGAGGTGAAGACGCCTGAAACAGAGACAAGACTGTGAGTTTCAAAAATAAAATAAAATTACATTACATTACGATCATTTAGCAGACGCTTTTATCCAAAGCGACGTACATTGCATTACCACCCATTACAGAGGGGGGAGCAGTTGGGGGTTCGGTGCCTTGCTCAGGGGCACCTAGGCAGGGACTCGAACCTCCGACCCTGCGCTTCCCAAGCGGAAGCCCTACCAACTCAGCTACTGCCTCCCCCTATTTATAAAATAGATAATTTTAAAAAATCAATAACAAATTATGAGAAGAACATGAATACATAAATAATAACAGGCAACACAGCAGCATCAAACAGTCTCTCTCTCTCTCTCTCTCTCTTTCTCTCTCTTTGAAGGCGCTGATCATTTTGTCGTACGAGTCAAAGAAATGTTTAGGTAGGAGATTAAAACAGGTAAAAAAATCTGAACGTGATCATTTTGATCACGTTTATTTTCCCAATTAAGGAGAGTGGTAAACTGTTCCATCTAAGAAAGACTGTCTTTCAAGTCTTCAGGGTTGCGGTGAGCGCAGTGTCTGTGGCGGGAAGGAGGTCTGAGAATGTACGAGTCATATTCTCGAGATACTTCAACCCCGAGCTACCGAGCTTGAAGGGGAAGTCTGTTTTGCGGAGATGCAAACTTAAAGTATTAATGGGGTAACATTTGCTCTTTGAAATATTGATTTTGTAGCCAGAAAAAACTTCCATTGAGTGCAGTTAATGTGTCTCAAGTGATTGTAGTATAACGACACCTGTGTCTGGGAGGTCCAGTCACTGGTTCAAAAGTATTCCTGCTAGAATCACACAATGAAGACAAAAGAACACTACAAGCAACTCAGAGAAAAGATATTTGAAAAGAATAAGTCAGGGGATGGCTACAAAACCAATTCCAACTCACTGCGCATCCCCCCGAGTTCATTTAAATCCATCAACAAGAAATGGGAGGAGTATGGCCATCCTCACAAACTGGGCAAGAGGGAGACTGGTGAGGGAGACCACCAAGACACCTACGACCTCTCTGAAGGAGTTAAAACCTTCAGTGGCTGAGATTGGAGAGACTGTGCATACAACTGTTGCCCGAGTACTTCACTAGTCAAAGCTGTATGGGAGAGTGGCAAAGACAAAGCCACTGTTGAAAAATCTCGAACTGGAGTTTGCCCAAAGGCATGTGGGAGACTCCAAGGTCAATTTGGAGGAAGGTTATTTGATCTGATGAGACAAAAATGTAGCTTTTGGGTCATCAGATTGTTCGCTCTGTTTGGCCAACACTTAAACACTGCACATCTCCACAAACACACTATCCCCACATTGCAGCATGGTGGTGTGGCAGCATCATGGTGTGGGAGGCTTCTTGGCAGCAGGCCCCAGAAGGCTTGTAAAGATAGAGGGGAAAATAAATGCAGCAAAATTAAGTGAAATCTTGGAGGACATTATGACTCAGTATGCAAGAGAGCTACAACCTCGGAGAAGAGCTGTTCACGCCCGATTCCTTTTGCAAGGAAAAATGGAAAGAAATTGCAGTGTTCAGACGTGCAAGCCTGATAGAGACCTCTCCACAGAGACTCAGTGCTGTGATTGCAGCCAAAGGTGCATGTACTAATTGGCTTGTACCTGTACTCTGCTCAATGACAATGAAGTTGAATCAAATCTAATTCACTGGTGTAGCCATACTGACACCTACCGGAAGTTTGCAGATATTGCTGCATAGTAATGACTAGTGATCAAAACACATCACACACAATATTGAACCCAAATAACACAAAAGAACAATATAAAGGAACCCTCTTATTAACATCCTTTCAATGGAAATACGTTTGTCTACCCTAAACATGACATCTGCGCCACATTGAGGTCACAGACATTCCTTATGTCACCCTTTGTCCTTTTGTCACCATAGAGAGAATTATCATTTTGGGTTCATTTAATCAGTGTTACACATTGGCGACATACACAAATCTATTCCCATGTCTGAAGAAACACTAAGCAGTGTATTGGATACACAGCAAAATGACTTCATCCAGGGTCATGGGTGGCTTCATCACTTTTTTCTAAACACTGTAAAACGGTACCTTGTCCTCCCATCTTGTCTTTACTTCATTTATAAATTTGCTCTTGGCCACACCCAGAATCGGCCTCAGCTCACACATCACCTATAATGCAAGTAAGTGTTAAAACTTGCAACAATGCTTGCTGAGTGGATAAGTCAAAATTGTGAATTAATCGCTGGCATTATGAAGATCCTTGAAACATGGCTATGCATCAGGGATCATTGTGAGCTCATCCTCTTCTTTCAGGACGTTACTGTTGATGAAGGCTCTTCTAAACACCTTCAAACTGCACCTAGTCACCCCATCTCAATTCCATTGAGTGCAGTAAATGTGTCTCAAGTGATTGTAGTTTAACGACACCTGTGTCTGGGAGGTCCAGTCACTGGTTCAGAAGTATTCGTGCTAGAATTACACACAGTGAAGACAAAAGAACACTCCAACTCCACACTGGTGAGGGGGGACCACCAAGACACCTACGACCACTCTGAAGGAGTTAAACCTTAAAACCTTCAGTGGCTGAGATTGGAGAGACTGTGCATACAACTGTTGCCCGAGTTTTTCACTAGTCAAAGCTGTATTTGAGGGTGGCAAAGAGAAAGCCACTGTTAAAAAATCTCAAACTGGAGTTCGCCCAAAGGCATGTGGGAGACTCCAAGGTCAATTTGGAGGAAGGTCTGATTGATTGAAATTTAGCCTTTGGGTCATCATATTATTCGCTCTGTTTTGCCAACACTTAAACACTGCACATCTCCACAAACAAACTATCCCCACATTGCAGCATGGTGGTGTGGCAGCATCATGGAATGGGATGCTTCCTGGCAGCAGGCCCTGGAAGGCTTGTAAAGATAGAGGGGAAAATGAATGCAGCAACATTTCGTGAAATCCTGGAGGACATTATGACTCAGTATGCAAGAGAGCTACAACCTCGGAGAAGAGCTGTTCACGCCGGATCCCAAAGCAAGCTTACAGAGCTTGAGCTTTTTTGCAAGGAAGAATGGACAGAAATTGCAGTATCCAGACGTGCAAGCCTGATAGAGACCTCTCCACACAGACTCAGTGCTGTGATTGCAGCCAACGGTGCATCTACTCATTGGCTTGTACCTGTACTCTGCTCAATGACAATGAAGTTGAATTAAATCTAATTCACTGGTGTAGCCTTACTGACACCTACCGGAAGTTTGCAGATATTGCTGCATAGTAATGACTAGTGATCAAAACACATCACACACAATATTGAACCCAAATAACACAAAAGAAGAATATAAAGGAACCCTCTTATTAACATCCTTTCAATGGAAATACGTTTGTCTACCCTAAACATGACATCTGCGCCACATTGAGGTCACAGACATTCCTTGTGTCACCCTTTGTCCTTTTGTCACCATAGAGAGAATTATCATTTTGGTTTAATTTAATCAGTGTTACATATTGGCAACATACACAAATCTATTCCCATGTCTGAAGAAACACTAAGCAGTGTATTGGATACACAGCAACATGACTTCATCCAGGGTCATGGGTGGCTTCATCACTTTCTTCTAAACACTGTAAAACGGCACCTAGTCCTCCCATCTTGTCTTTACTTCATGTATAAATTTGCTCTTGGCCACACCCAGAATCGGCCTCAGCTCACACATCAGCTATAATGCAAGTAAGTGTTAAAACTTGCAACAATGCTCGCTGAGTGGATAAGCCAAAATTATGAATTAATCACTGGCATTATGAAGATCCTTGAAACATGGCTATGCATAAGGGATGATTGTTAGCTTGTCCTCTTCTTTCAGGACGTTACTGTTGATGAAGGCTCTTCTAAACACCTTCAAACTACACCTAGTCACCCCATCTCAATTCCATTGAGTGCAGTTAATGTGTCTCAAGTGATTGTAGGGAGGCAGTGGCTCAGTGGGTAGTGTAACTTGGGAACTGGAGGGTCGCCGGTTCGAGCCCCTGCCGAGGTGCCCCTGTGCAAGGCACCGAACCCTCAATTGCTCCCCCCTCTGCGAAGGGTGGTAATGTAATGTAAGTCGCTTTGGATAAAAGCGTCTGCCAAATGATCGTAATGTAATGTAATGTAGTATAACGACTGTGTCTGGGAGGTCCAGTCACTGGTTCAGAAGTATTCCTGCTAGAAATACATAATGAAGACAAAAGAACACTCCAAGCAACTCAGAGAAAAGAAATTTGAAAACAATAAGTCAGGGGATGGCTACAAAACCAATTCCGACTCACTGCGCATTCCCCCCGAGTTCATTTAAATCCATCATCAAGAATTTTTTTATTTTTGTGAGTATGGCCATCCTCACAAACTGAGTTACTGGGCAAGAGGGAGACTGGTGAGGGAGACCACCAAGACACCTACGACCACTCTGAAGGAGTTAAAACCTTCAGTGGCTGAGATTGGAGAGACTGTGCATACAACTGTTGCCCGAGTACTTCACTAGTCAAAGCTATAGGGGAGCGTGGCAAAGAGAAAGCCAATGTTGAAAAATCTTGAACTGGAGTTAGCCCAAAGGCATGTGGGAGACTCCAAGGTCAATTTGGAGGAAGGTTATTTCATCTGATGAGACAAAAATTTGGCTTTTGGGTCATCAGATTATTCGCTCTGTTTGGCCAACATGTAAACACTGCACATCTCCACAAACACACCATCCCCACATTGAAGCGTGGTGGTGGCAGCATCATGGTGTGGGATGCTTCTTGGCAGCAGGCCCTGGAAGGCTTGTAAAGATAGAGGGGAAAATGAATGCAGCAACATTTTGTGAAATCCTGGAGGACATTATGACTCAGTATGCAAGAGAGAGACAACCTCGGAGAAGAGCTGTTCACGCCTGATTCCCAAGCAAGCTGACAGAGCTTGAGCTTTTTTACAAGTGAGCATGGAAAGAAATTGCAGTATCCAGACGTGCAAGCCTGATAGAGACCTCTCCATACAGACTCAGTGCTGTGATTGCGGCCAACGGTGCATCTACTCATTGGCTTGTACCTGTACTCTGCTCAATGACAATGAAGTTGAATCAAATCTAATTCACTGGTGTAGCCTTACTGACACCTACTGGAAGTTTGCAGATATTGCTGCATAGCAATGACTAGTGATCAAAACACATCACACACAATATTAAACCCAAATAACACAAAAGAAGAATATAAAGGAACCCTCTTATTAACATTCTTTCAATGGAAATACGATTGTCTACCCTAAACATGACATCTGTGAAACATTGAGGTCACAGACATTTCTCTTGTCACCCTTTGTCCTTTTGTCACCATCGAGAGAATTATCATTTTGGGTTAATTTAATCAGTGTTACATATTGGCAACATACACAAATCTATTCCCATGTCTGAAGAAACACTAAGCAGTGTATTGGAAACACAGCAACATGACTTCATCCAGAGTCATGGGTGGCTTCATCACTTTCTTCTAAACACTGTCAAACGGCACCTTGTCATCCCATCTCTTCTTTAATTCATTTATAAATTTGCTCTTGGCCACACCCAGAATCAGCCTCAGCTCACACATCAGCTATAATGCAAGTAAGTGTTAAAACTTGCAACAATGCTTGCTGAGTGGATAAGCCAGATTTGATCGGCTGGATTCAGCCCTGAAAATCCAGATGGCCCAACCAGTGACTTGGAGGAGGAGGAGCTACAGATCCCATGATGATCACACACATCTCACACACTTCTCACTGCAAAAGCTTTTTCAGTAAGAAAAACGTCACTAAATTATTTTTTTAATCAAATATTTACTTAAGCCAACTCACTGCGCATCCCCCGGAGTTCGTTTCAACCCATCATCAAGAATTGGAAGGAGTTTGGCCATCCTCACAAACTGAGTGACTGGGCAAGAGGGAGACTGGTGAGGGAGACCACCAAGACACCTATGACCTGTCTGAAGGAGTTAAAACATTCAGTGGCTGAGATTGGAGAGAATGTGCACACAACTGTTGCTCGAGTTCTTCACTAGTCAAAGCTGTATCGGACAGTGGCAAAGAGAAAGCCACTGTTGAAAAATCTCAAACTGGAGTTTGCCCAAAGGCATGTGGGAGACTCCAAGGTCAATTTGGGGGAAGGTTATTTGATCTGTTGAGACAAAAATGTACTTTTTAGGTCATCAGATTATTCGCTCTGTTTGGCCAACGCTTAAACACTGCACATCTCCACAAACACACTATCCCCACATTGCAGCATGGTGGTGTGGCAGCATCATGGTGTGGGGGGCTTCTTGGCAGCAGGCCCCAGAAGGCTTGTAAAGATAGAGGGGAAAATGAATGCAGCAACATTTTGTGAAATCCTGGAGGACATTATTACTCAGTATGCAAGAGAGCTACAACCTCGGAGAAGAGCTGTTCACGCCCGATCCCTTTTGCAAGCTTACAGAGCTTGAGCTTTTTTGCAAGGAGGAATGGACAGAAATTGCAGTATCCAGACGAGCAAGCCTGATAGAGACCTCTCCACACAGACTCAGTGCTGTGATTGCAGCCAACGGTGCATGTACAAATTGGCTTGTACCTGTACTCTGCTCAATGACAATAAAGTTGAATCAAATCTAATTCACTGGTGTAGCCTTACTGACACCTACTGGAAGTTTGCACACATTGCTGCATAGTAATGACTAGTGATCATAACACATCACACACAATATTAAACCCAAATAACACAAAAGAAGAATATAAAGGAACCCTCTTATTAACATCCTTTCAATGGAAATACGTTTGTCTACCCTAAACATGACATCTGCGCCACATTGAGGTCACAGACATTCCTTATGTCACCCTTTGTCCTTTTGTCACCATGGAGAGAATTATCATTTTGGTTTAATTTAATCAGTGTTACATATTGGCAACATACACAAATCTATTCCCATGTCTGAAGAAACACTAAGTAGTGTATTGGATACACAGCAACATGACTTCATCCAGGTCATGGGTGGCTTCATCACTTTCTTCTAAACACTGTAAAACGGCACCTTGTCCTCCCATCTTGTCTTTACTTCATGTATAAATTTGCTCTTGGCCACACCCAGAATCGGCCTCAGCTCACACATCAGCTATAATGCAAGTAAGTGTTAAAACTTGCAACAATGCTCGCTGAGTGGATAAGCCAAAATTATGAATTAATCACTGGCATTATGAAGATCCTTGAAACATGGCTATGCATAAGGGATGATTGTTAGCTTGTCCTCTTCTTTCAGGACGTTACTGTTGATGAAGGCCCTTCTAAACACCTTCAAACTACACCTAGTCACCCCATCTCAATTCCATTGAGTGCAGTTAATGTGTCTCAAGTGATTGTAGGGAGGCAGTGGCTCAGTGGGTAGTGTAACTTGGGAACTGGAGGGTCGCCGGTTCGAGCCCCTGCCGAGGTGCCCCTGTGCAAGGCACCGAACCCTCAATTGCTCCCCCCTCTGCGAAGGGTGGTAATGTAATGTAAGTCGCTTTGGATAAAAGCGTCTGCCAAATGATCGTAATGTAATGTAATGTAGTATAACGACTGTGTCTGGGAGGTCCAGTCACTGGTTCAGAAGTATTCCTGCTAGAAATACATAATGAAGACAAAAGAACACTCCAAGCAACTCAGAGAAAAGAAATTTGAAAACAATAAGTCAGGGGATGGCTACAAAACCAATTCCGACTCACTGCGCATCCCCCCCGAGTTCATTTAAATCCATCATCAAGAATTTTTTTATTTTTGTGAGTATGGCCATCCTCACAAACTGAGTTACTGGGCAAGAGGGAGACTGGTGAGGGAGACCACCAAGACACCTACGACCACTCTGAAGGAGTTAAAACCTTCAGTGGCTGAGATTGGAGAGACTGTGCATACAACTGTTGCCCGAGTACTTCACTAGTCAAAGCTATAGGGGAGCGTGGCAAAGAGAAAGCCAATGTTGAAAAATCTTGAACTGGAGTTAGCCCAAAGGCATGTGGGAGACTCCAAGGTCAATTTGGAGGAAGGTTATTTCATCTGATGAGACAAAAATTTGGCTTTTGGGTCATCAGATTATTCGCTCTGTTTGGCCAACATGTAAACACTGCACATCTCCACAAACACACCATCCCCACATTGAAGCGTGGTGGTGGCAGCATCATGGTGTGGGATGCTTCTTGGCAGCAGGCCCTGGAAGGCTTGTAAAGATAGAGGGGAAAATGAATGCAGCAACATTTTGTGAAATCCTGGAGGACATTATGACTCAGTATGCAAGAGAGAGACAACCTCGGAGAAGAGCTGTTCACGCCTGATTCCCAAGCAAGCTGACAGAGCTTGAGCTTTTTTACAAGTGAGCATGGAAAGAAATTGCAGTATCCAGACGTGCAAGCCTGATAGAGACCTCTCCATACAGACTCAGTGCTGTGATTGCGGCCAACGGTGCATCTACTCATTGGCTTGTACCTGTACTCTGCTCAATGACAATGAAGTTGAATCAAATCTAATTCACTGGTGTAGCCTTACTGACACCTACTGGAAGTTTGCAGATATTGCTGCATAGCAATGACTAGTGATCAAAACACATCACACACAATATTAAACCCAAATAACACAAAAGAAGAATATAAAGGAACCCTCTTATTAACATTCTTTCAATGGAAATACGATTGTCTACCCTAAACATGACATCTGTGAAACATTGAGGTCACAGACATTTCTCTTGTCACCCTTTGTCCTTTTGTCACCATCGAGAGAATTATCATTTTGGGTTAATTTAATCAGTGTTACATATTGGCAACATACACAAATCTATTCCCATGTCTGAAGAAACACTAAGCAGTGTATTGGAAACACAGCAACATGACTTCATCCAGAGTCATGGGTGGCTTCATCACTTTCTTCTAAACACTGTCAAACGGCACCTTGTCATCCCATCTCTTCTTTAATTCATTTATAAATTTGCTCTTGGCCACACCCAGAATCAGCCTCAGCTCACACATCAGCTATAATGCAAGTAAGTGTTAAAACTTGCAACAATGCTTGCTGAGTGGATAAGCCAGATTTGATCGGCTGGATTCAGCCCTGAAAATCCAGATGGCCCAACCAGTGACTTGGAGGAGGAGGAGCTACAGATCCCATGATGATCACACACATCTCACACACTTCTCACTGCAAAAGCTTTTTCAGTAAGAAAAACGTCACTAAATTATTTTTTTAATCAAATATTTACTCAAGCCAACTCACTGCGCATCCCCCGGAGTTCGTTTCAACCCATCATCAAGAATTGGAAGGAGTTTGGCCATCCTCACAAACTGAGTGACTGGGCAAGAGGGAGACTGGTGAGGGAGACCACCAAGACACCTATGACCTGTCTGAAGGAGTTAAAACATTCAGTGGCTGAGATTGGAGAGAATGTGCACACAACTGTTGCTCGAGTTCTTCACTAGTCAAAGCTGTATCGGACAGTGGCAAAGAGAAAGCCACTGTTGAAAAATCTCAAACTGGAGTTTGCCCAAAGGCATGTGGGAGACTCCAAGGTCAATTTGGGGGAAGGTTATTTGATCTGTTGAGACAAAAATGTACTTTTTAGGTCATCAGATTATTCGCTCTGTTTGGCCAACGCTTAAACACTGCACATCTCCACAAACACACTATCCCCACATTGCAGCATGGTGGTGTGGCAGCATCATGGTGTGGGGGGCTTCTTGGCAGCAGGCCCCAGAAGGCTTGTAAAGATAGAGGGGAAAATGAATGCAGCAACATTTTGTGAAATCCTGGAGGACATTATTACTCAGTATGCAAGAGAGCTACAACCTCGGAGAAGAGCTGTTCACGCCCGATCCCTTTTGCAAGCTTACAGAGCTTGAGCTTTTTTGCAAGGAGGAATGGACAGAAATTGCAGTATCCAGACGAGCAAGCCTGATAGAGACCTCTCCACACAGACTCAGTGCTGTGATTGCAGCCAACGGTGCATGTACAAATTGGCTTGTACCTGTACTCTGCTCAATGACAATAAAGTTGAATCAAATCTAATTCACTGGTGTAGCCTTACTGACACCTACTGGAAGTTTGCACACATTGCTGCATAGTAATGACTAGTGATCATAACACATCACACACTATATTAAACCCAAATAACACAAAAGAAGAATATAAAGGAACCCTCTTATTAACATCCTTTCAATGGAAATACGTTTGTCTACCCTAAACATGACATCTGCGCCACATTGAGGTCACAGACATTCCTTATGTCACCCTTTGTCCTTTTGTCACCATGGAGAGAATTATCATTTTGGTTTAATTTAATCAGTGTTACATATTGGCAACATACACAAATCTATTCCCATGTCTGAAGAAACACTAAGTAGTGTATTGGATACACAGCAACATGACTTCATCCAGGTCATGGGTGGCTTCTAACTTTCTTCTAAACACTGTAAAATGGCACCTTGTCCTCCCATCTCATCTTTACTTCATGTATGAATTTGCTCTTGGCCACACCCAGAATCGGCCTCAGCTCACACATCATCTATAATGCAAGTAAGTGTTAAAACTTGCAACAATGCTTGCTGAGTGGATAAGCCACAATTATGAATTAATCACTGGCATTATGAAGACCGTTGAAACATGGCTATGCATCAGGGATCATTGTTAGCTTGTCCTCTTCTTTCAGTACGTTACTGTTGATGAAGGCTCTTCTGAACACCTTCAAACTACACCTAGTCACCCCATCTCAATTCCATCGAGTGCAGTTAATGTGTCTCAAGTGATTGAAGTAAAACGACACCTGTGTCTGGGAGGTCCAGTCACTGGTTCAGAAAACAAAAGAACACTCCAAGCAACTCAGAGAAAAGATCATTATCAAGTATAAGTCAGGGGACGGCTACAAAACTCTTTCCACCTCACTGCACATCCCCTGGAGTTCATTTAAATCCATCATCAAGAAATTGAGTGACTGGGCAAGAGGGAGACTGGTGAGGGGAGTCCACCAAGACACCTACGATCACTCTGAAGGAGTTAAAACCTTCAGTGGCTGAGATTGGAGGGACTGTGCATACAACTGTTGCCCGAGTTCTTCACTAGTCAAAGCTGTATTTGAGGGTGGCAAAGAGAAAGCCACTGTTGAAAAATCTGGAACTGGAGTTTGCCAAAGGCATGTGGGAGACTCCAAGGTCAATTTGGAGGAAGGTTAGTTGAACTGATGAGACAAAAATTTAGCTTTTGGGTCATCAGATTATTCGCTCTGTTTGGCCAACACACAAACACTGCACATCTCCACAAACACACCATCCCCACATTGAAGCATGGTGGTGGCAGCATCATGGTGTGGGATGCTTCTTTGCAGCAAGTGCAGTCAGCGCCGACAGGTTTGAATGCATGTGTGCCGTGAGGAAGGATTTGTTTCCTGTGTGTGTGACTGCAAGAACAAAAGGGAGCCGCGTGTGTGTCCAGTTTGGGCTCCATTGCAAATACGAAGTACATAAACTCTGAAATTTGAAGCTGAAAATTGTTGAAGAAGTACAACTACTAAAAACTTGTACATAAAGTAGTGGTCAAAATTGATGGTTGAATGTTCCTTCTGGCAATATAATCGTTTAAAAACCTGTTGCAGTGTTGTTTTGTTGTGTGCTGCGGGAGCACTGCTTTTACGGTGTTGAAAAATAGCTGAAACTTAACTGTTGCTATATTTTGTGCTGTATTGCTATATTCACCCAGTGTGTTGAGACAGATGTGTACGCAGCTCTGTCCTGTGCCCTACTGAAGCATAGGAGGGGCGTATACCCCCGAGTGGGTGTGCCTAGACCTCACACACTCGGGCCTGCTTAACAGGAAGAAAGGAGAGAGGCTGACTTCCCTCCTCCCCATCTGAGACTCTCTGGAGTCAGGTCTGACCACTTAATATTATTTGGCCTACACCACATTTTCTGTACATAAACTGAGAGCTGCAATACAGTATTGGCATATATGGTTGCATTGTTTGATTTAAATGTATTACCAGATGCTGAATTCAGAATAAGTGCTTAAGAAGAGGTGACGTAGGACATATAACATAACTTGTGCTTGAACATGTATGTTGCTTAACTTAGTTAATAAGACCAAATTGCAATTATTGCCATTCTAAAACTACGCAATTGAGCCTATCCAGGTATAAAAACATCAAAAGACAATATTCAAATTGTTGATACGCACAGCAGAAATGGACGGAATACCGGTAACCCTCTTGGGAATGAAATATCCCCTGAGCAAAAAAGACATAGAGAAAACATCTGAAAGATGGGAGAAGCGAACTAAAAACTTATGCAGTCCTTGGCCAGCTGGAGGCACATTTGACGTCAATGCATGCGAAGAGAAGCAACTCAAAAAAAAATAAAAGACTAAAAACCCTTGGACAAAGGCAAGAAAAGAAAACAGAAAAGACGGAAAGAGGAAGAGATAATTAAACTGTTCAAAGATGAAGGCACAAATTACAGGAACAGGTTGAGAGAAATCCGAGAGAATTTAAGAGCTAAAAAGGTGCGAGCGGAGAGGAAACAGACAAAGAAACAGCTAGTGTCAACAGATACTGCAGGAATATATCCAAATCTGGCAGGGGTCGTTCAAATTTCAGGAGACATTGAATTTGATCCTTACCGAGCATCTCATGTCCAATATAAAGAGTCGACTCCAAAAGTTTACAGCAGAGAAAGGAACAAGGAAGTTGTAAAGGACAAACCAAAAGTCTAAGATTGTTTTGCAGAGAGAAACCAGGCTCTGAAAGAGAAAGAGGCAGAGGCATATTGGTTGAAGTTTGACCAACTAAGTGAAGAAAACCTGTAACATACTAAGTATCAAGAGATAGAAGTACAGGCAGAACAGGAAAAAGGGCGAAGAGATGTTAAGGGAGAAGAGAGGGCACACGATATGAGAGAGCAGGGCAAAGTATGTGAAGCTCGAGCAAATTACACTGAAGGACCTCGGGAAGTAGAACAGAGAGATATTGTGTCAGGAAGTCTTACATTTGCTGCAGGAAGCCAACAGGGGGCCAAAAGCAAGGAGAAAGATTATGACCTTAGATACAGACCTGCAATAAGGCCTCCAGACAGATATGACCCTGGGCAATATCCAATATGGATAAAGGGGGCACAGGGACAGTATATCCCATGGCAAACACTCGACCTTGAGGGACTGATTGCTCGACTTCCTAACGTCCATGAGGGGGCCAGCAAATGGATAAAAGCATTCAAGGAAGAGACAGTGGGCAAAATATTGGCTCTTGGCGACATTAAGGCACTGTGGGCCCGAACCATGGGGGTGCCAACGATGGAAAATGTCTTGCGCATGAGTGGCCCACACTGGATGGTTGATCCACTAGCCGATGGAACTGAATTCAATTCATATCGAGCTGGCTTATGGGGGGGCCCTGAGGAAAGAATATCCGGTCAAGATTGACCCCAAGGCACTGAAGGGTGAGCTTCTTACTGATACAGAGAATCCAGCTGCCTACATCAGTCGTCAACTGAAAAGATGGAAGCAGGAAACTGAGGAGGAAGCTGAGAGAAGCCCTCTCTCAAGCACACTGTTCAGAACATCAGTGATAGAGGCCATGCCAAGCCCAGTAAAAAGCAGATTGGAGGATGTTGTGGGACTGACATTACATTACATTACATTACGATCATTTGGCAGACGCTTTTATCCAAAGTGACTTACATTACGTTACCACCCTTCGCAGAGGGGGGAGCAATTGAGGGTTCGGTGCCTTGCTCAGGGGCACCTCGGCAGGGACTGGAACTGGCAACCCTCCAGTTCCCAAGCAGAAGCTCTACCCACTGAGCTACTGCCTCCCTCGACATCAAAGTCACACAGAGAATTCTGTGACCATGTGGTACATGCCATAGAAAAATACAGAAAGGACGAGGAGAGAATGAGGGCGCAGAAGAAAGATATTCAAAGGAAAGTTGCTCAGCTACAACTTAGTGAACTGACTAACAAATATAAGAAAATGTTTCAAGCTCCAGTTCTGAACAATCAGTCAGGTGAAGAGACACCTGTCACTCAAACCTCTGCTCCATCTCCTGTCCAACCCCCTTCCATCATCAATGTCTATTCCCAATAGCAACGAATACGACAACAGGCTCCAAAGATGAGGAGACCACCTGCATCGCACCGCAGAGGAGGCAAGGGGGGACGTCCTCCAAGACAAGGAACTCCAAGTCTCTGCTGGGGATGGGGGCAGCCCGACACAATCGCCAAAGTAGTCCATCAAACCCATGGCCAACTCCCAATTGGACCGAACGGGGTTCTGGTGATCAGCCACCCCAACGAAGACTAACGGAAGACAAACTGTTCAAAAATTCACGGAAATTTGTTAGGGAGAGATGGATTATGTAAATTAAAAGTAAAGAGCTGGTGTTCACCACAATGACAATTCTGGACGCAATCTTCAAATAAGCGTAACATAAAAAAGAACAAATGTTTATTGGCTGGGGGATGTAACTGAACAAATGACTAAAATTCTACAGAAGTGGGAACATTTTAAATTTAATCTAATACATAATAATAGGAAAACAGGGAGCAGCCATAAATATTGACCCCAATCCTTTCATTTTCAGAGTGATACAATGTTCCTGAATCTATAACATACATGACTTTGCGGGTAAATCTTAATTTGGAATCAAAAGACTTGAGAGGTACTTTTAGGGCGCTGCTAGTTTACTGTTTTATTTTTACTATTTGTATTATTGAGTTGTTTACACATCTGAAGGTTAAAAGCTCCAGAGTGCCTGTGTGGGGCGTACATGTGTTACATGCTCTGTACGTTGGTGGGGTTGATGCATAATGAAAGTTTATTATTTTGTTTATTTTCTTATTAAATTGATAGTTGCAGCTGTGGCATTGCTAACCATGTTGATTTCTGATTTGCACAGTGTAGATACACTGTGCAAGGTGTATCTACACTTGCACAGTGTAGATACACAGTGTAGATACACTGTGCAAGGGGGGAAGTGGTGAGAAAAATTAAACAACAGGGATATTGGTCGCCATTTTTGCAGACAATGGTGGATGATGGGCTAGGACAATGGGAAATTTGTGCCCAAAATAATGCAAGAAAAGGAATATTAGCCATATTCCAGTGCCAGAAGGACCATTCAAACATCTAGTCATAGACTATGTTGACGTGATAAAATCAGTGCATGGAAAGCATTGCATGGTAGTAATAATTGATCGCTTTAGTCGTTGGGTTGAAGAAATAGCATCAAAAGGCCTAGGGTCAGAAACTGTTGTTAAGTTCTTGATAAAAGAAATAATTCCACGTTTTGGTATACATTCAGAAATAAGTTCAGATAATGGATCAGCATTTGTGCAGAACGTAGCTCGAGGAATCTTATAACAGTTAAGAAGCAGACAAAGGTTGGTAAGTGTATATCATCATCAATCTCAAAGGACAGTCAAAAGAGTTAATGGGACTCTAAAAGGCAAAGCAGCACAAAGCTCAATGGCAATGATGCTTTACCACTTGCACTAATGAGTTATCGAATGCAAACTAACAGAAGCAGACATTTAACCCTGCATGAGAGGCGGACTGGTGGACTCATGCCACACCGCATTTGAGAGGACCCTATAAGGGACCTCCGCTTGAGCAGTTGCAAATGCAGTTGAAGGAATATATGAGGTGGCTAACTGCCATACATGAAGTCATCTATTTACAGGAAAAAAACAGGGTTCCTGATTCTAGTTCAGTAGCAGAGAGCCCGGTGGTGCCAGTGAACATTACATTACATTACGATCATTTGGCAGACGCTTTTATCCAAAGCGACTTACATTACCACCCTTCGCAGAGGGGGGAGCAATTGAGGATCGGTGCCTTGCTCAGGGGCACCTCGGCAGGGGCTCGAACCGGCGCCCCTCCGGTTCCCAAGCTGAAGCACTACCCATTGAGCCACTGCCTCACGCAGGTCCACATTCAGGTCCAGAGAAAGTGACGCGAAGGGCCGTACACAGGGCAACACCAACTGCTGTCCAGGTGGAGGGAAGAACTACATGGTACCATCCAAACCACTACACCACTGTCCATAGAGCTGAAGCAGACATCTAGCATTGCCACACATGAGGACATCTATATCAACATATATGAACTTTGCACTTCCTGTATCAGTATCGGGTTGATATATGTATACTCTGTATCAGCATATTAACATGCATTTGTTACTCATGGTGTTTGCATCTGTATTGGTAAATGCAGGAACTACAATATTCCTTTAGGAAGAACTCTTGATTGTGTAAGTTTATGCTAATCTCATTTTGATCTTATTTTCAGTTAAATAGGTAATTCATTTACTCAGTAATCACAATTAAGCAATTCATATTTCAGTTTTACATTGTTGGTTTATGTTTATGATCTACACACAACTGGGCACCGCAGGCAAAATGCTGTCTTGACAAGATCTGCCAGGCTTACATTCCATTTATAACCTATTTTTATGTATGTAACCTATTTTTATGTATGTATTGTTATGGAACCACATCCAGCGCAAAAGCGTGATCGCCCATGATTAAGTTGAGAGGCAAGGGGGTCGTGAGGGAATTTTTCTAGCATATTGATGCTAGTTTTTGCCCGTCACTGGTTGTTTGGTTCCAGCTAAAATATGTATATCATCATGTTGGCTATATTGAAATCGCCAAAGGGGGAATTATGTGGAAGAAAATGTACTATATTCAGGACAATAGTATGCAAGTGAACCGTGTGTTCTTGGCAATCATTTAATATTATGTAACTGTTCAATATCAGAAAGGAAGTACACAAGTTGTTTTTAACCTTGAGTGTTTTACCAGAAACATCCATCATCAGCGAGGAAGCGACATTGTGTATTGCCAGGTCACCGTGACATGGTTACTAAGGTAGCCAGGGCCAACAATAGAACAATGGAAAGTTCTAGTTTGGGTTTGTGAGGGCTGGGGTGAGGTTCTAGGAACTCCTTGATATAAACTGATGTTGGCTCTATGAGGAGCCAGTGCCCATATTCACAATGACGTGTAAGATAGCACTCATGTGTGAATGAATAAACGAAGAAACACAGCCTCAACTGTCTCCGCAAATTGATATATAGAATTATACTATTGTATATTGTTCTTCTAAACACCTTCAAACTGCACCTAGTCACCCCATCTGAAATTCCATTGAGTGCAGTTAATGTGTCTCAAGTGATTGTAGTATAACGACACCTGTGTCTAGGAGGTCCAGTCAATGGTTCAGAAGTATTCCTGCTAGAATTACACAATACAGACAAAAGAACACTCCAAGCAACTTAGAGAAAAGATATTTAAAAAGAATAAGTCAGGGGATGGCTACAAAACCAATTCCAACTCACTGCGCATCCCCCGGAGTTCATTTGAATCCATCATCAAGAAATGGAAGGAGTATGGCCATCCTCACAAACTGAGTGACTGGGCAAGAGGGAGACTGGTGAGGGAGACCACCAAGACACCTGCGACCACTCTGAAGGACTTAAAACCTTCAGTGGCTGAGATTGGAGAGACTGTGCATGCAACTGTTGCCCGAGTTCTTCACTAGTCAAAACTGTATGGGAGAGTGGCAAAGAGAAGCCACTGTTGAAAAATCTCAAACTGGAGATCGCCCAAAGGCATGTGGGTGACTCCAAGGCCAATTTGGAGGAAGGTTATTTGATCTGATGAGACAAAAATGTAGCTTTTGGGTCATCAGATTATTCGCTCTGTTTGGCCAACACGTAAACACTGCACATCTCAACAAACACACCATCCCCAGATTGAAGCATGGTGGTGGTGGCAGCATCATGGTGTGGGATGCTTCTTGGCAGCAGGCCCTGGAAGGCTTCTAAAGATAGAGGGGAAAATGAATGCAGCAACATTTTGTGCAATACTGGAGGACATTATGACTCAGTATGCAAGAGAGCAACAACCTCGGAGAACAGCTGTTCACGCCTCTCCACACAGACTCAGTGCTGTGATTGCAGCCAAAAGTGCATGTACTAATTGGCTTGTACCTGTACTCTGCTCAATGACAATGAAGTTGAATCAAATCTAATTCACTCGTGTAGCCATACTGACACCTACTGGAAATTTCGGATATTGCTGCATAGTAATGACTGGTGATCAAAACACATCACACACACACATCATTATACCCACAGAACACAAACAAAAAATATAAAGGAACCCTCTTATTAACATTCTTTTAATGGAAATACGAATGTCTTCCCTAAACATGACATCTGCGACACGTTGAGGTCACATACATTTCTTTTGCCACCCTTTGTCCTTTTGTCACCATCCAGAGTATTATCAATTTGGGTTGATTTAATCAGTGTTACATATTGGCAACATAGACAAATCTATTCCCATGTCTGAAGAAACACTAAGCAGTGTATTGGATGCACAGCAAAATGACTTTATCCAGGGTCATGGGTGGCTTCATCACTTTCTTCTAAACACTGTAAAACGGCACCTTGTCCCCACATCTCGTCTTTAATTCATTCATAAATTTGCTCTTGGCCACACCCAGAATCGGCCTCAGCTCACACATCACCTATAATGCAAGTAAGTGTTAAAACTTGCAACGATGCTTGCTGAGTGGATAAGCCAGATACGATCGGCACGATTCAGCCCTGAAAATCCAGATGGCCAAACCAGTGACTTGGAGGAGGAGGAGGAGGAACTGCAGCTACAGATCCCATGATGATTACACACATCTCACACATTCCTCACTGCAAAAGCTTTTTCAGTAAGAATCAAGTGTCACTAAATTAATTATTAAATCAATTATTCAGCCGAGCCATCCTCACAAACTGAGTGACTGGGCAAGAGGGAGACTGGTGAGGGAGACCACCAAGACACCTACGACCTCTCTGAAGGAGTTAAAACCTTCAGTGGCTGAGATTGGAGAGACTGTGCATACAACTGTTGCCCGAGTTCTTCACTAGTCAAAGCTGTATGGGAGAGTGGCAAAGAGAAAGCCACTGTTGAAAAATCTCGAACTGGAGTTCGCCCAAAGGCATGTGGGAGACTCCAAGGTCAATTTGCAGGAAGGTGATTTGATCTGATGAGACAAAAATTTGCTTTTGGGTCATCAGATTATTCGCTCTGTTTGGCCAACACTTAAACACTGCACATCTCCACAAACACACTATCCCCACATTGCAGCATGGTGGTGTGGCAGCATCATGGTGTGGGGGGCTTCTTGACAGCAGGCCCTGGTAGGCTTGTAAAGATAGAGGGGAAAATGAATGCAGCAACATTTTGTGAAATCCTGGAGGACATTATGACTCAGTATGCAAGAGAGCTACAACCTCGGAGAAGAGCTGTTCACGCCCGATCCCGAAGCAGGCTGACAGAGCTTGAGCTTTTTTGCAAGGAAGAATGGAAAGAAATTGCAGTATCCAGACGTGCAAGCCTGATAGAGACCTCTCCACACAGACTCAGTGCTGTGATTGCAGCCAAAGGTGCATCTACTCATTGGCTTGTACCTGTACTCTGCTTAATGACAATGAAGTTGAATCAAATCTAATTCACTGGTGTAGCCTTACTGACACCTACTGGAAGTTTGCAGATATTGCTGCATAGCAATGACTAGTGATCAAAACACATCACACACAATATTAAACCCAAATAACACAAAAGAAGAATATAAAGGAACCCTCTTATTAACATTCTTTCAAAGGAAATAATATTGTCTACCCTAAACATGACATCTGCGAAAGATTGAGGTCAAAGACATTCCTTGTGTCACCCTTTGTCCTTTTGTCACCATCGAGAGTATTATCAATCTAGGTTGATTTAATCAGTGTAACATATTGGCAACATACACAAATCTATTCCCATGTCTGAAGAGACACTAAGCAGTGTATTGGATACACAGCAACATGACTTCATCCAGGGTCATGGGTGGCTTCATCACTTTCTTCTAAACACTGTAAAACGGCACCTTGTCCTCCCATCTCATCTTTAATTCATTCATAAATTTGCTCTTGGCCACACCCAGAATCAGCCTCAGCTCACACATCACCTATAATGCAAGTAAGTGTTAAAACTTTGTAGGGGCATATACCAGTTCTAAGACTTGAAAATGTTCGGCCTAAATTCAGTTTAAAAGCCTGCTGCCACATGGCTGAAACATGCAGCCTTTTGTCCACTGTGGTATATTTTGCTTGTATATCTAGTATCTCAATAAGAACATATATTCATTCTACTAGGGAAGGCCTTACAGCTGACAATGGACAAAGGAAAAGTGAACTGAACCGGACAAGGAATGTAAATAGCACCTGAAGTCAGCAGTTTAAGCCTTGGGCTTAAACGGCTGGCCTATAGATAACAGTCTAAATACATATATTCATGTTAAGAGTAAAGATAAAAGTTTACATGCCAAATAAAGGCCATTATAAAATGAACTGTTGCTCCCTCAGGATGGCCACGTAGTGTTTACAGTGGTCTCAGGCGGTTTGTCAATATCCACTGAAACGGGTCTTTTCTTGAGTGACAATCAACTGTATAAATACGTCTGAAAGTCGGAGTTCGGGTGGCGACTCATTCCGGCTGCAGAGTCCCTCACAAGCGTTCCATGGTGCTTGTTATGATGCTGTACTTTGTATAATAAAACCCCATTATACAAGCAAAGACAGTGTCAGCAGAGATCCTTTCTTCCTTCATCTTCACATCATCGCAACCCAAGATTACACTAAAGATTTGGCGTCACGAATCCGGCCGTCGCCGACAACTTCCAGCACCGAGTCATCACCGGGTGAGCATTCTCTCATTTAAAACGGAGCGCTGACTCGTTCGTTGAGGCTGTTGTGTATTGCTGTCTGGTCACACCGTATAAAGAATTACATGTGTGGGTGTTCTATGATGTGTTGATGGAAGAATAAGACTCCGTTCCAAATTGGGGATTATTTGCGTTGTAAACAGCGCAAAAGGGGGGAGTAGTATAGAATTAAGAAATAGGAGAAATAAAAAGAGAGAGGATAGTAAGGATAAATACAGGATAAAGAGTTAAAAAGGAAAAGTGTAGAATAGTCTAAATTAGTAACGATAAGGTGAACTAAACAACATCATGCAAGATTAAGGAAGACTAGGCCCGTCTGTTAAACAGTAAGACATGTGTAGATTAGACACTGCGTGAAAGTTGACTTTGAGGAATAGTCATTTTTGGTTAAAAATAAAGTGAAGAAGAGATGAGTAAAGAATAAGAGTAATAAAGAGATAAGAAGTACAGAATAACAGAGAAGAAGATTTAAAGGAAAGCCGCAGATTTGGACAAAAGCCCTCTGGGAGGCGATGTTAGATGGGCCATAAAACCTGGAAAAGCTCACTAGGACAATTTCAGGTCAGTCTGGGAACTGGAGGTTGTAAAAAGAAATTCAATTGCAAGTTCCAATCGAACACTTGTTAACGAACAAGTGTCTGAAGAAGCCTCTCATTGAATATTTTCAGCCTCAAAAGGTAGCACAAATTAAACTGAGTAAATAAAGGATAAGGAGCGGCAGATAAAAGCATGCTATAGGGAAATGTATGAATGAGACTCGCGAATTTGGGAATGAATACCGGTTGTATTTTTGGATGATGTTGCATTAGTAATGCGTTTTGTAAGATTGTTTTGTGTTTTGACTGTGAGTGATTGATCTCAGGGGCAAATAGAGCTGATCTCTCTCTCTGCCGCTGCTGCGTGGGTCACTCTGGTGCGTGTGTGTGTCTCTGTGTGTTAGCTGTGTGAGAAAGGAACTGTTTGTTTAAGTGATTAATGTTGATGTGGGAGATTTTGTGTTAAAAAGACATATATAGGTTGTGATAAAGAGTAGGAGACTTAGCAATAGATATAGGGAAAGATAATTTGTGTCAACTATTGATGAATTAGAAGAAATGAAGGGGACTTTTTACTTTATAGAAGAATGAGCTTCGAATAAGAGGACAGGTATTTGATTTGGTTAAATATATATGAGCCCCTATATAGGACAGTGTTCACTTGATAAAATAAATGAGCCATCTTTGGACATTTTTAGTGATAAATTGAGTGCTGGCTATGCTGTAGTAAAAGCACTAGGAACTGGATTTGTGGTCGAGAAGGCGGAAATAGTACCACAGCCGGCATCAGCACAGCTTGCTGAACTTGTGGGGTTAACTGAAGCGTGTTTGTTAGCAGAAGGAAAGCGAGTGACAATATACACCGACTCTGCTTATGCACATAATGTATGTCATTTGTTTGGAGCGATGTGGAAGAACCGAGGGTTTAAGAAAACGGATGGTTCTCCAATACAGCATCATGCACAAATAATGAAGTTGTGAATGCTATGATGAAGCCTAGAGAAATAGCAATAGCTAAATGTGCAGCACATAAAGCGGATGCGTCAAAAATCACGCAGGGGAATAAAGCGGCTGATGAAGCTGCAAAAGTAGTCACGGGTGCAGACAAATTGGGCAAAGTTTTTCTGGTTACTCATGAAGTGGATTTGGAAGACAAAATTACGGCAAGGGATGTAATTTTGATGCTAGAAGCTGCTCCTGCAATGGATAAACAGTTGTGGCAAGATCGAGGTGCCACACAAGATTCTACGGGTCTTTGGAGAAATCATGAGGGGCTGATAATAGCACCTCCGGACCTGTTAGGTCTGATGATTCAGGAAGCACATGGGTTAGCTCATGTTGCAAGGGGAGAAGTTAGAAGAAAGATCACAAAGGAATATGGATTTTGGGCACCATGTTTGCTTGAACAGATTGATTACGTCATAGGCAGATGTACTATTTGTCTGAAAAATAATGTTCGGAAGGGTGTGATGGTTCCTCCGGGGTACATTCCAACTCCGAGGGGGCCTATGCGAGAACTAGTTATAGACTTTGTCGATATGATAAAACCAGTTGAAGGAAAGAGATATATGCTAGTTGTCGTGGACAGATTTTCACGATGGCCTGAAGCCTGGCCAACCAAGCGGAAGGACGCTCTGTCAGATGCCAAGTTCTTGTGTAGAGAGGTCATAAGCAGGAGGGGACTTCCAGATCGGATATCCTCAGACAATGGGAAGGAGTTTGTTGATAAGATTGTAGAATTGATTTTGAGTTTTAGTAAGTTCTACGAGAGGGTGATGTAATTAAAGGGGGGAAATAGAAAAAAGTGACCCTAATAAATCTGAAATAATTACATGTATTCATTTGTATTTGATGTTTTGATTTACATCTGTTGTTTGTGCAAAAGGTACTTGGTGTTTTTTCTTTCCTTCCAGAAGAAGATTGGGGGAATTATAGGCTGAAAGAATTCAGATACGCAAACAAGGACAATAAGAATGGACTGAAGGACTCTGGACAAGGACACGATGATCAGATGTTCAGATTCAACATATCATCAACACTACGTTGAAGAGTCGATGATGCTGAAAAGAATGCAGTGTGTTATGTTTTTAGGTTTTGTCTAATATGAAATTGCGTGATTAATACTTAAATTGCATATTATTTTCTTGATGCTAGTGTGTAGAGTGATTTTTTCAGTTATGGGGTTAAATATATTGGGATCTCAGATGTTTTGTTTTTTTCCTCGACGTTTAGGGAAATAGGGACTAGGCAGGGAAAGGTCCATCTGAAGGTTCAATGGGTCGACCAGCCTGAATTTGGACATTGTTTTGATTTTATTTTCTGAGGCTTCCATATGTATTTGCCTAAGATATACTTTACATAGATTGTTAAATTTCCTTTAATTGGTCTGGAGTACTATATGTGGTCGCCTAGGCAGAGGGGCCGCGAGAGAATTTTCCTGTCTAGATTGTATGAGGGATATTTCAAGAAAGATGGCTGCCTGACAGGTTTTTCGATCTCGCACTCCATAAAGAAGAATTACGAATTAAGAATTGATGAAATTGATAAAGTTATGATGTAAGAAACACATGTAGGAGGAATTGGTATCTCTGTTATAATTGTATTCATGTATGCTATACTCTTTTGTTTTTCGAGACTCTGACAGAGTCCCGAAGGGGGGAATATGTGGTATATTTTGCTTGTATATCTAGTATCTCAATAAGAACATATATTTATTCTACTAGGGAAGGCCTTACAGCTGACAATGGACAAAGGAAAAGTGAACTGAACCGGACAAGGAATGTAAATAGCACCTGAGGTCAGCAGTTTAAGCCTTGGGCTTAAACGGCTGGCCTATAGATAACAGTCTAAATACATATATTCATGTTAAGAGTAAAGATAAAAGTTTACATGCCAAATAAAGGCCATTATAAAATGAACTGTTGCTCCCTCAGGATGGCCACGTAGTGTTTACAGTGGTCTCAGGCGGTTTGTCAATATCCACTGAAACGGGTCTTTTCTTGAGTGACAATCAACTGTATAAATACGTCTGAAAGTCGGAGTTCGGGAGGCGACTCATTCCGGCTGCAGAGTCCCTCACAAGCGTTCCATGGTGCTTGTTATGATGCTGTACTTTGTATAATAAAACCCCATTATACAAGCAAAGACAGTGTCAGCGGAGATCCTTCCTTCCTTCATCTTCACATCATCGCAACCCAAGATTACACTAAACCACAAAACAAGGAGACAACCTAGTGTTGTAGTTGATCAACCCCCTTTTCACACCTGGATGTGAAGATGTCAGAGAATAAGCTACCACGACCTTGGCCAGAATGTTAACTCTTGCCTGTGAGGTCATTTGCAGCATAAAAAGCCCAGCAGGCCCACTAAGAAATCCCTTCTCCCCTTCACCTCCAGCCCTTCACCTTCACCCTTCGCCTCTTCCACACAAACCTTCCACAGAAACGGCTCCTCTCCAGGAAGGCTCCCTTTATCAACTCAAGGGAGGAAAGAGACCTAAGAACTTGCCCTGGATGCTCCAATCCAGTGAACCCAGACTTCTCAGTTTTTCAGCTAATGGCCTCCAGCTCAACTCCAAGCAGAAAGGAGACGCAAGAAACTCAAGAATGTGCCCTGGATTTTCCCAATTCAGCGAACCCAAGATTCCTCTCTGTGCTACTGCTCGACTGCTCGATCTCTCTCTCTCCCTGAACAAAGGCCCAAACTTTGTTTCAGTGAACACCTTTTTCCTCTCTCTAAACCCGTGGAGATCCCCCTTTGGTTGCTCGACCTGAATCCTGATTACACCCGAGGAAAGAAGCGTTTCCTCCTGTTTTCTTCCAATTCCCCGTCGACCAACTACCAGGCCTTCCCACTGGGACCAGGAAAATCGAGGACTTGCAGACTGGCCCTATGATCAACTCATCAGCGCCTGAATCTATTTAAACCCACGTCCCAACTGGATCTTCAACACAACGGACTGCTCGACTACCTCTACGGTGAATTACCACACGGACGTAATTCCACCAAGTAAGGCTTAGACGTCTGGGTAGACAAAGAGTTAGGAAGTGATATTATGTGCATTAGATATAGGATACTATGTGTTCTTAACTAAGCTTAGTATTACAAGTGTGTTCTTTAATTTTTCCTTGGTGTTAATCAACACCGATTGCATGTGCGCCGTTCTCTCTCTCCCCACTTAAGTTGCTTGGTGATATTGGTGGCTAGTAGTGTACGTAATGTGTGTTTTGTATTAACTGTTTCACCAACAGATTTTTGGACGTTGTGTTTGCGTTTGTCAAACATTGTGTGAAGTCTTTTCAGGTCAATTCATCACTGGATTCAAGTCGAGTGTAAGAAGTCCAAACCACTGGGAATAGTTCAGATTTAGGTCCGTGTGTGCTTCTGGCACAGAATTGATCGACCCTCTATTCCAGGGGTCGTCAATTAAGTTTGACTGCGGGCCAGATATTTTCCAAGCCATTACATGGCGGGCCACAACCGAAACAATAGCTAATTTAATTAATTAATATTGGGGGAGGGGTTATAATGAAAATGATAGGCGTTGTTGAAATGACAAATCAGACGCTATATCAGGGCTATAACGAGACATTCAAGCGGGCTGATGTAGGTTAAATTTGTAGACTGACCACTGGGGGCGCTATTAGTTATATGCCGACTTTTCCACTGTTGCTGTTAGGGGTCCCCACTTACCTCCTCTGAAAAAAATGACCAAAGTTTAAATTTTCTTTAAACTCATAACAATGAATCATCGTGCCCCCAGAGTGTGTGTGTGTATTTTTTGAGCTCTTTGGCTTCTTCCTTGTCCAAGATATGGGCTTTTAAAGGAATTGAATTTCGGTCAAAATTGTCAAAATGACTCCAAACTTGCACCAAAGAATCCTGGTGCCATGGGGATGTTGTGTGTGAATTTGGGGCTTTTTATGTGTTTCCTATGCCAAGATATGGCCCATCCAAAAAAAAGTCAAAGTGGATATGGGTCCCCCCTTACCTCCTCTGAAAAAAATGACCAAAATTTAAATTTTTTTTAAACTCATACCAATGAATCATCGTGCCCCCCAGAGTGTGTGTGGATTTTTTGAGCTCTTAAGCTTCCTCCTTGTCCAAGATATGGGCTTTTAAAGGAATTGGATTTCAGTCAAAATTGTCAAAATGACTCCAAACTTGCACCAAAGAATCCTGGTGCCATGGGGATGTTGTGTGTGAATTTGGGGCTTTTTGTGTGTTCCCTAGGCCAAGATATGGCCCATCCAAAAAAAAGTCAAAGTGGATAAGGGTCCCCCCTTACCTCCTCTGAAAAAAATGACCAAAATTTAATTTTTTTTTAAACTCATACCAATGAATCATCGTGCCCCCCACAGTGTGTTTGTGTATTTTTTGAGCTCTTTAGCTTCTTCCTTGTCCAAGATATGGGCTTTTTAAGGAATTGGAATTTGGACAAAATTGTCAAAATGACTCCAAACTTGCACCAAATAATCCTGGTGCCATGGGGATGTTTTGTCTGAATTTGGGGCTTTTTATGTGTTTCCTATGCAAAGATATGGCCCATCCAAAAAAAAGTCAAAGTGGATAAGGGTCCCCCCTTACCTCCCCTGAAAAAAATGACAAAAATTTAATTTTTTTTTAAACTCATACCAATGAATAATCGTGCCCCCCAGAGTGTGTTTGTGTATTTTTTGAGCTCTTTAGCTTCTTCCTTGTCCAAGATATGGGCTTTTAAAGGAATTAAATTTCAGTCAAAATTGTCAAAATGACTCCAAACTTGCACCAAAGAATCCTGGTGCCATGGGGATGTTGTGTGTGAATTTGGGGCTTTTTATGTGTTTCCTAGGCCAAGATATGGCCCATCCAAAAAAAAGTCAAAGTGGATAAGGGTCCCCCTTAACCTCCTCTGTAAAAAATAACCAAAATTTAAATTTTTTTTAAACGCATAGCAATGAATCATCGTGCCCCCCAGAGTGTGTTTGTGTATTTTTTGAGCTCTTTAGCTTCTTCCTTGTCCAAGATATGGGCTTTTAAAGGAATTGAATTTCGGTCAAAATTGTCAAAATGACTCCAAACTTGCACCAAAGAATCCTGGTGCCATGGGGATGTTGTGTGTGAATTTGCGGCTTTTTATGTGTTTTCTATGCCAAGATTTGGCCCATCCAAAATAAAGTCAAAGTGGATAAGGGTCCCCCTTTACCTCCTCTGAAAAAAATGACCAAAATTTAAATTTTCTTTAAACGCATACCAATGAATCATCGTGCACCCCAGAGTGTGTGTGTGGATTTTTTGAGCTCTTAAGCTTCCTCCTTGTCCGAGATATGGGCCTTTTAAGGAATTGGAATTTGGACAAAATTGTCAAAATGACTCCAAACTTGCACCAAAGAATCCTGGTGCCATGGGGATGTTGTGTGTGAATTTGGGGCTTTTTATGTGTTTCCTATGCCAAGATATGGCCCATCCAAAAAAAAGTCATAGTGGATAATGGTCCCCCCTAACCTCCTCTGAAAAAAATGACCAAAATTTAAATTTTCTTTAAACGTATACCAATGAATCATCGTGCACCCCAGAGTGTGTGTGTGGATTTTTTGAGCTCTTAAGCTTCCTCCTTGTCCAAGATATGGGCTTTTAAAGGAATTGGATTTCAGTCAAAATTGTCAAAATGACTCCAAACTTGCACCAAAGAATCCTGGTGCCATGGGGATGTTGTGTGTGAATTTGGGGCTTTTTGTGTGTTCCCTAGGACAAGATATGGCCCATCCAAAAAAAAGTCAAAGTGGATAAGGGTCCCCCCTTACGTCCTCTGAAAAAAATGACCAAAGTTTAAATTTTCCTTAAACTCATACCAATGAATCATCGTGCCCCCAAGAGTGTGTGTGTGGATTTTTTGAGCTCTTTAGCTTCTTCCTTGTCCAAGATATGGGCTTTTAAAGGAATTGGATTTCAGTCAAAATTGTCAAAATGACTCCAAACTTGCACCAAAGAATCCTGGTGCCATGGGGATGTTGTGTGTGAATTTTGGGCTTTTTGTGTGTTCCCTAGGCCAAGATATGGCCCATCCAAAAAAAAGTCAAAGTGGATAAGGGTCCCCCCTTACCTCCTCATAAAAAAATGACCAAAATTTAAATTTTCTTTAAACGCATACCAATGAATCATCGTGCACCCCAGAGTGTGTGTGTGGATTTTTTGAGCTCTTTAGCTTCTTCCTTGTCCAAGATATGGGCTTTTAAAGGAATTGGATTTCGGTCAAAATTGTCAAAATGACTCCAAACTTGCACCAAAGAATCCTGGTGCCATGGGGATGTTGTGTGTGAATTTGCGTCTTTTTATGTGTTTTCTATGCCAAGATTTGGCACATCCAAAAAAAAGTCAAAGTGGATAAGGGTCCCCCCTTACCTCCTCTGAAAAAAATGACCAAAATTTAAATTTTCTTTAAACTCATACCAATAAATCATCGTGCCCCCCAGAGTGTGTTTGTGTATTTTTTGAGCTCTTTAGTTTCTTCCTTGTCCAAGATATGGGCTTTTTAAGGAATTGGATTTCGGTCAAAATTGTCAAAATGACTCCAAACTTGTACAAAAGAATTCTGGTGCCATGGGGATGTTGTGTGTGAATTTGGGGCTTGTTGTGTGTTTCCTAGGCCAAGATATGGCCCATCCATAAAAAAGTCAAAGTGGATAAGGGTCCCCCCTTATCTCCTCTGAAAAAAATTACCAAAATTTAAATTTTCTTTAAACTCATACCGATGAATCATCGTGCCCCCCAGAGTGTGTTTGTGGATTTTTTGAGCTCTTTAGCTTCTTTCTTGTCCAAGATATGGGCTTTTAAAGGAATTGGATTTCAGTCAAAATTGTCAAAATGACTCCAAACTTGCACCAAAGAATCCTGGTGCCATGGGGATGTTGTGTGTGAATTTTGGGCTTTTTGTGTGTTCCCTAGGCCAAGATATGGCCCATCCAAAAAAAAGTCAAAGTGGATAAGGGTCCCCCCTTACCTCCTCATAAAAAAATGACCAAAATTTAAATTTTCTTTAAACGCATACCAATGAATCATCGTGCACCCCAGAGTGTGTGTGTGGATTTTTTGAGCTCTTTAGCTTCTTCCTTGTCCAAGATATGGGCTTTTTAAGGAATTGGAATTTGGACAAAATTGTCAAAATGACTCCAAACTTGCACCAAAGAATCCTGGTGCCATGGGGATGTTGTGTGTGAATTTGGGGCTTTTTATGTGTTTCCTATGCCAAGATATGGCCCATCCAAAAAAAAGTCAAAGTGGATAAGGGTCCCCCCTTACCTCCTCTGAAAAAAATTACCAAAATTTTAATTTTTTTTAAACTCATACCAATGAATCATCGTGCCCCCCAGAGTGTGTTTGTGTATTTTTTTAGCTCTTTAGCTTCTTCCTTGTCCAAGATATGGGCTTTTTAAGGAATTGGAATTTGGACTAAGTTGTCAAAATGACTCCAAACTTGCACCAAAGAATCCTGGTGCCATGGGGATGTTGTGTGTGAATTTGGGGCTTTTTATGTGTTTCCTATGCCAAGATATGGCCCATCCAAAAAAAAGTCAAAGTGGATAAGGGTCCCCCCTTACCTCCTCTGAAAAAAATGACCAAAATTTAAATTTTCTTTAAACGCATACCAATGAATCATCGTGCAACCCAGACTGTGTGTGTGGATTTTTTGAGCTCTTAAGCTTCCTCCTTGTCCAAGATATGGGATTTTAAAGGAATTGGATTTCAGTCAAAATTGTCAAAATGACTCCAAACTTGCACCAAGGAATCCTGGTGCCATGGGGATGTTGTGTGTGAATTTGGGGCTTTTTATGTGTTTCCTATGCCAAGATATGGCCAATCCAAAAAAAAAGTCAAAGTGGATAAGGGTCCCCCCTTATCTCCTCTGAAAAAAATGACCAAAATTTAAATTTTCTTTAAACTCATACCAATGAATCATCGTGCCCCCCAGAGTGTGTGTGTGGATTTTTTGAGCTCTTTAGCTTCTTCCTTGTCCAAGATATGGGCTTTTGAAGGAATTGGATTTCGGTCAAAATTGTCAAAATGACTCCAAACTTGCACCAAAGAATCCTGGTGCCATGGGGATGTTGTGTGTGAATTTGGGGCTTGTTGTGTGTTTCCTAGGCCAAGATATGGCCCATCCAAAAAAAAGTCAAAGTGGATAAGGGTCCCCCCTTACCTCCTCTAAAAAAAATGACCAACATTTTAATTTTTTTTAATCTCATACCAATGAATCACTGGCCCCCCAGAGTGTGTGTGGATTTTTTGAGCTCTTTAGCTTCTTCCTTGTCCAAGATATGGGCTTTTTAAGGAATTGGAAATGGGACAAAATTGTCAAAATGACTCCAAACTTGCACCAAAGAATCCTGGAGCCATGGGGATGTTGTGTGTGAATTTGGGGCTTTTTATGTGTTTCCTATGCCAAGATATGGCCCATCCAAAAAAAAGTCAAAGTGGATAAGGGTCCCCCCTTACCTCCTCTGAAAAAAATGACCAAAATTTATATTTCTTCAAACGCATATCAATGAATCATCGTGCCCCCCAGAGTGTGTTTGTGTATTTTTTGAGCTCTTAAGCTTCCTCCTTGTCCAAGATATGGGCTTTTAAAGGAATTGGATTTCGGTCAAAATTGTCAAAATGACTCCAAACTTGCACCAAAGAATCCTGGTGCCATGGGGATGTTGTGTGTGAATTTGGGGCTTTTTATGTGTTTCCTATGCCACGATATGGCCCATCCAAAAAAAAGTCAAAGTGGATAAGGGTCCCCCCTTACGTCCTCTGAAAAAAATGACCAAAGTTTAAATTTTCCTTAAACTCATACCAATGAATCATCGTGCCCCCCAGAGTGTGTGTGTGGATTTTTTGAGCTCTTTAGCTTCTTCCTTGTCCAAGATATGGGCTTTTAAAGGAATTGGATTTCGGTCAAAATTGTCAAAATGACTCCAAACTTGCACCAAAGAATCCTGGTGCCATGGGGATGTTGTGTGTGAATTTGCGGCTTTTTATGTGTTTTCTATGCCAAGATTTGGCCCATCCAAAAAAAAGTCAAAGTGGATAAGGGTCCCCCCTTACCTCCTCTGAAAAAAATGACCAAAATTTAAATTTTCTTTAAACTCATACCAATAAATCATCGTGCCCCCCAGAGTGTGTTTGTGTATTTTTTGAGCTCTTTAGTTTCTTCCTTGTCCAAGATATGGGCTTTTTAAGGAATTGGATTTCGGTCAAAATTGTCAAAATGACTCCAAACTTGTACAAAAGAATTCTGGTGCCATGGGGATGTTGTGTGTGAATTTGGGGCTTGTTGTGTGTTTCCTAGGCCAAGATATGGCCCATCCATAAAAAAGTCAAAGTGGATAAGGGTCCCCCCTTATCTCCTCTAAAAAAAATTACCAAAATTTAAATTTTCTTTAAACTCATACCGATGAATCATCGTGCCCCCCAGAGTGTGTTTGTGGATTTTTTGAGCTCTTTAGCTTCTTCCTTGTCCAAGATATGGGCTTTTAAAGGAATTGGATTTCAGTCAAAATTGTCAAAATGACTCCAAACTTGCACCAAAGAATCCTGGTGCCATGGGGATGTTGTGTGTGAATTTTGGGCTTTTTGTGTGTTCCCTAGGCCAAGATATGGCCCATCCAAAAAAAAGTCAAAGTGGATAAGGGTCCCCCCTTACCTCCTCATAAAAAAATGACCAAAATTTAAATTTTCTTTAAACGCATACCAATGAATCATCGTGCACCCCAGAGTGTGTGTGTGGATTTTTTGAGCTCTTTAGCTTCTTCCTTGTCCAAGATATGGGCTTTTAAAGGAATTGGATTTCGGTCAAAATTGTCAAAATGACTCCAAACTTGCACCAAAGAATCCTGGTGCCATGGGGATGTTGTGTGTGAATTTGCGTCTTTTTATGTGTTTTCTATGCCAAGATTTGGCACATCCAAAAAAAAGTCAAAGTGGATAAGGGTCCCCCCTTACCTCCTCTGAAAAAAATGACCAAAATTTAAATTTTCTTTAAACTCATACCAATAAATCATCGTGCCCCCCAGAGTGTGTTTGTGTATTTTTTGAGCTCTTTAGTTTCTTCCTTGTCCAAGATATGGGCTTTTTAAGGAATTGGATTTCGGTCAAAATTGTCAAAATGACTCCAAACTTGTACAAAAGAATTCTGGTGCCATGGGGATGTTGTGTGTGAATTTGGGGCTTGTTGTGTGTTTCCTAGGCCAAGATATGGCCCATCCAAAAAAAAGTCAAAGTGGATAAGGGTCCCCCCTTATCTCCTCTGAAAAAAATTACCAAAATTAAAATTTTCTTTAAACTCATACCGATAAATCATCGTGCCCCCCAGAGTGTGTTTGTGGATTTTTTGAGCTCTTTAGCTTCTTCCTTGTCCAAGATATGGGCTTTTAAAGAAATTGGATTTCAGTCAAAATTGTCAAAATGACTCCAAACTTGCACCAAAGAATCCTGGTGCCATGGGGATGTTGTGTGTGAATTTGGGGCTTTTTGTGTGTTCCCTAGGCCAAGATATGGCCCATCCAAAAAAAAGTCAAAGTGGGTAAGGGTCCCCCCTTACCTCCTCATAAAAAAATGACCAAAATTTAAATTTTCTTTAAACGCATACCAATGAATCATCGTGCACCCCAGAGTGTGTGTGTGGATTTTTTGAGCTCTTTAGCTTCTTCCTTGTCCAAGATATGGGCTTTTTAAGGAATTGGAATTTGGACAAAATTGTCAAAATGACTCCAAACTTGCACCAAAGAATCCTGGTGCCATGGGGATGTTGTGTGTGAATTTGGGGCTTTTTATGTGTTTCCTATGCCAAGATATGGCCCATCCAAAAAAAAGTCAAAGTGGATAAGGGTCCCCCCTTACCTCCTCTGAAAAAAATTACCAAAATTTTAATTTTTTTTAAACTCATACCAATGAATCATCGTGCCCCCCAGAGTGTGTTTGTGTATTTTTTTAGCTCTTTAGCTTCTTCCTTGTCCAAGATATGGGCTTTTTAAGGAATTGGAATTTGGACTAAGTTGTCAAAATGACTCCAAACTTGCACCAAAGAATCCTGGTGCCATGGGGATGTTGTGTGTGAATTTGGGGCTTTTTATGTGTTTCCTATGCCAAGATATGGCCCATCCAAAAAAAAGTCAAAGTGGATAAGTGTCCCCCCTTACCTCCTCTGAAAAAAATGACCAAAATTTAAATTTTCTTTAAACGCATACCAATGAATCATCGTGCAACCCAGACTGTGTGTGTGGATTTTTTGAGCTCTTAAGCTTCCTCCTTGTCCAAGATATGGGATTTTAAAGGAATTGGATTTCAGTCAAAATTGTCAAAATGACTCCAAACTTGCACCAAGGAATCCTGGTGCCATGGGGATGTTGTGTGTGAATTTGGGGCTTTTTATGTGTTTCCTATGCCAAGATATGGCCAATCCAAAAAAAAAGTCAAAGTGGATAAGGGTCCCCCCTTACCTCCTCTGAAAAAAATGACCAAAATTTAAATTTTCTTTAAACTCATACCAATGAATCATCGTGCACCCCAGAGTGTGTGTGTGGATTTTTTGAGCTCTTTAGCTTCTTCCTTGTCCAAGATATGGGCTTTTTAAGGAATTGGAATTTGGACAAAATTGTCAAAATGACTCCAAACTTGCACCAAAGAATCCTGGTGCCATGGGGATGTTGTGTGTGAATTTGGGGCTTTTTATGTGTTTCCTATGCCAAGATATGGCCCATCCAAAAAAAAGTCAAAGTGGATAAGGGTCCCCCCTTACCTCCTCTGAAAAAAATTACCAAAATTTTAATTTTTTTTAAACTCATACCAATGAATCATCGTGCCCCCCAGAGTGTGTTTGTGTATTTTTTTTAGCTCTTTAGCTTCTTCCTTGTCCAAGATATGGGCTTTTTAAGGAATTGGAATTTGGACTAAGTTGTCAAAATGACTCCAAACTTGCACCAAAGAATCCTGGTGCCATGGGGATGTTGTGTGTGAATTTGGGGCTTTTTATGTGTTTCCTATGCCAAGATATGGCCCATCCAAAAAAAAGTCAAAGTGGATAAGTGTCCCCCCTTACCTCCTCTGAAAAAAATGACCAAAATTTAAATTTTCTTTAAACGCATACCAATGAATCATCGTGCAACCCAGACTGTGTGTGTGGATTTTTTGAGCTCTTAAGCTTCCTCCTTGTCCAAGATATGGGATTTTAAAGGAATTTGATTTCAGTCAAAATTGTCAAAATGACTCCAAACTTGCACCAAGGAATCCTGGTGCCATGGGGATGTTGTGTGTGAATTTGGGGCTTTTTATGTGTTTCCTATGCCAAGATATGGCCAATCCAAAAAAAAAGTCAAAGTGGATAAGGGTCCCCCCTTACCTCCTCTGAAAAAAATGACCAAAATTTAAATTTTCTTTAAACGCATACCAATGAATCATCGTGCCCCCCAGAGTGTGTTTGTGTATTTTTTGAGCTCTTTAGCTTCTTCCTTGTCCAAGATATGGGCTTTTTAAGGAATTGGAATTGGATTTCAGTCAAAATTGTCAAAATGACTCCAAACTTGCACCAAAGAATCCTGGTGCCATGGGGATGTTTTGTGTGAATTTGGGGCTTTTTATGTGTTTCCTATGCCAAGATATGGCCCATCCAAAAAAAAGTCAAAGTGGATAAGGGTCCCCCCTTACCTCCTCTGAAAAAAATTACCAAAATTATAATTTTCTTTAAACTCATACCAACGAATCATCGTGCCCCCCAGAGTGTGTGTGTGGATTTTTTGAGCTCTTTAGCTTCTTCCTTGTCCAAGATATGGGCTTTTGAAGGAATTGGATTTCGGTCAAAATTGTCAAAATGACTCCAAACTTGTACAAAAGAATCCTGGTGCCATGGGGATGTTGTGTGTGAATTTGGGGCTTTTTGTGTGTTCCCTAGGCCAAGATATTGCCCATCCAAAAAAAAGTCAAAGTGGATAAGGGTCCCCCCTTAAGTCCTCTGAAAAAAATGACCAAAATTTAAATTTTCTTTAAACTCATACCAATGAATCATCGTGCCCCCCAGAGTGTGTGTGTGGATTTTTTGAGCTCTTTAGCTTCTTCCTTGTCCAAGATATGGGCTTTTGAAGGAATTGGATTTCGGTCAAAATTTTCAAAATGACTCCAAACTTGCACCAAAGAATCCTGGTGCCATGGGGATGTTGTGTGTGAATTTGGGGCTTGTTGTGTGTTTCCTAGGCCAAGATATGGCCCATCCAAAAAAAAGTCAAAGTGGATAAGGGTCCCCCCTTACCTCCTCTAAAAAAAATGACCAAAATTTAAATTTTCTTTAAACTCATACCAATGAATCACTGGCCCCCCAGAGTGTGTGTGTGGATTTTTTGAGCTCTTTAGCTTCTTCCTTGTCCAAGATATGGGCTTTTTAAGGAATTGGAAATGGGACAAAATTGTCAAAATGACTCCAAACTTGCACCAAAGAATCCTGGAGCCATGGGGATGTTGTGTGTGAATTTGGGGCTTTTTATGTGTTTCCTATGCCAAGATATGGCCCATCCAAAAAAAAGTCAAAGTGGATAAGGGTCCCCCCTTACCTCCTCTGAAAAAAATGACCAAAATTTATATTTCTTCAAACGCATATCAATGAATCATCGTGCCCCCCAGAGTGTGTTTGTGTATTTTTTGAGCTCTTAAGCTTCCTCCTTGTCCAAGATACGGGCTTTTAAAGGAATTGGATTTCGGTCAAAATTGTCAAAATGACTCCAAACTTGCGCCAAAGAATCCTGGTGCCATGGGGATGTTGTGTGTGAATTTGGGGCTTTTTATGTGTTTCCTATGCCAAGATATGGCCCATCCAAAAAAAAGTCAAAGTGGATAAGGGTCCCCCCTTACGTCCTCTGAAAAAAATGACCAAAGTTTAAATTTTCTTTAAACTCATACCAATGAATCATCTTGCCCCCCAGAGTGTGTGTGTGGATTTTTTGAGCTCTTTAGCTTCTTCCTTGTCCAAGATATGGGCTTTTCAAGGAATTGGATTTCGGTCAAAATTGTCAAAATGACTCCAAACTTGCACCAAAGAATCCTGGTGCCATGGGGATGTTGTGTGTGAATTTGCGGCTTTTTATGTGTTTTCTATGCCAAGATTTGGCCCATCCAAAAAAAAGTCAAAGTGGATAAGGGTCCCCCCTTACCTCCTCTGAAAAAAATGACCAAAATTTAAATTTTCTTTAAACTCATACCAATAAATCATCGTGCCCCCCAGAGTGTGTTTGTGTATTTTTTGAGCTCTTTAGTTTCTTCCTTGTCCAAGATATGGGCTTTTTAAGGAATTGGATTTCGGTCAAAATTGTCAAAATGACTCCAAACTTGTACAAAAGAATTCTGGTGCCATGGGGATGTTGTGTGTGAATTTGGGGCTTGTTGTATGTTTCCTAGGCCAAGATATGGCCCATCCATAAAAAAGTCAAAGTGGATAAGGGTCCCCCCTTATCTCCTCTGAAAAAAATTACCAAAATTTAAATTTTCTTTAAACTCATACCGATGAATCATCGTGCCCCCCAGAGTGTGTTTGTGGATTTTTTGAGCTCTTTAGCTTCTTCCTTGTCCAAGATATGGGCTTTTAAAGGAATTGGATTTCAGTCAAAATTGTCAAAATGACTCCAAACTTGCACCAAAGAATCCTGGTGCCATGGGGATGTTGTGTGTGAATTTTGGGCTTTTTGTGTGTTCCCTAGGCCAAGATATGGCCCATCCAAAAAAAAGTCAAAGTGGATAAGGGTCCCCCCTTACCTCCTCTGAAAAAAATGACCAAAATTTAAATTTTCTTTAAACTCATACCAATAAATCATCGTGCCCCCCAGAGTGTGTTTGTGTATTTTTTGAGCTCTTTAGTTTCTTCCTTGTCCAAGATATGGGCTTTTTAAGGAATTGGATTTCGGTCAAAATTGTCAAAATGACTCCAAACTTGTACAAAAGAATTCTGGTGCCATGGGGATGTTGTGTGTGAATTTGGGGCTTGTTGTGTGTTTCCTCGGCCAAGATATGGCCCATCCATAAAAAAGTCAAAGTGGATAAGGGTCCCCCCTTATCTCCTCTGAAAAAAATGACCAAAATTTAAATTTTCTTTAAACTCATACCGATGAATCATCGTGCCCCCCAGAGTGTGTTTGTGGATTTTTTGAGCTCTTTAGCTTCTTCCTTGTCCAAGATATGGGCTTTTAAAGGAATTGGATTTTAGTCAAAATTGTCAAAATGACTCCAAACTTGCACCAAAGAATCCTGGTGCCATGGGGATGTTGTGTGTGAATTTTGGGCTTTTTGTGTGTTCCCTAGGCCAAGATATGGCCCATCCAAAAAAAAGTCAAAGTGGATAAGGGTCCCCCCTTACCTCCTCATAAAAAAATGACCAAAATTTAAATTTTCTTTAAACGCATACTAATGAATCATCGTGCACCCCAGAGTGTGTGTGTGGATTTTTTGAGCTCTTTAGCTTCTTCCTTGTCCAAGATATGGGCTTTTTAAGGAATTGGAATTTGGACAAAATTGTCAAAATGACTCCAAACTTGCACCAAAGAATCCTGGTGCCATGGGGATGTTGTGTGTGAATTTGGGGCTTTTTATGTGTTTCCTATGCCAAGATATGGCCCATCCAAAAAAAAGTCAAAGTGGATAAGGGTCCCCCCTTACCTCCTCTGAAAAAAATGACCAAAATTTAAATTTTCTTTAAACGCATACCAATGAATCATCGTGCAACCCAGACTGTGTGTGTGGATTTTTTGAGCTCTTAAGCTTCCTCCTTGTCCAAGATATGGGATTTTAAAGGAATTGGATTTCAGTCAAAATTGTCAAAATGACTCCAAACTTGCACCAAAGAATCCTGGTGCCATGGGGATGTTGTGTGTGAATTTGGGGCTTTTTATGTGTTTCCTATGCCAAGATATGGCCAATCCAAAAAAAAAGTCAAAGTGGATAAGGGTCCCCCCTTACCTCCTCTGAAAAAAATGACCAAAATTTAAATTTTCTTTAAACGCATACCAATGAATCATCGTGCAACCCAGACTGTGTGTGTGGATTTTTTGAGCTCTTAAGCTTCCTCCTTGTCCAAGATATGGGATTTTAAAGGAATTGGATTTCAGTCAAAATTGTCAAAATGACTCCAAACTTGCACCAAAGAATCCTGGTGCCATGGGGATGTTTTGTGTGAATTTGGGGCTTTTTATGTGTTTCCTATGCCAAGATATGGCCCATCCAAAAAAAAGTCAAGGTGGATAAAGGTCCCCCCTTACCTCCTCTGAAAAAAATGACCAAAATTTAAATTTTCTTTAAACTCATACCAATGAATCATCGTGCCCCCCAGAGTGTGTTTGTGTATTTTTTGAGCTCTTTAGCTTCTTCCTTGTCCAAGATATGGGCTTTTTAAGGAATTGGAATTGGGACTAAATTGTCAAAATGACTCCAAACTTGCACCAAAGAATCCTGGTGCCATGGGGATGTTTTGTGTGAATTTGGGGCTTTTTATGTGTTTCCTATGCCAAGATATGGCCCATCCAAAAAAAAGTCAAAGTGGATAAGGGTCCCCCCTTACCTCCTCTGAAAAAAATTACCAAAATTATAATTTTCTTTAAACTCATACCAATGAATCATCGTGCCCCCCAGAGTGTGTGTGGGTATTTTTTGAGCTCTTTAGTTTCTTCCTTGTCCAAGATTTGGGCTTTTAAAGGAATTGGATTTCAGTCAAAATTGCCAAAATGACTCCAAACGTGCACTAAAGAATCCTGGTGCCATGGGGATGTTGTGTGTGAATTTGGGGCTTTTTGTGTGTTTCCTAGGCCAAGATATGGCCCATCCAAAAAAGAGTCAAAGTTCCCACCTTACCTCCTCTGAAAAAAATGACCAAAATTTAAATTTTCTTTAGACTCATACCAATGAATCATCGTGCCCCCCAGAGTGTGTGTGTGGATTTGTTGAGCTCTTTAGCTTCTTCCTTGTCCAAGATATGGGCTTTTTAAGGAATTGGAATTGGGACAAAATTGTCAAAATGACTCCAAACTTGCACCAAAGAATCCTGGTGCCATGGGGATGTTGTGTGTGAATTTGGGGCTTGTTGTGTGTGTCCTAGGCCAAGATATGGCCCATCCAAAAAAAAGTCAAAGTGGATAAGTGTCCCCCCTTACCTCCTCTGAAAAAATGACCAAAATTTAAATTTTCTTCAAACTCATACCAATGAATCATCGTGCCCCCCAGAGTGTGTGTGTGGATTTTTTGAGCTCTTTAGCTTCTTCCTTGTCCAAGATATGGGCTGTTTAAGGAATTGGATTTTGGTCAAAATTGTCAAAATGACTCCAAACTTGCACCAAAGAATCCTGGTGCTATGGGGATGTTGTGTATGAATTTGGGGCTTGTTGTGTGTTTCCTAGGCCAAGATATGGCCCATCCAAAAAAAAGTCAAAGTGGATAAGGGTCCCCCCTTACCTCCTCTGAAAAAGAAGACCAAAATTTAAATTTTCTTTAAACTCATACCAATGAATCATCGTGGCCCCCAGAGTGTGTGTGTGGATTTTTTGAGCTCTTTAGCTTCCTCCTTGTCCAAGATTTGGGCTTTTAATGGAATTGGATTTCAGTCAAAATTGCCAAAATGACTCCAAACGTGCACTAAAGAATCCTGGTGCCATGGGGATGTTGTGTGTGAATTTGGGGCTTTTTGTGTGTTCCCTAGGCCAAGATATGGCCCATCCAAAAAAGAGTCAAAGTTCCCCCCTTACCTCCACTGAAAAAAATGACCAAAATTTAAATTTTCTTTTGACTCATATCAATGAATCATCGTGCCCCCCAGAGTGTGTGTGTGGATTTGTTGAGCTCTTTAGCTTCTTCCTTGTCCAAGATATGGGCTTTTGAAGGAATTGGAATTGGGACAAAATTGTCAAAATGACTCCAAACTTGCACCAAAGAATCCTGGTGCTATGGGGATGTTGTGTATGAATTTGGGGCTTGTTGTGTGTTTCCTAGGCCAAGATATGGCCCATCCAAAAAAAAGTCAAAGTGGATAAGGGTCCCCCCTTACCTCCTCTGAAAAAGAAGACCAAAATTTAAATTTTCTTTAAACTCATACCAATGAATCATCGTGGCCCCCAGAGTGTGTGTGTGGATTTTTTGAGCTCTTTAGCTTCCTCCTTGTCCAAGATTTGGGCTTTTAATGGAATTGGATTTCAGTCAAAATTGCCAAAATGACTCCAAACGTGCACTAAAGAATCCTGGTGCCATGGGGATGTTGTGTGTGAATTTGGGGCTTTTTGTGTGTTCCCTAGGCCAAGATATGGCCCATCCAAAAAAGAGTCAAAGTTCCCCCCTTACCTCCACTGAAAAAAATGACCAAAATTTAAATTTTCTTTTGACTCATACCAATGAATCATCGTGCCCCCCAGAGTGTGTGTGTGGATTTGTTGAGCTCTTTAGCTTCTTCCTTGTCCAAGATATGGGCTTTTGAAGGAATTGGAATTGGGACAAAATTGTCAAAATGACTCCAAACTTGCACCAAAGAATCCTGGTGCCATGGGGATGTTGTGTGTGAATTTGGGGCTTGTTGTGTGTGTCCTAGGCCAAATTATGGCCCATCCAAAAAAAAGTCAAAGTGGATAAGGGTCCCCCCTTACCTCCTCTGAAAAAATGACCAAAATTTTAATTTTTTTGAAACTCATACCAATGAATCATCGTGCCCCCCAGAGTGTGTGTGTGAATTTTTTGAGCTCTTTAGCTTCTTCCTTGTCCAAGATATGGGCTTTTTAAGGAATTGGATTTCAGTCAAAATTGTCAAAATGACTCCAAACTTGCACCAAAGAATCCTGGTGCCATGGGGATGTTGTGTATGAATTTGGGGCTTGTTGTGTGTGTCCTAGGCCAAGATATGGCCCATCCAAAAAAAAGTCAAAGTGGATAAGTGTCCCCCCTTACCTCCTCTGAAAAAATGACCAAAATTTTAATTTTCTTGAAACTCATACCAATGAATCATCGTGCCCCCCAGAGTGTGTGTGTGAATTTTTTGAGCTCTTTAGCTTCTTCCTTGTCCAAGATATGGGCTTTTTAAGGAATTGGATTTCGGTCAAAATTGTCAAAATGACTCCAAACTTGCACCAAAGAATCCTGGTGCTATGGGGATGTTGTGTATGAATTTGGGGCTTGTTGTGTGTTTCCTAGGCCAAGATATGGCCCATCCAAAAAAAAGTCAAAGTGGATAAGGGTCCCCCCTTACCTCCTCTTAAAAAGAAGACCAAAATTTAAATTTTCTTTAAGCTCATACCAATGAATCATCATGGCCCCCAGAGTGTGTGTGTGGATTTTTTGAGCTCTTTAGCTTCCTCCTTGTCCAAGATTTGGGCTTTTAAAGGAATTGGATATCGGGCCAAAATTGTCAAAATGTCTCCAAACTTGCACCAAAGAATCCTGGTGCCATGGGGATGTTGTGTGTGAATTTGGGGCTTTTTGTGTGTTCCCTAGGCAAAGATATGGCCCATCCAAAAAAAAGTCAAAGTGGATAAGGGTCCCCCCTTACCTCCCCTGAAAAAATGACCAAAATTTAAATTTTCTTTAAACTCATAACAATGAATCATCGTGCCCCCCAGAGTGTGTGTGTGGATTTTTTGAGCTCTTTAGCTTCTTCCTTGTCCAAGATATGGGCTTTTTAAGGAATTGGATTTCGGTCAAAATTGTCAAAATGACTCCAAACTTGCACCAAAGAATCCTGGTGCCATGGGGATGTTGTGTATGAATTTGGGGCTTGTTGTGTGTGTCCTAGGCCAAGATATGGCCCATCCAAAAAAAAGTCAAAGTAGATAAGGGTCCCCCCTTACCTCCTCTGAAAAAAATGACCAAAATTAAAATTTTCTTTAAACTCATACCAATGAATCATCGTGCCCCCCAGAGTGTGTGTGTGTATTTTTTGAGCTCTTTAGCTTCTTCCTTGTCAAACATATGGGCTTTTAAAGGTATTGGATTTCGGTCAAAATTGTCAAAATGACTCCAAACTTGCACCAAAGAATCCTGGTGCCATGGGGATGTTGTGTGTGAATTTGGGGCTTTTTGTGTGTTCCCTAGGCAAAGATATGGCCCATCCAAAAAAAAGTAAAAGTGGATAAGGGTCCCCCCTTACCTCATCTGAAAAAAAAGACCAAAATTTTAATTTTCTTTAAACTCATACCAATGAATCATCATGCCCCCCAGAGTGTGTGTGTGGATTTTTTGAGCTCTTTAGCTTCTTCCTTGTCCAAGATATGGACTTTTAAAGGAATTGGAATTTGGACCAAAATTGTCAAAATGTCTCCAAACTTGCACCAAAAAATCCTGGTGCCATGGGGATATTGTGTGTGAATTTGGGGCTTTTTGTGTGTTCCCTAGGCAAAGATATGGCCCATCCAAAAAAAAGTCAAAGTGGATAAGGGTCCCCCCTTACCTCCTCTGAAAAAATGACCAAAATTTAAATTTTCTTTAAACTCATACCAATGAATAATCGTGCCCCCCAGAGTGTGTGTGTGGATTTTTTGAGCTCTTTAGCTTCTTCCTTGTCCAAGATATGGGCTTTTTAAGGAATTGGATTACGGTCAAAATTGTCCAAATGTCTCCAAACTTGCACCAAAGAATCCTGGTGCCATGGGGATGTTGTGTGTGAATTTGGGGTTTTTGTGTGTTTCCTAGGCCAAGATATGGCCCATCCAAAAAAAGTCAAAGTGGATAAGGGTCCCCCCTTACCTCCTCTGAAAAAAATGACCAAAATTTAAATTTTCTTTAAACTCATACCAATGAATCATCGTGCCTTCCAGCGTGTGTGTGTGGATTTTTTGAGCTCTTTAGCTTCTTCCTTGTACATGATATGGGCTTTAAAGAAATTGGATTTCAGTCAAAATTGTCAAAATGACTCCAAACTTGCACCAAAGAATCCTGGTGCCATGGGGATATTGTGTGTGAATTTGGGGCTTTTTGTGTGTTCCCTAGGCAAAGATATGGCCCATCCAAAAAAAAGTCAAAGTGGATAAGGGTCCCCCCTTACCTCCTCTGAAAAAATGACCAAAATTTAAATTTTCTTTAAACTCATACCAATGAATAATCGTGCCCCCCAGAGTGTGTGTGTGGATTTTTTGAGCTCTTTAGCTTCTTCCTTGTCCAAGATATGGGCTTTTTAAGGAATTGAAATTTGGACCAAAATTGTCAAAATGTCTCCAAACTTGCACCAAAGAATCCTGGTGCCATGGAGATGTTGTGTGTGAATTTGGGGCTTTTTGTGTGTTCCCTAGGCAAAGATATGGCCCATCCAAAAAAAAGTAAAAGTGGATAAGGGTCCCCCCTTACCTCATCTGAAAAAAAAGACCAAAATTTTAATTTTCTTTAAACTCATACCAATGAATCATCATGCCCCCCAGAGTGTGTGTGTGGATTTTTTGAGCTCTTTAGCTTCTTCCTTGTCCAAGATATGGACTTTTAAAGGAATTGAAATTTGGACCAAAATTGTCAAAATGTCTCCAAACTTGCACCAAAGAATCCTGGTGCCATGGAGATGTTGTGTGTGAATTTGGGGCTTTTTGTGTGTTCCCTAGGCAAAGATATGGCCCATCCAAAAAAAAGTCAAAGTGGATAAGGGTCCCCCCTTACCCCCTCTGAAAAAATGACCAAAATTTAAATTTTCTTTAAACTCATACCAATGAATAATCGTGCCCCCCAGAGTGTGTGTGTGGATTTTTTGAGCTCTTTAGCTTCTTCCTTGTCCAAGATATGGGCTTTTTAAGGAATTGGATTTCGGTCAAAATTGTCAAAATGTCTCCAAACTTGCACCAAAGAATCCTGGTGCCATGGGGATGTTGTGTGTGAATTTGGGGCTTTTTGTGTGTTTCCTAGGCCAAGATATGGCCCATCCAAAAAAAGTCAATGTGGATAAGGGTCCCCCCTTACCTCCTCTGAAAAAAATGACCAAAATTTAAATTTTCTTTAAACTCATACCAATGAATCATCGTGCCCCCCAGAGTGTGTGTGGGGATGTTTTGAGCTCTTTAGCTTCTTCCTTGTCCAAGATTTGGGCTTTTAAAGAAATTGGATTTCAGTCAAAATTGTCAAAATGACTCCAAACTTGCACCAAAGAATCCTGGTGCCATGGGGATGTTGTGTGTGAATTTGGGGCTTTTTGTGTGTTCCCTAGGCAAAGATATGGCCCATCCAAAAAAAAGTCAAAGTGGATAAGGGTCCCCCCTTACCTCATCTGAAAAAAAAGACCAAAATTTTAATTTTCTTTAAACTCATACCAATGAATCATCATGCCCCCCAGAGTGTGTGTGTGGATTTTTTGAGCTCTTTAGCTTCTTCCTTGTCCAAGATATGGACTTTTAAAGGAATTGAAATTTGGACCAAAATATTCAAAATGTCTCCAAACTTGCACCAAAGAATCCTGGTGCCATGGGGATATTGTGTGTGAATTTGGGGCTTTTTGTGTGTTCCCTAGGCAAAGATATGGCCCATCCAAAAAAAAGTCAAAGTGGATAAGGGTCCCCCCTTACCCCCTCTGAAAAAATGACCAAAATTAAAATTTTCTTTAAACTCATACCAATGAATAATCGTGCCCCCCAGAGTGTGTGTGTGGATTTTTTGAGCTCTAGATTCTTCCTTGTCCAAGATATGGGCTTTTTAAGGAATTGGATTTCGGTCAAAATTGTCAAAATGTCTCCAAACTTGCACCAAAGAATCCTGGTGCCATGGGGATGTTGTGTGTGAATTTGGGGCTTTTTGTGTGTTTCCTAGGCCAAGATATGGCCCATCCAAAAAAAGTCAATGTGGATAAGGGTCCCCCCCTTACCTCCTCTGAAAAAAATGACCAAAATTTAAATTTTCTTTAAACTCATACCAATGAATCATCGTGCCCCCCAGAGTGTGTGTGTGGATTTTTTGAGCTCTTTAGCTTCTTCCTTGTCCAAGATATGGGCTTTTAAAGAAATTGGATTTCAGTCAAAATTGTCAAAATGACTCCAAACTTGCACCAAAGAATCCTGGTGCCATGGGGATGTTGTGTGTGAATTTGGGGCTTTTTGTGTGTTCCCTAGGCAAAGATATGGCCCATCCAAAAAAAAGTCAAAGTGGATAAGGGTCCCCCCTTACCTCCTTTGAAAAAAAAGACCAAAATTTAAATTTTCTTTAAACTCATACCAATGAATCATCGTGCCCCCCAGAGTGTGTGTGTGGATTTTTTGAGCTCTTTAGCTTCTTCCTTGTCCAAGATATGGGCTTTTAAAGGAATTGGAATTTGGACAAAATTGTCAAAATGACTCCAAACTTGCACCAAAGAATCCTGGTGCCATGGGGATGTTGTGTTTGAATTTGGGGCTTTTTGTGTGTTTCCTAGGCCAAGATATGGCCCATCCAAAAAAAGTCAAAGTGGATAAGGGTCCCCCCTTACCTCCTCTGAAAAAATGACCAAAATTTAAATTTTCTTCAAACTCATACCAATGAATAATCGTGCCCCCCAGAGTGTGTGTGTGGATTTTTTGAGCTCTTTAGCTTCTTCCTTGTCCAAGATATGGGCTTTTTAAGGAATTGGATTACGGTCAAAATTGTCCAAATGTCTCCAAACTTGCACCAAAGAATCCTGGTGCCATGGGGATGTTGTGTGTGAATTTGGGGCTTTTTGTGTGTTTCCTAGGCCAAGATATGGCCCATCCTAAAAAAAGTCAAAGTGGATAAGGGTCCCCCCTTACCTCCTCTGAAAAAAATGACCAAAATTTAAATTTTCTTCAAACTCATACCAATGAATCATCGTGCCCCCCAGAGTGTGTGTGTGGATTTTTTGAGCTCTCTAGCTTCTTCCTTGTCCAAGATATGGGCTTTTAAAGGAATTGGATTTCGGTCAAAATTGTCAAAATGACTCCAAACTTGCACCAAAGAATCCTGGTGCCATGGGGATATTGTGTGTGAATTTGGGGCTTTTTGTGTGTTCCCTAGGCAAAGATATGGCCCATCCAAAAAAAAGTCAAAGTGGATAAGGGTCCCCCCTTACCTCCTCTGAAAAAATGACCAAAATTTAAATTTTCTTTAAACTCATACCAATGAATAATCGTGCCCCCCAGAGTGTGTGTGTGGATTTTTTGAGCTCTTTAGCTTCTTCCTTGTCCAAGATATGGGCTTTTTAAGGAATTGGATTACGGTCAAAATTGTCCAAATGTCTCCAAACTTGCACCAAAGAATCCTGGTGCCATGGGGATGTTGTGTGTGAATTTGGGGCTTTTTGTGTGTTTCCTAGGCCAAGATATGGCCCATCCTAAAAAAGTCAAAGTGGATAAGGGTCCCCCCTTACCTCCTCTGAAAAAAATGACAAAAATTTAAATTTTCTTCAAACTCATACCAATGAATCATCGTGCCCCCCAGAGTGTGTGTGTGGATTTTTTGAGCTCTTTAGCTTCTTCCTTGTCCAAGATATGGGATTTTAAAGGAATTGGATTTCGGTCAAAATTGTCAAAATGACTCCAAACTTGTACCAAAGAATCCTGGTGCCATGGGGATGTTGTGTGTGAATTTGGGGCTTTTTGTGTGTTCCCTAGGCAAAGATATGGCCCATCCAAAAAAAAAGTCAAAGTGGATAAGGGTCCCCCCTTACCCCCTCTGAAAAAATGACCAAAGTTTAAATTTTCTTTAAACTCATACCAATGAATAATCGTGCCCCCCAGAGTGTGTGTGTGGATTTTTTGAGCTCTTTAGCTTCTTCCTTGTCCAAGATATGGACTTTTAAAGGAATTGGAATTTGGACCAAAATTGTCAAAATGTCTCCAAACTTGCACCAAAGAATCCTGGTGCCATGGGGATATTGTGTGTGAATTTGGGGCTTTTTGTGTGTTCCCTAGGCAAAGATATGGCCCATCCAAAAAAAAGTAAAAGTGGATAAGGGTCCCCCCTTACCTCATCTGAAAAAAAAGACCAAAATTTTAATTTTCTTTAAACTCATACCAATGAATCATCGTGCCCCCCAGAGTGTGTGTGTGGATTTTTTGAGCTCTTTAGCTTCTTCCTTGTACATGATATGGGCTTTAAAGAAATTGGATTTTTAGTCAAAATTGTCAAAATGACTCCAAACTTGCACCAAAGAATCCTGGTGCCATGGGGATGTTGTGTGTGAATTTGGGGCTTTTTGTGTGTTCCCTAGGCAAAGATATGGCCCATCCAAAAAAAAGTAAAAGTGGATAAGGGTCCCCCCTTACCTCATCTGAAAAAAAAGACCAAAATTTTAATTTTCTTTAAACTCATACCAATGAATAATCGTGCCCCCCAGAGTGTGTGTGTGGATTTTTTGAGCTCTTTAGCTTCTTCCTTGTCCAAGATATGGGCTTTTAAAGGAATTGGAATTTGGACAAAATTGTCAAAATGACTCCAAACTTGCACCAAAGAATCCTGGTGCCATGGGGATGTTGTGTTTGAATTTGGGGCTTTTTGTGTGTTTCCTAGGCCAAGATATGGCCCATCCAAAAAAAGTCAAAGTGGATAAGGGTCCCCCCTTACCTCCTCTGAAAAAAATGACCAAAATTAAAATTTACTTTAAACTCATACCAATGAATCATCGTGCCCCCCAGAGTGTGTGTGTGGATTTTTTGAGCTCTTTAGCTTCTTCCTTGTACATGATATGGGCTTTTAAAGAAATTGGATTTCAGTCAAAATTGTCAAAATGACTCCAAACTTGCACCAAAGAATCCTGGTGCCATGGGGATGTTGTGTGTGAATTTGGGGCTTTTTGTGTGTTCCCTAGGCCAAGATATGGCCCATTCAAAAAAAAGTCAAAGTGGATAAGGGTCCCCCCTTACCTCCTCTGACAAAAATGACCAAAATTTAAATTTTCTTGAAACTCATACCAATGAATCATCGTGCCCCCCAGAGTGTGTGTGTGGATTTTTTGAGCTCTTTAGCTTCTTCCTTGTCCAAGATATGGACTTTTAAAGGAATTGGAATTTGGACCAAAATTGTCAAAATGTCTCCAAACTTGCACCAAAGAATCCTGGTGCCATGGGGATATTGTGTGTGAATTTGGGGCTTTTTGTGTGTTCCCTAGGCAAAGATATGGCCCATCCAAAAAAAAGTCAAAGTGGATAAGGGTCCCCCCTTACCTCCTCTGAAAAAATGACCAAAATTTGAATTTTCTTTAAACTCATACCAATGAATAATCGTGCCCCCCAGAGTGTGTGTGTGGATTTTTTGAGCTCTTTAGCTTCTTCCTTGTCCAAGATATGGGCTTTTTAAGGAATTGGATTACGGTCAAAATTGTCCAAATGTCTCCAAACTTGCACCAAAGAATCCTGGTGCCATGGGGATGTTGTGTGTGAATTTGGGGCTTTTTGTGTGTTTCCTAGGCCAAGATATGGCCCATCCTAAAAAAGTCAAAGTGGATAAGGGTCCCCCCTTACCTCCTCTGAAAAAAATGACCAAAATTTAAATTTTCTTCAAACTAATACCAATGAATCATCGTGCCCCCCAGAGTGTGTGTGTGGATTTTTTTAGCTCTTTAGCTTCTTCCTTGTACATGATATGGGCTTTAAAGAAATTGGATTTCAGTCAAAATTGTCAAAATGACTCCAAACTTGCACCAAAGAATCCTGGTGCCATGCGGATGTTGTGTGTGAATTTGGGGCTTTTTGTGTGTTCCCTAGGCAAAGATATGGCCCATCCAAAAAAAAGTAAAAGTGGATAAGGGTCCCCCCTTACCTCATCTGAAAAAAAAGACCAAAATTTTAATTTTCTTTAAACTCATACCAATGAATCATCATGCCCCCCAGAGTGTGTGTGTGGATTTTTTGAGCTCTTTAGCTTCTTCCTTGTCCAAGATATGGACTTTTAAAGGAATTGAAATTTGGACCAAAATTGTCAAAATGTCTCCAAACTTGCACCAAAGAATCCTGGTGCCATGGGGATGTTGTGTGTGAATTTGGGGCTTTTTGTGTGTTCCCTAGGCAAAGATATGGCCCATCCAAAAAAAAGTCAAAGTGGATAAGGGTCCCCCCTTACCCCCTCTGAAAAAATGACCAAAATTTAAATTTTCTTTAAACTCATACCAATGAATAATCGTGCCCCCCAGAGTGTGTGTGTGGATTTTTTGAGCTCTTTAGCTTCTTCCTTGTCCAAGATATGGGCTTTTTAAGGAATTGGATTTCGGTCAAAATTGTCAAAATGTCTCCAAACTTGCACCAAAGAATCCTGGTGCCATGGGGATGTTGTGTGTGAATTTGGGGCTTTTTGTGTGTTCCCTAGGCCAAGATATGGCCCATTCAAAAAAAAGTCAAAGTGGATAAGGGTCCCCCCTTACCTCCTCTGACAAAAATGACAAAATTTAAATTTTCTTGAAACTCATACCAATGAATCATCGTGCCCCCCAGAGTGTGTGTGTGGATTTTTTGAGCTCTTTAGCTTCTTCCTTGTCCAAGATATGGGCTTTTAAAGGAATTGGATTTCGGTCAAAATTGTCAAAATGACTCCAAACTTGTACCAAAGAATCCTGGTGCCATGGGGATGTTGTGTGTGAATTTGGGGCTTTTTGTGTGTTCCCTAGGCAAAGATATGGCCCATCCAAAAAAAAAGTCAAAGTGGATAAGGGTCCCCCCTTACCCCCTCTGAAAAAATGACCAAAGTTTAAATTTTCTTTAAACTCATACCAATGAATAATCGTGCCCCCCAGAGTGTGTGTGTGGATTTTTTGAGCTCTTTAGCTTCTTCCTTGTCCAAGTTATGGACTTTTAAAGGAATTGGAATTTGGACCAAAATTGTCAAAATGTCTCCAAACTTGCACCAAAGAATCCTGGTGCCATGGGGATATTGTGTGTGAATTTGGGGCTTTTTGTGTGTTCCCTAGGCAAAGATATGGCCCATCCAAAAAAAAGTCAAAGTGGATAAGGGTCCCCCCTTACCTCCTCTGAAAAAATGACCAAAATTTAAATTTTCTTTAAACTCATACCAATGAATAATCGTGCCCCCCAGAGTGTGTGTGTGGATTTTTTGAGCTCTTTAGCTTCTTCCTTGTCCAAGATATGGGCTTTTTAAGGAATTGGATTACGGTCAAAATTGTCCAAATGTCTCCAAACTTGCACCAAAGAATCCTGGTGCCATGGGGATGTTGTGTGTGAATTTGGGGCTTTTTGTGTGTTTCCTAGGCCAAGATATGGCCCATCCTAAAAAAGTCAAAGTGGATAAGGGTCCCCCCTTACCTCCTCTGAAAAAAATGACCAAAATTTAAATTTTCTTCAAACTCATACCAATGAATCATCGTGCCCCCCAGAGTGTGTGTGTGGATTTTTTGAGCTCTTTAGCTTCTTCCTTGTCCAAGATATGGGCTTTTAAAGGAATTGGATTTCGGTCAAAATTGTCAAAATGACTCCAAACTTGTACCAAAGAATCCTGGTGCCATGGGGATGTTGTGTGTGAATTTGGGGCTTTTTGTGTGTTCCCTAGGCAAAGATATGGCCCATCCAAAAAAAAAGTCAAAGTGGACAAGGGTCCCCCCTTACCCCCTCTGAAAAAATGACCAAAGTTTAAATTTTCTTTAAACTCATACCAATGAATAATCGTGCCCCCCAGAGTGTGTGTGTGGATTTTTTGAGCTCTTTAGCTTCTTCCTTGTCCAAGATATGGACTTTTAAAGGAATTGGAATTTGGACCAAAATTGTCAAAATGTCTCCAAACTTGCACCAAAGAATCCTGGTGCCATGGGGATATTGTGTGTGAATTTGGGGCTTTTTGTGTGTTCCCTAGGCAAAGATATGGCCCATCCAAAAAAAAGTCAAAGTGGATAAGGGTCCCCCCTTACCTCCTCTGAAAAAATGACCAAAATTTAAATTTTCTTTAAACTCATACCAATGAATAATCGTGCCCCCCAGAGTGTGTGTGTGGATTTTTTGAGCTCTTTAGCTTCTTCCTTGTCCAAGATATGGGCTTTTTAAGGAATTGGATTACGGTCAAAATTGTCCAAATGTCTCCAAACTTGCACCAAAGAATCCTGGTGCCATGGGGATGTTGTGTGTGAATTTGGGGCTTTTTGTGTGTTTCCTAGGCCAAGATATGGCCCATCCTAAAAAAGTCAAAGTGGATAAGGGTCCCCCCTTACCTCCTCTGAAAAAAATGACCAAAATTTAAATTTTCTTCAAACTCATACCAATGAATCATCGTGCCCCCCAGAGTGTGTGTGTGGATTTTTTGAGCTCTTTAGCTTCTTCCTTGTACATGATATGGGCTTTAAAGAAATTGGATTTCAGTCAAAATTGTCAAAATGTCTCCAAACTTGCACCAAAGAATCCTGGTGCCATGGGGATGTTGTGTGTGAATTTGGGGCTTTTTGTGTGTTCCCTAGGCAAAGATATGGCCCATCCAAAAAAAAGTAAAAGTGGATAAGGGTCCCCCCTTACCTCATCTGAAAAAAAAGACCAAAATTTTAATTTTCTTTAAACTCATACCAATGAATCATCGTGCCCCCCAGAGTGTGTGTGTGGATTTTTTGAGCTCTTTAGCTTCTTCCTTGTCCAAGATATGGGCTTTTAAAGGAATTGGAATTTGGACAAAATTGTCAAAATGACTCCAAACTTGCACCAAAGAATCCTGGTGCCATGGGGATGTTGTGTTTGAATTTGGGGCTTTTTGTGTGTTTCCTAGGCCAAGATATGGCCCATCCAAAAAAAGTCAAAGTGGATAAGGGTCCCCCCTTACCTCCTCTGAAAAAAATGACCAAAATTAAAATTTACTTTAAACTCATACCAATGAATCATCGTGCCCCCCAGAGTGTGTGTGTGGATTTTTTGAGCTCTTTAGCTTCTTCCTTGTACATGATATGGGCTTTTAAAGAAATTGGATTTCAGTCAAAATTGTCAAAATGACTCCAAACTTGCACCAAAGAATCCTGGTGCCATGGGGATGTTGTGTGTGAATTTGGGGCTTTTTGTGTGTTCCCTAGGCCAAGATATGGCCCATTCAAAAAAAAGTCAAAGTGGATAAGGGTCCCCCCTTACCTCCTCTGACAAAAATGACCAAAATTTAAATTTTCTTGAAACTCATACCAATGAATCATCGTGCCCCCCAGAGTGTGTGTGTGGATTTTTTGAGCTCTTTAGCTTCTTCCTTGTCCAAGATATGGACTTTTAAAGGAATTGGAATTTGGACCAAAATTGTAAAAAATGTCTCCAAACTTGCACCAAAGAATCCTGGTGCCATGGGGATATTGTGTGTGAATTTGGGGCTTTTTGTGTGTTCCCTAGGCAAAGATATGGCCCATCCAAAAAAAAAGTCAAAGTGGATAAGGGTCCCCCCTTACCTCCTCTGAAAAAATGACCAAAATTTAAATTTTCTTTAAACTCATACCAATGAATAATCGTGCCCCCCAGAGTGTGTGTGTGGATTTTTTGAGCTCTTTAGCTTCTTCCTTGTCCAAGATATGGGCTTTTTAAGGAATTCGATTACGGTCAAAATTGTCCAAATGTCTCCAAACTTGCACCAAAGAATCCTGGTGCCATGGGGATGTTGTGTGTGAATTTGGGGCTTTTTGTGTGTTTCCTAGGCCAAGATATGGCCCATCCTAAAAAAGTCAAAGTGGATAAGGGTCCCCCCTTACCTCCTCTGAAAAAAATGACCAAAATTTAAATTTTCTTCAAACTCATACCAATGAATCATCGTGCCCCCCAGAGTGTGTGTGTGGATTTTTTGAGCTCTTTAGCTTCTTCCTTGTACATGATATGGGCTTTAAAGAAATTGGATTTCAGTCAAAATTGTCAAAATGACTCCAAACTTGCACCAAAGAATCCTGGTGCCATGGGGATGTTATGTGTGAATTTGGGGCTTTTTGTGTGTTCCCTAGGCAAAGATATGGCCCATCCAAAAAAAAGTAAAAGTGGATAAGGGTCCCCCCTTACCTCATCTGAAAAAAAAGACCAAAATTTTAATTTTCTTTAAACTCATACCAATGAATCATCATGCCCCCCAGAGTGTGTGTGTGGATTTTTTGAGCTCTTTAGCTTCTTCCTTGTCCAAGATATGGACTTTGAAAGGAATTGAAATTTGGACCAAAATTGTCAAAATGTCTCCAAACTTGCACCAAAGAATCCTGGTGCCATGGGGACGTTGTGTGTGAATTTGGAGCTTTTTGTGTGTTCCCTAGGCAAAGATATGGCCCATCCAAAAAAAAGTCAAAGTGGATAAGGGTCCCCCCTTACCCCCTCTGAAAAAATGACCAAAATTTAAATTTTCTTTAAACTCATACCAATGAATAATCGTGCCCCCCAGAGTGTGTGTGTGGATTTTTTGAGCTCTTTAGCTTCTTCCTTGTCCAAGATATGGGCTTTTTAAGGAATTGGATTTCGGTCAAAATTGTCAAAATGTCTCCAAACTTGCACCAAAGAATCCTGGTGCCATGGGGATGTTGTGTGTGAATTTGGGGCTTTTTGTGTGTTTCCTAGGCCAAGATATGGCCCATCCAAAAAAAGTCAATGTGGATAAGGGTCCCCCCTTACCTCCTCTGAAAAAAATGACCAAAATTTAAATTTTCTTTAAACTCATACCAATGAATCATCGTGCCCCCCAGAGTGTGTGTGGGGATTTTTTGAGCTCTTTAGCTTCTTCCTTGTCCAAGATTTGGGCTTTTAAAGAAATTGGATTTCAGTCAAAATTGTCAAAATGACTCCAAACTTGCACCAAAGAATCCTGGTGCCATGGGGATGTTGTGTGTGAATTTGGGGCTTTTTGTGTGTTCCCTAGGCAAAGATATGGCCCATCCAAAAAAAAGTCAAAGTGGATAAGGGTCCCCCCTTACCTCATCTGAAAAAAAAGACCAAAATTTTAATTTTCTTTAAACTCATACCAATGAATCATCATGCCCCCCAGAGTGTGTGTGTGGATTTTTTGAGCTCTTTAGCTTCTTCCTTGTCCAAGATATGGACTTTTAAAGGAATTGAAATTTGGACCAAAATTGTCAAAATGTCTCCAAACTTGCACCAAAGAATCCTGGTGCCATGGGGATATTGTTTGTGAATTTGGGGCTTTTTGTGTGTTCCCTAGGCAAAGATATGGCCCATCCAAAAAAAAGTCAAAGTGGATAAGGATCCCCCCTTACCTCCTTTGAAAAAAATGACCAAAATTTAAATTTTCTTTAAACTCATACCAATGAATCATCGTGCCCCCCAGAGTGTGTGTGTGGATTTTTTGAGCTCTTTAGCTTCTTCCTTGTCCAAGATATGGGCTTTTAAAGGAATTGGAATTTGGACAGAATTGTCAAAATGACTCCAAACTTGCACCAAAGAATCCTGGTGCCATGGGGATGTTGTGTTTGAATTTGGGGCTTTTTGTGTGTTTCCTAGGCCAAGATATGGCCCATCCAAAAAAAGTCAAAGTGGATAAGGGTCCCCCCTTACCTCCTCTGAAAAAAATGACCAAAATTTAAATTTTCTTGAAACTCATACCAATGAATCATCGTGCCCCCCAGAGTGTGTGTGTGGATTTTTTGAGCTCTTTAGCTTCTTCCTTGTCCAAGATATGGGCTTTTAAAGGAATTGGATTTCTGTCAAAATTGTCAAAATGACTCCAAACTTGTACCAAAGAATCCTGGTGCCATGGGGATGTTGTGTGTGAATTTGGGGCTTTTTGTGTGTTCCCTAGGCAAAGATATGGCCCATCCTAAAAAAAAAAGTCAAAGTGGATAAGGGTCCCCCCTTACCCCCTCTGAAAAAATGACCAAAGTTTAAATTTTCTTTAAACTCATACCAATGAATAATCGTGCCCCCCAGAGTGTGTGTGTGGATTTTTTGAGCTCTTTAGCTTCTTCCTTGTCCAAGATATGGACTTTTAAAGGAATTGGAATTTGGACCAAAATTGTCAAAATGTCTCCAAACTTGCACCAAAGAATCCTGGTGCCATGGGGATATTGTGTGTGAATTTGGGGCTTTTTGTGTGTTCCCTAGGCAAAGATATGGCCCATCCAAAAAAAAGTCAAAGTGGATAAGGGTCCCCCCTTACCTCCTCTGAAAAAATGACCAAAATTTAAATTTTCTTTAAACTCATACCAATGAATAATCGTGCCCCCCAGAGTGTGTGTGTGGATTTTTTGAGCTCTTTAGCTTCTTCCTTGTCCAAGATATGGGCTTTTTAAGGAATTGGATTACGGTCAAAATTGTCCAAATGTCTCCAAACTTGCACCAAAGAATCCTGGTGCCATGGGGATGTTGTGTTTGAATTTGGGGCTTTTTGTGTGTTTCCTAGGCCAAGATATGGCCCATCCAAAAAAAGTCAAAGTGGATAAGGGTCCCCCCTTACCTCCTCTGAAAAAAATGACCAAAATTTAAATTTTCTTGAAACTCATACCAATGAATCATCGTGCCCCCCAGAGTGTGTGTGTGGATTTTTTGAGCTCTTTAGCTTCTTCCTTGTCCAAGATATGGGCTTTTAAAGGAATTGGATTTCTGTCAAAATTGTCAAAATGACTCCAAACTTGTACCAAAGAATCCTGGTGCCATGGGGATGTTGTGTGTGAATTTGGGGCTTTTTGTGTGTTCCCTAGGCAAAGATATGGCCCATCCTAAAAAAAAAAGTCAAAGTGGATAAGGGTCCCCCCTTACCCCCTCTGAAAAAATGACCAAAGTTTAAATTTTCTTTAAACTCATACCAATGAATAATCGTGCCCCCCAGAGTGTGTGTGTGGATTTTTTGAGCTCTTTAGCTTCTTCCTTGTCCAAGATATGGACTTTTAAAGGAATTGGAATTTGGACCAAAATTGTCAAAATGTCTCCAAACTTGCACCAAAGAATCCTGGTGCCATGGGGATATTGTGTGTGAATTTGGGGCTTTTTGTGTGTTCCCTGGGCAAAGATATGGCCCATCCAAAAAAAGTCAAAGTGGATAAGGGTCCCCCCTTACCTCCTCTGAAAAAATGACCAAAATTTAAATTTTCTTTAAACTCATACCAATGAATAATCGTGCCCCCCAGAGTGTGTGTGTGGATTTTTTGAGCTCTTTAGCTTCTTCCTTGTCCAAGATATGGGCTTTTTAAGGAATTGGATTACGGTCAAAATTGTCCAAATGTCTCCAAACTTGCACCAAAGAATCCTGGTGCCATGGGGATGTTGTGTGTGAATTTGGGGCTTTTTGTGTGTTTCCTAGGCCAAGATATGGCCCATCCTAAAAAAGTCAAAGTGGATAAGGGTCCCCCCTTACCTCCTCTGAAAAAAATGACCAAAATTTAAATTTTCTTCAAACTCATACCAATGAATCATCGTGCCCCCCAGAGTGTGTGTGTGGATTTTTTGAGCTCTTTAGCTTCTTCCTTGTACATGATATGGGCTTTAAAGAAATTGGATTTCAGTCAAAATTGTCAAAATGACTCCAAACTTGCACCAAAGAATCCTGGTGCCATGGGGATGTTGTGTGTGAATTTGGGGCTTTTTGTGTGTTCCCTAGGCAAAGATATGGCCCATCCAAAAAAAAGTAAAAGTGGATAAGGGTCCCCCCTTACCTCATCTGAAAAAAAAGACCAAAATTTTAATTTTCTTTAAACTCATACCAATGAATCATCATGCCCCCCAGAGTGTGTGTGTGGATTTTTTGAGCTCTTTAGCTTCTTCCTTGTCCAAGATATGGACTTTTAAAGGAATTGAAATTTGGACCAAAATTGTCAAAATGTCTCCAAACTTGCACCAAAGAATCCTGGTGCCATGGGGATGTTGTGTGTGAATTTGGGGCTTTTTGTGTGTTCCCTAGGCAAAGATATGGCCCATCCAAAAAAAAGTCAAAGTGGATAAGGGTCCCCCCTTACCCCCTCTGAAAAAATGACCAAAATTTAAATTTTCTTTAAACTCATACCAATGAATAATCGTGCCCCCCAGAGTGTGTGTGTGGATTTTTTGAGCTCTTTAGCTTCTTCCTTGTCCAAGATATGGGCTTTTTAAGGAATTGGATTTCGGTCAAAATTGTCAAAATGTCTCCAAACTTGCACCAAAGAATCCTGGTGCCATGGGGATGTTGTGTGTGAATTTGGGGCTTTTTGTGTGTTTCCTAGGCCAAGATATGGCCCATCCAAAAAAAGTCAATGTGGATAAGGGTCCCCCCTTACCTCCTCTGAAAAAAATGACCAAAATTTAAATTTTCTTTAAACTCATACCAATGAATCATCGTGCCCCCCAGAGTGTGTGTGGGGATTTTTTGAGCTCTTTAGCTTCTTCCTTGTCCAAGATTTGGGCTTTTAAAGAAATTGGATTTCAGTCAAAATTGTCAAAATGACTCCAAACTTGCACCAAAGAATCCTGGTGCCATGGGGATGTTGTGTGTGAATTTGGGGCTTTTTGTGTGTTCCCTAGGCAAAGATATGGCCCATCCAAAAAAAAGTCAAAGTGGATAAGGGTCCCCCCTTACCTCATCTGAAAAAAAAGACCAAAATTTAAATTTTCTTTAAACTCATACCAATGAATCATCTTGCCCCCCAGAGTGTGTTTGTGTATTTTTTGAGCTCTTTACCTTCTTCCTTGTCCAAGATATGGGCTTTTAAAGGAATTGAATTTCGGTCAAAATTGTCAAAATGACTCCAAACTTGCACCAAAGAATTCTGGTGCCATGGGGATGTTTTGTGTGAATTTGGGGCTTTTTGTGTGTTCCCTAGGCCAAGATATGGCCCATCCAAACAAAAAATCGAAGTGGATAAGGGTCCCCCCTTACCTCCTCTGAAAAAAATGACCAAAATTTTAATTTTTTTAAGCTCATACCAATGAATCATCGTGCCCCCCAGAGTGTGTGTGGGTATTTTTTGAGCTCTTTAGTTTCTTCCTTGTCCAAGATATGGGCTTTTTAAGGAATTGGAATTGGAACAAAATTGTCAAAATGACTCCAAACTTGCACCAAAGAATTCTGGTTCCATGGGGATGTTTTGTGTGAATTTGGGGCTTTTTGTGTGTTCCCTAGGCCAAGATATGGCCCATCCAAAAAAAAAATCAAAGTGGATAAGGGTCCCCCCTTACCTCCTCTGAAAAAAATGACCAAAATTGTAATTTTTTTTAAACTCATACCAATGAATCATCGTGCCCCCCAGAGTGTGTGTGGGTATTTTTTGAGCTCTTTAGTTTCTTCCTTGTCCAAGATTTGGGCTTTTTAAGGAATTGGATTTCAGTCAAAATTGCCAAAATGACTCCAAACATGCACCAAAGAATCCTGGTGCCATGGGGATGTTGTGTGTGAATTTGGGGCTTTTTGTGTGTTCCCTAGGCCAAGATATGGCCCATCCAAAAAAAAGTCAAAGTGGATAAGGGTCCCCCCTTACCTCCCCTGAAAAAAATTACCAAAATTTGAATTTTTTTTAAACGCAAACCAATGAATCATCCTGCCCCCCAGAGTGTGTTTGTGGATTTTTTGAGCTCTTTAGCTTCTTCCTTGTCCAAGATTTGGGCTTTTAAAGAAATTGGATTTCAGTCAAAATTGTCAAAATGACTCCAAACTTGCACCAAAGAATCCTGGTGCCATGGGGATGTTGTGTGTGAATTTGGGGCTTTTTGTGTGTTCCCTAGGCAAAGATATGGCCCATCCAAAAAAAAGTCAAAGTGGATAAGGGTCCCCCCTTACCTCATCTGAAAAAAATGACCAAAATTTTAATTTTCTTTAAACTCATACCAATGAATCATCTTGCCCCCCAGAGTGTGTTTGTGTATTTTTTGAGCTCTTTACCTTCTTCCTTGTCCAAGATATGGGCTTTTAAAGGAATTGAATTTCGGTCAAAATTGTCAAAATGACTCCAAACTTGCACCAAAGAATTCTGGTGCCATGGGGATGTTTTGTGTGAATTTGGGGCTTTTTGTGTGTTCCCTAGGCCAAGATATGGCCCATCCAAACAAAAAATCAAAGTGGATAAGGGTCCCCCCTTACCTCCTCTGAAAAAAATGACCAAAATTTTAATTTTTTTAAGCTCATACCAATGAATCATCGTGCCCCCCAGAGTGTGTGTGGGTATTTTTTGAGCTCTTTAGTTTCTTCCTTGTCCAAGATATGGGCTTTTTAAGGAATTGGAATTGGAACAAAATTGTCAAAATGACTCCAAACTTGCACCAAAGAATTCTGGTTCCATGGGGATGTTTTGTGTGAATTTTGGGCTTTTTGTGTGTTCCTTAGGCCAAGATATGGCCCATCCAAAAAAAAAATCAAAGTGGATAAGGGTCCCCCCTTACCTCCTCTGAAAAAAATGACCAAAATTGTAATTTTTTTTAAACTCATACCAATGAATCATCGTGCCCCCCAGAGTGTGTGTGGGTATTTTTTGAGCTCTTTAGTTTCTTCCTTGTCCAAGATTTGGGCTTTTTAAGGAATTGGATTTCAGTCAAAATTGCCAAAATGACTCCAAACATGCACCAAAGAATCCTGGTGCCATGGGGATGTTGTGTGTGAATTTGGGGCTTTTTGTGTGTTCCCTAGGCCAAGATATGGCCCATCCAAAAAAAAGTCAAAGTGGATAAGGGTCCCCCCTTACCTCCCCTGAAAAAAATTACCAAAATTTAAATTTTTTTTAAACGCAAACCAATGAATCATCGTGCCCCCCAGAGTGTGTTTGTGGATTTTTTGAGCTCTTTAGCTTCTTCCTTGTCCAAGATATGGGCTTTTAAAGGAATTGAATTTCGGTCAAAATTGTCAAAATGACTCCAAACTTGCACCAAAGAATCCTGGTGCCATGGGGATGTTGTGTGTGAATTTGGGGCTTTTTGTGTGTTCCCTAGGCCAAGATATGGCCCATCCAAAAAAAAGTCAAAGTGGATAAGGGTCCCCCCTTACCTCCTCTGAAAAAATGACCAAAATTTAAATTTTCTTTAAACTCTTACCAATGAATCATTGTGCCCCCCAGAGTGTGTGTGGGGATTTTTTGAGCTCTTTAGCTTCTTCCTTGTCCAAGATATGGGCTTTTAAAGGAATTGGACTTCAGTCAAAATTGTCAAAATGACTCCAAACTTGCACCAAAGAATCCTGGTGCCATGGGGATGTTGTGTGTGAATTTGGGGCTTTTTGTGTGTTCCCTAGGCCAAGATATGGCCCATCCAAAAAAAAGTCAAAGTGGATAAGGGTCCCCCCTTACCTCCTCTGAAAAAAATGACCAAAATTTGAATTTTCTTTAAACTCATACCAATGAATCATCGTGCACCCCAGAGTGTGTGTGTGGATTTTTTGAGCTCTTAAGCTTCCTCCTTGTCCAAGATATGGGCTTTTAAAGGAATTGGATTTCAGTCAAAATTGTCAAAATGACTCCAAACTTGCACCAAAGAATCCTGGTGCCATGGGGATGTTGTGTGTGAATTTGGGGCTTTTTGTGTGTTCCCTAGGCCAAGATATGGCCCATCCAAAAAAAAGTCAAAGGTGATAAGGGTCCCCCCTTACCTCCTCTGAAAAAATGACCAAAATTAAAATTTTCTTTAAACTCTAACCAATGAATCATCGTGCCCCCCAGAGTGTGTGTGTGGAATTTTTTGAGCTCTTTAGCTTCTTCCTTGTCCAAGATATGGGCTTTTAAAGGAATTGGACTTCAATCAAAATTGTCAAAATGACTCCAAACTTGCACCAAAGAATCCTGGTGCCATGGGGATGTTGTGTGTGAATTTGGGGCTTTTTGTGTGTTCCCTAGGCCAAGATATGGCCCATCCAAAAAAAAGTCAAAGTGGATAAGGGTCCCCCCTTACCTCCTCTGAAAAAAATGACCAAAATTTGAATTTTCTTTAAACTCATACCAATGAATCATCGTGCACCCCAGAGTGTGTGTGTGGATTTTTTGAGCTTTTAAGCTTCCTCCTTGTAAAGATATGGGCTTTTAAAGGAATTGGAATTGGGACAAAATTGTCAAAATGACTCCAAACTTGCACCAAAGAATCCTGGTGCCATGGGGATGTTTTGTGTGAATTTGGGGCTTTTTATGTGTTTCCTATGCCAAGATATGGCCCATCCAAAAAAAAGTCGAAGTGGATAAGGGTCCCCCCTTACCTCCTCTGAAAAAAATGACCAAAATTTATATTTTTTTAAACGCATATCAATGAATCATCGTGCCCCCCAGAGTGTGTTTGTGTATTTTTTGAGCTCTTAAGCTTCCTCCTTGTCCAAGATATGGGCTTTTAAAGGAATTGAATTTCGGTCAAAATGTCAAAATGACTCCAAACTTGCACCAAAGAATCCTGGTGCCATGGGGATGTTGTGTGTGAATTTGGGGCTTTTTATGTGTTTCCTATGCCAAGATATGGCCCATCCAAAAAAAAGTCAAAGTGGATAAGGGTCCCCCCTTACCTCCTCTGAAAAAAATGACCAAAATTTAAATTTTCTTTAAACGCATACCAATGAATCATCGTGCACCCCAGAGTGTGAGTGTGGATTTTTTGAGCTCTTAAGCTTCCTCCTTGTCCAAGATATGGGCTGTAAAAGGAATTGGATTTCAGTCAAAATTGTCAAAATGACTCCAAACTTGCACCAAAGAATCCTGGTGCCATGGGGATGTTGTGTGTGAATTTGGGGCTTTTTGTGTGTTCCCTAGGCCAAGATATGGCCCATCCAAAAAAAAGTCAAAGTGGATAAGGGTCCCCCCTTACCTCCCCTGAAAAAAATGACCAAAATTTAAAAATTTCTTAAACTCATACCAATGAATCATCGTGCCCCCCAGAGTGTGTTTGTGTATTTTTTGAGCTCTTTAGCTTCTTCCTTGTCCAAGATATGGGCTTTTAAAGGAATTGAATTTCGGTCAAAATTGTCAAAATGACTCCAAACTTGCACCAAAGAATCCTGGTGCCATGGGGATGTTGTGTGTGAATTTGGGGCTTTTTATGTGTTTCCTATGCCAAGATATGGCCCATCCAAAAAAAAGTCAAAGTGGATAAGGGTCCCCCCTTACCTCCTCTGAAAAAAATGACCAAAATTTATATTTCTTTCAACGCATATCAATGAATCATCGTGCCCCCCAGAGTGTGTTTGTGTATTTTTTGAGCTCTTAAGCTTCCTCCTTGTCCAAGATATGGGCTTTTAAAGGAATTGAATTTCGGTCAAAATGTCCAAATGACTCCAAACTTGCACCAAAGAATCCTGGTGCCATGGGGATGTTGTTAGTGAATTTGGGGCTTTTTATGTGTTTCCTATGCCAAGATATGGCCCATCCAAAAAAAAGTCAAACTGGGTAAGGGTCCCCCCTTACATCCTCTGAAAAAAATGACCACAATTTTAATTTTTTTTAAACTCATACCAATGAATCATCGTGCCCCCCAGAGTGTGTTTGTGTATTTTTTGAGCTCTTTAGCTTCTTCCTTGTCCAAGATATGGGCTTTTAAAGGAATTGAATTTCGGTCAAAATTGTCAAAATGACTCCAAACTTGCACCAAAGAATCCTGGTGCCATGGGGATGTTGTGTGTGAATTTGGGGCTTTTTGTGTGTTCTCTAGGCCAAGATATGGCCCATCCAAAAAAAAGTCAAAGTGGATAAGGGTCCCCCCTTACCTCCTCTGAAAAAAATGACCAAAATTTAAATTTTCTTTAAACGCATACCAATGAATCATCGTGCCCCCCAGAGTGTGTTTGTGAATTTTTTGAGCTATTTAGCTTCTTCCTTGTCCAAGATATGGGCTTTTAAAGGAATTGAATTTTGGTCAAAATTGTCAAAATGACTCCAAACTTGCACCAAAGAATCCTGGTGCCATGGGGATGTTTTGTGTGAATTTGGGGCTTGTTGTGTGTTTCCTAGGCCAAGATATGGCCCATCCAAAAAATAGTCAAAGTGGATAAGGGTCCCCCCTTACCTCCTCTGAAAAAAATGACCAAAGTTTAAATTTTCTTTAAACTCATAACAATGAATCATTGTGCCCCCCAGAGTGTGTGTGTGGATTTTTTGAGCTCTTTAGCTTCTTCCTTGTCCAAGATATGGCTTTTAAAGGAATTGGATTTTGGTCAAAATTGTCAAAATGACTCAAAACTTGTACCAAAGAATCCCGGTGCCATGGGGATGTTGTGTGTGAATTTGGGGCTTTTTATGTGTTTCCTATGCCAAGATATGGCCCATCCAAAATAAAGTCAAAGTGGATAAGGGTCCCCCCTTACCTCCTCTGAAAAAAATGACCAAAATTTATATTTCTTTAAACGCATATCAATGAATCATCGTGCCCCTCAGAGTGTGTTTGTGTATTTTTTGAGCTCTTAAGCTTCCTCCTTGTCCAAGATATGGGCTTTTAAAGGAATTGGATTTCAGTCAAAATTGTCAAAATGACTCCAAACTTGTACCAAAGAATCCTGGTGCCATGGGGATGTTGTGTGTGAATTTGGGGCTTGTTGTGTGTTTCCTAGGCCAAGATATGGCCCATCCAAAAAAAAGTCAAAGTGGATAAGGGTCCCCCCTTACCTCCTCTGAAAAAAATTACCAAAATTTAAATTTTCTTTAAACGCATACCAATGAATCATCGTGCACCCCAGAGTGTGAGTGTGGATTTTTTGAGCTCTTAAGCTTCCTCCTTGTCCAAGATATGGGCTGTAAAAGGAATTGGATTTCAGTCAAAATTGTCAAAATGACTCCAAACTTGCACCAAAGAATCCTGGTGCCATGGGGATGTTGTGTGTGAATTTGGGGCTTTTTGTGTGTTCCCTAGGCCAAGATATGGCCCATCCAAAAAAAAGTCAAAGTGGATAAGGGTCCCCCCTTACCTCCCCTGAAAAAAATGACCAAAATTTAAAAATTTCTTAAACTCATACCAATGAATCATCGTGCCCCCCAGAGTGTGTTTGTGTATTTTTTGAGCTCTTTAGCTTCTTCCTTGTCCAAGATATGGGCTTTTAAAGGAATTGAATTTCGGTCAAAATTGTCAAAATGACTCCAAACTTGCACCAAAGAATCCTGGTGCCATGGGGATGTTGTGTGTGAATTTGGGGCTTTTTATGTGTTTCCTATGCCAAGATATGGCCCATCCAAAAAAAAGTCAAAGTGGATAAGGGTCCCCCCTTACCTCCTCTGAAAAAAATGACCAAAATTTATATTTCTTTCAACGCATATCAATGAATCATCGTGCCCCCCAGAGTGTGTTTGTGTATTTTTTGAGCTCTTAAGCTTCCTCCTTGTCCAAGATATGGGCTTTTAAAGGAATTGAATTTCGGTCAAAATGTCCAAATGACTCCAAACTTGCACCAAAGAATCCTGGTGCCATGGGGATGTTGTGTGTGAATTTGGGGCTTTTTATGTGTTTCCTATGCCAAGATATGGCCCATCCAAAAAAAAGTCAAACTGGGTAAGGGTCCCCCCTTACATCCTCTGAAAAAAATGACCACAATTTTAATTTTTTTTAAACTCATACCAATGAATCATCGTGCCCCCCAGAGTGTGTTTGTGTATTTTTTGAGCTCTTTAGCTTCTTCCTTGTCCAAGATATGGGCTTTTAAAGGAATTGAATTTCGGTCAAAATTGTCAAAATGACTCCAAACTTGCACCAAAGAATCCTGGTGCAATGGGGATGTTGTGTGTGAATTTGGGGCTTTTTGTGTGTTCTCTAGGCCAAGATATGGCCCATCCAAAAAAAAGTCAAAGTGGATAAGGGTCCCCCCTTACCTCCTCTGAAAAAAATGACCAAAATTTAAATTTTCTTTAAACTCATACCAATGAATCATCGTGCCCCCCAGAGTGTGTTTGTGTATTTTTTTTAGCTCTTTAGCTTCTTCCTTGTCCAAGATATGGGCTTTTTAAGGAATTGGAAATGGGACAAAATTGTCAAAATGACTCCAAACTTGCACCAAAGAATCCTGGAGCCATGGGGATGTTGTGTGTGAATTTGGGGCTTTTTATGTGTTTCCTATGCCAAGATATGGCCCATCCAAAAAAAAGTCAAAGTGGATAAGGGTCCCCCCTTACCTCCTCTGAAAAAAATGACCAAAATTTATATTTCTTCAAACGCATATCAATGAATCATCGTGCCCCCCAGAGTGTGTTTGTGTATTTTTTGAGCTCTTAAGCTTCCTCCTTGTCCAAGATATGGGCTTTTAAAGGAATTGAATTTCGGTCAAAATTGTCAAAATGACTCCAAACTTGCACCAAAGAATCCTGGTGCCATGGGGATGTTGTGTGTGAATTTGGGGCTTTTTATGTGTTTCCTATGCCAAGATATGGCCCATCCAAAAAAAAGTCAAAGTGGATAAGGGTCCCCCCTTACGTCCTCTGAAAAAAATGACCAAAGTTTAAATTTTCCTTAAACTCATACCAATGAATCATCGTGCCCCCCAGAGTGTGTGGCTGGATTTTTTGAGCTCTTTAGCTTCTTCCTTGTCCAAGATATGGACTTTTAAAGGAATTGAAATTTGGACCAAAATTGTCAAAATGTCTCCAAACTTGCACCAAAGAATCCTGGTGCCATGGGGATGTTGTGTGTGAATTTGGGGCTTTTTGTGTGTTCCCTAGGCAAAGATATGGCCCATCCAAAAAAAAGTCAAAGTGGATAAGGGTCCCCCCTTACCCCCTCTGAAAAAATGACCAAAATTTAAATTTTCTTTAAACTCATACCAATGAATAATCGTGCCCCCCAGAGTGTGTGTGTGGATTTTTTGAGCTCTTTAGCTTCTTCCTTGTCCAAGATATGGGCTTTTTAAGGAATTGGATTTCGGTCAAAATTGTCAAAATGTCTCCAAACTTGCACCAAAGAATCCTGGTGCCATGGGGATGTTGTGTGTGAATTTGGGGCTTTTTGTGTGTTTCCTAGGCCAAGATATGGCCCATCCAAAAAAAGTCAATGTGGATAAGGGTCCCCCCTTACCTCCTCTGAAAAAAATGACCAAAATTTAAATTTTCTTTAAACTCATACCAATGAATCATCGTGCCCCCCAGAGTGTGTGTGGGGATTTTTTGAGCTCTTTAGCTTCTTCCTTGTCCAAGATTTGGGCTTTTAAAGAAATTGGATTTCAGTCAAAATTGTCAAAATGACTCCAAACTTGCACCAAAGAATCCTGGTGCCATGGGGATGTTGTGTGTGAATTTGGGGCTTTTTGTGTGTTCCCTAGGCAAAGATATGGCCCATCCAAAAAAAAGTCAAAGTGGATAAGGGTCCCCCCTTACCTCATCTGAAAAAAAAGACCAAAATTTAAATTTTCTTTAAACTCATACCAATGAATCATCGTGCCCCCCAGAGTGTGTTTGTGTATTTTTTGAGCTCTTTAGCTTCTTCCTTGTCCAAGATATGGGCTTTTAAAGGAATTGAATTTCGGTCAAAATTGTCAAAATGACTCCAAACTTGCACCAAAGAATCCTGGTGCCATGGGGATGTTGTGTGTGAATTTGGGGCTTTTTGTGTGTTCCCTAGGCCAAGATATGGCCCATCCAAAAAAAAGTCAAAGTGGATAAGGGTCCCCCCTTACCTCCTCTGAAAAAATGACCAAAATTTAAATTTTCTTTAAACTCTTACCAATGAATCATTGTGCCCCCCAGAGTGTGTGTGGGGATTTTTTGAGCTCTTTAGCTTCTTCCTTGTCCAAGATATGGGCTTTTAAAGGAATTGGACTTCAGTCAAAATTGTCAAAATGACTCCAAACTTGCACCAAAGAATCCTGGTGCCATGGGGATGTTGTGTGTGAATTTGGGGCTTTTTGTGTGTTCCCTAGGCCAAGATATGGCCCATCCAAAAAAAAGTCAAAGTGGATAAGGGTCCCCCCTTACCTCCTCTGAAAAAAATGACCAAAATTTGAATTTTCTTTAAACTCATACCAATGAATCATCGTGCACCCCAGAGTGTGTGTGTGGATTTTTTGAGCTCTTAAGCTTCCTCCTTGTCCAAGATATGGGCTTTTAAAGGAATTGGATTTCAGTCAAAATTGTCAAAATGACTCCAAACTTGCACCAAAGAATCCTGGTGCCATGGGGATGTTGTGTGTGAATTTGGGGCTTTCTGTATGTTCCCTAGGCCAAGATATGGCCCATCCAAAAAAAAGTCAAAGGTGATAAGGGTCCCCCCTTACCTCCTCTGAAAAAATGACCAAAATTAAAATTTTCTTTAAACTCTAACCAATGAATCATCGTGCCCCCCAGAGTGTGTGTGTGGAATTTTTTGAGCTCTTTAGCTTCTTCCTTGTCCAAGATATGGGCTTTTAAAGGAATTGGACTTCAGTCAAAATTGTCAAAATGACTCCAAACTTGCACCAAAGAATCCTGGTGCCATGGGGATGTTGTGTGTGAATTTGGGGCTTTTTGTGTGTTCCCTAGGCCAAGATATGGCCCATCCAAAAAAAAGTCAAAGTGGATAAGGGTCCCCCCTTACCTCCTCTGAAAAAAATGACCAAAATTTAAATTTTCTTTAAACTCATACCAATGAATCATCGTGCACCCCAGAGTGTGTGTGTGGATTTTTTGAGCTTTTAAGATTCCTCCTTGTAAAGATATGGGCTTTTAAAGGAATTGGAATTGGGACAAAATTGTCAAAATGACTCCAAACTTGCACCAAAGAATCCTGGTGCCATGGGGATGTTTTGTGTGAATTTGGGGCTTTTTATGTGTTTCCTATGCCAAGATATGGCCCATCCAAAAAAAAGTCGAAGTGGATAAGGGTCCCCCCTTACCTCCTCTGAAAAAAATGACCAAAATTTATATTTTTTTAAACGCATATCAATGAATCATCGTGCCCCCCAGAGTGTGTTTGTGTATTTTTTGAGCACTTAAGCTTCCTCCTTGTCAAAGATATGGGCTTTTAAAGGAATTGAATTTCGGTCAAAATGTCAAAATGACTCCAAACTTGCACCAAAGAATCCTGGTGCCATGGGGATGTTGTGTGTGAATTTGGGGCTTTTTATGTGTTTCCTATGCCAAGATATGGCCCATCCAAAAAAAAGTCAAAGTGGATAAGGGTCCCCCCTTACCTCCTCTGAAAAAAATGACCAAAATTTAAATTTTCTTTAAACGCATACCAATGAATCATCGTGCACCCCAGAGTGTGAGTGTGGATTTTTTGAGCTCTTAAGCTTCCTCCTTGTCCAAGATATGGGCTGTAAAAGGAATTGGATTTCAGTCAAAATTGTCAAAATGACTCCAAACTTGCACCAAAGAATCCTGGTGCCATGGGGATGTTGTGTGTGAATTTGGGGCTTTTTGTGTGTTCCCTAGGCCAAGATATGGCCCATCCAAAAAAAAGTCAAAGTGGATAAGGGTCCCCCCTTACCTCCCCTGAAAAAAATGACCAAAATTTAAAAATTTCTTAAACTCATACCAATGAATCATCGTGCCCCCCAGAGTGTGTTTGTGTATTTTTTGAGCTCTTTAGCTTCTTCCTTGTCCAAGATATGGGCTTTTAAAGGAATTGAATTTCGGTCAAAATTGTCAAAATGACTCCAAACTTGCACCAAAGAATCCTGGTGCCATGGGGATGTTGTGTGTGAATTTGGGGCTTTTTATGTGTTTCCTATGCCAAGATATGGCCCATCCAAAATAAAGTCAAAGCGGATAAGGGTCCCCCCTTACCTCCTCTGAAAAAATGACCAAAATTTAAATTTTCTTTAAACTCATATCAATGAATCATCGTGCCCCCCAGAGTGTGTTTGTGTATTTTTTGAGCTCTTAAGCTTCCTCCTTGTCCAAGATATGGGCTTTTAAAGGAATTGAATTTCGGTCAAAATGTCCAAATGACTCCAAACTTGCACCAAAGAATCCTGGTGCCATGGGGATGTTGTGTGTGAATTTGGGGCTTTTTATGTGTTTCCTATGCCAAGATATGGCCCATCCAAAAAAAAGTCAAACTGGGTAAGGGTCCCCCCTTACATCCTCTGAAAAAAATGACCACAATTTTAATTTTTTTTAAACTCATACCAATGAATCATCGTGCCCCCCAGAGTGTGTTTGTGTATTTTTTGAGCTCTTTAGCTTCTTCCTTGTCCAAGATATGGGCTTTTAAAGGAATTGAATTTCGGTCAAAATTGTCAAAATGACTCCAAACTTGCACCAAAGAATCCTGGTGCCATGGGGATGTTGTGTGTGAATTTGGGGCTTTTTATTTGTTTCCTCGGCCAAGATATGGCCCATCCAAAATAAAGTCAAAGCGGATAAGGGTCCCCCCTTACCTCCTCTGAAAAAATGACCAAAATTTAAATTTTCTTTAAACTCATACCAATGAATCATCGTGCCCCCCAGAGTGTGTTTGTGAATTTTTTGAGCTATTTAGCTTCTTCCTTGTCCAAGATATGGGCTTTTAAAGGAATTGAATTTTGGTCAAAATTGTCAAAATGACTCCAAACTTGCACCAAAGAATCCTGGTGCCATGGGGATGTTTTGTGTGAATTTGGGGCTTGTTGTGTGTTTCCTAGGCAAAGATATGGCCCATCCAAAAAATAGTCAAAGTGGATAAGGGTCCCCCCTTACCTCCTCTGAAAAAAATGACCAAAGTTTAAATTTTCTTTAAACTCATAACAATGAATCATTGTGCCCCCCAGAGTGTGTGTGTGGATTTTTTGAGCTCTTTAGCTTCTTCCTTGTCCAAGATATGGCTTTTAAAGGAATTGGATTTTGGTCAAAATTGTCAAAATGACTCAAAACTTGTACCAAAGAATCCCGGTGCCATGGGGATGTTGTGTGTGAATTTGGGGCTTTTTATGTGTTTCCTATGCCAAGATATGGCCCATCCAAAATGAAGTCAAAGTGGATAAGGGTCCCCCCTTACCTCCTCTGAAAAAAATGACCAAAATTTATATTTCTTTAAACGCATATCAATGAATCATCGTGCCCCTCAGAGTGTGTTTGTGTATTTTTTGAGCTCTTAAGCTTCCTCCTTGTCCAAGATATGGGCTTTTAAAGGAATTGGATTTCAGTCAAAATTGTCAAAATGACTCCAAACTTGTACCAAAGAATCCTGGTGCCACGGAGATGTTGTGTGTGAATTTGGGGCTTGTTGTGTGTTTCCTAGGCCAAGATATGGCCCATCCAAAAAAAAGTCAAAGTGGATAAGGGTCCCCCCTTACCTCCTCTGAAAACAATTACCAAAATTTAAATTTTCTTTAAACTCATACCAATGAATCATCGTGCCCCCCAGAGTGTGTTTGTGTATTTTTTTTAGCTCTTTAGCTTCTTCCTTGTCCAAGATATGGGCTTTTTAAGGAATTGGAAATGGGACAAAATTGTCAAAATGACTCCAAACTTGCACCAAAGAATCCTGGAGCCATGGGGATGTTGTGTGTGAATTTGGGGCTTTTTATGTGTTTCCTATGCCAAGATATGGCCCATCCAAAAAAAAGTCAAAGTGGATAAGGGTCCCCCCTTACCTCCTCTGAAAAAAATGACCAAAATTTATATTTCTTCAAACGCATATCAATGAATCATCGTGCCCCCCAGAGTGTGTTTGTGTATTTTTTGAGCTCTTAAGCTTCCTCCTTGTCCAAGATATGGGCTTTTAAAGGAATTGAATTTCGGTCAAAATTGTCAAAATGACTCCAAACTTGCACCAAAGAATCCTGGTGCCATGGGGATGTTGTGTGTGAATTTGGGGCTTTTTATGTGTTTCCTATGCCAAGATATGGCCCATCCAAAAAAAAGTCAAAGTGGATAAGGGTCCCCCCTTACGTCCTCTGAAAAAAATGACCAAAGTTTAAATTTTCCTTAAACTCATACCAATGAATCATCGTGCCCCCCAGAGTGTGTGTGTGGATTTTTTGAGCTCTTTAGCTTCTTCCTTGTCCAAGATATGGGCTTTTAAAGGAATTGGATTTCAGTCAAAATTGTCAAAATGACTCCAAACTTGCACCAAAGAATCCTGGTGCCATGGGGATGTTGTGTGTGAATTTGCGGCTTTTTATGTGTTTTCTATGCCAAGATTTGGCCCATCCAAAAAAAAGTCAAAGTGGATAAGGGTCCCCCCTTACCTCCTCTGAAAAAAATGACCAAAATTTAAATTTTCTTTAAACTCATACCAATAAATCATAGTGCCCCCCAGAGTGTGTTTGTGTATTTTTTGAGCTCTTAAGTTTCTTCCTTGTCCAAGATATGGGCTTTTTAAGGAATTGGATTTCGGTCATAATTGTCAAAATGACTCCAACCTTGTACAAAAGAATTCTGGTGCCATGGGGATGTTGTGTGTGAATTTGGGGCTTGTTGTGTGTTTCCTAGGCCAAGATATGGCCCATCCATAAAAAAGTCAAAGTGGATAAGGGTCCCCCCTTACCTCCTCTGAAAAAAATTACCAAAATTTAAATTTTCTTTAAACTCATACCGATGAATCATCGTGCCCCCCAGAGTGTGTTTGTGGATTTTTTGAGCTCTTTAGCTTCTTCCTTGTCCAAGATATGGGCTTTTAAAGGAATTGGATTTCAGTCAAAATTGTCAAAATGACTCCAAACTTGTACCAAAGAATCCTGGTGCCACGGAGATGTTGTGTGTGAATTTGGGGCTTGTTGTGTGTTTCCTAGGCCAAGATATGGCCCATCCAAAAAAAAGTCAAAGTGGATAAGGGTCCCCCCTTACCTCCTCTGAAAACAATTACCAAAATTTAAATTTTCTTTAAACTCATACCAATGAATCATCGTGCCCCCCAGAGTGTGTGTGTGGATTTTTTGACCTCTTTAGCATCTTCCTTGTCCAATATATGGGCTTTTGAAGGAATTGGAGTTCAGTCAAAATTGTCAAAATGACTCCAAACTAGTACAAAAGAATCCTGGTGCCATGGGGATGTTGTGTGTGAATTTGGGGCTTTTTGTGTGTTCCCTAGGCCAAGATATTGCCCATCCAAAAAAAAGTCAAAGTGGATAAGGGTCCCCCCTTAAGTCCTCTGAAAAAAATGACCAAAATTTAAATTTTCTTTAAACTCATACCAATGAATCATCGTGCCCCCCAGAGTGTGTGTGTGGATTTTTTGAGCTCTTTAGCTTCTTCCTTGTCCAAGATATGGGCTTTTGAAGGAATTGGATTTCGGTCAAAATTGTCAAAATGACTCCAAACTTGCACCAAAGAATCCTGGTGCCATGGGGATGTTGTGTGTGAATTTGGGGCTTGTTGTGTGTTTCCTAGGCCAAGATATGGCCCATCCAAAAAAAAGTCAAAGTGGATAAGGGTCCCCCCTTACCTCCTCTAAAAAAAATTACCAACATTTTAATTTTTTTTAATCTCATACCAATGAATCACTGGCCCCCCAGAGTGTGTGTGTGGATTTTTTGAGCTCTTTAGCTTCTTCCTTGTCCAAGATATGGGCTTTTAAAGGAATTGGATTTCAGTCAAAATTGTCAAAATGACTCCAAACTTGTACCAAAGAATCCTGGTGCCACGGAGATGTTGTGTGTGAATTTGGGGCTTGTTGTGTGTTTCCTAGGCCAAGATATGGCCCATCCAAAAAAAAGTCAAAGTGGATAAGGGTCCCCCCTTACCTCCTCTGAAAACAATTACCAAAATTTAAATTTTCTTTAAACTCATACCAATGAATCATCGTGCCCCCCAGAGTGTGTGTGTGGATTTTTTGACCTCTTTAGCATCTTCCTTGTCCAATATATGGGCTTTTGAAGGAATTGGAGTTCAGTCAAAATTGTCAAAATGACTCCAAACTAGTACAAAAGAATCCTGGTGCCATGGGGATGTTGTGTGTGAATTTGGGGCTTTTTGTGTGTTCCCTAGGCCAAGATATTGCCCATCCAAAAAAAAGTCAAAGTGGATAAGGGTCCCCCCTTAAGTCCTCTGAAAAAAATGACCAAAATTTAAATTTTCTTTAAACTCATACCAATGAATCATCGTGCCCCCCAGAGTGTGTTTGTGAATTTTTTGAGCTATTTAGCTTCTTCCTTGTCCAAGATATGGGCTTTTAAAGGAATTGAATTTTGGTCAAAATTGTCAAAATGACTCCAAACTTGCACCAAAGAATCCTGGTGCCATGGGGATGTTTTGTGTGAATTTGGGGCTTGTTGTGTGTTTCCTAGGCAAAGATATGGCCCATCCAAAAAATAGTCAAAGTGGATAAGGGTCCCCCCTTACCTCCTCTGAAAAAAATGACCAAAGTTTAAATTTTCTTTAAACTCATAACAATGAATCATTGTGCCCCCCAGAGTGTGTGTGTGGATTTTTTGAGCTCTTTAGCTTCTTCCTTGTCCAAGATATGGCTTTTAAAGGAATTGGATTTTGGTCAAAATTGTCAAAATGACTCAAAACTTGTACCAAAGAATCCCGGTGCCATGGGGATGTTGTGTGTGAATTTGGGGCTTTTTATGTGTTTCCTATGCCAAGATATGGCCCATCCAAAATAAAGTCAAAGTGGATAAGGGTCCCCCCTTACCTCCTCTGAAAAAAATGACCAAAATTTATATTTCTTTAAACGCATATCAATGAATCATCGTGCCCCTCAGAGTGTGTTTGTGTATTTTTTGAGCTCTTAAGCTTCCTCCTTGTCCAAGATATGGGCTTTTAAAGGAATTGGATTTCAGTCAAAATTGTCAAAATGACTCCAAACTTGTACCAAAGAATCCTGGTGCCACGGAGATGTTGTGTGTGAATTTGGGGCTTGTTGTGTGTTTCCTAGGCCAAGATATGGCCCATCCAAAAAAAAGTCAAAGTGGATAAGGGTCCCCCCTTACCTCCTCTGAAAACAATTACCAAAATTTAAATTTTCTTTAAACTCATACCAATGAATCATCGTGCCCCCCAGAGTGTGTTTGTGTATTTTTTTTAGCTCTTTAGCTTCTTCCTTGTCCAAGATATGGGCTTTTTAAGGAATTGGAAATGGGACAAAATTGTCAAAATGACTCCAAACTTGCACCAAAGAATCCTGGAGCCATGGGGATGTTGTGTGTGAATTTGGGGCTTTTTATGTGTTTCCTATGCCAAGATATGGCCCATCCAAAAAAAAGTCAAAGTGGATAAGGGTCCCCCCTTACCTCCTCTGAAAAAAATGACCAAAATTTATATTTCTTCAAACGCATATCAATGAATCATCGTGCCCCCCAGAGTGTGTTTGTGTATTTTTTGAGCTCTTAAGCTTCCTCCTTGTCCAAGATATGGGCTTTTAAAGGAATTGAATTTCGGTCAAAATTGTCAAAATGACTCCAAACTTGCACCAAAGAATCCTGGTGCCATGGGGATGTTGTGTGTGAATTTGGGGCTTTTTATGTGTTTCCTATGCCAAGATATGGCCCATCCAAAAAAAAGTCAAAGTGGATAAGGGTCCCCCCTTACGTCCTCTGAAAAAAATGACCAAAGTTTAAATTTTCCTTAAACTCATACCAATGAATCATCGTGCCCCCCAGAGTGTGTGTGTGGATTTTTTGAGCTCTTTAGCTTCTTCCTTGTCCAAGATATGGGCTTTTAAAGGAATTGGATTTCAGTCAAAATTGTCAAAATGACTCCAAACTTGCACCAAAGAATCCTGGTGCCATGGGGATGTTGTGTGTGAATTTGCGGCTTTTTATGTGTTTTCTATGCCAAGATTTGGCCCATCCAAAAAAAAGTCAAAGTGGATAAGGGTCCCCCCTTACCTCCTCTGAAAAAAATGACCAAAATTTAAATTTTCTTTAAACTCATACCAATAAATCATAGTGCCCCCCAGAGTGTGTTTGTGTATTTTTTGAGCTCTTAAGTTTCTTCCTTGTCCAAGATATGGGCTTTTTAAGGAATTGGATTTCGGTCATAATTGTCAAAATGACTCCAACCTTGTACAAAAGAATTCTGGTGCCATGGGGATGTTGTGTGTGAATTTGGGGCTTGTTGTGTGTTTCCTAGGCCAAGATATGGCCCATCCATAAAAAAGTCAAAGTGGATAAGGGTCCCCCCTTACCTCCTCTGAAAAAAATTACCAAAATTTAAATTTTCTTTAAACTCATACCGATGAATCATCGTGCCCCCCAGAGTGTGTTTGTGGATTTTTTGAGCTCTTTAGCTTCTTCCTTGTCCAAGATATGGGCTTTTAAAGGAATTGGATTTCAGTCAAAATTGTCAAAATGACTCCAAACTTGTACCAAAGAATCCTGGTGCCACGGAGATGTTGTGTGTGAATTTGGGGCTTGTTGTGTGTTTCCTAGGCCAAGATATGGCCCATCCAAAAAAAAGTCAAAGTGGATAAGGGTCCCCCCTTACCTCCTCTGAAAACAATTACCAAAATTTAAATTTTCTTTAAACTCATACCAATGAATCATCGTGCCCCCCAGAGTGTGTGTGTGGATTTTTTGACCTCTTTAGCATCTTCCTTGTCCAATATATGGGCTTTTGAAGGAATTGGAGTTCAGTCAAAATTGTCAAAATGACTCCAAACTAGTACAAAAGAATCCTGGTGCCATGGGGATGTTGTGTGTGAATTTGGGGCTTTTTGTGTGTTCCCTAGGCCAAGATATTGCCCATCCAAAAAAAAGTCAAAGTGGATAAGGGTCCCCCCTTAAGTCCTCTGAAAAAAATGACCAAAATTTAAATTTTCTTTAAACTCATACCAATGAATCATCGTGCCCCCCAGAGTGTGTGTGTGGATTTTTTGAGCTCTTTAGCTTCTTCCTTGTCCAAGATATGGGCTTTTGAAGGAATTGGATTTCGGTCAAAATTGTCAAAATGACTCCAAACTTGCACCAAAGAATCCTGGTGCCATGGGGATGTTGTGTGTGAATTTGGGGCTTGTTGTGTGTTTCCTAGGCCAAGATATGGCCCATCCAAAAAAAAGTCAAAGTGGATAAGGGTCCCCCCTTACCTCCTCTAAAAAAAATTACCAACATTTTAATTTTTTTTAATCTCATACCAATGAATCACTGGCCCCCCAGAGTGTGTGTGTGGATTTTTTGAGCTCTTTAGCTTCTTCCTTGTCCAAGATATGGGCTTTTAAAGGAATTGGATTTCAGTCAAAATTGTCAAAATGACTCCAAACTTGTACCAAAGAATCCTGGTGCCACGGAGATGTTGTGTGTGAATTTGGGGCTTGTTGTGTGTTTCCTAGGCCAAGATATGGCCCATCCAAAAAAAAGTCAAAGTGGATAAGGGTCCCCCCTTACCTCCTCTGAAAACAATTACCAAAATTTAAATTTTCTTTAAACTCATACCAATGAATCATCGTGCCCCCCAGAGTGTGTGTGTGGATTTTTTGAGCTCTTTAGCTTCTTCCTTGTCCAAGATATGGGCTTTTGAAGGAATTGGATTTCGGTCAAAATTGTCAAAATGACTCCAAACTTGCACCAAAGAATCCTGGTGCCATGGGGATGTTGTGTGTGAATTTGGGGCTTGTTGTGTGTTTCCTAGGCCAAGATATGGCCCATCCAAAAAAAAGTCAAAGTGGATAAGGGTCCCCCCTTACCTCCTCTAAAAAAAATTACCAACTTTTTAATTTTTTTTAATCTCATACCAATGAATCACTGGCCCCCCAGAGTGTGTGTGTGGATTTTTTGAGCTCTTTAGCTTCTTCCTTGTCCAAGATATGGGCTTTTTAAGGAATTGGAAATGGGACAAAATTGTCAAAATGACTCCAAACTTGCACCAAAGAATCCTGGAGCCATGGGGATGTTGTGTGTGAATTTGGGGCTTTTTATGTGTTTCCTATGCCAAGATATGGCCCATCCAAAAAAAAGTCAAAGTGGATAAGGGTCCCCCCTTACCTCCTCTGAAAAAAATGACCAAAATTTATATTTCTTCAAACGCATATCAATGAATCATCGTGCCCCCCAGAGTGTGTTTGTGTATTTTTTGAGCTCTTAAGCTTCCTCCTTGTTCAAGATATGGGCTTTTAAAGGAATTGGATTTCGGTCAAAATTGTCAAAATGACTCCAAACTTGCACCAAAGAATCCTGGTGCCATGGGGATGTTGTGTGTGAATTTGGGGCTTTTTATGTGTTTCCTATGCCAAGATATGGCCCATCCAAAAAAAAGTCAAAGTGGATAAGGGTCCCCCCTTACGTCCTCTGAAAAAAATGACCAAAGTTTAAATTTTCCTTAAACTCATACCAATGAATCATCGTGCCCCCCAGAGTGTGTGTGTGGATTTTTTGAGCTCTTTAGCTTCTTCCTTGTCCAAGATATGGGCTTTTAAAGGAATTGGATTTCGGTCAAAATTGTCAAAATGACTCCAAACTTGCACCAAAGAATCCTGGTGCCATGGGGATGTTGTGTGTGAATTTGCGGCTTTTTATGTGTTTTCTATGCCAAGATTTGGCCCATCCAAAAAAAAGTCAAAGTGGATAAGGGTCCCCCCTTACCTCCTCTGAAAAAAATGACCAAAATTTAAATTTTCTTTAAACTCATACCAATAAATCATCGTGCCCCCCAGAGTGTGTTTGTGTATTTTTTGAGCTCTTTAGTTTCTTCCTTGTCCAAGATATGGGCTTTTTAAGGAATTGGATTTCGGTCAAAATTGTCAAAATGACTCCAAACTTGTACAAAAGAATTCTGGTGCCATGGGGATGTTGTGTGTGAATTTGGGGCTTGTTGTGTGTTTCCTAGGCCAAGATATGGCCCATCCAAAAAAAAGTCAAAGTGGATAAGGGTCCCCCCTTACCTCCTCATAAAAAAATGACCAAAATTTAAATTTTCTTTAAACGCATACCAATGAATCATCGTGCACCCCAGAGTGTGTGTGTGGATTTTTTGAGCTCTTTAGCTTCTTCCTTGTCCAAGATATGGGCTTTTAAAGGAATTGGATTTCGGTCAAAATTGTCAAAATGACTCCAAACTTGCACCAAAGAATCCTGGTGCCATGGGGATGTTGTGTGTGAATTTGCGGCTTTTTATGTGTTTTCTATGCCAAGATTTGGCCCATCCAAAAAAAAGTCAAAGTGGATAAGGGTCCCCCCTTACCTCCTCTGAAAAAAATGACCAAAATTTAAATTTTCTTTAAACTCATACCAATAAATCATCGTGCCCCCCAGAGTGTGTTTGTGTATTTTTTGAGCTCTTTAGTTTCTTCCTTGTCCAAGATATGGGCTTTTAAAGGAATTGGATTTCAGTCAAAATTGTCAAAATGACTCCAAACTTGCACCAAAGAATCCTGGTGCCATGGGGATGTTGTGTGTGAATTTTGGGCTTTTTGTGTGTTCCCTAGGCCAAGATATGGCCCATCCAAAAAAAAGTCAAAGTGGATAAGGGTCCCCCCTTACCTCCTCATAAAAAAATGACCAAAATTCAAATTTTCTTTAAACGCATACCAATGAATCATCGTGCACCCCAGAGTGTGTGTGTGGATTTTTTGAGCTCTTTAGCTTCTTCCTTGTCCAAGATATGGGCTTTTTAAGGAATTGGAATTTGGACAAAATTGTCAAAATGACTCCAAACTTGCACCAAAGAATCCTGGTGCCATGGGGATGTTTTGTGTGAATTTGGGGCTTTTTATGTGTTTCCTATGCCAAGATATGGCCCATCCAAAAAAAAGTCAAAGTGGATAAGGGTCCCCCCTTACCTCCTCTGAAAAAAATTACCAAAATTATAATTTTCTTTAAACTCATACCAATGAATCATCGTGCCCCCCAGAGTGTGTGTGGGTATTTTTTGAGCTCTTTAGTTTCTTCCTTGTCCAAGATTTGGGCTTTTAAAGGAATTGGATTTCAGTCAAAATTGCCAAAATGACTCCAAACGTGCACTAAAGAATCCTGGTGCCATGGGGATGTTGTGTGTGAATTTGGGGCTTTTTGTGTGTTCCCTAGGCCAAGATATGGCCCATCCAAAAAAGAGTCAAAGTTCCCCCCTTACCTCCTCTGAAAAAAATGACCAAAATTTAAATTTTCTTTAAACTCATACCAATGAATCACTGGCCCCCCAGAGTGTGTGTGTGGATTTTTTGAGCTCTTTAGCTTCTTCCTTGTCCAAGATATGGGCTTTTTAAGGAATTGGAAATGGGACAAAATTGTCAAAATGACTCCAAACTTGCACCAAAGAATCCTGGAGCCATGGGGATGTTGTGTGTGAATTTGGGGCTTTTTATGTGTTTCCTATGCCAAGATATGGCCCATCCAAAAAAAAGTCAAAGTGGATAAGGGTCCCCCCTTACCTCCTCTGAAAAAAATGACCAAAATTTATATTTCTTCAAACGCATATCAATGAATCATCGTGCCCCCCAGAGTGTGTTTGTGTATTTTTTGAGCTCTTAAGCTTCCTCCTTGTCCAAGATATGGGCTTTTAAAGGAATTGGATTTCGGTCAAAATTGTCAAAATGACTCCAAACTTGCACCAAAGAATCCTGGTGCCATGGGGATGTTGTGTGTGAATTTGGGGCTTTTTATGTGTTTCCTAGGCCAAGATATGGCTCATCCAAAAAAAAGTCAAAGTGGATAAGGGTCCCCCCTTACGTCCTCTGAAAAAAATGACCAAAGTTTAAATTTTCCTTAAACTCATACCAATGAATCATCGTGCCCCCCAGAGTGTGTGTGTGGATTTTTTGAGCTCTTTAGCTTCTTCCTTGTCCAAGATATGGGCTTTTAAAGGAATTGGATTTCTGTCAAAATTGTCAAAATGACTCCAAACTTGCACCAAAGAATCCTGGTGCCATGGGGATGTTGTGTGTGAATTTGCGGCTTTTTATGTGTTTTCTATGCCAAGATTTGGCCCATCCAAAAAAAAGTCAAAGTGGATAAGGGTCCCCCCTTACCTCCTCTGAAAAAAATGACCAAAATTTAAATTTTCTTTAAACTCATACCAATAAATCATCGTGCCCCCCAGAGTGTGTTTGTGTATTTTTTGAGCTCTTTAGTTTCTTCCTTGTCCAAGATATGGGCTTTTTAAGGAATTGGATTTCGGTCGAAATTGTCAAAATGACTCCAAACTTGTACAAAAGAATTCTGGTGCCATGGGGATGTTGTGTGTGAATTTGGGGCTTGTTGTGTGTTTCCTAGGCCAAGATATGGCCCATCCAAAAAAAAGTCAAAGTGGATAAGGGTCCCCCCTTACCTCCTCATAAAAAAATGACCAAAATTTAAATTTTCTTTAAACGCATACCAATGAATCATCATGCACCCCAGAGTGTGTGTGTGGATTTTTTGAGCTCTTTAGCTTCTTCCTTGTCCAAGATATGGGCTTTTTAAGGAATTGGAATTTGGACAGAATTGTCAAAATGACTCCAAACTTGCACCAAAGAATCCTGGTGCCATGGGGATGTTGTGTGTGAATTTGGGGCTTTTTATGTGTTTCCTATGCCAAGATATGGCCCATCCAAAAAAAAGTCAAAGTGGATAAGGGTCCCCCCTTACCTCCTCTGAAAAAAATGACCAAAATTTTAATTTTTTTTAAACTCTTACCAATGAATCATCGTGCCCCCCAGAGTGTGTTTGTGTATTTTTTTTAGCTCTTAAGCTTCTTCCTTGTCCAAGATATGGGCTTTTTAAGGAATTGGAATTTGGACTAAGTTGTCAAAATGACTCCAAACTTGCACCAAAGAATCCTGGTGCCATGGGGATGTTGTGTGTGAATTTGGGGCTTTTTATGTGTTTCCTAGGCCAAGATATGGCTCATCCAAAAAAAAGTCAAAGTGGATAAGGGTCCCCCCTTACGTCCTCTGAAAAAAATGACCAAAGTTTAAATTTTCCTTAAACTCATACCAATGAATCATCGTGCCCCCCAGAGTGTGTGTGTGGATTTTTTGAGCTCTTTAGCTTCTTCCTTGTCCAAGATATGGGCTTTTAAAGGAATTGGATTTCGGTCAAAATTGTCAAAATGACTCCAAACTTGCACCAAAGAATCCTGGTGCCATGGGGATGTTGTGTGTGAATTTGCGGCTTTTTATGTGTTTTCTATGCCAAGATTTGGCCCATCCAAAAAAAAGTCAAAGTGGATAAGGGTCCCCCCTTACCTCCTCTGAAAAAAATGACCAAAATTTAAATTTTCTTTAAACTCATACCAATAAATCATCGTGCCCCCCAGAGTGTGTTTGTGTATTTTTTGAGCTCTTTAGTTTCTTCCTTGTCCAAGATATGGGCTTTTTAAGGAATTGGATTTCGGTCGAAATTGTCAAAATGACTCCAAACTTGTACAAAAGAATTCTGGTGCCATGGGGATGTTGTGTGTGAATTTGGGGCTTGTTGTGTGTTTCCTAGGCCAAGATATGGCCCATCCAAAAAAAAGTCAAAGTGGATAAGGGTCCCCCCTTACCTCCTCATAAAAAAATGACCAAAATTTAAATTTTCTTTAAACGCATACCAATGAATCATCATGCACCCCAGAGTGTGTGTGTGGATTTTTTGAGCTCTTTAGCTTCTTCCTTGTCCAAGATATGGGCTTTTTAAGGAATTGGAATTTGGACAGAATTGTCAAAATGACTCCAAACTTGCACCAAAGAATCCTGGTGCCATGGGGATGTTGTGTGTGAATTTGGGGCTTTTATGTGTTTCCTATGCCAAGATATGGCCCATCCAAAAAAAAGTCAAAGTGGATAAGGGTCCCCCCTTACCTCCTCTGAAAAAAATGACCAAAATTTTAATTTTTTTTAAACTCTTACCAATGAATCATCGTGCCCCCCCGAGTGTGTTTGTGTATTTTTTTTTAGCTCTTAAGCTTCTTCCTTGTCCAAGATATGGGCTTTTTAAGGAATTGGAATTTGGACTAAGTTGTCAAAATGACTCCAAACATGCACCAAAGAATCCTGGTGCCATGGGGATGTTTTGTGTGAATTTGGGGCTTTTTGTGTGTTCCCTAGGCCAAGATATGGCCCATCCAAAAAAAAAATCAAAGTGGATAAGGGTCCCCCCTTCCCTCCTCTGAAAAAAATGACCAAAATTTTAATTTTCTTTAAACTCATACCAATGAATCATCGTGCCCCCCAGAGTGTGTTTGGGGAGTTTTTGAGCTCTTAAGCTTCTTCCTTGTCCAAGATATGGGCTTTTAAAGGAATTGGATTTCAGTCAAAATTGTCAAAATGACTCCAAACTTGCACCAAAGAATCCTGGTGCCATGGGGATGTTGTGTGTGAATTTGGGGCTTTTTATGTGTTTCCTATGCCAAGATATGGCCCATCCAAAAAAAAGTCAAAGTGGATAAGGGTCCCCCCTTACCTCCTCTGAAAAAAATGACCAAAATTTAAATTTTCTTTAAACGCATACCAATGAATCATCGTGCAACCCAGACTGTGTGTGTGGATTTTTGAGCTCTTAAGCTTCCTCCTTGTCCAAGATATGGGCTTTTTAAGGAATTGGATTTCGGTCAAAATTGTCAAAATGACTCCAAACTTGCACCAAAGAATCCTGGTGCTATGGGGATGTTGTGTATGAATTTGGGGCTTGTTGTGTGTTTCCTAGGCCAAGATATGGCCCATCCAAAAAAAAGTCAAAGTGGATAAGGGTCCCCCCTTACCTCCTCTGAAAAAGAAGACCAAAATTTAAATTTTCTTTAAGCTCATACCAATGAATCATCATGGCCCCCAGAGTGTGTGTGTGGATTTTTTGAGCTCTTTAGCTTCCTCCTTGTCCAAGATTTGGGCTTTTAAAGGAATTGGATATCGGGCCAAAATTGTCAAAATGTCTCCAAACTTGCACCAAAGAATCCTGGTGCCATGGGGATGTTGTGTGTGAATTTGGGGCTTTTTGTGTGTTCCCTAGGCAAAGATATGGCCCATCCAAAAAAAAGTCAAAGTGGATAAGGGTCCCCCCTTACCTCCCCTGAAAAAATGACCAAAATTTAAATTTTCTTTAAACTCATACCAATGAATCATCGTGCCCCCCAGAGTGTGTGTGTGTATTTTTTGAGCTCTTTAGCTTCTTCCTTGTCCAAGATATGGGCTTTTTAAGGAATTGGATTTCGGTCAAAATTGTCAAATTGACTCCAAACTTGCACCAAAGAATCCTGGTGCCATGGGGATGTTGTGTATGAATTTGGGGCTTGTTGTGTGTGTCCTAGGCCAAGATATGGCCCATCCAAAAAAAAGTCAATGTGGATAAGGGTCCCCCCTTACCTCCTCTGAAAAAATGACCACAATTTAAATTTTCTTTAAACTCATACCAATGAATAATCGTGCCCCCCAGAGTGCGTGTGTGGATTTTTTGAGCTCTTTAGCTTCCTCCTTGTCCAAGATTTGGGCTTTTAAAGGAATTGGATTTCGGGCCAAAATTGTCAAAATGTCTCCAAACTTGCACCAAAGTAGCCTGGTGCCATGGGGATGTTATGTGTGAATTTGGGGCTTTTTGTGTGTTCCCTAGGCCAAGATATGGCCCATCCAAAAAAAAGTCAAAGCGAATAAGGGTCCCCCCTTACCTCCTCTGAAAAAATGACCAACATTTTAATTTTCTTGAAACTCATACCAATGAATCATCGTGCCCCCCAGAGTGTGTGTGGGGATTTTTTGAGCTCTTTAGCTTCTTCCTTGTCCAAGATTTGGGCTTTTAAAGGAATTGGAAGTTGGACAAAAATGTGAAAATGACTCCAAACTTGCACCAAAGAATCCTGGTGCCATGGGGATGTTGTGTGTGAATTTGGGGCTTTTGATGTGTTTCCTATGCCAAGATATGGCCCATCCAAAAAAAAGTCAAAGTGGATAAGGGTCCCCCCTTACCTCCTCTGACAAAAATGACCAAAATTTTAATTTTCTTGAAACTCATACCAATGAATCATCGTGCCCCCCAGAGTGTGTGTGTGTGTGTGTATTTTTTGAGCTCTTTAGCTTCTTCCTTGTCCAAGATATGGACTTTTAAAGGAATTGGAATTTGGACCAAAATTGTCAAAATGTCTCCAAACTTGCACCAAAGAATCCTGGTGCCATGGGGATATTGTGTGTGAATTTGGGGCTTTTTGTGTGTTCCCTAGGCCAAGATATGGCCCATCCAAAAAAAGTCAATGTGGATAAGGGTCCCCCCTTACCTCCTCTGAAAAAAATGACCAAAATTTAAATTTTCTTTAAACTCATACCAATGAATCATCGTGCCCCCCAGAGTGTGTGTGTGGATTTTTTGAGCTCTTTAGCTTCTTCCTTGTACATGATATGGGCTTTTAAAGAAATTGGATTTCAGTCAAAATTGTCAAAATGACTCCAAACTTGCACCAAAGAATCCTGGTGCCATGGGGATGTTGTGTGTGAATTTGGGGCTTTTTGTGTGTTCCCTAGGCAAAGATATGGCCCATCCAAAAAAAAGTAAAAGTGGATAAGGGTCCCCCCTTACCTCATCTGAAAAAAAAGACCAAAATTTAAATTTTCTTTAAACTCATACCAATGAATCATCATGCCCCCCAGAGTGTGTGTGTGGATTTTTTGAGCTCTTTAGCATCTTCCTTGTCCAAGATATGGACTTTTAAAGGACTTGGAATTTGGACCAAAATTGTCAAAATGTCTCCAAACTTGCACCAAAAAATCCTGGTGCCATGGGGATATTGTTAGTGAATTTGGGGCTTTTTGTGTGTTCCCTAGGCAAAGATATGGCCCATCCAAAAAAAAGTCAAAGTGGATAAGGGTCCCCCCTTACCTCCTCTGAAAAAATGACCAATATTTAAATTTTCTTTAAACTCATACCAATGAATAATCGTGCCCCCCAGAGTGTGTGTGTGGATTTTTTGAGCTCTTTAGCTTCTTCCTTGTCCAAGATATGGGCTTTTTAAGGAATTGGATTACGGTCAAAATTGTCCAAATGTCTCCAAACTTGCACCAAAGAATCCTGGTGCCATGGGGATGTTGTGTGTGAATTTGGGGCTTTTTGTGTGTTTCCTAGGCCAAGATATGGCCCATCCAAAAAAAGTCAAAGTGGATAAGGGTCCCCCCTTACCTCCTCTGAAAAAAATGACCAAAATTTAAATTTTCTTTAAACTCATACCAATGAATCATCGTGCCCCCCAGCGTGTGTGTGTGGATTTTTTGAGCTCTTTAGCTTCTTCCTTGTCCAAGATATGGACTTTTAAAGGAATTGGAATTTGGACCAAAATTGTCAAAATGTCTCCAAACTTGCACCAAAGAATCCTGGTGCCATGGGGATGTTGTGTGTGAATTTGGGGCTTTTTGTGTGTTCCCTAGGCAAAGATATGGCCCATCCAAAAAAAAGTCAAAGTGGATAAGGGTCCCCCCTTACCTCCTCTGAAAAAATGACCAAAATTTAAATTTTCTTTAAACTCATACCAATGAATAATCGTGCCCCCCAGAGTGTGTGTGTGGATTTTTTGAGCTCTTTAGCTTCTTCCTTGTCCAAGATATGGGCTTTTTAAGGAATTGGATTACGGTCAAAATTGTCCAAATGTCTCCAAACTTGCACCAAAGAATCCTGGTGCCATGGGGATGTTGTGTGTGAATTTGGGGCTTTTTGTGTGTTTCCTAGGCCAAGATATGGCCCATCCTAAAAAAGTCAAAGTGGATAAGGGTCCCCCCTTACCTCCTCTGAAAAAAATGACCAAAATTTAAATTTTCTTCAAACTCATACCAATGAATCATCGTGCCCCCCAGAGTGTGTGTGTGGATTTTTTGAGCTCTTTAGCTTCTTCCTTGTACATGATATGGGCTTTAAAGAAATTGGATTTCAGTCAAAATTGTCAAAATGACTCCAAACTTGCACCAAAGAATCCTGGTGCCATGGGGATGTTGTGTGTGAATTTGGGGCTTTTTGTGTGTTCCCTAGGCAAAGATATGGCCCATCCAAAAAAAAGTAAAAATGGATAAGGGTCCCCCCTTACCTCATATGAAAAAAAAGACCAAAATTTTAATTTTCTTTAAACTCATACCAATGAATCATCATGCCCCCCAGAGTGTGTGTGTGGATTTTTTGAGCTCTTTAGCTTCTTCCTTGTCCAAGATATGGACTTTTAAAGGAATTGAAATTTGGACCAAAATTGTCAAAATGTCTCCAAACTTGCACCAAAGAATCCTGGTGCCATGGGGATGTTGTGTGTGAATTTGGGGCTTTTTGTGTGTTCTCTAGGCAAAGATATGGCCCATCCAAAAAAAAGTCAAAGTGGATAAGGGTCCCCCCTTACCCCCTCTGAAAAAATGACCAAAATTTAAATTTTCTTTAAACTCATACCAATGAATAATCGTGCCCCCCAGAGTGTGTGTGGGGATTTTTTGAGCTCTTTAGCTTCTTCCTTGTCCAAGATTTGGGCTTTTAAAGAAATTGGATTTCAGTCAAAATTGTCAAAATGACTCCAAACTTGCACCAAAGAATCCTGGTGCCATGGGGATGTTGTGTGTGAATTTGGGGCTTTTTGTGTGTTCCCTAGGCAAAGATATGGCCCATCCAAAAAAAAGTCAAAGTGGATAAGGGTCCCCCCTTACCTTATCTGAAAAAAAAGACCAAAATTTTAATTTTCTTTAAACTCATACCAATGAATCATCATGCCCCCCAGAGTGTGTGTGTGGATTTTTTGAGCTCTTTAGCTTCTTCCTTGTCCAAGATATGGACTTTTAAAGGAATTGAAATTTGGACCAAAATTGTCAAAATGTCTCCAAACTTGCACCAAAGAATCCTGGTGCCATGGGGATGTTGTGTGTGAATTTGGGGCTTTTTGTGTGTTCCCTAGGCAAAGATATGGCCCATCCAAAAAAAAGTCAAAGTGGATAAGGGTCCCCCCTTACCTCATCTGAAAAAAAAGACCAAAATTTTAATTTTCTTTAAACTCATACTTATGAATCATCATGCCCCCCAGAGTGTGTGTGTGGATTTTTTGAGCTCTTTAGCTTCTTCCTTGTCCAAGATATGGACTTTTAAAGGAATTGAAATTTGGACCAAAATTGTCAAAATGTCTCCAAACTTGCACCAAAGAATCCTGGTGCCATGGGGATGTTGTGTGTGAATTTGGGGCTTTTTGTGTGTTCCCTAGGCAAAGATATGGCCCATCCAAAAAAAAGTCAAAGTGGATAAGGGTCCCCCCTTACCTCCTCTGAAAAAAATGACCAAAATTAAAATTTTCTTTAAACTCATACCCATGAATCATCGTGCCCCCCAAAATGTGAGTGTGGATTTTTTGAGCTCTTTAGCTTCTTCCTTGTACATGATATGGGCTTTTAAAGAAATTGGATTTCAGTCAAAATTGTCAAAATGACTCCAAACTTGCACCAAAGAATCCTGGTGCCATGGGGATGTTGTGTGTGAATTTGGGGCTTTTTGTGTGTTCCCTAGGCCAAGATATGGCCCATTCAAAAAAAAGTCAAAGTGGATAAGGGTCCCCCCTTACCTCCTCTGACAAAAATGACCAAAATTTAAATTTTCTTGAAACTCATACCAATGAATCATCGTGCCCCCCAGAGTGTGTGTGTGTATTTTTTGAGCTCTTTAGCTTCTTCCTTGTCCAAGATATGGGCTTTTAAAGGAATTGGATTTCGGTCAAAATTGTCAAAATGACTCCAAACTTGTACCAAAGAATCCTGGTGCCATGGGGATTTTGTGTGTGAATTTGGGGCTTTTTCTCTGTTCCCTAGGCCAAGATATGGCCCATCCAAAAAAAAGTCAAAGTGGATAAGGGTCCCCCCTTACCTCCTCTGAAAAAAATTACAAAAAATTTAAATTTTCTTTAAACTCATACCAATAAATCATCGTGCCCCCCAGAGTGTGTGTGTGGATTTTTTGAGCTCTTTAGCTTCTTCCTTGTCCAAGATTTGGGCTTTTAAAGGAATTGGAATTTGGACAAAAATGTCAAAATGACTCCAAACTTGCACCAAAGAATCCTGGTGCCATGGGGATGTTGTGTGTGAATTTGGGGCTTTTTGTGTGTTTCCTATGCCAAGACATGGCCCATCCAAAAAAAAGTCAAAGTGGATAAGGGTCCCCCCTTACCTCCTCTGACAAAAATGACCAAAATTTTAATTTTCTTGAAACTCATACCAATGAATCGTCGAGCCCCCCAGAGTGTGTGTGTGTGTATTTTTTGAGCTCTTTAGCTTCTTCCTTGTCAAACATATGGGCTTTTAAAGGTATTGGATTTCGGTCAAAATTGTCAAAATGACTCCAAACTTGCACCAAAGAATCCTGGTGCCATGGGGATGTTGTGTGTGAATTTGGGGCTTTTTGTGTGTTTCCTATGCCAAGATATTGCCCATCCAAAAAAAAGTCAAAGTGGATAAGGGTCCCCCCTTACCTCCTCTGTCAAAAATGACCAAAATTTTAATTTTCTTGAAACTCATACCGATGAATCATCGTGACCCCCAGAGTGTGTGTGTGTGTTTTTTGAGCTCTTTAGCTTCTTCCTGGTCAAAGATATGGGCTTTTAAAGGTATTGGATTTTGGTCATAATTGTCAAAATGACTCCAAACTTGCACCAAAGAATCCTGGTGCCATGGGGATGTTGTGTGTGAATTTGGGGCTTTTTCTCTGTTCCCTAGGCCAAGATATGGCCCATCCAAAAAAAAGTCAAAGTGGATAAGGGTCCCCCCTTACCTCCTCTGAAAAAAATTACAAAAAATTTAAATTTTCTTTAAACTCATACCAATAAATCATCGTGCCCCCCAGAGTGTGTGTGTGGATTTTTTGAGCTCTTTAGCTTCTTCCTTGTCCAAGATTTGGGCTTTTAAAGGAATTGGAATTTGGACAAAAATGTCAAAATGACTCCAAACTTGCACCAAAGAATCCTGGTGCCATGGGGATGTTGTGTGTGAATTTGGGGCTTTTTGTGTGTTCCCTAGGCCAAGATATGGCCCATCCAAAAAAAAGTCAAAGTGGATAAGGGTCCCCCCTTACCTCCTCTGAAAAAAATGACCAAAATTAAAATTTTCTTTAAACTCATACCAATGAATCATCGTGCCCCCCCAGAGTTTGTGTGTGGATTTTTTGAGCTCTTTAGTTTCTTTCTTGTCCAAGATATGGGCTTTTAAAGGAATTGGATTTCGGTCAAAATTGTCAAAATGACTCCAAACTTGTACCAAAGAATCCTGGTGCCATGGGGATTTTGTGTGTGAATTTGGGGCTTTTTGTGTGTTCCCTAGGCCAAGATATGGCCCATTCAAAAAAAAGTCAAAGTGGATAAGGGTCCCCCCTTACCTCCTCTGAAAAAAATGACCGAAATTTAAATTTTCTTGAAACTCATACCAATGAATCATCGTGCCCCCCAGAGTGTGTGTGGGGATTTTTTGAGCTCTTTAGCTTCTTCCTTGTCCAAGATTTGGGCTTTTAAAGGAATTGGAAGTTGGACAAAAATGTCAAAATGACTCCAAACTTGCACCAAAGAATCCTGGTGCCATGGGGATGTTGTGTGTGAATTTGGGGCTTTTTGTGTGTTCCCTAGGCCAAGATATGGCCCATCCAAAAAAAAGTCAAAGTGGATAAGGGTCCCCCCTTACCTCCTCTGAAAAAAATGACCAAAATTTTAATTTTCTTTAAACTCATACCCATGAATCTTCGTGCCCCTCAGAGTGTGTGTGTGGATTTTTTGAGCTCTTTAGCTTCTTCCTTGTCCAAGATTTGGGCTTTTAAAGGAATTGGAATTTGGACAAAAATGTCAAAATGACTCCAAACTTGCACCAAAGAATCCTGGTGCCATGGGGATGTTGTGTGTGAATTTGGGGCTTTGTATGTGTTTCCTATGCCAAGATATGGCCCATCCAAAAAAAAGTCAAAGTGGATAAGGGTCCCCCCTTACCTCCTCTGACAAAAATGACCAACATTTAAATTTTCTTGAAACTCATACCAATGAATCATCGTGCCCCCCAGAGTGTGTGTGTGTATTTTTTGAGCTCTTTAGCTTCTTCCTTGTCAAACATATGGGCTTTTAAAGGTATTGGATTTCGGTCAAAATTGTCAAAATGACTCCAAACTTGCACCAAAGAATCCTGGTGCCATGGGGATGTTGTGTGTGAATTTGGGGCTTTTTCTCTGTTCCCTAGGCCAAGATATGGCCCATCCAAAAAAAAGTCAAAGTGGATAAGGGTCCCCCCTTACCTCCTCTGAAAAAAATTACAAAAAATTTAAATTTTCTTTAAACTCATACCAATGAATCATCGTGCCCCCCAGAGTGTGTGTGTGGATTTTTTGAGCTCTTTAGCTTCTTCCTTGTCCAAGATTTGGGCTTTTAAAGGAATTGGAATTTGGACAAAAATGTCAAAATGACTCCAAACTTGCACCAAAGAATCCTGGTGCCATGGGGATGTTGTGTGTGAATTTGGGGCTTTTTGTGTGTTCCCTAGGCCAAGATATGGCCCATCCAAAAAAAAGTCAAAGTGGATAAGGGTCCCCCCTTACCTCCTCTGAAAAAAATGACCAAAATTAAAATTTTCTTTAAACTCATACCAATGAATCATCGTGCCCCCCCAGAGTTTGTGTGTGGATTTTTTGAGCTCTTTAGTTTCTTTCTTGTCCAAGATATGGGCTTTTAAAGGAATTGGATTTCGGTCAAAATTGTCAAAATGACTCCAAACTTGTACCAAAGAATCCTGGTGCAATGGGGATTTTGTGTGTGAATTTGGGGCTTTTTGTGTGTTCCCTAGGCCAAGATATGGCCCATTCAAAAAAAAGTCAAAGTGGATAAGGGTCCCCCCTTACCTCCTCTGAAAAAAATGACCAAAATTTAAATTTTCTTGAAACTCATACCAATGAATCATCGTGCCCCCCAGAGTGTGTGTGGGGATTTTTTGAGCTCTTTAGCTTCTTCCTTGTCCAAGATTTGGGCTTTTAAAGGAATTGGAAGTTGGACAAAAATGTCAAAATGACTCCAAACTTGCACCAAAGAATCCTGGTGCCATGGGGATGTTGTGTGTGAATTTGGGGCTTTTTGTGTGTTCCCTAGGCCAAGATATGGCCCATCCAAAAAAAAGTCAAAGTGGATAAGGGTCCCCCCTTACCTCCTCTGACAAAAATGACCAAAATTTTAATTTTCTTGAAACTCATACCAATGAATCATCGTGACCCCCAGAGTGTGTGTGTGTGTATTTTTTGAGCTCTTTAGCTTCTTCCTGGTCAAAGATATGGGCTTTTAAAGGTATTGGATTTCTGTCAAAATTGTCAAAATGACTCCAAACTTGCACCAAAGAATCCTGGTGCCATGGGGATGTTGTGTGTGAATTTGGACTTTTTGTGTGTTTCCTATGCCAAGATATTGCCCATCCAAAAAAAAGTCAAAGTGGATAAGGGTCCCCCCTTACCTCCTCTGAAAAAAATGACCAAAATTTTAATTTTCTTTAAACTCATACCCATGAATCTTCGTGCCCCTCAGAGTGTGTGTGTGGATTTTTTGAGCTCTTTAGCTTCTTCCTTGTCCAAGATTTGGGCTTTTAAAGGAATTGGAATTTGGACAAAAATGTCAAAATGACTCCAAACTTGCACCAAAGAATCCTGGTGCCATGGGGATGTTGTGTGTGAATTTGGGGCTTTGTATGTGTTTCCTATGCCAAGATATGGCCCATCCAAAAAAAAGTCAAAGTGGATAAGGGTCCCCCCTTACCTCCTCTGACAAAAATGACCAACATTTAAATTTTCTTGAAACTCATACCAATGAATCATCGTGCCCCCCAGAGTGTGTGTGTGTATTTTTTGAGCTCTTTAGCTTCTTCCTTGTCAAACATATGGGCTTTTAAAGGTATTGGATTTCGGTCAAAATTGTCAAAATGACTCCAAACTTGCACCAAAGAATCCTGGTGCCATGGGGATGTTGTGTGTGAATTTGGGGCTTTTTCTCTGTTCCCTAGGCCAAGATATGGCCCATCCAAAAAAAAGTCAAAGTGGATAAGGGTCCCCCCTTACCTCCTCTGAAAAAAATGACCAAAATTAAAATTTTCTTTAAACTCATACCAATGAATCATCGTGCCCCCCCAGAGTTTGTGTGTGGATTTTTTGAGCTCTTTAGTTTCTTTCTTGTCCAAGATATGGGCTTTTAAAGGAATTGGATTTCGGTCAAAATTGTCAAAATGACTCCAAACTTGTACCAAAGAATCCTGGTGCCATGGGGATTTTGTGTGTGAATTTGGGGCTTTTTGTGTGTTCCCTAGGCCAAGATATGGCCCATTCAAAAAAAAGTCAAAGTGGATAAGGGTCCCCCCTTACCTCCTCTGAAAAAAATGACCAAAATTTAAATTTTCTTGAAACTCATACCAATGAATCATCGTGCCCCCCAGAGTGTGTGTGGGGATTTTTTGAGCTCTTTAGCTTCTTCCTTGTCCAAGATTTAGGCTTTTAAAGGAATTGGAAGTTGGACAAAAATGTCAAAATGACTCCAAACTTGCACCAAAGAATCCTGGTGCCATGGGGATGTTGTGTGTGAATTTGGGGCTTTTTGTGTGTTCCCTAGGCCAAGATATGGCCCATCCAAAAAAAAGTCAAAGTGGATAAGGGTCCCCCCTTACCTCCTCTGACAAAAATGACCAAAATTTTAATTTTCTTGAAACTCATACCAATGAATCATCGTGCCCCCCAGAGTGTGTGTGTGGATTTTTTGAGCTCTTTAGCTTCTTCCTTGTCCAAGATTTGGGCTTTTAAAGGAATTGGAATTTGGACAAAAATGTCAAAATGACTCCAAACTTGCACCAAAGAATCCTGGTGCCATGGGGATGTTGTGTGTGAATTTGGGGCTTTTTGTGTGTTCCCTAGGCCAATATATGGCCCATCCAAAAAAAAGTCAAAGTGGATAAGGGTCCCCCCTTACCTCCTCTGAAAAAAATGACCAAAATTAAAATTTTCTTTAAACTCATACCAATGAATCATCGTGCCCCCCCAGAGTTTGTGTGTGGATTTTTTGAGCTCTTTAGTTTCTTTCTTGTCCAAGATATGGGCTTTTAAAGGAATTGGATTTCGGTCAAAATTGTCAAAATGACTCCAAACTTGTACCAAAGAATCCTGGTGCCATGGGGATTTTGTGTGTGAATTTGGGGCTTTTTGTGTGTTCCCTAGGCCAAGATATGGCCCATTCAAAAAAAGTCAAAGTGGATAAGGGTCCCCCCTTACCTCCTCTGAAAAAAATGACCAAAATTTAAATTTTCTTGAAACTCATACCAATGAATCATCGTGCCCCCCAGAGTGTGTGTGGGGATTTTTTGAGCTCTTTAGCTTCTTCCTTGTCCAAGATTTGGGCTTTTAAAGGAATTGGAAGTTGGACAAAAATGTCAAAATGACTCCAAACTTGCACCAAAGAATCCTGGTGCCATGGGGATGTTGTGTGTGAATTTGGGGCTTTTTGTGTGTTCCCTAGGCCAAGATATGGCCCATCCAAAAAAAAGTCAAAGTGGATAAGGGTCCCCCCTTACCTCCTCTGACAAAAATGACCAAAATTTTAATTTTCTTGAAACTCATACCAATGAATCATCGTGACCCCCAGAGTGTGTGTGTGTGTATTTTTTGAGCTCTTTAGCTTCTTCCTGGTCAAAGATATGGGCTTTTAAAGGTATTGGATTTCTGTCAAAATTGTCAAAATGACTCCAAACTTGCACCAAAGAATCCTGGTGCCATGGGGATGTTGTGTGTGAATTTGGACTTTTTGTGTGTTTCCTATGCCAAGATATGGCCCATCCAAAAAAAAGTCAAAGTGGATAAGGGTCCCCCCTTACCTCCTCTGAAAAAAATGACCAAAATTTTAATTTTCTTTAAACTCATACCAATGAATCTTCGTGCCCCTCAGAGTGTGTGTGTGGATTTTTTGAGCTCTTTAGCTTCTTCCTTGTCCAAGATTTGGGCTTTTAAAGGAATTGGAATTTGGACAAAAATGTCAAAATGACTCCAAACTTGCACCAAAGAATCCTGGTGCCATGGGGATGTTGTGTGTGAATTTGGGGCTTTGTATGTGTTTCCTATGCCAAGATATGGCCCATCCAAAAAAAAGTCAAAGTGGATAAGGGTCCCCCCTTACCTCCTCTGACAAAAATGACCAACATTTAAATTTTCTTGAAACTCATACCAATGAATCATCGTGCCCCCCAGAGTGTGTGTGTGTATTTTTTGAGCTCTTTAGCTTCTTCCTTGTCAAACATATGGGCTTTTAAAGGTATTGGATTTCGGTCAAAATTGTCAAAATGACTCCAAACTTGCACCAAAGAATCCTGGTGCCATGGGGATGTTGTGTGTGAATTTGGGGCTTTTTGTGTGTTCCCTAGGCCAAGATATGGCCCATCCAAAAAAAAGTCAAAGTGGATAAGGGTCCCCCCTTACCTCCTCTGAAAAAATGACGAAATTTTAAATTTTCTTGAAACTCATACCAATGAATCATTGTGCCCCCCAGAGTGTGTGTGGGGATTTTTTGAGCTCTTTAGCTTCTTCCTTGTCCAAGATTTGGGTTTTTAAAGGAATTGGATTTCAGTCAAAATTGTCAAAATGACTCCAAACTTGCACCAAAGAATCCTGGTGCCATGGGGATGTTGTGTGTGAATTTGGGGCTTTTTGTGTGTTCCCTAGGCCAAGATATGGCCCATCCAAAAAAAAGTCAAAGTGGATAAGGGTCCCCCCTTACCTCCTCTGAAAAAATGACCGAAATTTAAATTTTCTTTAAACTCATACCAATGAATCATCGTGCCCCCCAGAGTGTGTGTGGGGATTTTTTGAGCTCTTTAGCTTCTTCCTTGTCCAAGATTTGGGCTTTTAAAGAAATTGGATTTCAGTCAAAATTGTCAAAACGACTCCAAACTTGCACCAAAGAATCCTGGTGCAATGGGGATGTTGTGTGTGAATTTGGGGCTTTTTGTGTGTTCCCTAGGCCAAGATATGGCCCATTCAAAAAAAAGTCAAAGTGGATAAGGGTCCCCCCTTACCTCCTCTGAAAAAAATTACAAAAAATTTAAATTTTCTTTAAACTCATACCAATGAATCATCGTGCCCCCCAGCGTGTGTGTGTGGATTTTTTGAGCTCTTTAGCTTCTTCCTTGTCCAAGATTTGGGCTTTTAAAGGAATTGGAATTTGGACAAAAATGTCAAAATGACTCCAAACTTGTACCAAAGAATCCTGGTGCCATGGGGATTTTGTGTGTGAATTTGGGGCTTTTTGTGTGTTCCCTAGGCCAAGATATGGCCCATTCAAAAAAAAGTCAACGTGGATAAGGGTCCCCCCTAACCTCCTCTGATAAAAATTACCAAAATTTAAATTTTCTTGAAACTCATACCAATGAATCATCGTGCCCCCCAGAGTGTGTGTGGGGATTTTTTGAGCTCTTTAGCTTCTTCCTTGTCCAAGATTTGGGCTTTTAAAGGAATTGGAAGTTGGACAAAAATGTGAAAATGACTCCAAACTTGCACCAAAGAATCCTGGTGCCATGGGGATGTTGTGTGTGAATTTGGGGCTTTTTATGTGATTCCTATGCCAAGATATGGCCCATCCAAAAAAAAGTCAAAGTGGATAAGGGTCCCCCCTTACCTCCTCTGACAAAAATGACCTAAATTTTAATTTTCTTGAAACTCATACCAATGAATCATCGTGCCCCCCAGAGTGTGTGTGTGTGTATTTTTTGAGCTCTTTAGCTTCTTCCTTGTCAAACATATGGGCTTTTAAAGTTATTGGATTTCGGTCAAAATTGTCAAAATGACTCCAAACTTGCACCAAAGAATCCTGGTGCCATGGGGATGTTGTGTGTGAATTTGGGGCTTTTTGTGTGTTCCCTAGGCCAAGATATGGCCCATCCAAAAAAAAGTCAAAGTGGATAACCCTTACCTCCTCTGAAAAAATGACCAAAATTTAAATTTTCTTTAAACTCATACCAATGAATCATCGTGCCCCCCAAAATTTGTGTGGATTTTTTGAGGTCTTTAGCTTCTTCCTTGTCCAAGATATGGGCTTTTAAAGAAATTGGATTTCAGTCAAAATTGCCTAAATGACTCCAAATGTGCACCAAAGAATCCTGGTGCCATTTGGATGTTGTGTGTGAATTTGGGGCTTTTTGTGTGTTTCCTAGGCCAAGATATGGCCCATCCAAAAAAAAGTCAAAGTGGATAAAAAAAAGAGCAAAATTGAAATTTTCTTTAAACTCATGCCAATGAATCATCGTGCCCCCCAGAGTGTGTGTGTGGATTTTTTGAGCTCTTTAGCTTCTTCCTTGTCCAAGATATGGGCTTTTAAAGGAATTGGATTTCGCTCAAAATTGTCAAAATGACTCCAAACTTGCACCAAAGAATCCTGGTGCCATGGGGATGTTTTGTGTGAACTTGGGGCTTTTTATGTGTTTCCTATGCCAAGATATGGCCCATCCAAAAAAAAGTCAAAGTGGATAAGGGTCCCCCCTTACCTCCTCTGAATAAAATGACCAAAATTTAAATTTTCTTCAAACTCATACCAATGAATCATCGTGCCCCCCAAAATTTGTGTGGATTTTTTGAGCTCTTTAGCTTCTTCCTTGTCCAAGATATGGGCTTTTAAAGGAATTGGAATTTGGACAAAATTGTCAAAATGACTCCAAACTTGCACCAAACAATCCTGGTGCCATGGGGATGTTGTGTGTGAATTTGGGGCTTTTTGTGTGTTTCCTAGGCCAAGATATGGCCCATCCAAAAAAAAGTCAAAGTGGATAAGGGTCCCCCCTTACCTCCTCTGAAAAAAAGACCAAAATTTAAATTTTCTTTAAACACATACCAATGAATCATCGTGCCCCCCAAAAGTGTGTGCGGGGATTTTTTGAGGTCTTTAGCTTCTTCCTTGTCCAAGATATGGGCTTTTAAAGAAATTGGATTTCAGTCAAAATTGTCAAAATGACTCCAAACTTGCACCAAAGAATCCTGGTGCCATGGGGATGTTGTGTGTGAATTTGGGTCTTTTTGTGTGTTCCCTAGGCCAAGATATGGCCCATCCAAAAAAAAGTCAAAGTGGATAAGGGTCCCCCCTTACCTCCTCTGAAAAAAATGACCAAAATTTTAAATTTCTTTAAACTCATACCAATGAATCATCGTGCCCCCCAGAGTGTGTGTGGGGATTTTTTGAGCTCTTTAGCTTCTTCCTTGTCCAAGATATGGGCTTTTAAAGAAATTGGATTCCAGTCAAAATTGCCAAAATGACTCCAAATGTGCACCAAAGAATCCTGGTGCCATGGGGATGTTGTGTGTGAATTTGGGGCTTTTTGTGTGTTTCCTAGGCCAAGATATGGCCCATCCAAAAAAAAGTCAAAGTGGATAAGGGTCTCCCCTTACCTCCTCTGAATAAAATGACCAAAATTTAAATTTTCTTTAAACTCATACCAATGAATCATCGTGCCCCCCAAAATTTGTGTGGATTTTTTGAGCTCTTTAGCTTCTTCCTTGTCCAAGATATGGGCTTTTAAAGAAATTGGATTCCAGTCAAAATTGCCAAAATGACTCCAAATGTGCACCAAAGAATCCTGGTGCCATGGGGATGTTGTGTGTGAATTTGGGTCTTTTTGTGTGTTCCCTAGGCCAAGATATGGCCCATCCAAAAAAAAGTCAAAGTGGATAAGGGTCCCCCCTTACCTCCTCTGAAAAAAATGACCAAAATTTTAAATTTCTTTAAACTCATACCAATGAATCATCGTGCCCCCCAGAGTGTGTGTGGGGATTTTTTGAGCTCTTTAGCTTCTTCCTTGTCCAAGATATGGGCTTTTAAAGAAATTGGATTCCAGTCAAAATTGCCAAAATGACTCCAAATGTGCACCAAAGAATCCTGGTGCCATGGGGATGTTGTGTGTGAATTTGGGGCTTTTTGTGTGTTTCCTAGGCCAAGATATGGCCCATCCAAAAAAAAGTCAAAGTGGATAAGGGTCTCCCCTTACCTCCTCTGAATAAAATGACCAAAATTTAAATTTTCTTTAAACTCATACCAATGAATCATCGTGCCCCCCAAAATTTGTGTGGATTTTTTGAGCTCTTTAGCTTCTTCCTTGTCCAAGATATGGGCTTTTAAAGAAATTGGATTCCAGTCAAAATTGCCAAAATGACTCCAAATGTGCACCAAAGAATCCTGGTGCCATGGGGATGTTGTGTGTGAATTTGGGGCTTTTTATGTGTTTCCTATGCCAAGATATGGCCCATCCAAAAAAAAGTCAAAGTGGATAAGGGTCCCCCTTACCTCCTCTGAAAAAAATGACCAAAATTTAAATTTTCTTTAAACTCATACCAATGAATCATCGTGCCCCCCAGAGTGTGTGTGGGGATTTTTTGAGGTCTTTAGCTTCTTCCTTGTCCAAGATATGGGCTTTTAAAGTAATTGGATTTCAGTCAAAATTGTCAAAATGACTCCAAACTTGCACCAAAGAATCCTGGTGCCATGGGGATGTTGTGTGTGAATTTGGGGCTTTTTGTGTGTTCCCTAGGCCAAGATATGGCCCATCCAAAAAAAAGTCAAAGTGGATAAGGGTCCCCCCTTACCTCCTCTGAAAAAAATGACCAAAATTTTAAATTTCTTTAAACTCATACCAATGAATCATCGTGACCCCCAGAGTGTGTGTGGGGATTTTTTGAGCTCTTTAGCTTCTTCCTTGTCCAAGATATGGGCTTTTAAAGAAATTGGATTCCAGTCAAAATTGCCAAAATGACTCCAAATGTGCACCAAAGAATCCTGGTGCCATGGGGATGTTGTGTGTGAATTTGGATCTTTTTGTGTGTTTCCTAGGCCAAGATATGGCCCATCCAAAAAAAAGTCAAAGTGGATAAGGGTCCCCCCTTACCTCCTCTGAATAAAATGACCAAAATTTAAATTTTCTTTAAACTCATACCAATGAATCATCGTGCCCCCCAAAATTTGTGTGGATTTTTTGAGCTCTTTAGCTTCTTCCTTGTCCAAGATATGGGCTTTTAAAGAAATTGGATTCCAGTCAAAATTGCCAAAATGACTCCAAATGTGCACCAAAGAATCCTGGTGCCATGGGGATGTTGTGTGTGAATTTGGGGCTTTTTATGTGTTTCCTATGCCAAGATATGGCCCATCCAAAAAAAAGTCAAAGTGGATAAGGGTCCCCCTTACCTCCTCTGAAAAAAATGACCAAAATTTAAATTTTCTTTAAACTCATACCAATGAATCATCGTGCCCCCCAGAGTTTGTGTGTGGATTTTTTTGAGCTCTGTAGCTTCTTCCTTGTCCAAGATATGGGCTTTTAAAGGAATTGGAATTTGGACAAAATTGTCAAAATGACTCCAAACTTGCACCAAAGAATCCTGGTGCCATGGGGATGTTGTGTGTGAATTTGGGGCTTTTTGTGTGTTTCCTAGGCCAAGATATGGCCCATCCAAAAAAAAGTCAAAGTGGATAAGGGTCCCCCCTTACCTCCTCTGAAAAAAATGACCAAAATTTAAATTTTCTTTAAACTCATACCAATGAATCATCGTGCCCCCCAGAGTGTGTGTGGGGATTTTTTGAGCTCTTTAGCTTCTTCCTTGTCCAAGATATGGGCTTTTAAAGAAATTGGATTCCAGTCAAAATTGCCAAAATGACGCCAAATGTGCACCAAAGAATCCTGGTGCCATGGGGATGTTGTGTGTGAATTTGGGGCTTTTTGTGTGTTTCCTAGGCCAAGATATGGCCCATCCAAAAAAAAGTCAAAGTGGATAAGGGTCCCCCCTTACCTCCTCTGAATAAAATGACCAAAATTTAAATTTTCTTTAAACTCATACCAATGAATCATCGTGCCCCCCAAAATTTGTGTGGATTTTTTGAGCTCTTTAGCTTCTTCCTTGTCCAAGATATGGGCTTTTAAAGGAATTGGAATTTGGACAAAATTGTCAAAATGACTCCAAACTTGCACCAAAGAATCCTGGTGCCATGGGGATGTTGTGTGTGAATTTGGGGCTTTTTGTGTGTTTCCTAGGCCAAGATATGGCCCATCCAAAAAAAAGTCAAAGTGGATAAGGGTCCCCCCTTACCTCCTCTGAAAAAAAGACCAAAATTTAAATTTTCTTTAAACACATACCAATGAATCATCGTGCCCCCCAAAAGTGTCTGCGGGGATTTTTTGAGGTCTTTAGCTTCTTCCTTGTCCAAGATATGGGCTATTAAAGGAATTGGATTTCGCTCAAAATTGTCAAAATGACTCCAAACTTGCACCAAAGAATCCTGGTGCCATGGGGATGTTGTGTGTGAAATTGGGGCTTTTTGTGTGTTCCCTAGGCCAAGATATGGCCCATCCAAAAAAAAGTCAAAGTGGATAAGTGTCCCCCCTAACCTCCTCTGAAAAAAATGACAAAAATTAAAATTTTCTTTAAACTCATACCAATGAATCATCGTGCCCCCCAGAGTGTGTGTGTGGATTTTTTGAGCTCTTTAGCTCCTTCCTTGTCCAAGATATGGCTTTTAAAGGAATTGGATTTCAGTCAAAATTGTCGAAATGACTCCAAACTTGCACCAAAGAATCCTGGTGCCATGGGGATGTTGTGTGTGAATTTGGGGCTTTTTGTGTGTTCCCTAGGCCAAGATATGGCCCATCCAAAAAAAAGTCAAAGTGGATAAGGGTCCCCCCTTACCTCCTCTGAAAAAAAGACCAAAATTTAAATTTTCTTTAAACTCATACCAATGAATCATCGTGCCCCCCAGAGTGTGTGTGGGGATTTTTTGAGCTCTTTAGCTTCTTCCTTGTCCAAGATATGGGCTTTTAAACAAATTGGATTTCAGTAAAAATTGTCAAAATGACTCCAAACTTGCACCAAAGAATCCTGGTGCCATGGGGATGTTGTGTGTGAATTTGGGGCTTTTTGTGTGTTTCCGAGGCCAAGATATGGCCCATCCAAAAAAAAGTCAAAGTGGATAAGGGTCCCCCCTTACCTCCTCTGAATAAAATGACCAAAATTTAAATTTTCTTTAAACTCATACCAATGAATCATCGTGCCCCCCAAAATTTGTGTGGAATTTTTGAGGTCTTTAGCTTCTTCCTTGTCCAAGATATGGGCTTTTAAAGAAATTGGATTTCAGTCAAAATTGCCAAAATGACTCCAAATGTGCACCAAAGAATCCTGGTGCCATGGGGATTTTGTGTGTGAATTTGGGGCTTTTTGTGTGTTTCCTAGGCCAAGATATGGCCCATCCAAAAAAAAGTCAAAGTGGATAAAAAAAAGAGCAAAATTGAAATTTTCTTTAAACTCATGCCAATGAATCATCGTGCCCCCCAGAGTGTGTGTGTGGATTTTTTGAGCTCTTTAGCTTCTTCCTTGTCCAAGATATGGGCTTTTAAAGGAATTGGATTTCGCTCAAAATTGTCAAAATGACTCCAAACTTGCACCAAAGAATCCTGGTGCCATGGGGATGTTGTGTGTGAATTTGGGGCTTTTTATGTGTTTCCTATGCCAAGATATGGCCCATCCAAAAAAAAGTCAAAGTGGATAAGGGTCCCCCTTACCTCCTCTGAAAAAAATGACCAAAATTTAAATTTTCTTTAAACTCATACCAATGAATCATCGTGCCCCCCAGAGTTTGTGTGTGGATTTTTTGAGCTCTGTAGCTTCTTCCTTGTCCAAGATATGGGCTTTTAAAGGAATTGGAATTTGGACAAAATTGTCAAAATGACTCCAAACTTGCACCAAAGAATCCTGGTGCCATGGGGATGTTGTGTGTGAATTTGGGGCTTTTTGTGTGTTTCCTAGGCCAAGATATGGCCCATCCAAAAAAGAGTCAAAGTGGATAAGGGTCCCCCCTTACCTCCTCTGAAAAAAATGACCAAAATTTAAATTTTCTTTAAACTCATACCAATGAATCATCGTGCCCCCCAAAAGTGTGTGCGGGGATTTTTTGAGGTCTTTAGCTTCTTCCTTGTCCAAGATATGGGCTTTTAAAGTAATTGGATTTCAGTCAAAATTGTCAAAATGACTCCAAACTTGCACCAAAGAATCCTGGTGCCATGGGGATGTTGTGTGTGAATTTGGGGCTTTTTGTGTGTTCCCTAGGCCAAGATATGGCCCATCCAAAAAAAAGTCAAAGTGGATAAGGGTCCCCCCTTACCTCCTCTGAATAAAATGACCAAAATTTAAATTTTCTTCAAACTCATACCAATGAATCATCGTGCCCCCCAAAATTTGTGTGGATTTTTTGAGCTCTTTAGCTTCTTCCTTGTCCAAGATATGGGCTTTTAAAGGAATTGGAATTTGGACAAAATTGTCAAAATGACTCCAAACTTGCACCAAACAATCCTGGTGCCATGGGGATGTTGTGTGTGAATTTGGGGCTTTTTGTGTGTTTCCTAGGCCAAGATATGGCCCATCCAAAAAAAAGTCAAAGTGGATAAGGGTCCCCCCTTACCTCCTCTGAAAAAAAGACCAAAATTTAAATTTTCTTTAAACACATACCAATGAATCATCGTGCCCCCCAAAAGTGTGTGCGGGGATTTTTTGAGGTCTTTAGCTTCTTCCTTGTCCAAGATATGGGCTTTTAAAGAAATTGGATTTCAGTCAAAATTGTCAAAATGACTCCAAACTTGAACCAAACAATCCTGGTGCCATGGGGATGTTGTGTGTGAATTTGGGGCTTTTTATGTGTTTCCTATGCCAAGATATGGCCCATCCAAAAAAAAGTCAAAGTGCATAAGGGTCCCCCTTACCTCCTCTGAAAAAAATGACCAAAATTTAAATTTTCTTTAAACTCATACCAATGAATCATCGTGCCCCCCAAAAGTGTGTGCGGGGATTTTTTGAGGTCTTTAGCTTCTTCCTTGTCCAAGATATGGGCTTTTAAAGTAATTGGATTTCAGTCAAAATTGTCAAAATGACTCCAAACTTGCACCAAAGAATCCTGGTGCCATGGGGATGTTGTGTGTGAATTTGGGGCTTTTTGTGTGTTCCCTAGGCCAAGATATGGCCCATCCAAAAAAAAGTCAAAGTGGATAAGGGTCCCCCCTTACCTCCTCTGAAAAAAATGACCAAAATTTTAAATTTCTTTAAACTCATACCAATGAATCATCGTGCCCCCCAGAGTGTGTGTGGCGATTTTTTGAGCTCTTTAGCTTCTTCCTTGTCCAAGATATGGGCTTTTAAAGAAATTGGATTCCAGTCAAAATTGCCAAAATGACTCCAAATGTGCACCAAAGAATCCTGGTGCCATGGGGATGTTGTGTGTGAATTTGGGGCTTTTTGTGTGTTTCCTAGGCCAAGATATGGCCCATCCAAAAAAAAGTCAAAGTGGATAAGGGTCCCCCCCTTACCTCCTCTGAATAAAATGACCAAAATTTAAATTTTCTTCAAACTCATACCAATGAATCATCGTGCCCCCCAAAATTTGTGTGGATTTTTTGAGCTCTTTAGCTTCTTCCTTGTCCAAGATATGGGCTTTTAAAGGAATTGGAATTTGGACAAAATTGTCAAAATGACTCCAAACTTGCACCAAACAATCCTGGTGCCATGGGGATGTTGTGTGTGAATTCGGGGCTTTTTGTGTGTTTCCTAGGCCAAGATATGGCCCATCCAAAAAAAAGTCAAAGTGGATAAGGGTCCCCCCTTACCTCCTCTGAAAAAAAGACCAAAATTTAAATTTTCTTTAAACACATACCAATGAATCATCGTGCCCCCCAAAAGTGTGTGCGGGGATTTTTTGAGGTCTTTAGCTTCTTCCTTGTCCAAGATATGGGCTTTTAAAGAAATTGGATTTCAGTCAAAATTGTCAAAATGACTCCAAACTTGCACCAAACAATCCTGGTGCCATGGGGATGTTGTGTGTGAATTTGGGGCTTTTTATGTGTTTCCTATGCCAAGATATGGCCCATCCAAAAAAAAGTCAAAGTGGATAAGGGTCCCCCTTACCTCCTCTGAAAATAATGACCAAAATTTAAATTTTCTTTAAACTCATACCAATGAATCATCGTGCCCCCCAGAGTTTGTGTGTGGATTTTTTTGAGCTCTGTAGCTTCTTCCTTGTCCAAGATATGGGCTTTTAAAGGAATTGGAATTTGGACAAAATTGTCAAAATGACTCCAAACTTGCACCAAAGAATCCTGGTGCCATGGGGATGTTGTGTGTGAATTTGGGGCTTTTTGTGTGTTTCCTAGGCCAAGATATGGCCCATCCAAAAAAAAGTCAAAGTGGATAAGGGTCCCCCCTTACCTCCTCTGAAAAAAATGACCAAAATTTAAATTTTCTTTAAACTCATACCAATGAATCATCGTGCCCCCCAAAAGTGTGTGCGGGGATTTTTTGAGGTCTTTAGCTTCTTCCTTGTCCAAGATATGGGCTTTTAAAGAAATTGGATTTCAGTCAAAATTGTCAAAATGACTCCAAACTTGCACCAAAGAATCCTGGTGCCATGGGGATGTTGTGTGTGAATTTGGGGCTTTTTGTGTGTTCCCTAGGCCAAGATATGGCCCATCCAAAAAAAAGTCAAAGTGGATAAGGGTCCCCCCTTACCTCCTCTGAAAAAAATGACAAAAATTTTTAATTTCTTTAAACTCATACCAATGAATCATCGTGCCCCCCAGAGTGTGTGTGTGGATTTTTTGAGCTCTTTAGCTTCTTCCTTGTCCAAGATATGGGCTTTTAAAGGAATTGGAATTCGGACAAAAGTGTCAAAATGACTCCAAACTTGCACCAAACAATCCTGGTGCCATGGGGATGTTGTGTGTGAATTTGGGGCTTTTTGTGTGTTTCCTAGGCCAAGATATGGCCCATACAAAAAAAAGTCAAAGTGGATAAGGGTCCCCCCTTACCTCCTCTGAAAAAAAGACCAAAATTTAAATTTTTTTTTAAACACATACCAATGAATCATCGTGCCCCCCAAAAGTGTGTGCGGGGATTTTTTGAGCTCTTTAGCTTCTTCCTTGTCCAAGATATGGGCTTTTAAAGAAATTGGATTCCAGTCAAAATTGCCAAAATGACTCCAAATGTGCACCAAAGAATCCTGGTGCCATGGGGATGTTGTGTGTGAATTTGGGGCTTTTTGTGTGTTTCCTATGCCAAGATATGGCCCATCCAAAAAAAAGTCAAAGTGGATAAGGGTCCCCCTTACCTCCTCTGAAAAAAATGACCAAAATTTAAATTTTCTTTAAACTCATACCAATGAATCATCGTGCCCCCCAGAGTGTGTGTGGGGATTTTTTGAGCTCTTTAGCTTCTTCCTTGTCCAAGATATGGGCTTTTAAAGAAATTGGATTCCAATCAAAATTGCCAAAATGACTCCAAATGTGCACCAAAGAATCCTGGTGCCATGGGGATGTTGTGTGTGAATTTGGGGCTTTTTGTGTGTTTCCTAGGCCAAGATATGGCCCATCCAAAAAAAAGTCAAAGTGGATAAGGGTCCCCCCTTACCTCCTCTGAAAAAAAGACCAAAATTTAAATTTTCTTTAAACTCATACCAATGAATCATCGTGCCCCCCAAAAGTGTGTGTGGGGATTTTTTGAGGTCTTTAGCTTCTTCCTTGTCCAAGATATGGGCTTTTAAAGAAATTGGATTCCAGTCAAAATTGCCAAAATGACTCCAAATGTGCACCAAAGAATCCTGGTGCCATGGGGATGTTGTGTGTGAATTTGGGGCTTTTTGTGTGTTTCCTAGGCCAAGATATGGCCCATCCAAAAAAAAGTCAAAGTGGATAAGGGTCCCCCCTTACCTCCTCTGAAAAAAAGACCAAAATTTAAATTTTCTTTAAACTCATACCAATGAATCATCGTGCCCCCCAAAAGTGTGTGTGGGGATTTTTTGAGGTCTTTAGCTTCTTCCTTGTCCAAGATATGGGCTTTTAAAGAAATTGGATTCCAGTCAAAATTGCCAAAATGACTCCAAATGTGCACCAAAGAATCCTGGTGCCATGGGGATGTTGTGTGTGAATTTGGGGCTTTTTGTGTGTTTCCTAGGCCAAGATATGGCCCATCCAAAAAAAAGTCAAAGTGGATAAGGGTCCCCCCTTACCTCCTCTGAAAAAAAGACCAAAATTTAAATTTTCTTTAAACTCATACCAATGAATCATCGTGCCCCCCAAAAGTGTGTGTGGGGATTTTTTGAGGTCTTTAGCTTCTTCCTTGTCCAAGATATGGGCTTTTAAAGAAATTGGATTCCAGTCAAAATTGCCAAAATGACTCCAAATGTGCACCAAAGAATCCTGGTGCCATGGGGATGTTGTGTGTGAATTTGGGGCTTTTTGTGTGTTTCCTAGGCCAAGATATGGCCCATCCAAAAAAAAGTCAAAGTGGATAAGGGTCCCCCCTTACCTCCTCTGAAAAAAAGACCAAAATTTAAATTTTCTTTAAACTCATACCAATGAATCATCGTGCCCCCCAAAAGTGTGTGTGGGGATTTTTTGAGGTCTTTAGCTTCTTCCTTGTCCAAGATATGGGCTTTTAAAGAAATTGGATTCCAGTCAAAATTGCCAAAATGACTCCAAATGTGCACCAAAGAATCCTGGTGCCATGGGGATGTTGTGTGTGAATTTGGGGCTTTTTGTGTGTTTCCTAGGCCAAGACATGGCCCATCCAAAAAAAAGTCAAAGTGGATAAGGGTCCCCCCTTACCTCCTCTGAAAAAAAAGACCAAAATTGAAATTTTCTTTAAACTCATGCCAATGAATCATCGTGCCCCCCAGAGTGTGTGTGTGGATTTTTTGAGCTCTTTAGCTTCTTCCTTGTCCAAGATATGGGCTTTTAAAGGAATTGGATTTCGCTCAAAATTGTTAAAATGACTCCAAACTTGCACCAAAGAATCCTGGTGCCATGGGGATGTTGTGTGTGAATTTGGGGCTTTTTAAGTGTTTCCTATGCCAAGATATGGCCCATCCAAAAAACAGTCAAAGTGGATAAGGGTCCCCCTTACCTCCTCTGAAAAAAATGACCAAAATTTAAATTTTCTTTAAACTCATACCAATGAATCATCGTGCCCCCCAGAGTGTGTGTGGGGATTTTTTGAGCTCTTTAGCTTCTTCCTTGTCCAAGATATGGGCTTTTAAAGAAATTGGATCTCAGTCTAAATTGTCAAAATGACTCCAAACTTGTACCGATGAATCCTGGTGCCATGGGGATGTTGTGTGTGAATTTGGGGCTTTTGTGTGTTTCCGAGGCCAAGATATGGCCCATCCAAAAAAAAGTCAAAGTGGATAAGGGTCCCCCCTTACCTCCTCTGAAAAAAATGACCAAAATTTAAATTTTCTTTAAACTCAAACCAATGAATCATCGTGCCCCCCAGAGTGTGTGTGTGGATTTTTTGAGCTTCTTCCTTGTACAAGATATGGGCTTTTAAAGGAATTGGAATTTGGACAAAATTGTCAAAATGACTCCAAACTTGCCCAAAAAGAATCCTGGTGCCATGGGGATATTGTTTGTGAATTTTGGGCTTTTTGTGTGTTTCCTAGGCCAAGATATGGCCCATCCAAAAAAAAGTCAAAGTGGATAAGGGTCCCCCTTACCTCCTCTGAAACAAATGACCAAAATTTAAATTTTCTTTAAACTCATACCAATGAATCATCGTGCCCCCAGAGTGTGTGTGGGGATTTTTTGAGCTCTTTAGCTTCTTCTTTGTTCAAGATATTGGCTTTTTAAGGAATTGGAATTCATTCAAAATTGTCAAAATGACTCCAAACTTGTACCAAATAATCCTGGTGCCATGGGGATGTTGTGTGTGAAATTGGGGCTTTTTGTGTGTTCCCTAGGCCAAGATATGGCCCATCCAAAAAAAAGTCAAAGTGGATAAGGGTCCCCCCTCACATCCTCTGAAAAAAAAGACCAAAATTAAAATTTTCTTTAAACTCATGCCAATGAATCATCGTGCCCCCCAGAGTGTGTGTGTGGATTTTTTGAGCTCTTTAGCTTCTTCCTTGTCCAAGATATGGGCTTTTAAAGAAATTGGATTTCAGTCAAAATTGTCAAAATGACTCCAAACTTGTACCAAAGAATCCTGGTGCCATGGGGATGTTGTGTGTGAATATGGGGCTTTTTTTTGTGTTTCCTAGGCCAAGATATGGCCCATCCAAAAAAAAGTCAAAGTGGATAAGGGTCCCCCCTTACCTCCTCTGAAAAAAAAGACCAAAATTTAAATTTTCTTTAAACTCATACCAATGAATCATCGTGCCCCCCAGAGTGTGTGTGTGGATTTTTTGAGGTCTTTAGCTTCTTCCTTGTCCAAGATATGGGCTTTTAAAGAAATTGGATTTCAGTCAAAATTGTCAGAATGACTCCAAACTTGCCCAAAAAGAATCCTGGTGCCATGGGGATATTGTGTGTGAAATTGGGGCTTTTTGTGTGTTCCCTAGGCCAAGATATGGCCCATCCAAAAAAAAGTCAAAGTGGATAAGGGTCCCCCCTTACCTCCTCTGAAAAAAATTACCAAAATTTAAATTTTCTCTAAACTCATACCAATGAATCATCGTGCCCCCCAGAGTGTGTGTGTGGATTTTTTGAGCTCTTTAGCTTCTTCCTTGTCCAAGATATGGGCTTTTAAAGAAATTGGATTTCAGTCAAAATTGTCAAAATGACTCCAAACTTGCCCAAAAAGAATCCTGGTGCCATGGGGATATTGTGTGTGAAATTGGGGCTTTTTGTGTGTTCCCTAGGCCAAGATATGGCCCATCCAAAAAAAAGTCAAAGTGGATAAGGGTCCCCACTTACCTCCTCTGAAAAAAAGACCAAAATTTAAATTTTCTTTAAACTCATACCAATGAATCATCGTGCCCCCCAGAGTGTGTGTGTGGATTTTTGAGCTTCTTCCTTGTCCAAGATATGGGCTTTTTAAGGAATTGGATTTCGGTCAAAATTGTCAATTACTCCAAACTTGCACCAAAGAATCCTGGTGCCATGGGGATGTTGTGTATGAATTTGGGGCTTGTTGTGTGTTCCCTAGGCCAAGATATGGCCCATCCAAAAAAAAGTCAAAGTGGATAAGGGTCCCCCCTTACCTCCTCTAAAAAAAATGACCAAAATTTTAATTTTCTTTAAACTCATATCAATGAATCATCGTGCCCCCCAGAGTGTGTTTGTGGACTTTTTGAGCCCTTTAGCTTCTTCCTTGTCCAAGATATGGGCTTATTAAGGAATTGGATTTCGGTCAAAATTGTCAAAATGACTCCAAACTTGCACCAAAGAATCCTGGTGCCATGGGGATGTTGTGTATGAATTTGGGGCTTGTTGTGTGTTCGCTAGGCCAAGATATGGCCCATCCAAAAAAAAAGTCAAAGTGGATAAGGGTCCCCCCTTACCTCCTCTGAAAAAAATTACCAAAATTTAAATTTTTTTTAAACTCATATCAATGAATCATCGTGCCCCCCAGAGTGTGTGTGGGGATTTTTTGAGCTCTTTAGTTTCTTCCTTGTCCAAGATATGGGCTTTTAAAGGAATTGGATTTCAGTCAAAATTGTGTAAATGACTCCAAACTTGCACCAAAGAATCCTGGTGCCATGGGGATATTGTGTGTGAATTTGGGACTTTTTGTGTGTTCCCTAGGCCAAGATATGGCCCATCCAAAAAAAAAGTCAAAGTGGATAAGGGTCCCCCCTTACCTCCTCTGAAAAAAATGACCAAAATTTAAATTTTCTTTAAACTCATACCAATGAATCATCGTGCCCCCCAGAGTGTGTGTGGGGATTTTTTGAGCTCATTAGCTTCTTCCTTGTCCAAGATTTGGGCTTTTAAAGGAATTGGAATTTGGACAAAATTGTCAGAATGACTCCAAACTTGCACCAAAGAATCCTGGTGCCATGGGGATGTTGTGTATGAATTTGGGGCTTGTTGTGTTTTTCCTAGGCCAAGATATGGCCCATCCAAAAAAAAGTCAAAGTGGATAAGGGTCCCCCCTTACCTCCTCTGAAAAAAATGACCAAAATTTGAATTTTCTTTAAACCCATACCAATGAATCATCGTGCCCCCCAGAGTGTGTTTGTGGACTTTTTGAGCTCTTAAGCTTCTTCCTTGTCCAAGATATGGGCTTTTAAAGGAATTGGATTTCGGTCAAAATTGTCACAATGACTCCAAACTTGCACCAAAGAATCCTGGTGCCATGGGGATGTTGTGTGTGAATTTGGGACTTTTTGTGTGTTCGCTAGGCCAAGATATGGCCCATCCAAAAAAAAGTCAAAGTGGATAAGGGTCCCCCTTACCTCCTCTGAAAAAAATGTCCAAAATTTAAATTTTCTTTAAACCCATACCAATGAATCATTGTGCCCCCCAGAGTGTGTTTGTGGATTTTTTGAGCTCTTTAGCTTCTTCCTTGTCCAAGATATGGGCTTTTAAGGAATTGGATTTCAGTCAAAATTGTCAAAATGACTCCAAACTTGCACCAAAGAATCCTGGTGCCATGGGGATGTTGTGTATGAATTTGGGGCTTGTTGTGTTTTTCCTACGCCAAGATATGGCCCATCCAAAAAAAAGTCAAAGTGGATAAGGGTCCCCACTTACCTCCTCTGAAAAAAATGACCAAAATCTAAATTTTCTTTAAACTCATACCAATGAATCATCGTGCCCCCCAGAGTGTGTGTGGGGATTTTTTGAGCTCTTTAGCTTCTTCCTTGTCCAAGATATGGGCTTTTTAAGGAATTGGATTTCGGTCAAATTTGTCAAAATGACTCCAAACTTGCACCAAAGAATCCTGGTGCCATGGGGATGTTGTGTATGAATTTGGGGCTTGTTGTGTGTTTCCTTGGCCAAGCTATGGCCAATCCAAAAAAAAGTCAAAGTGGATAAGGGTCCCCCCTTACCTCCTCTGAAAAAAATGACCAAAATTTTTATTTTCTTTAAACTCATACCAATGAATCATCGTGCCCCCCAGAGTGTGTTTGTGGACTTCTTGAGCTCTTTAGCTTCTTCCTTGTCCAAGATTTGGGCTTTTAAAGGAATTGGAATTTGGACAAAATTGTCAAAATGACTCCAAACTTGCACTAAAGAATCCTGGTGCCATGGGGATGTTGTGTATGAATTTGTGGCTTGTTGTGTGTTTCCTAGGCCAAGATATGGCCCATCCAAAAAAAAGTCAAAGTGGATAAGGGTCCCGACTTACCTCCTCTGAAAAAAAAGACCAAAGTTTAAATCTTCTTTAAACTCATAACAATGAATCATCGTGCCCCCCAGAGTGTGTTTGTGGATTTTTTGAGCTCTTTAGCTTCTTCCTTGTCCAAGATATGGGCTTTTTAAGGAATTGGATTTCGGTCAAATTTGTCAAAATGACTCCAAACTTGCACCAAAGAATCCTGGTGCCATGGGGATGTTGTGTATGAATTTGGGGCTTGTTGTGTGTTTCCTTGGCCAAGCTATGGCCAATCCAAAAAAAAGTCAAAGTGGATAAGGGTCCCCCCTTACCTCCTCTGAAAAAAATGACCAAAATTTAAATTTTCTTTAAACGCATACCAATGAATCATCGTGCACCCCAGAGTGTGTGTGTGGATTTTTTGAGCTCTTTAGCTTCGTCCTTGTCCAAGATATGGGCTTTTTAAGGAATTGGAATTTGGACAAAATTGTCAAAATGACTCCAAACTTGCACCAAAGAATCCTGGCGCCATGGGGATGTTGTGTGTGAATTTGGGGCTTTTCATGTGTTTCCTATGCCAAGATATGGCCCATCCAAAAAAAAGTCAAAGTGGATAAGGGTCCCCCCTTACCTCCTCTGAAAAAAGTGACCAACATTTTATTTTTCTTTAAACTCATACCAATGAATCATCGTGCCCCCCAGAGTGTGTGTGGGTATTTTTTGAGCTCTTTAGTTTCTTCCTTGTCCTAGATTTGGGCTTTTAAAGGAATTGGATTTCAGTCAAAATTGCAAAAATGACTCCAAACGTGCACCAAAGAATCCTGGTGCCATGGGGATGTTGTGTGTGAATTTGGGGCTTTGTATGTGTTTCCTAGGACAAGATATGGCCCATCCAAAAAAAAGTCAAAGTGGATAAGGGTCCCCCCTTACCTCCTCTGAAAAAAATGACCAAAATTTAAATTTTCTTTAAACGCAAACCAATAAATCATCGTGCACCCCAGAATGTGTGTGTGGATTTTTTGAGCTCTTAAGCTTCCTCCTTGTCCAAGATATGGGCTTTTAAAGGAATTGGATTTCAGTCAAAATTGTCAAAATGACTCCAAACTTGCAAGAAAGAATCCTGGTGCCATGGGGATGTTGTGTGTGAATTTGGGGCTTTTTATGTGTTTCCTATGCCAAGATATGGCCCATCCAAAAAAAAGTCAAAGTGGATAAGGGTCCCCCCTTACCTCCTCCGAAAAAAATGACCAAAATTTAAATTTTCTTTAAACGCATACCAATGAATCATCGTGCACCCCAGAGTGTGTGTGTGGATTTTTTGAGCTCTTTAGTTTCCCCCTTGTCCAAGATATGGGCTGTAAAAGGAATTGGATTTCAGTCAAAATTGTCAAAATGACTCCAAACTTGCACCAAAGAATCCTGGTGCCATGGGGATGTTGTGTGTGAATTTGGGGCTTTTTGTGTGTTCCCTAGGCCAAGATATGGCCCATCAAAAAAAAAGTCAAAGTGGATAAGGGTCCCCCCTTACCTCCTCTGAAAAAAATGACCAAAATTTATATTTCATTAAACGCATATCAATGAATCATTGTGCCCCCCAGAGTGTGTTTGTATATTTTTTGAGCTCTTTAGCTTCTTCCTTGTCCAAGATATGGGTTTTTAAGGAATTGGATTTCGGTCAAAATTGTCAAAATGACTCCAAACTTGCACCAAAGAATCCTGGTGCCATGGGGATGTTGTGTGTGAATTTGGGGCTTTTTGTGTGTTCGCTAGGCCAAGATATGGCCCATCCAAAAAAAAGGCCAAAGTGGATAAGGGTCCCCCCTTACCTCCTCTGAAAAAAATGACCAAAATATTGATTTTCTTTAAACTCATACCAATGAATCATCGTGCACCCCAGAGTGTGTTTGTGTATTTTTTGAGCTCTTAAGCTTCCTCCTTGTCCAAGATATGGGCTTTTAAAGGAATTGGATTTCAGTCAAAATTGTCAAAATGACTCCAAACTTGCACCAAAGAATCCTGGTGCCATGGGGATGTTGGGTGTGAATTTGGGGCTTTTTATGTGTTTCCTATGCCAAGATATGGCCCATCCAAAATAAAGTCAAAGTGGATAAAAGTCCCCCCTTACCTCCTCTGAAAAAAATGACCAAAATTTAAATTTTCTTTAAACTCATACCAATGAATCATCGTGCCCCCCAGAGTGTGAGTGTGGATTTTTTGAGCTCTTTAGCTTCTTCCTTGTCCAAGATATGGGCTTTTAAAGGAATTGGATTGCAGTCAAAATTGTCAAAATGACTCTAAACTTACACCAAAGAATCCTGGTGCCATGGGGATGTTGTGTGTGTATTTGGGGCTTTTTGTGTGTTCGCTAGGCCAAGATATGGCCCATCCAAAAAAAAGTCAAAGTGGATAAGGGTCCCCCCTTACCTCCTCTGAAAAAAATGACCAAAATTTAAATTTTCTTTAAACTCATACCAATGAATCATCGTGCCCCCCAGAGTGTGTTTGTGGATTTTTTGAGCTCTTGAGGGTCCTCCTTGTCCAAGATATGGGCTTTTAAAGGAATTGGATTTCGGTCAAAATTGTCAAAATGCCTCCAAACTTGCACCAAAGAATCCTGGTGCCATGGGGATGTTGTGTATGAATTTGGGGCTTGTTGTGTGTTTCCTAGGCCAAGATATGGCCCATCCAAAATAAAGTCAAAGTGGATAAGGGTCCTCCCTTACCTCCTCTGAAAAAATGACCAAAATTAAAATTTTCTTTAAACTCATACCAATGAATCATCGTGCCCCCCAGAGTGTGTGTGTGGATTTTTTGAGCTCTTTAGTTTCTTCCTTGTCCAAGATATGGGCTTTTTATGGAATTGGATTTCGGTCAAAATTGTCGAAATGACTCCAAACTTGCACCAAAGAATCCTGGTCTCATGGGGATGTTGTGTATGAATTTGGGGCTTGTTGTGTGTTTCCTAGGCCAAGATATGGCCCATCCAAAATAAAGTCAAAGTGGATAAGGGTCCCCCCTTACCTCCTCTGAAAAAATGACCAAAATTAAAATTTTCTTTAAACTCATACCAATGAATCATCGTGCCCCCCAGAGCGTGTGTGTGTATTTTTTGAGCTCTTTAGCTTCTTCCTTGTCCAAGATATGGGCTTTTTATGGAATTGGATTTCGGTCAAAATTGTCGAAATGACTCCAAACTTGCACCAAAGAATCCTGGTGCCATGGGGATGTTGTGTATGAATTTGGGGCTTGTTGTGTGTTTCCTAGGCCAAGATATGGCCCATCCAAAAAAAAGTCAAAGTGGATAAGGGTCCCCCCTTACCTCCTCTGAAAAAAGGACCAACATTTTAATTTTCTTTTAACTCATACCAATGAATCATGGTGCTCCCCAGAGTGTGTGTGTGGATTTTTTGAGCTCTTTAGCTTCCTCCTTGTCCAAGATATGTGCTTTTAAAGGAATTGGATTTCGGTCAAAATTGTCAAAATGACTCCAAACTTGCACCAAAGAATCCTGGTGCCATGGGGATGTTGTGTGTGAATTTGGGGGTTTTTGTGTGTTCGCTAGGCCAAGATATGGCCCATCCAAAAAAAAGTCAAAGTGGATAAGGGTCCCCCCTTACCTCCTCTGAAAAAAATTACCAAAATTTAAATTTTCTTTAAACTCATACCAATGAATCATCGTGCCCCCCAGAGTGTGTTTGTGTATTTTTTGAGCTCTTTAGCTTCTTCCTTGTCCAAGATATGGGCTTTTTAAGGAATTGGAATTGGGACAAAATTGTCAAAATGACTCCAAACTTGCACCAAAGAATCCTGGTGCCATGGGGATGTTGTGTGTGAATTTGGGGCTTGTTGTGTGTTCCCTAGGCCAAGATATGGCCCATCCAAAAAAAAGTCAAAGTGGATAAGGGTCCCCCCTTACCTCCTCTGAAAAAAATGACCAAAATTTAAATTTTCTTTAAACTCATACCAATGAATCATCGTGCCCCCCAGAGTGGGTGTGGGTATTTTTTGAGCTCTTTAGTTTCTTCCTTGTCCAAGATATGGGCTTTTGAAGGAATTGGATTTCGGTCAAAATTGTCAAAATGACTCCAAACTTGCACCGAAGAATCCTGGTGCCATGGGGATGTTGTGTATGAATTTGGGGCTTGTTGTGTGTTTCCTAGGCCAAGATATGGCCAATTCAAAAAAAAGTCAAAGTGGATAATGGTCCACCCTTACCTCCTCTGAAAAAAATGACAAAAATTTTAATTTTCTTTAAACTCATACCAATGAATCATCGTGCCCCCCAGAGTGTGTTTGTGGATTTTTTGAGCTCTTTAGCTTCTTCCTTGTCCAAGATATGGGTTTTTAAGGAATTGGATTTCGGTCAAAATTTTCAAAATGACTCCAAACTTGCACCAAAGAATCCTGGTGCCATGGGGATGTTGTGTGAATTTGGGGCTTTTTGTGTGTTCCCTAGGCCAAGATATGGCCCATCCAAAAAAAGTCAAAGTGGATAAGGTTCCCCCCGTACCTCCTCTGAAAAAAATGACCAAAATTTAAATTTTCTTTAAACTCATACCAATGAATCATCGTGCCCCCCAGAGTGTGTGTGGGTATTTTTTGAGCTCTTTAGTTTCTTCCTTGTCCAAGATTTGGGCTTTTAAAGGAATTGGATTTCAGTCCAAATTTCCAAAATGACTCCAAACGTGCACCAAAGAATCCTGGTGCCATGGGGATGTTGTGTGTGAATTTGGGGCTTTTTGTGTGTTCGCTAGGCCAAGATATGGCCCATCCAAAAAAAAGTCAAAGTGCACGAAGGTCCCCCCTTACCTCCTCTGAAAAAAATGACCAAAACCTTTTTTTTTTTTAAACTCATACCAATGAATCATCGTGCCCCCCAGAGTGTGTGTGGGTATTTTTTGAGCTCTTTAGTTTCTTCCTTGTCCAAGATTTGGGCTTTTAAAGGAATTGGATTTCAGTCAAAATTGCCATAATGACTCCAAACGTGCACCAAAGAATCCTGGTGCCATGGGGATGTTGTATGTGAATTTGGGGCTTTTTGTGTGTTCGCTAGGCCAAGATATGGCCCATCCAAAAAAAAGTCAAAGTGCACGAGGGTCCCCACTTACCTCCTCTGAAAAAAATGACCAAAACCTTTTTTTTTTTTAAACTCATACCAATGAATCATCGTGCCCCTCAGAGTGTGTTTGTGGATTTTTTGAGCTCTTGAGGGTCCTCCTTGTCCAAGATATGGGCTTTTAAAGGAATTGGATTTCGGTCAAAATTGTCAAAATGCCTCCAAACTTGCACCAAAGAATCCTGGTGCCATGGGGATGTTGTGTATGAATTTGGGGCTTGTTGTGTGTTTCCTAGGCCAAGATATGGCCCATCCAAAATAAAGTCAAAGTGGATAAGGGTCCCCCCTTACCTCCTCTGAAAAAATGACCAAAATTAAAATTTTCTTTAAACTCATACCAATGAATCATCGTGCCCCCCAGAGCGTGTGTGTGTATTTTTTGAGCTCTTTAGCTTCTTCCTTGTCCAAGATATGGGCTTTTTATGGAATTGGATTTCGGTCAAAATTGTCGAAATGACTCCAAACTTGCACCAAAGAATCCTGGTGCCATGGGGATGTTGTGTGTGAATTTGGGGCTTTTTGTGTGTTCGCTAGGCCAAGATATGGCCCATCCAAAAAAAAGTCAAAGTGGATAAGGGTCCCCCCTTACCTCCTCTGAAAAAAATGACCAAAATTTAAATTTTCTTTAAACTCATACCAATGAATCATCGTGCCCCCCAGAGTGTGTGTGGGTATTTTTTGAGCTCTTTAGTTTCTTCCTTGTCCAAGATATGGGCTTTTGAAGGAATTGGATTTCGGTCAAAATTGTCAAAATGACTCCAAACTTGCACCGAAGAATCCTGGTGCCATGGGGATGTTGTGTGTGAATTTGGGGCTTTTGATGTGTTTCCTATGCCAAGATATGGCCCATCCAAAAAAAAGTCAAAGTGGATAAGGGTCCCCCCTTACCTCCTCTGAAAAAAATGACCAAAATTTTAATTTTCTTTAAACTCATACCAATGAATCATCGTGCCCCCCAGAGTGTGTGTGGGTATTTTTTGAGCTCTTTAGTTTCTTCCTTGTCCAAGATATGGGCTTTTAAAGGAATTGGATTTCAGTCAAAATTTCCAAAATGACTCCAAACGTGCACCAAAGAATCCTGGTGCCATGGGGATGTTGTGTGTGAATTTGGGGCTTTTTGTGTGTTCGCTAGGCCAAGATATGGCCCATCCAAAAAAAAAGTCAAAGTGGATAAGGGTCCCCCCTTACCTCCTCTGAAAAAAATGACCAAAATTTAAATTTTCTTTAAACTCATACCAATGAATCATCGTGCCCCCCAGAGTGTGTGTGGGGATTTTTTGAGTGCTTTAGTTTCTTCCTTGTCCAAGATATTGGCTTTTGAAGGAATTGGATTTCGGTCAAAATTGTCAAAATGACTCCAAACTTGCACCAAAGAATCCTGGTGCCATGGGGATGTTGTGTGTGAATTTGGGGCTTTTTGTGTGTTCCCTAGGCCAAGATATGGCCCATCCAAAAAAAAGTCAAAGTGGATAAGGGTCCCCACTTACCTCCTCTGAAAAAAAGGACCAAAATTTTAATTTTCTTTACACTCATGCCAATGAATCATCGTGCTCCCCAGAGTGTGTGTGTGGATTTTTTGAGCTCTTTAGCTTCTTCCTTGTCGAAGATATGGGCTTTTAAAGGAATTGGATTTCAGTCAAAATTGTCAAAATGACTCTAAACTTACACCAAAGAATCCTGGTGCCATGGGGATGTTGTGTGTGTATTTGGGGCTTTTTGTGTGTTCGCTAGGCCAAGATATGGCCCATCCAAAAAAAAGTCAAAGTGGATAAGGGTCCCCCCTTACCTCCTCTGAAAAAAGGACCAACATTTTAATTTTCTTTTAACTCATACCAATGAATCATGGTGCTCCCCAGAGTGTGTGTGTGGATTTTTTGAGCTCTTTAGCTTCCTCCTTGTCCAAGATATGTGCTTTTAAAGAAATTGGATTTCGGTCAAAATTGTCAAAATGACTCCAAACTTGCACCAAAGAATCCTGGTGCCATGGGGATGTTGTGTGTGAATTTGGGGCTTTTTGTGTGTTCCCTAGGCCAAGATATGGCCCATCCAAAAAGAAGTCAAAGTGGATAAGGGTCCCCACTTACCTCCTCTGAAAAAAAGGACCAAAATTTTAATTTTCTTTAAACTCATGCCAATGAATCATCGTGCCCCCCAGAGTGTGTGTGTGGATTTTTTGAGCTCTTTAGCTTCTTCCTTGTCCAAGATTTGGGCTTTTAAAGGAATTGGATTTCAGTCCAAATTTCCAAAATGACTCCAAACGTGCACCAAAGAATCCTGGTGCCATGGGGATGTTGTGTGTGAATTTGGGGCTTTTTGTGTGTTCGCTAGGCCAAGATATGGCCCATCCAAAAAAAAGTCAAAGTGCACGAAGGTCCGCCCTTACCTCCTCTGAAAAAAATGACCAAAACCTTTTTTTTTTTTAAACTCATACCAATGAATCATCGTGCCCCCCAGAGTGTGTGTGGGTATTTTTTGAGCTCTTTAGTTTCTTCCTTGTCCAAGATTTGGGCTTTTAAAGGAATTGGATTTCAGTCAAAATTGCCATAATGACTCCAAACGTGCACCAAAGAATCCTGGTGCCATGGGGATGTTGTATGTGAATTTGGGGCTTTTTGTGTGTTCGCTAGGCCAAGATATGGCCCATCCAAAAAAAAGTCAAAGTGCACGAGGGTCCCCACTTACCTCCTCTGAAAAAAATGACCAAAACCTTTTTTTTTTTTAAACTCATACCAATGAATCATCGTGCCCCTCAGAGTGTGTTTGTGGATTTTTTGAGCTCTTGAGGGTCCTCCTTGTCCAAGATATGGGCTTTTAAAGGAATTGGATTTCGGTCAAAATTGTCAAAATGCCTCCAAACTTGCACCAAAGAATCCTGGTGCCATGGGGATGTTGTGTATGAATTTGGGGCTTGTTGTGTGTTTCCTAGGCCAAGATATGGCCCATCCAAAATAAAGTCAAAGTGGATAAGGGTCCCCCCTTACCTCCTCTGAAAAAATGACCAAAATTAAAATTTTCTTTAAACTCATACCAATGAATCATCGTGCCCCCCAGAGCGTGTGTGTGTATTTTTTGAGCTCTTTAGCTTCTTCCTTGTCCAAGATATGGGCTTTTTATGGAATTGGATTTCGGTCAAAATTGTCGAAATGACTCCAAACTTGCACCAAAGAATCCTGGTGCCATGGGGATGTTGTGTGTGAATTTGGGGCTTTTTGTGTGTTCGCTAGGCCAAGATATGGCCCATCCAAAAAAAAGTCAAAGTGGATAAGGGTCCCCCCTTACCTCCTCTGAAAAAAATGACCAAAATTTAAATTTTCTTTAAACTCATACCAATGAATCATCGTGCCCCCCAGAGTGTGTGTGGGTATTTTTTGAGCTCTTTAGTTTCTTCCTTGTCCAAGATATGGGCTTTTGAAGGAATTGGATTTCGGTCAAAATTGTCAAAATGACTCCAAACTTGCACCGAAGAATCCTGGTGCCATGGGGATGTTGTGTATGAATTTGGGGCTTGTTGTGTGTTTCCTAGGCCAAGATATGGCCAATTCAAAAAAAAGTCAAAGTGGATAATGGTCCACCCTTACCTCCTCTGAAAAAAATGACAAAAATTTTAATTTTCTTTAAACTCATACCAATGAATCATCGTGCCCCCCAGAGTGTGTTTGTGGATTTTTTGAGCTCTTTAGCTTCTTCCTTGTCCAAGATATGGGCTTTTAAAGGAATTGGATTTCGGTCAAAATTGTCAAAATGACTCCAAACTTGCACCAAAGAATCCTGGTGCCATGGGGATGTTGTGTGTGAATTTGGGGCTTTTGATGTGTTTCCTATGCCAAGATATGGCCCATCCAAAAAAAAGTCAAAGTGGATAAGGGTCCCCCCTTACCTCCTCTGAAAAAAATGACCAAAATTTTAATTTTCTTTAAACTCATACCAATGAATCATCGTGCCCCCCAGAGTGTGTGTGGGTATTTTTTGAGCTCTTTAGTTTCTTCCTTGTCCAAGATATGGGCTTTTAAAGGAATTGGATTTCAGTCAAAATTTCCAAAATGACTCCAAACGTGCACCAAAGAATCCTGGTGCCATGGGGATGTTGTGTGTGAATTTGGGGCTTTTTGTGTGTTCGCTAGGCCAAGATATGGCCCATCCAAAAAAAAAGTCAAAGTGGATAAGGGTCCCCCCTTACCTCCTCTGAAAAAAATGACCAAAATTTAAATTTTCTTTAAACTCATACCAATGAATCATCGTGCCCCCCAGAGTGTGTGTGGGGATTTTTTGAGTGCTTTAGTTTCTTCCTTGTCCAAGATATTGGCTTTTGAAGGAATTGGATTTCGGTCAAAATTGTCAAAATGACTCCAAACTTGCACCAAAGAATCCTGGTGCCATGGGGATGTTGTGTGTGAATTTGGGGCTTTTTGTGTGTTCCCTAGGCCAAGATATGGCCCATCCAAAAAAAAGTCAAAGTGGATAAGGGTCCCCACTTACCTCCTCTGAAAAAAAGGACCAAAATTTTAATTTTCTTTACACTCATGCCAATGAATCATCGTGCTCCCCAGAGTGTGTGTGTGGATTTTTTGAGCTCTTTAGCTTCTTCCTTGTCGAAGATATGGGCTTTTAAAGGAATTGGATTTCAGTCAAAATTGTCAAAATGACTCTAAACTTACACCAAAGAATCCTGGTGCCATGGGGATGTTGTGTGTGTATTTGGGGCTTTTTGTGTGTTCGCTAGGCCAAGATATGGCCCATCCAAAAAAAAGTCAAAGTGGATAAGGGTCCCCCCTTACCTCCTCTGAAAAAAGGACCAACATTTTAATTTTCTTTTAACTCATACCAATGAATCATGGTGCTCCCCAGAGTGTGTGTGTGGATTTTTTGAGCTCTTTAGCTTCCTCCTTGTCCAAGATATGTGCTTTTAAAGAAATTGGATTTCGGTCAAAATTGTCAAAATGACTCCAAACTTGCACCAAAGAATCCTGGTGCCATGGGGATGTTGTGTGTGAATTTGGGGCTTTTTGTGTGTTCCCTAGGCCAAGATATGGCCCATCCAAAAAAAAGTCAAAGTGGATAAGGGTCCCCACTTACCTCCTCTGAAAAAAAGGACCAAAATTTTAATTTTCTTTAAACTCATGCCAATGAATCATCGTGCTCCCCAGAGTGTGTGTGTGGATTTTTTGAGCTCTTTAGCTTCTTCCTTGTCGAAGATATGGGCTTTTAAAGGAATTGGATTTCAGTCAAAATTGTCAAAATGACTCTAAACTTACACCAAAGAATCCTGGTGCCATGGGGATGTTGTGTGTGTATTTGGGGCTTTTTGTGTGTTCGCTAGGCCAAGATATGGCCCATCCAAAAAAAAGTCAAAGTGGATAAGGGTCCCCCCTTACCTCCTCTGAAAAAAGGACCAACATTTTAATTTTCTTTTAACTCATACCAATGAATCATGGTGCTCCCCAGAGTGTGTGTGTGGATTTTTTGAGCTCTTTAGCTTCCTCCTTGTCCAAGATATGGGCTTTTGAAGGAATTGGATTTCGGTCAAAATTGTCAAAATGACTCCAAACTTGCACCAAAGAATCCTGGTGCCATGGGGATGTTGTGTATGAATTTGGGGCTTGTTGTGTGTTTCCTAGGCCAAGATATGGCCCATCCAAAAAAAAGTCAAAGTGGATAAGGGTCCCCCCTTACCTCCTCTGAAAAAATGACCAAAATTAAAATTTTCTTTAAACTCATACCAATGAATCATCGTGCCCCCCAGAGCATGTGTGTGTATTTTTTGAGCTCTTTAGCTTCTTCCTTGTCCAAGATATGGGCTTTTTATGTAATTGGATTTCGGTCAAAATTGTCAAAATGCCTCCAAACTTGCACCAAAGAATCCTGGTGCCATGGGGATGTTGTGTATGAATTTGGGGCTTGTTGTGTGTTCCCTAGGCCAAGATATGGCCCATCCAAAAAAAAGTCAAAGTGGATAAGGGTCCCCCCTTACCTCCTCTGAAAAAATGACCAAAATTAAAATTTTCTTTAAACTCATACCAATGAATCATCGTGCCCCCCAGAGCGTGTGTGTGTATTTTTTGAGCTCTTTAGCTTCCTCCTTGTCCAAGATATGGGCTTTTAAAGGAATTGGATTACAGTCAAAATTGCCAAAATGACTCCAAACTTGCACCAAAGAATCCTGGTGCCATGGGGATGTTGTGTGTGAATTTGGGGCTTTTTGTTTGTTCCCTAGGCCAAGATAAGGCCCATCCAAAAAAAAGTCAAAGTGGATAAGGGTCCCCCCTTACCTCCCCTGAAAAAAATGACCAAAATTTAATTTTTTTTTAAACTCATACCAATGAATCATCGTGCCCCCAGAGTGTGTGTGTGGATTTTTTGAGCTCTTTAGCTTCTTCCTTGTCCAAGATATAGGCTTTTAAAGGAATTGGATTACAGTCAAAATTGCCAAAATGACTCCAAACTTGCACCAAAGAATCCTGGTGCCATGGGGATGTTGTGTGTGAATTTGGGGCTTTTTGTGTGTTCCCTAGGCCAAGATATGGCCCATCCAAAAAAAAGTCAAAGTGGATAAGGGTCCCCACTTACCTCCTCTGAAAAAAATGACCAAAATTTAAATTTTCTTTAAACTCATACCAATGAATCATGGTGCTCCCCCAGAGTGTGTTTGTGGATTTTTTGAGCTCTTTAGCTTCTTCCTTGTCCAAGATATGGGTTTTTAAGGAATTGGATTTCGGTCAAAATTGTCAAAATGACTCCAAACTTGCACCAAAGAATCCTGGTGCCATGGGGATGTTGTGTGTGAATTTGGGGCTTTTTGTGTGCTCCCTAGGCCAAGATATGGCCCATCCAAAATAAAGTCAAAGTGGATAAGGGTCCCCCCTTACCTCCTCTGAAAAAATGACCAAAATTAAAATTTTCTTTAAACTCATACCAATGAATCATCGTGCCCCCCAGAGCGTGTGTGTGTATTTTTTGAGCTCTTTAGCTTCTTCCTTGTCCAAGATATGGGCTTTTAAAGGAATTGGATTTCGGTCAAAATTGTCGAAATGACTCCAAACTTGCACCAAAGAATCCTGGTGCCATGGGGATGTTGTGTATGAATTTGGGGCTTGTTGTGTGTTTCCTAGGCCAAGATATGGCCCATCCAAAATAAAGTCAAAGTGGATAAGGGTCCCCCCTTACCTCCTCTGAAAAAATTACCAAAATTAAAATTTTCTTTTAACTCATACCAATGAATCATCGTGCCCCCCAGAGTGTGTGTGGGTATTTTTTGAGCTCTTTAGTTTCTTCCTTGTCCAAGATATGGGCTTTTGAAGGAATTGGATTTCGGTCAAAATTGTCAAAATGACTCCAAACTTGCACCGAAGAATCCTGGTGCCATGGGGATGTTGTGTATGAATTTGGGGCTTGTTGTGTGTTTCCTAGGCCAAGATATGGCCCATCCAAAAAAAAGTCAAAGTGGATAAGGGTCCCCACTTACCTCCTCTGAAAAAAATGACCAAAGTTTACATTTTCTTTAAACTCATACCAATGAATCATCGTGCCCCCCAGAGTGTGTGTGGGGATTTTTGGAGCTCTTTAGCTTCTTTCTTGTCCAAGATATGGGCTTTTTAAGGAATTGGATTTCGGTCAAAATTGTCAAAATGACTCCAAACTTGCACCAAAGAATCCTGGTGCCACGGGGATGTTGTGTATGAATTTGGGGCTTGTTGTGTGTTTCCTAGGCCAAGATATGGCCCATCCAAAAAAAAAGTCAAAGTGGATAAGGGTCCCCCCTTACCTCCTCTGAAAAAAATGACCAAAATTTAAATTTTCTTTAAACTCATACCAATGAATCATCGTGCCCCCCAGAGTGTGTGTGGGTATTTTTTGAGCTCTTTAGTTTCTTCCTTGTCCAAGATATGGGCTTTTGAAGGAATTGGATTTCGGTCAAAATTGTCAAAATGACTCCAAACTTGCACCAAAGAATCCTGGTGCCATGGGGATGTTGTGTATGAATTTGGGGCTTGTTGTGTGTTTCCTAGGCCAAGATGTGGCCCATCCAAAATAAAGTCAAAGTGGATAAGGGTCCCCCCTTACCTCCTCTGAAAAAAATGACCAAAATTTAAATTTTCTTTAAACTCATACCAATGAATCATCGTGCCCCCCAGAGTGTGTGTGGGGATTTTTGGAGCTCTTTAGCTTCTTCCTTGTCCAAGATATTGGCTTTTGAAGGAATTGGATTTCGGTCAAAATTGTCAAAATGACTCCAAACTTGCACCAAAGAATCCTGGTGCCATGGGGATGTTGTGTGTGAATTTGGGGCTTTTTGTGTGTTCCCTAGGCCAAGATATGGCCCATCCAAAAAAAAGTCAAAGTGGATAAGGGTCCCCCCTTACCTCCCCTGAAAAAAATGACCAACATTTTAATTTTTTTTAAACTCATACCAATGAATCATCGTGCCCCCCAGAGTGTGTGTGTGGATTTTTTGAGCTCTTTAGCTTCTTCCTTGTACAAGATATGGGCTTTTTAAGGAATTGGATTTCGGTCAAAATTGTCAAAATGACTCCAAACTTGCACCAAAGAATCCTGGTGCCATGGGGATGTTGTGTGTGAATTTGGGGCTTTTTGTGTGTTCCCTAGGCCAAGATATGGCCCATCCAAAAAGAAGTCAAAGTGGATAAGGGTCCCCACTTACCTCCTCTGAAAAAAAGGACCAAAATTTTAATTTTCTTTAAACTCATGCCAATGAATCATCGTGCCCCCCAGAGTGTGTGTGTGGATTTTTTGAGCTCTTTAGCTTCTTCCTTGTCCAAGATTTGGGCTTTTAAAGGAATTGGATTTCAGTCCAAATTTCCAAAATGACTCCAAACGTGCACCAAAGAATCCTGGTGCCATGGGGATGTTGTGTGTGAATTTGGGGCTTTTTGTGTGTTCGCTAGGCCAAGATATGGCCCATCCAAAAAAAAGTCAAAGTGCACGAAGGTCCGCCCTTACCTCCTCTGAAAAAAATGACCAAAACCTTTTTTTTTTTTAAACTCATACCAATGAATCATCGTGCCCCCCAGAGTGTGTGTGGGTATTTTTTGAGCTCTTTAGTTTCTTCCTTGTCCAAGATTTGGGCTTTTAAAGGAATTGGATTTCAGTCAAAATTGCCATAATGACTCCAAACGTGCACCAAAGAATCCTGGTGCCATGGGGATGTTGTATGTGAATTTGGGGCTTTTTGTGTGTTCGCTAGGCCAAGATATGGCCCATCCAAAAAAAAGTCAAAGTGCACGAGGGTCCCCACTTACCTCCTCTGAAAAAAATGACCAAAACCTTTTTTTTTTTTAAACTCATACCAATGAATCATCGTGCCCCTCAGAGTGTGTTTGTGGATTTTTTGAGCTCTTGAGGGTCCTCCTTGTCCAAGATATGGGCTTTTAAAGGAATTGGATTTCGGTCAAAATTGTCAAAATGCCTCCAAACTTGCACCAAAGAATCCTGGTGCCATGGGGATGTTGTGTATGAATTTGGGGCTTGTTGTGTGTTTCCTAGGCCAAGATATGGCCCATCCAAAATAAAGTCAAAGTGGATAAGGGTCCCCCCTTACCTCCTCTGAAAAAATGACCAAAATTAAAATTTTCTTTAAACTCATACCAATGAATCATCGTGCCCCCCAGAGTGTGTGTGTGGATTTTTTGAGCTCTTTAGCTTCTTCCTTGTACAAGATATGGGCTTTTTAAGGAATTGGATTTCGGTCAAAATTGTCAAAATGACTCCAAACTTGCACCAAAGAATCCTGGTGCCATGGGGATGTTGTGTGTGAATTTGGGGCTTTTTGTGTGTTCCCTAGGCCAAGATATGGCCCATCCAAAAAGAAGTCAAAGTGGATAAGGGTCCCCACTTACCTCCTCTGAAAAAAAGGACCAAAATTTTAATTTTCTTTAAACTCATGCCAATGAATCATCGTGCCCCCCAGAGTGTGTGTGTGGATTTTTTGAGCTCTTTAGCTTCTTCCTTGTCCAAGATTTGGGCTTTTAAAGGAATTGGATTTCAGTCCAAATTTCCAAAATGACTCCAAACGTGCACCAAAGAATCCTGGTGCCATGGGGATGTTGTGTGTGAATTTGGGGCTTTTTGTGTGTTCGCTAGGCCAAGATATGGCCCATCCAAAAAAAAGTCAAAGTGCACGAAGGTCCGCCCTTACCTCCTCTGAAAAAAATGACCAAAACCTTTTTTTTTTTTAAACTCATACCAATGAATCATCGTGCCCCCCAGAGTGTGTGTGGGTATTTTTTGAGCTCTTTAGTTTCTTCCTTGTCCAAGATTTGGGCTTTTAAAGGAATTGGATTTCAGTCAAAATTGCCATAATGACTCCAAACGTGCACCAAAGAATCCTGGTGCCATGGGGATGTTGTATGTGAATTTGGGGCTTTTTGTGTGTTCGCTAGGCCAAGATATGGCCCATCCAAAAAAAAGTCAAAGTGCACGAGGGTCCCCACTTACCTCCTCTGAAAAAAATGACCAAAACCTTTTTTTTTTTTAAACTCATACCAATGAATCATCGTGCCCCTCAGAGTGTGTTTGTGGATTTTTTGAGCTCTTGAGGGTCCTCCTTGTCCAAGATATGGGCTTTTAAAGGAATTGGATTTCGGTCAAAATTGTCAAAATGCCTCCAAACTTGCACCAAAGAATCCTGGTGCCATGGGGATGTTGTGTATGAATTTGGGGCTTGTTGTGTGTTTCCTAGGCCAAGATATGGCCCATCCAAAATAAAGTCAAAGTGGATAAGGGTCCCCCCTTACCTCCTCTGAAAAAATGACCAAAATTAAAATTTTCTTTAAACTCATACCAATGAATCATCGTGCCCCCCAGAGCGTGTGTGTGTATTTTTTGAGCTCTTTAGCTTCTTCCTTGTCCAAGATATGGGCTTTTTATGGAATTGGATTTCGGTCAAAATTGTCGAAATGACTCCAAACTTGCACCAAAGAATCCTGGTGCCATGGGGATGTTGTGTGTGAATTTGGGGCTTTTTGTGTGTTCGCTAGGCCAAGATATGGCCCATCCAAAAAAAAGTCAAAGTGGATAAGGGTCCCCCCTTACCTCCTCTGAAAAAAATGACCAAAATTTAAATTTTCTTTAAACTCATACCAATGAATCATCGTGCCCCCCAGAGTGTGTGTGGGTATTTTTTGAGCTCTTTAGTTTCTTCCTTGTCCAAGATATGGGCTTTTGAAGGAATTGGATTTCGGTCAAAATTGTCAAAATGACTCCAAACTTGCACCGAAGAATCCTGGTGCCATGGGGATGTTGTGTATGAATTTGGGGCTTGTTGTGTGTTTCCTAGGCCAAGATATGGCCAATTCAAAAAAAAGTCAAAGTGGATAATGGTCCACCCTTACCTCCTCTGAAAAAAATGACAAAAATTTTAATTTTCTTTAAACTCATACCAATGAATCATCGTGCCCCCCAGAGTGTGTTTGTGGATTTTTTGAGCTCTTTAGCTTCTTCCTTGTCCAAGATATGGGCTTTTAAAGGAATTGGATTTCGGTCAAAATTGTCAAAATGACTCCAAACTTGCACCAAAGAATCCTGGTGCCATGGGGATGTTGTGTGTGAATTTGGGGCTTTTGATGTGTTTCCTATGCCAAGATATGGCCCATCCAAAAAAAAGTCAAAGTGGATAAGGGTCCCCCCTTACCTCCTCTGAAAAAAATGACCAAAATTTTAATTTTCTTTAAACTCATACCAATGAATCATCGTGCCCCCCAGAGTGTGTGTGGGTATTTTTTGAGCTCTTTAGTTTCTTCCTTGTCCAAGATATGGGCTTTTAAAGGAATTGGATTTCAGTCAAAATTTCCAAAATGACTCCAAACGTGCACCAAAGAATCCTGGTGCCATGGGGATGTTGTGTGTGAATTTGGGGCTTTTTGTGTGTTCGCTAGGCCAAGATATGGCCCATCCAAAAAAAAAGTCAAAGTGGATAAGGGTCCCCCCTTACCTCCTCTGAAAAAAATGACCAAAATTTAAATTTTCTTTAAACTCATACCAATGAATCATCGTGCCCCCCAGAGTGTGTGTGGGGATTTTTTGAGTGCTTTAGTTTCTTCCTTGTCCAAGATATTGGCTTTTGAAGGAATTGGATTTCGGTCAAAATTGTCAAAATGACTCCAAACTTGCACCAAAGAATCCTGGTGCCATGGGGATGTTGTGTGTGAATTTGGGGCTTTTTGTGTGTTCCCTAGGCCAAGATATGGCCCATCCAAAAAAAAGTCAAAGTGGATAAGGGTCCCCACTTACCTCCTCTGAAAAAAAGGACCAAAATTTTAATTTTCTTTACACTCATGCCAATAAATCATCGTGCTCCCCAGAGTGTGTGTGTGGATTTTTTGAGCTCTTTAGCTTCTTCCTTGTCGAAGATATGGGCTTTTAAAGGAATTGGATTTCAGTCAAAATTGTCAAAATGACTCTAAACTTACACCAAAGAATCCTGGTGCCATGGGGATGTTGTGTGTGTATTTGGGGCTTTTTGTGTGTTCGCTAGGCCAAGATATGGCCCATCCAAAAAAAAGTCAAAGTGGATAAGGGTCCCCCCTTACCTCCTCTGAAAAAAGGACCAACATTTTAATTTTCTTTTAACTCATACCAATGAATCATGGTGCTCCCCAGAGTGTGTGTGTGGATTTTTTGAGCTCTTTAGCTTCCTCCTTGTCCAAGATATGTGCTTTTAAAGAAATTGGATTTCGGTCAAAATTGTCAAAATGACTCCAAACTTGCACCAAAGAATCCTGGTGCCATGGGGATGTTGTGTGTGAATTTGGGGCTTTTTGTGTGTTCCCTAGGCCAAGATATGGCCCATCCAAAAAAAAGTCAAAGTGGATAAGGGTCCCCACTTACCTCCTCTGAAAAAAAGGACCAAAATTTTAATTTTCTTTAAACTCATGCCAATGAATCATCGTGCTCCCCAGAGTGTGTGTGTGGATTTTTTGAGCTCTTTAGCTTCTTCCTTGTCGAAGATATGGGCTTTTAAAGGAATTGGATTTCAGTCAAAATTGTCAAAATGACTCTAAACTTACACCAAAGAATCCTTGTGCCATGGGGATGTTGTGTGTGTATTTGGGGCTTTTTGTGTGTTCGCTAGGCCAAGATATGGCCCATCCAAAAAAAAGTCAAAGTGGATAAGGGTCCCCCCTTACCTCCTCTGAAAAAAGGACCAACATTTTAATTTTCTTTTAACTCATACCAATGAATCATGGTGCTCCCCAGAGTGTGTGTGTGGATTTTTTGAGCTCTTTAGCTTCCTCCTTGTCCAAGATATGGGCTTTTGAAGGAATTGGATTTCGGTCAAAATTGTCAAAATGACTCCAAACTTGCACCAAAGAATCCTGGTGCCATGGGGATGTTGTGTATGAATTTGGGGCTTGTTGTGTGTTTCCTAGGCCAAGATATGGCCCATCCAAAAAAAAGTCAAAGTGGATAAGGGTCCCCCCTTACCTCCTCTGAAAAAATGACCAAAATTAAAATTTTCTTTAAACTCATACCAATGAATCATCGTGCCCCCCAGAGCATGTGTGTGTATTTTTTGAGCTCTTTAGCTTCTTCCTTGTCCAAGATATGGGCTTTTTATGTAATTGGATTTCGGTCAAAATTGTCAAAATGCCTCCAAACTTGCACCAAAGAATCCTGGTGCCATGGGGATGTTGTGTATGAATTTGGGGCTTGTTGTGTGTTCCCTAGGCCAAGATATGGCCCATCCAAAAAAAAGTCAAAGTGGATAAGGGTCCCCCCTTACCTCCTCTGAAAAAATGACCAAAATTAAAATTTTCTTTAAACTCATACCAATGAATCATCGTGCCCCCCAGAGCGTGTGTGTGTATTTTTTGAGCTCTTTAGCTTCTTCCTTGTCCAAGATATGGGCTTTTAAAGGAATTGGATTACAGTCAAAATTGCCAAAATGACTCCAAACTTGCACCAAAGAATCCTGGTGCCATGGGGATGTTGTGTGTGAATTTGGGGCTTTTTGTTTGTTCCCTAGGCCAAGATAAGGCCCATCCAAAAAAAAGTCAAAGTGGATAAGGGTCCCCCCTTACCTCCCCTGAAAAAAATGACCAAAATTTAATTTTTTTTTAAACTCATACCAATGAATCATCGTGCCCCCAGAGTGTGTGTGTGGATTTTTTGAGCTCTTTAGCTTCTTCCTTGTCCAAGATATAGGCTTTTAAAGGAATTGGATTACAGTCAAAATTGCCAAAATGACTCCAAACTTGCACCAAAGAATCCTGGTGCCATGGGGATGTTGTGTGTGAATTTGGGGCTTTTTGTGTGTTCCCTAGGCCAAGATATGGCCCATCCAAAAAAAAGTCAAAGTGGATAAGGGTCCCCACTTACCTCCTCTGAAAAAAATGACCAAAATTTAAATTTTCTTTAAACTCATACCAATGAATCATGGTGCTCCCCCAGAGTGTGTTTGTGGATTTTTTGAGCTCTTTAGCTTCTTCCTTGTCCAAGATATGGGTTTTTAAGGAATTGGATTTCGGTCAAAATTGTCAAAATGACTCCAAACTTGCACCAAAGAATCCTGGTGCCATGGGGATGTTGTGTGTGAATTTGGGGCTTTTTGTGTGCTCCCTAGGCCAAGATATGGCCCATCCAAAATAAAGTCAAAGTGGATAAGGGTCCCCCCTTACCTCCTCTGAAAAAATGACCAAAATTAAAATTTTCTTTAAACTCATACCAATGAATCATCGTGCCCCCCAGAGCGTGTGTGTGTATTTTTTGAGCTCTTTAGCTTCTTCCTTGTCCAAGATATGGGCTTTTAAAGGAATTGGATTTCGGTCAAAATTGTCGAAATGACTCCAAACTTGCACCAAAGAATCCTGGTGCCATGGGGATGTTGTGTATGAATTTGGGGCTTGTTGTGTGTTTCCTAGGCCAAGATATGGCCCATCCAAAATAAAGTCAAAGTGGATAAGGGTCCCCCCTTACCTCCTCTGAAAAAATTACCAAAATTAAAATTTTCTTTTAACTCATACCAATGAATCATCGTGCCCCCCAGAGTGTGTGTGGGTATTTTTTGAGCTCTTTAGTTTCTTCCTTGTCCAAGATATGGGCTTTTGAAGGAATTGGATTTCGGTCAAAATTGTCAAAATGACTCCAAACTTGCACCGAAGAATCCTGGTGCCATGGGGATGTTGTGTATGAATTTGGGGCTTGTTGTGTGTTTCCTAGGCCAAGATATGGCCCATCCAAAAAAAAGTCAAAGTGGATAAGGGTCCCCACTTACCTCCTCTGAAAAAAATGACCAAAGTTTACATTTTCTTTAAACTCATACCAATGAATCATCGTGCCCCCCAGAGTGTGTGTGGGGATTTTTGGAGCTCTTTAGCTTCTTTCTTGTCCAAGATATGGGCTTTTTAAGGAATTGGATTTCGGTCAAAATTGTCAAAATGACTCCAAACTTGCACCAAAGAATCCTGGTGCCACGGGGATGTTGTGTATGAATTTGGGGCTTGTTGTGTGTTTCCTAGGCCAAGATATGGCCCATCCAAAAAAAAAGTCAAAGTGGATAAGGGTCCCCCCTTACCTCCTCTGAAAAAAATGACCAAAATTTAAATTTTCTTTAAACTCATACCAATGAATCATCGTGCCCCCCAGAGTGTGTGTGGGTATTTTTTGAGCTCTTTAGTTTCTTCCTTGTCCAAGATATGGGCTTTTGAAGGAATTGGATTTCGGTCAAAATTGTCAAAATGACTCCAAACTTGCACCAAAGAATCCTGGTGCCATGGGGATGTTGTGTATGAATTTGGGGCTTGTTGTGTGTTTCCTAGGCCAAGATGTGGCCCATCCAAAATAAAGTCAAAGTGGATAAGGGTCCCCCCTTACCTCCTCTGAAAAAATGACCAAAATTTAAATTTTCTTTAAACTCATACCAATGAATCATCGTGCCCCCCAGAGCATGTGTGTGTATTTTTTGAGCTCTTAAGCTTCTTCCTTGTCCAAGATATGGGTTTTTAAGGAATTGGATTTCGGTCAAAATTGTCAAAATGACTCCAAACTTGCACCAAAGAATCCTGGTGCCATGGGGATGTTGTGTGTGAATTTGGGGCTTTTTGTGTGTTCCCTAGGCCAAGATATGGCCCATCCAAAAAAAGTCAAAGTGGATAAGGGTCCCCCCTTACCTCCTCTGAAAAAAATGACCAAAATTTAAATTTTCTTTAAACTCATACCAATGAATCATCGTGCCCCCCAGAGTGTGTGTGGGGATTTTTGGAGCTCTTTAGCTTCTTCCTTGTCCAAGATATTGGCTTTTGAAGGAATTGGATTTCGGTCAAAATTGTCAAAATGACTCCAAACTTGCACCAAAGAATCCTGGTGCCATGGGGATGTTGTGTGTGAATTTGGGGCTTTTTGTGTGTTCCCTAGGCCAAGATATGGCCCATCCAAAAAAAAGTCAAAGTGGATAAGGGTCCCCCCTTACCTCCCCTGAAAAAAATGACCAACATTTTAATTTTTTTTAAACTCATACCAATGAATCATCGTGCCCCCCAGAGTGTGTGTGTGGATTTTTTGAGCTCTTTAGCTTCTTCCTTGTACAAGATATGGGCTTTTTAAGGAATTGGATTTCGGTCAAAATTGTCAAAATGACTCCAAACTTGCACCAAAGAATCCTGGTGCCATGGGGATGTTGTGTGTGAATTTGGGGCTTTTTGTGTGTTCCTTAGGCCAAGATATGGCCCATCCAAAAAAAAGTCAAAGTGGATAAGGGTCCCCCCTTACCTCCTCTGAAAAAAATGACAAAAATTTAAATTTTTTTTAAACTCATACCAATGAATCATCGTGCCCCCCAGAGTGTGTGTGTGGATTTTTTGAACTCTTTAGCTTCTTCCTTGTACAAGATATGGGCTTTTTAAGGAACTGGATTTCGGTCAAAATTGTCAAAATGACTCCAAACTTGCACCAAAGAATCCTGGTGCCATGGGGATGTTGTGTGTGAATTTGGGGCTTTTTGTGTGTTCCCTAGGCCAAGATATGGCCCATCCAAAAAAAAGTCAAAGTGGATAAGGGTCCCCCCTTACCTCCTCTGAAAAAAATGACCAAAATTTAAATTTTCTGTAAACTCATACCAATGAATCATCGTGCCCCCAGAGTGTGTGTGGGGATTTTTTGAGCTATTTAGTTTCTTTCCTTGTCCAAGATATGGGCTTTTTAAGGAATTGGATTTCGGTCAAAATTGTCAAAATGACTCCAAACTTGCACCAAAGAATCCTGGTGCCATGGGGATGTTGTGTGTGAATTTGAGGCTTTTTTTGTGTTCCCTAGGCCAAGATATGGCCCATCCAAAAAAAAGTCAAAGTGGATAAGGGTCCCCACTTACCTCCTCTGAAAAAAATGACCAAAGTTTACATTTTCTTTAAACTCATACCAATGAATCATCGTGCCCCCCAGAGTGTGTGTGGGGATTTTTGGAGCTCTTTAGCTTCTTTCTTGTCCAAGATATGGGCTTTTTAAGGAATTGGATTTCGGTCAAAATTGTCAAAATGACTCCAAACTTGCACCAAAGAATCCTGGTGCCATGGGGATGTTGTGTATGAATTTGGGGCTTGTTGTGTGTTTCCTAGGCCAAGATATGGCCCATCCAAAAAAAAAGTCAAAGTGGATAAGGGTCCCCCCTTACCTCCTCTGAAAAAAATGACCAAAATTAAAATTTTCTTTTAACTCATACCAATGAATCATCGTGCCCCCCAGAGTGTGTGTGGGGATTTTTTGAGCTCTTTAGCTTCTTCCTTGTCCAAGATATGGGCTTTTTAAGGAATTGGATTTCAGTCAAAATTGTCAAAATGACTCCAAACTTGCACCAAAGAATCCTGGTGCCATGGGGATGTTGTGTATGAATTTGGGGCTTTTTGTGTGTTTCCTAGGCCAGGATATGGCCCATCCGAAAAAAAGTCAAAGTAGATAAGGGTCCCCCCTTAACTCCTCTGAAAAAAATTACAAACATTTGAATTTTCTTTAAACCCATACCAATGAATAATTGTGCCCCCCAGAGTGTGTTTGTGGATTTTTTGAGCTCTTTAGCTTCTTCCTTGTCCAAGATATGGGCTTTTTAAGGAATTGGATTTCAGTCAAAATTGTCAAAATGACTCCAAACTTGCACCAAAGAATCCTGGTGCCATGGGGATGTTGTGTATGAATTTGGGGCTTGTTGTGTGTTTCCTAGGCCAAGATATGGCCCATCCGAAAAAAAGTCAAAGTGGATAAGGGTCCCCCCTTACCTCCTCTGAAAAAAATGACAAAAATTTTAATTTTCTTTAAACTCATACCAATGAATCATCGTGCCCCCCAGTGTGTGTTTGTGGACTTTTTGAGCTCTTTAGCTTCTTCCATGTCCAAGATATGGGCTTTTAAAGGAATTGGATTTCGGTCAAAATTGTCAAAATGACTCTAAACTTGCACTAAAGAATCCTGGTGCCATGGGGATGTTGTGTGTGAATTTGGGGCTTTTTGTGTGTTCCCTAGGCCAAGATATGGCCCATCCAAAAAAAAGTCAAAGTCGATAAGGGTCCCCACTTACCTCCTCTGAAAAAAATGACCGAAGTTTAAATTTTCTTTAAACTCATACCAATGAATAATTGTGCCCCCCAGGGTGTGTGTGTGGATTTTTTGAGCTCTTTAGCTTCTTCCTTGTCCAAGATATGGCAATTAAAGGAATTGGATTTTGGTCAAAATTGTCAAAATGACTCCAAACTTGCACCAAAGAATCCTGGTGCCATGGGGATGTTGTGTATGAATTTGGGGCTTGTTGTGTGTTCGCTAGGCCAAGATATGGCCCATCCGAAAAAAAGTCAAAGTGGATAAGGGTCCCCACTTAACTCCTCCGAAAAAAATTACCAAAATTTTAATTTTCTGTAAACTCATACCAATGAATCATCGTGCCCCCCAGAGTGTGTGTGGGGATTTTTTGAGCTATTTAGTTTCTTCCTTGTCCAAGATATGGGCTTTTTAAGGAATTGGATTTTGGTCAAAATTGTCAAAATGACTCCAAACTTGCACCAAAGAATCCTGGTGCGATGGGGATGTTGTGTGTGAATTTGAGGCTTTTTGTGTGTTCCCTAGGCCAAGATATGGCCCATCCAAAAAAAAAGTCAAAGTGGATAAGGGTCCCCACTTACCTCCTCTGAAAAAAATGACCAAAGTTTACATTTTCTTTAAACTCATACCAATGAATCATCGTGCCCCCCAGAGTGTGTGTGGGGATTTTTGGAGCTCTTTAGCTTCTTTCTTGTCCAAGATATGGGCTTTTTAAGGAATTGGATTTCAGGCAAAATTGTCAAAATGACTCCAAACTTGCACCAAAGAATCCTGGTGCCATGGGGATGTTGTGTATGAATTTGGGGCTTGTTGTGTGTTTCCTAGGCCAAGATATGGCCCATCCGAAAAAAAGTCAAAGTGGATAAGGGTCCCCCCTTACCTCCTCTGAAAAAAATGACAAAAATTTTAATTTTCTTTAAACTCATACCAATGAATCATCGTGCCCCCCAGAGTGTGTTTGTGGACTTTTTGAGCTCTTTAGCTTCTTCCTTGTCCAAGATATGGGCTTTTAAAGGAATTGGATTTTGGTCAAAATTGTCAAAATGACTCTAAACTTGCACTAAAGAATCCTGGTGCCATGGGGATGTTGTGTGTGAATTGGGGGCTTTTAGTGTGTTTCCTAGGCCAAGATATGGCCCATCCGAAAAAAAGTCAAAGTGGATAAGGGTCCCCCCTTAACTCCTCTGAAAAAAATTACCAAAATTTTAATTTTCTTTAAACCCATACCAATGAATCATTGTGCCCCCCAGAGTGTGTTTGTGGATTTTTTGAGCTCTTTAGCTTCTTCCTTGTCCAAGATATGGGCTTTTAAAGGAATTGGATTTCGGTCAAAATTGTCAAAATGACTCTAAACTTGCACTAAAGAATCCTGGTGCCATGGGGATGTTGTGTGTGAATTTGGGGCTTTTTGTGTGTTCCCTAGGCCAAGATATGGCCCATCCAAAAAAAAGTCAAAGTCGATCAGGGTCCCCACTTACCTCCTCTGAAAAAAATGACCGAAGTTTAAATTTTCTTTAAACTCATACCAATGAATCATTGTGCCCCCCAGGGTGTGTGTGTGGATTTTTTGAGCTCTTTGGCTTCTTCCTTGTCCAAGATATAGGCTTTTTAAGGAATTGGAATTCGGTCAAAATTGTCAAAATGACTCCAAACTTGCACCAAAGAATCCTGGTGCCATGGGGATGTTGTGTGTGAATTTGGGGCTTTTTGTGTGTTCGCAAGGCCAAGATATGGCCCATCCAAAAAAAAGTCAAAGTGGATAAGGGTCCCCCCCTTACCTCCTCTGAAAAAATGACCAAAATTTAAATTTTCTTTAAACTCATACCAATGAATCATCGTGCCCCCCAGAGTGTGTGTGTGTATTTTTTGAGCTCTTTAGCTTCTTCCTTGTCCAAGATATGGGCTTTTTTAGGAATTGGATTTCGGTCAAAATTGTCAAAATGACTCCAAACTTGCACCAAAGAATCCTGGTGCCATGGGGATGTTGTGTGTAAATTTGGGGCTTTTTGTGTGTTTCCTAGGCCAAGATATGGCCCATCCAAAAAAAAGTCAAAGTGGATAAGGGTCCCCCCTTACCTCCTCTGAAAAAATGACCAAAATTTAAATTTTCTTTAAACTCATACCAATGAATCATCGTGCCCCCCAGAGTGTGTGTGTGGATTTTTTGAGCTCTTTAGCTTCTTCCTTGTCCAAGATATGGGCTTTTTAAGGAATTGGATTTCGGTCAAAATTGTCAAAATGACTCCAAACTTGCACCAAAGAATCCTGGTGCCATGGGGATGTTGTGTGTAAATTTGGGGCTTTTTGTGTGTTTCCTAGGCCAAGATATGGCCCATCCAAAAAAAAGTCAAAGTGGATAAGGGTCCCCCCTTACCTCCTCTGAAAAAAAAGACCAAAATTTAAATTTTCTTTAAACTCATACCAATGAATCATCGTGCCCCCCAGAGTGTGTGTGTGGTTTTTTTGAGCTCTTTAGCTTCTTTCCTTGTCCAAGATATGGGCTTTAAAGAAATTGGAATTTGGTCAAAATTGTCAAAATGACTCCAAACTTGCACCAAAGAATCCTGGTGCCATGGGGATGTTGTGTGTGAATTTGGGGCTTTTTGTGTGTTCCCTAGGCCAAGATATGGCCAATCCCAAAAAAAGTCAAAGTGGATAAGGGTCCCCCCTTACCTCCTCTGAAAAAAATGACCAAAATTTAAATTTTCTTTAAACTCATACCAATGAATCATCGTGCCCCCCAGAGTGTGTGTGTGGATTTTTTGAGCTCTTTAGCTTCTTCCTTGTCCAAGATATTGGCTTTTTAAGGAATTGGATTCCGGTCAAAATTGTCAAAATGACTCCAAACTTGCACCAAAGAATCCTGGTGCCATGGGGATGTTGTGTGTGAATTTGGGGCTTTTTGTGTGTTTCCTAGGCCAAGATATGGCCCATCCAAAAAAAGTCAAAGTGGATAAGGGTCCCCACTTACCTCCTCTGAAAAAAATGACCAAAATTTAAATTTTCTTTAAACTCATACCAATGAATCATCGTGCCCCCCAGAGTGTGTGTGTGTATTTTTTGAGCTCTTTAGCTTCTTCCTTGTCCAAGATATGGGCTTTTTAAGGAATTGGATTTCGGTCAAAATTGTCAAAATGACTCCAAACTTGCACCAAAGAATCCTGGTGCCATGGGGATGTTGTGTGTGAATTTGGGGCTTTCTGTGTGTTTCCTAGGCCAAGATATGGCCCATCCAAAAAAAAGTCAAAGTGGATAAGGGTCCCCCCTTACCTCCTCTGAAAAAAATGACCAAAATTTAAATTTTCTTTAAACTCATACAAATGAATCATCGTGCCCCCCAGAGTGTGTGTGTGGTTTTTTTGAGCTCTTTAGCTTCTTTCCTTGTCCAAGATATGGGCTTTTAAAGAAATTGGAATTTGGTCAAAATTGTCAAAATGACTCCAAACTTGCACCAAAGAATCCTGGTGCCATGGGGATGTTGTGTGTGAATTTGGGGCTTTTTGTGTGTTCCCTAGGCCAAGATATGGCCAATCCCAAAAAAAGTCAAAGTGGATAAGGGTCCCCCCTTACCTCCTCTGAAAAAAATGACCAAAATTTAAATTTTCTTTAAACTCATACCAATGAATCATCATGCCTCCCAGAGTGTGTGTGTGGTTTTTTTGAGCTCTTTAGCTTCTTTCCTTGTCCAAGATATGGGCTTTTAAAGAAATTGGAATTTGGTCAAAATTGTCAAAATGACTCCAAACTTGCACCAAAGAATCCTGGTGCCATGGGGATGTTGTGTGTGAATTGGGGGCTTTTAGTGTGTTTCCTAGGCCAAGATATGGCCCATCCAAAAAAAGTCAAAGTGGATAAGGGTCCCCCCTTACCTCCTCTGAAAAAAATGACAAAATTTAAATTTTCTTTAAACTCATACCAATGAATCATCGTGCCCCCCAGAGTGTGTGTGTGTATTTTTTGAGCTCTTTAGCTTCTTCCTTGTCCAAGATATGGGCTTTTTAAGGAATTGGATTTCGGTCAAAATTGTCAAAATGACTCCAAACTTGCACCAAAGAATCCTGGTGCCATGGGGATGTTGTGTGTGAATTTGGGGCTTTTTGTGTGTTTCCTAGGCCAAGATATGGCCCATCCAAAAAAAAGTCAAAGTGGATAAGGGTCCCCCCTTACCTCCTCTGAAAAAAATGACCAAAATTTAAATTTTCTTTAAACCCATACAAATGAATCATCGTGCCCCCCAGAGTGTGTGTGTGTTTTTTTTGAGCTCTTTAGCTTCTTTCCTTGTCCAAGATATGGGCTTTTAAAGAAATTGGAATTTGGTCAAAATTGTCAAAATGACTCCAAACTTGCACCAAAGAATCCTGGTGCCATGGGGATGTTGTGTGTGAATTTGGGGCTTTTTGTGTGTTCCCTAGGCCAAGATATGGCCAATCCCAAAAAAAGTCAAAGTGGATAAGGGTCCCCCCTTACCTCCTCTGAAAAAAATGACCAAAATTTAAATTTTCTTTAAACTCATACCAATGAATCATCGTGCCCCCCAGAGTGTGCGTGTGGATTTTTTGAGCTCTTTAGCTTCTTCCTTGTCCAAGATATTGGTTTTTTAAGAAATTGGATTCCGGTCAAAATTGTCAAAATGACTCCAAACTTGCACCAAAGAATCCTGGTGCCATGGGGATGTTGTGTGTGAATTTGGGGCTTTTTGTGTGTTTCCTAGGCCAAGATATGGCCCATCCAAAAAAAAGTCAAAGTGGATAAGGGTCCCCCCTTACCTCCTCTGAAAAAAAAGACCAAAATTTAAATTTTCTTTAAACTCATACCAATGAATCATCGTGCCTCCCAGAGTGTGTGTGTGGTTTTTTTGAGCTCTTTAGCTTCTTTCCTTGTCCAAGATATGGGCTTTTAAAGAAATTGGATTCCGGTCAAAATTGTCAAAATGACTCCAAACTTGCACCAAAGAATCCTGGTGCCATGGGGATGTTGTGTGTGAATTTGGGGCTTTTAGTGTGTTTCCTAGGCCAAGATATGGCCCATCCAAAAAAAGTCAAAGTGGATAAGGGTCCCCCCTTACCTCCTCTGAAAAAAAAGACCAAAATTTAAATTTTCTTTAAACTCATACAAATGAATCATCGTGCCCCCCAGAGTGTGTGTGTGGTTTTTTTGAGCTCTTTAGCTTCTTTCCTTGTCCAAGATATGGGCTTTTAAAGAAATTGGAATTTGGTCAAAATTGTCAAAATGACTCCAAACTTGCACCAAAGAATCCTGGTGCCATGGGGATGTTGTGTGTGAATTTGGGGCTTTTTGTGTGTTCCCTAGGCCAAGATATGGCCAATCCCTAAAAAAGTCAAAGTGGATAAGGGTCCCCCCTTGCCTCCTCTGAAAAAAATGACCAAAATTTAAATTTTCTTTAAACTCATACCAATGAATCATCGTGCCTCCCAGAGTGTGTGTGTGGTTTTTTTGAGCTCTTTAGCTTCTTTCCTTGTCCAAGATATGGGCTTTTAAAGAAATTGGAATTTGGTCAAAATTGTCAAAATGACTCCAAACTTGCACCAAAGAATCCTGGTGCCATGGGGATGTTGTGTGTGAATTGGGGGCTTTTAGTGTGTTTCCTAGGCCAAGATATGGCCCATCCAAAAAAAGTCAAAGTGGATAAGGGTCCCCCCTTACCTCCTCTGAAAAAAATGACCAAAATTTAAATTTTCTTTAAACTCATACCAATGAATCATCGTGCCCCCCAGAGTGTGTGTGTGTATTTTTTGAGCTCTTTAGCTTCTTCCTTGTCCAAGATATGGGCTTTTTAAGGAATTGGATTTCGGTCAAAATTGTCAAAATGACTCCAAACTTGCACCAAAGAATCCTGGTGCCATGGGGATGTTGTGTGTGAATTTGGGGCTTTTTGTGTGTTTCCTAGGCCAAGATATGGCCCATCCAAAAAAAAGTCAAAGTGGATAAGGGTCCCCCACTTACCTCCTCTGAAAAAAAAGACCAAAATTTAAATTTTCTTTAAACTCATACAAATTAATCATCGTGCCCCCCAGAGTGTGTGTGTGGTTTTTTTGAGCTCTTTAGCTTCTTTCCTTGTCCAAGATATGGGCTTTTAAAGAAATTGGAATTTGGTCAAAATTGTCAAAATGACTCCAAACTTGCACCAAAGAATCCTGGTGCCATGGGGATGTTGTGTGTGAATTTGGGGCTTTTTGTGTGTTCCCTAGGCCAAGATATGGCCAATCCCAAAAAAAGTCAAAGTGGATAAGGGTCCCCCCTTACCTCCTCTGAAAAAAAAGACCAAAATTTAAATTTTCTTTAAACTCATGCCAATGAATCATCGTGCCTCCCAGAGTGTGTGTGTGGTTTTTTTGAGCTCTTTAGCTTCTTTCCTTGTCCAAGATATGGGCTTTTAAAGAAATTGGAATTTGGTCAAAATTGTCAAAATGACTCCAAACTTGCACCAAAGAATCCTGGTGCCATGGGGATGTTGTGTGTGAATTTGGGGCTTTTAGTGTGTTTCCTAGGCCAAGATATGGCCCATCCAAAAAAAGTCAAAGTGGATAAGGGTCCCCCCTTACCTCCTCTGAAAAAAAAGACCAAAATTTAAATTTTCTTTAAACTCATACAAATGAATCATCGTGCCCCCCAGAGTGTGTGTGTGGTTTTTTTGAGCTCTTTAGCTTCTTTCCTTGTCCAAGATATGGGCTTTTAAAGAAATTGGAATTTGGTCAAAATTGTCAAAATGACTCCAAACTTGCACCAAAGAATCCTGGTGCCATGGGGATGTTGTGTGTGAATTTGGGGCTTTTTGTGTGTTCCCTAGGCCAAGATATGGCCAATCCCAAAAAAAGTCAAAGTGGATAAGGGTCCCCCCTTACCTCCTCTGAAAAAAATGACCAAAATTTAAATTTTCTTTAAACTCACACCAATGAATCATCGTGCCCCCCAGAGTGTGTGTGTGTATTTATTGAGCTCTTTAGCTTCTTCCTTGTCCAAGATATGGGCTTTTTAAGGAATTGGATTTCGGTCAAAATTGTCAAAATGACTCCAAACTTGCACCAAAGAATCCTGGTGCCATGGGGATGTTGTGTGTGAATTTGGGGCTTTTTGTGTGTTTCCTAGGCCAAGATATGGCCCATCCAAAAAAAAGTCAAAGTGGATATGGGTCCCCCCTTACCTCCTCTGAAAAAAAAGACCAAAATTTAAATTTTCTTTAAACTCATACAAATGAATCATCGTGCCCCCCAGAGTGTGTGTGTGGTTTTTTTGAGCTCTTTAGCTTCTTTCCTTGTCCAAGATATGGGCTTTTAAAGAAATTGGAATTTGGTCAAAATTGTCAAAATGACTCCAAACTTGCACCAAAGAATCCTGGTGCCATGGGGATGTTGTGTGTGAATTTGGGGCTTTTTGTGTGTTCCCTAGGCCAAGATATGGCCAATCCCAAAAAAAGTCAAGGTGGATAAGGGTCCCCCCTTACCTCCTCTGAAAAAAATGACCAAAATTTAAATTTTCTTTAAACTCATACCAATGAATCATCGTGCCCCCCAGAGTGTGTGTGTGTATTTTTTGAGCTCTTTAGCTTCTTCCTTGTCCAAGATATGGGCTTTTTAAGGAATTGGATTTCGGTCAAAATTGTCAAAATGACTCCAAACTTGCACCAAAGAATCCTGGTGCCATGGGGATGTTGTGTGTGAATTTGGGGCTTTTTGTGTGTTTCCTAGGCCAAGATATGGCCCATCCAAAAAAAAGTCAAAGTGGATAAGGGTCCCCCCTTACCTCCTCTGAAAAAAAAGACCAAAATTTAAATTTTCTTTAAACTCATACCAATGAATCATCGTGCCTCCCAGAGTGTGTGTGTGGTTTTTTTGAGCTCTTTAGCTTCTTTCCTTGTCCAAGATATGGGCTTTTAAAGAAATTGGAATTTGGTCAAAATTGTCAAAATGACTCCAAACTTGCACCAAAGAATCCTGGTGCCATGGGGATGTTGTGTGTGAATTTGGGGCTTTTAGTGTGTTTCCTAGGCCAAGATATGGCCCATCCAAAAAAAGTCAAAGTGGATAAGGGTCCCCCCTTACCTCCTCTGAAAAAAAAGACCAAAATTTAAATTTTCTTTAAACTCATACAAATGAATCATCGTGCCCCCCAGAGTGTGTGTGTGGTTTTTTTGAGCTCTTTAGCTTCTTTCCTTGTCCAAGATATGGGCATTTAAAGAAATTGGAATTTGGTCAAAATTGTCAAAATGACTCCAAACTTGCACCAAAGAATCCTGGTGCCATGGGGATGTTGTGTGTGAATTTGGGGCTTTTTGTGTGTTCCCTAGGCCAAGATATGGCCAATCCCAAAAAAAGTCAAAGTGGATAAGGGTCCCCCCTTACCTCCTCTGAAAAAAATGACCAAAATTTAAATTTTCTTTAAACTCATACCAATGAATCATCGTGCCTCCCAGAGTGTGTGTGTGGTTTTTTTGAGCTCTTTAGCTTCTTTCCTTGTCCAAGATATGGGCTTTTAAAGAAATTGGAATTTGGTCAAAATTGACAAAATGACTCCAAACTTGCACCAAAGAATCCTGGTGCCATGGGGATGTTGTGTGTGAATTGGGGGCTTTTAGTGTGTTTCCTAGGCCAAGATATGGCCCATCCAAAAAAAGTCAAAGTGGATAAGGGTCCCCCCTTACCTCCTCTGAAAAAAATGACCAAAATTTAAATTTTCTTTAAACTCATACCAATGAATCATCGTGCCCCCCAGAGTGTGTGTGTGTATTTTTTGAGCTCTTTAGCTTCTTCCTTGTCCAAGATATGGGCTTTTTAAGGAATTGGATTTCGGTCAAAATTGTCAAAATGACTCCAAACTTGCACCAAAGAATCCTGGTGCCATGGGGATGTTGTGTGTGAATTTGGGGCTTTTTGTGTGTTTCCTAGGCCAAGATATGGCCCATCCAAAAAAAAGTCAAAGTGGATAAGGGTCCCCCCTTACCTCCTCTGAAAAAAAAGACCAAAATTTAAATTTTCTTTAAACTCATACAAATGAATCATCGTGCCCCCCAGAGTGTGTGTGTGGTTTTTTTGAGCTCTTTAGCTTCTTTCCTTGTCCAAGATATGGGCTTTTAAAGAAATTGGAATTTGGTCAAAATTGTCAAAATGACTCCAAACTTGCACCAAAGAATCCTGGTGCCATGGGGATGTTGTGTGTGAATTTGGGGCTTTTTGTGTGTTCCCTAGGCCAAGATATGGCCAATCCCAAAAAAAGTCAAGGTGGATAAGGGTCCCCCCTTACCTCCTCTGAAAAAAATGACCAAAATTTAAATTTTCTTTAAACTCATACCAATGAATCATCGTGCCCCCCAGAGTGTGTGTGTGTATTTTTTGAGCTCTTTAGCTTCTTCCTTGTCCAAGATATGGGCTTTTAAAGGAATTGGATTTCAGTCAAAATTGCTAAATTGACTCCAAACTTGCACCAAAGAATCCTGGTGCCATGGGGATGTTTTGTGTGAATTTGGGGCTTTTTGTGTGTTCCCTAGGCCAAGATATGGCCAATCCCAAAAAAAGTCAAAGTGGATAAGGGTCCCCCCTTACCTCCTATGAAAAAAATGACCAAAATTTAAATTTTCTTTAAACTCATACCAATGAATCATCGTGCCCCCCAGAGTGTGTGTGTGGATTTTTTGAGCTCTTTAGCTTCTTCCTTGTCCAAGATATTGGCTTTTTAAGGAATTGGATTCCGGTCAAAATTGTCAAAATGACTCCAAACTTGCACCAAAGAATCCTGGTGCCATGGGGATGTTGTGTGTGAATTTGGGGCTTTTTGTGTGTTTCCTAGGCCAAGATATGGCCCATCCAAAAAAAAGTCAAAGTGGATAAGGGTCCCCCCTTACCTCCTCTGAAAAAAAAGACCAAAATTTAAATTTTCTTTAAACTCATACCAATGAATCATCGTGCCTCCCAGAGTGTGTGTGTGGTTTTTTTGAGCTCTTTAGCTTCTTTCCTTGTCCAAGATATGGGCTTTTAAAGAAATTGGAATTCGGTCAAAATTGTCAAAATTACTCCAAACTTGCCAAAAAAAATCCTGGTGCCATGGGGATGTTGTGTGTGAATTTGGGGCTTTTTGTGTGTTTCCTAGGCCAAGATATGGCCCGTCCAAAAAAAAGTCAAATTGGTTAAGGGTCCCCCCTTACCTCCTCTGAAAAAATGAACAAAATTTAGATTTTCTTCAAACTCATACCAATGAAACCTCGTGCCCCCCTGAGGCTGTGTGTGGATTTTTTTGAGCTCTCTAGCTTCTTCCATGTACAAGATTTTGGCTTTTAAAGGAATTGGAATTCGGTCAAAATTGTCAAAATTACTCCAAACTTGCAAAAAAAAATCCTGGTGCCATGGGGATGTTGTGTGTGAATTTGGGGCTTGTTGTGTGTTTCCTAGGCCAAGATATGGCCCGTCCAAAAAAACGTCAAATTGGATAAGGGTCCCCCCTTACCTCCTCTGAAAAAATGAACAAAATTTAGATTTTCTTCAAACTCATACCAATGAAACCTCGTGCCCCCCGGAGGCTGTGTGTGGATTTTTTTGAGCTCTCTAGCTTCTTCCATGTACAAGATTTTGGCTTTTAAAGGAATTGGAATTCGGTCAAAATTGTCAAAATTACTCCAAACTTGCAACAAAAAATCCTGGTGCCATGGGGATGTTGAGTGTGAATTTGGGGCTTTTTATGTGTTTCCTAGGCCAAAATATGGCCCATACAGAAAAAGTGAAATTGGATAAGGGTCCCCCCTTACCTCCTCTGAAAAAATGACCAAAATTTTAATTTTCTTCAAACTCATACCAATGAATCCTCATGCCCCCCAGATGCTGTGTATGGATTCTTTGAGCTCTCTAGCATCTTCCTTGTCCAAGATATGGGCATTTACAGGAATTGGAATTTGGTCAAAATTGTCAACACTACTCCAACCTTGCACCAAAGAATCCTGGTGCCATGGGGATGTTGTGTGTGAATTTTGGGCTTTTTGTGTGTTTCCTAGGCCAAAATATAGCCCGAGCAGAAAACGTCAAATTGGATAAGGGTCTCCCCTTACCTCCTCTGAAAAAAATGACCAAAATTTAAATTTTCTACAAACTCATGCCAATGAATCATCGTGCCCACGAGAGGCTGTGTGTGGATTTTTAAGCTGTTTAGCTTCCTCCTTGTCCAAGATATGGGCTTTTAAATGATTTGGAATTCGGTCAAAATTGTCAAAATTACTTCAGACGGTTGCTGTCTTAAATGTGCGTTATATAAGTGTACAGTCCTCTAAATACCTTTGATACGATACAGCGTAGAGATGAAAGTTGCTTTGACCGCTGACCAAGTCCTCCCCCTTGTGGTGATAAACTAAGTTGCATATAAGACGTAATTCATGTGTTAGTAAGAAATATTTAAAAAAATCCATTCAAAAGGAATTTTTGAATGGATTTTTGTAGTTCATAAAAAAAAAAAATAATAAATAAGATTCCATACCGATATTGTTCATGTGACACTAAATTGATGCAGGTTTTATTTATTTATAATCAAACTTCTATCAGTTGGTCCCAAAGTATTGTGTATACTATTATCAATAGTTTAAAGATGAATTAATGATGGATTGTCATTTCACATCCTTGTTGAACAACTGTTGCGATTTATGGGATTTCTTTAATGAATTCTTTATTTGTATTACAACCATAGGGAGCGAGCTGAGGGATGCAAACCAAAGAAGGGGGAGGGACCATCTAAATATTTACATTCACACGGCGGATTGTAGAAAAGCAATGAAGCTCTGGTAACTCTTCCTGAACCTGCTGTGGAGGAGGCGCCACGCCGTACTTTAATCTCTCCATCTTCCTGTTTCTTTGTTATGCATCAGGTCTTTACCTTCATATGAGGTGAGTATGTGTGACTGGTGAGTATGTGTGACTGTTTGTCTACGTGTGTGTGAGTGTGTGTTGTTTTAAATGTTTCCACATCAGATTGCTGGATGTTTGCTGCATTTATCAAGCTTTGGTATTTCCAAGTGAATTCATCGCTCGATCCTAAGTGGAGCTGAAGTCCAATCTCCATGGTAACGCTTCGTGTTTAGGTCTGTGTGTGTGGGACGTCAATCTGATGTAATAAACATTAGAGTTTTGTATGAGTCACTGTGTTCCGACCGGGTCCATTATCATGACGTCATCTTCTAACAAAACACTGGGCAGCATGTGGGGATGCCTGAAGAGGAAGAAGGAGATGAGGTAAAATGAAGGAACATTATGTTGAACTAATTTGCCTATCTTTTATCCTTGTGTTTCTCTGTTATCAGGATGCTTCACAGAGCGCCTAGCACCAAGCCACGCCCACAAGGAAGAGGGAGGACTGGGAGCACTTTTGTTCCTTTAGAAAAGAATTCATTCGTTCAATAAATTAGTTAAATGCAACTTTATATGTTATCTTGTTATGTTGTATGGGCTTATTCAGCTATGGTAGGCATGGTGTGACCCATGTCCTGTTTTCTTGTTTTCTTTTTGTCTTTGTTTACTGTAACTGACCTCAAAATGAGCCAGAAACAGGGACTTAGCAGCTGGTCCTCCATATAAAAACTATATAGACCACAGGCCATGTATTATGTTTTGTGCCCTTCAGTGAAGGTATTTTGTTTAGATTAAGGCAATAGATGCCTCCCTATATTACCACAGATTAACTGTTCCTGTTGCCATATCTCTTTAAATGAAACTGCAGAACACAAATATATATAAAAAAGAATGGGGAGAAGATCAAATCAAATTCAATGTATTGCCTAAAGACTAAAAGAAAAGAAAAAATGGGATTAATTTTACCGGGATTTTTGCAAAGTTAGTGTGAAGGTTGGGACTTGAACTCACAACCCCTTGTGATCACCAACCATCAGCTCTACTCTCTGAGCTAAGGAGAAATGAGTTTCTTTGATCCTTCCTTTCGTTCCTTCTTTGGTCCTTATGCTAGTTTCCTACAGGTGGCAACTTTCAACTTGATATGTGAATGGCATCAACAAAGAAAACCAAAGTGCACAAGTAGTCTGTAGCTCAATGAGTTAAGCTTCAGCCTCATGACCACCAGGTTATGAGTTCAAACCATGTCTCTGCTCACAGTTTCTTTTCAAAATGCTGCTCCAAATCAAAGAGAGAGAAGCCCACAGAGTGCATGCGTTGGTATACACATCTGTGGTGCGCATGATTAGTGCAATACTGTTGACTATCATGGTGATGTTTCCGGTGCCCCGGTTCAATTCTGACTGAAGCAGGTTGTTCTCAGAGCAGTGTAGTAAAAGTATTATGATACTGAACACCACAAACAGCAGGACTCTTGTCATGATTTTAAATTAAAATGTACCCCCTCTAGCACACGTGCGCCCCCTCCTGAACGCACACACACTTGGAGGGGGTACAGGTGCCTGGGCATTGACTCGATGCAAACTGTCAACTGCTCCAGGTGGAGAGTTGCTGCAACTCCCGTGAGGCAGTTACATCACGTGAAGGGACTGACTCTTGAAGCGTGGATTGGAGTTGAACGGGCACTGCAATGTGATGTGCCGATTCCCAAGGCACGCCGCGTCCTCAATGGACTGAGCCACTGCCACGCCCAAGATGAAGTGAGGCCAGAGTGAGACTGATCAGTGAGATCAATCAAGTGGATACAAAGACATAGCTGCTCTTACCTTGGCAAAGGAAAGAGCTAAAGCTAGAGCTCTAGAATTTCAAACACATCATCTAGATGGCATCAGGATAAATTGATGCAAGTTTGGGGAAATGTTAGCCTCCTAAGACCTTGTGTCCTCATATATGGACATTATACTTAATCCACCCTACACCTTATACACCATTGGGTTTAACTTGAACCTGTTGTCCTCATGTCTAAACATTTTCGACAGTCATTAGTAGTCTAAAGATCACTTTGGGTCCATAAATCCAAAACAGCAAGGATAAATTATAAATGCATGCAAAATAAATCCAGTGGAGCTCTCAGGAGGTTAATTTTTTACTCAAATTCTCACAAAATGTCAGTGTAACCATGGACCATATTGGTAATTTCTGTGAAAAGCCCATGACTTGGCAAAGAAAACTTGGCCTCAGTGAGGTGTGTTGCCATGTTTAAAACCGCCCTCTGGGACCTAGTTACTTGTCTCTGGAAAAACTGTTAGTAAAAATACAAAATTGATGAACTGATTGATGTGTGATGGCGGATAGTGATTAAACCTTTAACCAGTTATTAAAACACAATGACAAAGTCATGTAACGAATCAGAATCAGAATCAGAATTGCTTTATTTGCCAATTAAGTATACACTTAACAGGAATTTGCTGTGGTTCTAGTTGCGAACGTATAACATGTAGAAAAGACAACAAAAAACAAAATATAAAACAACATAAAACAACATGTACAAACAGCAGCTCGGCGAATACTTAAATTAAAAACACACTGAATTAATTAAGTCAACTAAATGAATGCTGATGAATAGAGTGTTAAAAAACGTGCAGGGGATTATTGTAATAAATTAACTTAAGAATACTGCTAAATAAAGTGAATGTGCAGGGGTTTATTATGAGTCAGTGGAAGACCCAGGCCTTGTTGATAAGGCCCACTGCAGAGGGGAAGACACTCGATTTGTGGCGTGAGGTTTTGGTCCTGATGGACCTCAGCCTCCTGCCAGAGGGGAGGGTTAAAAACAGTTTGCGTCCAGGGTGGGAGGGGTCGGCCAGAATCTTGCCTGCCCGCTTCAGGGTCCAGGAGGCGTACAGGTCCTGGAGGGACGGCACGTTGCAGCCGATCACCTTCTCCGCACAGCGTTTGATACGCTGCAGCCGGCCCTTGTCCTTGGCAGTGGCTGCAGCGAACCAGACGGTGATGGAGGAGGTGAGGATGGACTCAATGATGGCAGAGTAGAAGTGTACCATCAATGTCTTTGGCAGGCTGAACTTCTTCAGCTGCCGCAGGAAGAACATCCTTTGCTGGGCTTTTTTGCTGAGGGAGCTGATGTTGAGCTCCCACTTGAGGTCCTGGGAGATGATGGCTCCCAGGAAACGAAAGGACTCCACAGTGGAGCTCAAGATTGTTCTGCCCGCACCAATTCACCAGACGGTCAATCTCCTGCCTGTAGGTGGACTCGTCCCCATCAGAGATGAGTCCAATGAGGGTGGTGTCGTCCGCAAACTTCAGGAGCTGGACTGATTGATGACTGGAGGTGCAGTTGTTTGTATACAAGGAGAAGAGTAGAGGGGAAAGAACGTAGCCTTGAGGGGAACCGGTGCTGATGGAGCGTGAAGCAGAGACGTGTTTCCCCAGCTTCACGCGCTGCTTCCTGTCAGTCAGGAAGTCTCTGATCCACCTGCAGGTGGAGTCGGGCACGTGGAGCTGGGAGAGCTTGTCTTGCAACAGTGAGGGGATGATGGTGTTAAAGGCAGAGCTGAAGTCAACAAACAGGATCCTGGCGTAGGTTAAAAGGGTAGGGTAAAAGCCCCTATCTTGGTCAATTTAAGAGCTAGAACTCTACATTGTTCAAACGCAGCATCTACAGGACACGAGGATCATTCAATTACATTTTTGGTCAAATTTCCCACATGGACCAAATCGTTCGATTGTGTGAAAAGCCCATATCTTGGACAAGGAAAGAGCTAGAGCAGGGGTGTCAAACCCAGTGAACAGTCCTCAAAGTCTTTGTGTCACTTCCCTCCCCAACAGCAAACGAGCAGACTGTCCCAGTAACTCAGCTCAGCTGTGCTCTGGTGGCCTGCAGACACACAGCTGGTCCTTGTATGCAGGAGAATCTAAAGAGTCTCAGAAGAGTCTACTGCCTACAAGGACCTGCAGCAGCAGTTGTGCCAGACTTTCACGAAGTCATGAATCGGAAGCATGAGCGTCTGGTACAACTGGACAGACTCTGCGGAGTCTAGTGGCTACAAGGGCCTGCTGTGCACTACTACAGTCCAGCTGCTCGACTCAGAATAAATACAAATTATTTACATTGTAGTTTCCGAAAAACACATCCTCAACTTGTACTCCTTGTGATCAGCAACTTGTTTCTCTTTATCTGTTTTCTGAAGAGCTGCTGAGAATGCAGTATTCCATTTAACCACAAGAGGGCGACATATACATATTCAACTTCAAAGTTGACATAGTTTAAAATTGATATCATAATAGCTTTATATACATTAAAGAATCAATATTTACAATATTGATTATTATTGTTATTATTATTATTATTATTATTATTATTTCTTATCCACACATTATTCAACGCTATTGAAATCTGAATAGAGCATAGGTCGGCAATAGGCGACCTATGTTTTTGCTCGTGAGCAAAAACATCTGGCCCGCGAGGTTGTTTGAACTAGATTAGATAATGAAAATGAAAAAACATGAAATCGGACTGCCAGTCTGATGGAGCGGGAGATCGGCAAACGGATCGGTGCGGCGTCGGCAGTGAAGCGGACTCTACTACGTTCCCACCCTCACCTATGGTCACGAACTGTGGGTAGTGACCGAAAGAACGAGATCGCGGGTACAAGCGGCCAAAATGATTTTCCTCCGTAGAATGGCTGGGCTCTCCCTTAGAGATAGGGTGAGAAGCTCAGTCATCCGGGAGGAGCTCAGAGTTGAGCCGCTGCTCCTTTGCATTGAGAGGAGCCAGTTGAGGTGGCTCGGGCATCTGATCAGGATGCCTCCCAAACGCCTCGCTGGTGAGGTGTTCAGGGCACGTCCCACCGGAAGGAGGCCTCGAGGAAGACCCAGGACACGCTGGGGAGACTATGTCTCCCAGCTGGCCTGCGAACGCCTTGGGATCCCCCGGGAAGAGCTGGACGAAGTGGCCGGGGAGAGGGAGGTCTGGGTCTCCCTGCTAAGGCTGCTGCCACCGCGACCCGACCCCGGATAAGCGAATGAAGACGAGGCGAGACTGCCACTCTCAAAAATGCTCTTTATTTACAAACTTCATTTTCCAAAACAGAAAAATTTCCTCAGTCTAACAATAATGCTTATTTGTTTCTTTTGGATACAAGGGTGAATAAGCACATCAGCGAGGTGCAGCGTGAACGCTCAACATGCAAAAAAAAAATTAAGTCAGTGGACAGTGCCCTGGTGCAGACAGACTGTGAAAAGTAAAACACGAGTTTCAAACATAGCGTAGCCTACTCAAGTTATTACACCAAAAATGTAAACTGATAACAATACAATAGGGAGGCAGTAGTCGAGTGGGTAGAGCTTCCGCTTAAGAACCGGAGGGTTGCCGGTTCGAGTCCCTGCTGAGGTGCCCCTGAGCAAGGCACCGAACCCTCAATTGCTCCCCCCTCTGCGAAGGGTGATAATGTAATGTAAGTCGCTTTGGATAAAAGCGTCCGCAAAATGATCGTAATGTAATGTAATACACTTGCCCTGTCAAATCGGAACAAATCAGTGCAAAAAAGAGGCTCGACCATGGGCTGGAGTGCTCGAAGCTCCTGTTACGACAGAGCAGAAGTGTTACATTTACTGTATGCTTCGTAAGAATTAGGCCTAGCCTACGAGACATTCATTAAAAATTCAGTTCAGATTAGACACTGGTATAGATTACTTACCTAGTGTGAAAAGTGGCATCTCCCGCTTGTCACTATTTTCTGGATATCTGGTGAAATAGACGTCACTTTAATCCTCAGGCAGTTATCCAGATTTTTGTGAGTCAGTCTATTCCTCTCGTGCGTTTTTATTGCATTCATGGCTGAAAATGAGGACTCACACACGTAGGTGGAAGGGAACATTGTCAGAATGTAGTGTGCGACTTTCTTGAGGTTGCTGTATTCCTCGGAGCATAGTCGGCCAACCCAAAAGGCACACAGAGACTCCGCACTTCTCAGCGGATCTCGCACAACTGAGGTGGTTCGGAAATCAATCATTTCAATTTCCAGCGCAGCCTGATCTAAAGAGGGGATCGTTGCTTTTGCCAGGGAGGAGAAGTTGTCGGCTATTTTTACTGCAGGGTCACGTATAAAGTCAATGATGTCTTTGGGGATGGAGTAGTCATCAAACCGAGAGTTGAAGTTGGCTCGTAGCTTCTTGATGAAGTCAACCATCAGCTCCGTCACCTCTCCCGCTGTCCTCTTTAAGGTGCTGAAATGTAGGAGCCTGCCGGTGGATATGTCTGCCTCAAACATCTCAAGCATCCTCGTGAATGACTCCAGTTTTTCAACCATGTCCACGAGTGTTTTGTCTCTCCCCTGTGGCTGAAGGTTCAGCTGGTTTAGGTGGCCAAATATGTCAGATAAAAACGCTACATTGGACATGAACTTTTCATCTTCCAGCAGGATAAGGTGGTCAGCTGCTGCTATGCTCTTGCTCATTCCAAGGAACGCCTTGATCTCATTCAATAGCACGCAGAAGCGATCCAGCGCTTTCCCCTTGCTTAACCAGCGCACATCATTATGAAGTAGCAAGTCATCGTCGGTGGCATCTTCTGACTCTGCCACAAGTTGTCGGAAAAGCCTATGCTGGGTGCTTGATGTACCTCTGACAAAATTAATGACTTTCATGACTTTGTCCATGATATCCCTTAGTTCGCCACTCAGTCTGGCACAAAGGACACTTTGGTGGATGAGGCAGTGCAGCCCATGGATTTGGGGGGCGATTTTTTTCAGCCTAGTCACCAGACCTCTGTGCTTTCCCACCATAGCAGGATTAGGATTAGGTTAACCCTCTCAAATGATAATGAATGCAACTGAAGCAACTCTTCCAGTTTCTCAAATACAACATCTCCAGTGGTGTGCCCTTCTAATGGAATTAGAGACAGCAGCTCTTCCTTGAAATCCTTCCCATCATAATATCTAACATAAACGCACAACTGTGCTACATCTGTTTTGTCAGTGCTCTCGTCTATGGCTAAGGAGAAGTAGTTTGCGCGACTGACACCGTCGATAATTGCACCCTGCACTGCGTCGGACAGCACTTCTATGCGGCGGGCAGCGGTCCTCGCAGAGAGGGACATCTGTTTCACTGACCCGATCACACCATCCATCGACTTGCCGGTATCAAGTTCCTCCAAAACTTTCACCATCATCTCCTTAAAGACCTCTGCATCAACAAACGGCTTGTTGTGCTTTGCGAGTACCCACGACGCTTTCAGCGATGCACTCGTTACCTTCTGTTGGGATGTGAGGCCTCGCACCAGGATCCTGCTGCTGTATGCATAACTTCCTTTCAGTGCTTCGATTTTGCGCTGTCGTGCCTCTGTCTTCGGAGGGAATGCAACCTTGAAATTAGCATGCTTCGTTTCGTGGTGCCGTCTAATATAATACTCTTTGCATACAGAGACACCCTCGTTACATATCAGGCATGTGGGCTTTGCATTTATAAAGCTGGGGAGGATGAAAGCATATTTCTCTGTCCATTCTTCATGAAATATCTTATTTTCGTTGTCAGTTTTGCTCTTCAGATTTTTTGATACAGCCATTTTTTGACACTTATCCACTTTGACTTTTTTTTGGATGGGCCATATCTTGGCCTAGGAAACACACAAAAAGCCCCAAATTCAATCACAACATCCCCATGGCACCAGGATTCTTTGGTGCAAGTTTGGAGTCATTTTGACAATTTTGTCCAAATTCCAATTCCTTTAAAAGCCCATATCTTGGACAAGGAGGAAGCTAAAGAGCTCAAAAAATCCACACACACACTCTGGGGGGCACGATGATTCATTGGTATGAGTTTAAAGAAAATTAAAATTTTGGTCATTTTTTTCAGAGGAGGTAAGGGGGGACTTATCCACTTTGACTTTTTTTTGGATGGGCCATATCTTGGCCTAGGAAACACACAAAAAGCCCCAAATTCACACACAACATCCCCATGGCACCAAGATTGTTTGGTGCAAGTTTGGTGTCATTTTGACAATTTTGACCGAAATCCAATTCCTTTAAAAGCCCATATCTTGGACAAGGAAGAAGCTAAAGAGCTCAAAAAATCCACACACACACTCTGGGGGGCACGATGATTCATTGGTATGAGTTTAAAGAAAATTTAAATTTTGGTCATTTTTTTCAGAGGAGGTAAGGGGGACCCTTATCCACTTTGACTTTTTTTGGATGGGCCATATGTTGGCCTAGGAAACACACAAAAAGCTCCGAATTCACACACAACATCCCCATGGCACCAGGATTCTTTGGTGCAAGTTTGGTGTCATTTTGACAATTTTGGCCCGAAATCCAATTCCTCGAAAAGCCCATATCTGTGACAAGGAAGGAGATAGAGAGCTAAAATTTCAGACGCAGCATCCAGGCAGGAATGGTATGAATTTGTGTAAATTTGGGGCAAATTGGGGAATATTGAAAATTTTCTAAAAATGTTGACCCGTGGGTCATCGATTTTTGAAACTGGAGAAAACTTGAAAAGCCCATATCTGTGACAAGGAAGGAGATAGAGAGCTCAAAAAATCCACACACACACTCTGGGGGGCACGATGATTCATTGGTATGAGTTTAAAGAAAATTCAAATTTTGGTCATTTTTTTCAGAGGAGGTAAGGGGGGACTTATCCACTTTGACTTTTTTTTGGATGGGCCATATCTTGGCCTAGGAAACACACAAAAAGCCCCAAATTCACACACAACATCCCCATGGCACCAAGATTGTTTGGTGCAAGTTTGGTGTCATTTTGACAATTTTGACCGAAATCCAATTCCTTTAAAAGCCCATATCTTGGACAAGGAAGAAGCTAAAGAGCTCAAAAAATCCACACACACACTCTGGGGGGCACGATGATTCATTGGTATGAGTTTGAAGAAAATTTAAACTTTGGTCATTTTTTTCAGAGGAGGTAAGTGGGGACCCTTATCCACTTTGACTTTTTTTTGGATGGGCCATATCTTGGCCTAGGGAACACACAAAAAGCCCCAAATTCACACACAACATCCCCATGGCACCAGGATTCTTTGGTGCAAGTTTGGAGTCATTTTGACAATTTTGACTGAAATCCAATTCCTTTAAAAGCCCAAATTTTTGGACAAGGAAGAAACTAAAGAGCTCAAAAAATCCCCACACACACTCTGGGAGGCACGATGATTCATTGGTATGAGTTTAAAGAAAATTTAAATTTTGGTCATTTTTTTCAGAGGAGGTAAGGGGGACCCTTATCCACTTTGACTTTTTTTGGATGGGCCATATGTTGGCCTAGGAAACACACAAAAAGCTCCAAATTCACACACAACATCCCCATGGCACCAGGATTCTTTGGTGCAAGTTTGGTGTCATTTTGACAATTTTGGCCCGAAATCCAATTCCTCGAAAAGCCCATATCTGTGACAAGGAAGGAGATAGAGAGCTAAAATTTCAGACGCAGCATCCAGGCAGAAATGCCATCAACGTGTGTAAATTTGGGGCAAATTGAGGAATATTGAAAATTTTGGAAAAAAGTTGACCCCCGGGTCATCGATTTTTGAAACTGGAGAAAACTTTAAAAGCCCATATCTGTGACAAGGAAGGAGATAGAGAGCTAAAATTTCAGACTCAGCATCCAGACAGAAATGCCATCAATGTGTGTAAATTTGGGGCAAATTGGGGAATATTGAAAATTTTCTTAAAAATGTTGACCCGCGGGTCATCGATTCTTGTAACTAGAGAAAACTTGAAAAGCCCATATCTGTGACAAGGAAGGAGATAGAGAGCTAAAATTTCAGACGCAGCATCCAGGCAGAAATGCCATCAATGTGTGTAAATTTGGGGCAAATTGGGGAATATTGAAAATTTTCTAAAAATGTTGACCCGCTGGTCATCGATTCTTGAAATTAGAGAAAACTTGAAAAGCCCATATCTGTGACAAGGAAGGAGATAGAGAGCTACAATTTCAGACGCAGCATCCAGGCAGAAATGCCATCAATGTGTGTAAATTTGGGGCAAATTGGGGAATATTGAAAATTTTCTAAAAATGTTGACCCGGGTCATCAATTTTTGAAACTGGAGAAAACTTGAAAAGCCCATATCTGTGACAAGGAAGGAGATAGAGAGCTAAAATTTCAGACGCAGCATCCAGGCAGAAATGCCATCAATGTGTGTAAATTTGGGGCAAATTGGGGAATATTGAAAATTTTTGAAAAATGTTGACCCGCGGGTCATCGATTCTTGAAACTAGAGAAAACTTGAAAAGCCCATATCTGTGACAAGGAAGGAGATAGAGAGCTACAATTTCAGACGCAGCATCCAGGCAGAAATCCCATCAATGTGTGTATATTTGGGGCAAATTGGGGAATATTGAAAATTTTCTAATAATGTCGACCCGGGTCATCAATTTTTGAAACTGGAGAAAACTTGAAAAGCCCATATCTGTGACAAGAAAGGAGATAGAGAGCTAAAATTTCAGACGCAGCATCCAGGCAGAAATGCCATCAACGTGTGTAAATTTGGGGCAAATTGGGGAATATTGAAAATTTTGGAAAAAAGTTGACCCCCGGGTCATCGATTTTTGAAACTGGAGAAAACTTTAAAAGCCCATATCTGTGACAAGGAAGGAGATAGAGAGCTACAATTTCAGACTCAGCATCCAGACAGAAATGCCATCAATGTGTGTAAATTTGGGGCAAATTGGGGAATATTGAAAATTTTGGAAAAAAGTTGACCCCCGGGTCATCGATTTTTGAAACTGGAGAAAACTTTAAAAGCCCATATCTGTGACAAGGAAGGAGATAGAGAGCTACAATTTCAGACTCAGCATCCAGACAGAAATGCCATCAATGTGTGTAAATTTGGGGCAAATTGGGGAATATTGAAAATTTTCTTAAAAATGTTGACCCGCGGGTCATCGATTCTTGTAACTAGAGAAAACTTGAAAAGCCCATATCTGTGACAAGGAAGGAGATAGAGAGCTAAAATTTCAGACGCAGCATCCAGGCAGAAATGCCATCAATGTGTGGAAATTTGGGGCAAATTGGGGAATATTGAAAATTTTCTAAAAATGTTGACCCGGGTCATCAATTTTTGAAACTGGAGAAAACTTGAAAAGCCCATATCTGTGACAAGGAAGGAGATAGAGAGCTAAAATTTCAGGCGCAGCATCCAGGCAGAAATGCCATCAATGTGTGTAAATTTGGGGCAAATTGGGGAATATTGAAAATTTTCTTAAAATGTTGACCCGGGTCATCAATTTTTGAAACTGGAGAAAACTTGAAAAGCCCATATCTGTGACAAGGAAGGAGATAGAGAGCTAAAATTTCAGGTGCAGCATCCAGGCAGAAATGCCATCAATGTGTGTAAATTTAGGTCAAATTGGGGAATATTGAAAATTTTCTAAAAATGTTGACCCGCGGGTCATCGATTCTTGAAACTAGAGAAAACTTGAAAAGCCCATATCTGTGACAAGGAAGGAGATAGAGAGCTAAAATTTCAGACGCAGCATCCAGGCAGAAATGCCATCAATGTGTGTAAATTTGGGGCAAATTGGGGAATATCGAAATTTTCTAAAAATGTTGACCCGGGTCATCGATTCTTGTAACTAGAGAAAACTTGAAAAGCCCATGTCTGTGACAAGGAAGGAGATAGAGAGCTACAATTTCAGACGCAGCATCCAGGCAGAAATGCCATCAATGTGTGTAAATTTGGGGCAAATTGGGGAATATTGAAAATTTGGGAAAAAAGTTGACCCGGGTCATCGATTCTTGTAACAAGAGAAAACTTGAGAAGCCCATGTCTGTGACAAGGACGGAGATAGAGAGCTACAATTCCAGACGCAGCATCCAGGCAGAAATGCCATCAATGTGTGTAAATTTGGGGCAAATTGGGGAATATAAAAAATTTTCTAAAAATGTTGACCCGGGTCATCAATTTTTGAAACTGAAGAAAACTTTTAAAGCCCATATCTGTGACAAGGAAGGAGATAGAGAGCTAAAATTTCAGGCGCAGCATCCAGGCAGAAATGCCATCAATGTGTGTAAATATGGGGCAAATTGGGTAATATTGAAAGTTTTGGAAAAAAGTTGATCCCCGGGTCATCGATTTTTGGAACTGGAGAAAACTTTAAAAGCCCATATCTGTGACAAGGAAGGAGATATAGAGCTAAAATTTCAGACGCAGCATCCAGGCAGAAATGCCATGAATGTGTGTAAATTTGGGGCAAATTGGGGAATATTGAAAATTTTCTAAAAATGTTGACCCGGGTCATCGATTCTTGTAACTAGAGAAAACTTGAAAAGCCCATGTCTGTGACAAGGAAGGAGATAAAGAGCTACAATTTCAGACGCAGCATCCAGGCAGAAATGCCATCAATGTGTGTAAATTTGGGGCAAATTGGGGAATATTGAAAATTTTCTTAAAAATGTTGACCCGCGGGTCATCGATTCTTGTAACTAGACAAAACTTGAAAAGCCCATATCTGTGACAAGGAAGGAGATAGAGAGGTAAAATTTCAGACGCAGCATCCAGGCAGAAATGCCATCAATGTGTGTAAATTTGGGGCAAATTGGGGAATATTGAAAATTTTCTATAAATGTTGACCCGCGCGGGTCATCGATTCTTGAAATTAGAGAAAACTTGAAAAGCCCATATCTGTGACAAGGAAGGAGATAGAGAGCTTCAATTTCAGACGCAGCATCCAGGCAGAAATGCCATCAATGTGTGTAAATTTGGGGCAAATTGGGGAATATTGAAAATTTTCTAATAATGTTGACCCGGTTCATCAATTTTTGAAACTGGAGAAAACTTGAAAAGCCCATATCTGTGACAAGAAAGGAGATAGAGAGCTAAAATTTCAGACGCAGCATCCAGGCAGAAATGCCATCAACGTGTGTACTTTTGGGGCAAATTGGGGAATATTGAAAATTTTGGAAAAAAATTAACCCCCGGGTCATCGATTTTTGAAACTGGAGAAAACTTTAAAAGCCCATATCTGTGACAAGGAAGGAGATAGAGAGCTACAATTTCAGACTCAGCATCCAGACAGAAATGCCATCAATGTGTGTAAATTTGGGGCAAATTGGGGAATATTGAAAATTTTCTTAAAAATGTTGACCCGCGGGTCATCGATTCTTGAAATTAGAGAAAACTTGAAAAGCCCATATCTGTGACAAGGAAGGAGATAGAGAGCTGCAATTTCAGACGCAGCATCCAGGCAGAAATGCCATCAATGTGTGTAAATTTGGGGCAAATTGGGGAATATTGAAAATTTTCTAAAAATTTTGACCCGGGTCATCAATTTTTGAAACTGGAGAAAACTTGAAAAGCCCATATCTGTGACAAGGAAGGAGATAGAGAGCTAAAATTTCAGGCGCAGCATCCAGGCAGAAATGCCATCAATGTGTGTAAATTTGGGGCAAATTGGGGAATATTGAAAATTTTTGTTAAAATGTTGACCCGGGTCATCAATTTTTGAAACTGGAGAAAACTTGAAAAGCCCATATCTGTGACAAGGAAGGAGATAGAGAGCTAAAATTTCAGACGCAGCATCCAGGCAGAAATGCCATCAATGTGTGTAAATGTGGGGCAAATTGGGGAATATTGAAAATTTTCTTAAAATGTTGACCCGTGGGTCATCAATTTTTCAAACTGGAGAAAACTTGAAAAGCCCATATCTGTGACAAGGAAGGAGATAGAGAGCTAAAATTTCAGACGCAGCATCCAGGCAGAAATGCCATCAATGTGTGTAAATTAGGGGCAAATTGGGGAATATTGAAAGTTTTGGAAAAAAGTTGATCCCCGGGTCATCAATTTTTGAAACTGGAGAAAACTTGAAAAGCCCATATCTGTGACAAGGAAGGAGATAGAGAGCTAAAATTTCAGGCGCAGCATCCAGGCAGAAATGCCATCAATGTGTGTAAATTTGGGGCAAATTGGGGAATATTGAAAATTTTGGAAAAAAGTTGACCCGGGTCATCGATTCTTGTAACTAGAGAAAACTTGAGAAGCCCATGTCTGTGACAAGGACGGAGATAGAGAGCTACAATTCCAGGCGCAGCATCCAGGCAGAAATGCCATCAATGTGTGTAAATTTGGGGCAAATTGGGGAATATTGAAAATTTTCTAAAAATGTTGACCCGGGTCATCAATTTTTGAAACTGGAGAAAAGTTTTAAAGCCCATATCTGTGACAAGGAAGGAGATAGAGAGCTAAAATTTCAGGCGCAGCATCCAGGCAGAAATGCCATCAATGTGTGTAAATTTGGGGCAAATTGGGTAATATTGAAGGTTTTGGAAAAAAGTTGATCCCCTGGTCATCGATTTTTGGAACTGGAGAAAACTTTAAAAGCCCATATCTGTGACAAGGAAGGAGATATAGAGCTAAAATTTCAGACGCAGCATCCAGGCAGAAATGCCATCAATGTGTGTAAATTTGGGGCAAATTGGGGAATATTGAAAATTTTCTAAAAATGTTGACCCGGGTCATCGATTCTTGTAACTAGAGAAAACTTGAAAAGCCCATATCTGTGACAAGGAAGGAGATAGAGAGCTAAAATTTCAGGCGCAGCATCCAGGCAGAAATTCCATCAATGTGTGTAAATTTGGGGCAAATTGGGGAATATTGAAAATTTTGGAAAAAAGTTGACCCCCGGGTTATCGATTTTTGAAACTGGAGAAAACTTGAAAAGCCCATATCTGTGACAAGGAAGGAGATAGAGAGCTACAATTTCAGACGCAGCATCCAGGCAGAAATGCCATCAATGTGTGTAAATTTGGGGCAAATTGGGGAATATTGAAAATTTTCTAAAAATGTTGACCCGGGTCATCGATTCTTGTAACTAGAGAAAACTTGAAAAGCCCATGTCTGTGACAAGGAAGGAGATAGAGAGCTAAAATTTCAGGCGCAGCATCCAGGCAGAAATGCCATCAATGTGTGTAAATTTGGGGCAAATTGGGGAATATTGAAAATTTTGGAAAAAAGTTGACCCCCGGGTTATCGATTTTTGAAACTGGAGAAAACTTGAAAAGCCCATATCTGTGACAAGGAAGGAGATAGAGAGCTACAATTTCAGACGCAGCATCCAGGCAGAAATGCCATCAATTTGTGTAAATTTGGGACAATTTGGGGGATATTGAAAATTTTCTAAAAATGTTGACCCGGGTCATCAATTCTTGTAACTACAGAAAACTTGAAAAGCCCATGTCTGTGACAAGGAAGGAGATAGAGAGCTAAAATTTCAGACGCAGCATCCAGGCAGAAATGCCATCAATGTGTGTAAATTTGGGTCAAATTGGGGAATATTGAAAATTTTCTTAAAATGTTGACCCGGGTCATCAATTTTTGAAACTGGAGAAAACTTGAAAAGCCCATATCTGTGACAAGAAAGGAGATAGAGAGCTAAAACTTCAGACGCAGCATCCAGGCAGAAATGCCATCAACGTGTGTAAATTTGGGGCAAATTGGGGAAAATTGAAAATTTTGGAAAAAAGTTGACCCCCGGGTCATCGATTTTTGAAACTGGAGAAAACTTTAAAAGCCCATATCTGTGACAAGGAAGGAGATAGAGAGCTAAAATTTCAGACTCAGCATCCAGACAGAAATGCCATCAATGTGTGTAAATTTGGGGCAAATTGGGGAATATTGAAAATTTTCTTAAAAATGTTGACCCGCGGGTCATCGATTCTTGTAACTAGAGAAAACTTGAAAAGCCCATATCTGTGACAAGGAAGGAGATAGAGAGCTAAAATTTCAGACGCAGCATCCAGGCAGATATGCCATCAACGTGTGTAAATTTGGGGCAAATTGGGGAATATTGAAAATTTTGGAAAAAAGTTGACCCCCGGGTCATCGATTTTTGAAACTGGAGAAAACTTTAAAAGCCCATATCTGTGACAAGGAAGGAGATAGAGAGCTAAAATTTCAGACTCAGCATCCAGACAGAAATGCCATGAATGTGTGTAAATTTGGGGCAAATTAGGGAATATTGAAAATTTTCTTAAAAATGTTGACCCGCGGGTCATCGATTCTTGTAACTAGAGAAAACTTGAAAAGCCCATATCTGTGACAAGGAAGGAGATAGAGAGCTAAAATTTCAGACGCAGCATCCAGGCAGAAATGCCATCAATGTGTGTAAATTTGGGGCAAATTGGGGAATATTGAAAATTTTCTAAAAATGTTGACCCGCGGGTCATCGATTTTTGAAATTAGAGAAAACTTGAAAAGCCCATATCTGTGACAAGGAAGGAGATAGAGAGCTCCAATTTCAGACGCAGCATCCAGGCAGAAATGCCATCAATGTGTGTAAATTTGGGGCAAATTGGGGAATATTGAAAATTTTCTAAAAATGTTGACCCCCGGGTCAACGATTCTTGTAACTAGAGAAAACTTGAAAAGCCCATGCCTGTGACAAGGAAGGAGATAGAGAGCTGCAATTTCAGACGCAGCATCCAGGCAGAAATGCCATCAATGTGTGTAAATTTGGGGCAAATTGGGGAATATTGAAAATTTTCTAAAAATGTTGACCCGGGTCAACGATTCTTGTAACTAGAGAAAACTTGAAAAGCCCATGTCTGTGACAAGGACGGAGATAGAGAGCTACAATTCCAGACGCAGCATCCAGGCAGAAATGCCATCAATGTGTGTAAATTTGGGGCAAATTGGGGAATATTGAAAATTTTCTAAAAATGTTGACCCGGGTCATCAATTTTTGAAACTGGAGAAAACTTTTAAAGCCCATATCTGTGACAAGGAAGGAGATAGAGAGCTAAAATTTCAGGCGCAGCATCCAGGCAGAAATGCCATCAATGTGTGTAAATTTGGGGCAAATTGGGTAATATTGAAAGTTTTGGAAAAAAGTTGATCCCCGGGTCATCGATTTTTGGAACTGGAGAAAACTTTAAAAGCCCATATCTGTGACAAGGAAGGAGATATAGAGCTAAAATTTCAGACGCAGCATCCAGGCAGAAATGCCATCAATGTGTGTAAATTTGGGGCAAATTGGGGAATATTGAAAATTTTCTAAAAATGTTGACCCGGGTCATCGATTCTTGTAAGTAGAGAAAACTTGAAAAACCCATGTCTGTGACAAAGAAGGAGATAGAGATCTACAATTTCAGGCGCAGCATCCAGGCAGAAATGCCATCAATGTGTGTAAATTTGGGGCAAATTGGGGAATATTGAAAATTTTCTAAAAATGTTGACCCGCGGGTCATCGATTCTTGAAATTAGAGAAAACTTGAAAAGCCCATATCTGTGACGAGGAAGGAGATAGAGAGCTAAAATTTCAGACGCAGCATCCAGGCAGAAATGCCATCAATGTGTGTAAATTTGGGGCAAATTGGGGAATATTGAAAATTTTCTAAAAATGTTGACCCGGGTCATCAATTTTTGAAACTGGAGAAAACTTGAAAAGCCCATATCTGTGACAAGGAAGGATATAGAGAGTTACAATTTCAGACGCAGCATCCAGGCAGAAATGCCATCAATGTGTGTAAATTTGGGGCAAATTGGGGAATAATAAAAATTTTCTAAAAATGTTGACCCGGGTCATCAATTTTTGAAACTGGAGAAAACTTGAAAAGCCCATATCTGTGACAAGAAAGGAGATAGAGAGCTACAATTTCAGACGCAGCATCCAGGCAGAAATGCCATCAATGTGTGTAAATTTGGGGCAAATTGGGGAATATTGAAAATTTTCTAAAAATGTTTACCCGGGTCATCAATTTTTGAAACTGGAGAAAACTTGAAAAGCCCATATCTGTGACAAGGAAGGAGATAGAGAGCTAAAATTTCAGGCGCAGCATCCAGGCAGAAATGCCATCAATGTGTGTAAATTTGGGGCAAATTGGGGAATATTGAAAATTTTGGAAAAAAGTTGACCCGGGTCATCGATTCTTGTAAGTAGAGAAAACTTGAAAAGCCCATGTCTGTGACAAGGAAGGAGATAGAGAGCTAAAATTTCAGGCGCAGCATCCAGGCAGAAATGCCATCAATTTGTGTAAATTTGGGGCAAATTGGGGAATATTGAAAATTTTCTAAAAATGTTGACCCGGGTCATCAATTTTTGAAACTGGAGAAAACTTTAAAAGCCCATATCTGTGACAAGGAAGGAGATAGAGAGCTAAAATTTCAGACGCAGCATCCAGGCAGAAATGCCATCAATGTGTGTAAATTTGGGGCAAATTGGGGAATATTGAAAATTTTCTAAAAATGTTGACCCGCGGGTCATCAATTTTTGAAACTGGAGAAAACTTGAAAAGCCCATATCTGTGACAAGGAAGGAGATAGAGAGCTAAAATTTCAGACGCAGCATCCAGGCAGAAATGCCATCAATGTGTGTAAATTTGGGGCAAATTGGGGAATATTGAAAATTTTCTAAAAATGTTGACCCGGGTCATCGATTCTTGTAAGTAGAGAAAACTTGAAAAGCCCATGTCTGTGACAAGGAAGGAGATAGAGAGCTACAATTTCAGACGCAGCATCCAGGCAGAAATGCCATCAATGTGTGTATATTTGGGGCAAATTGGGTAATATTGAAAGTTTTGGAAAAAAGTTGATCCGGGTCATCGATTTTTGAAACTGGAGAAAACTTTGAAAGCCCATATCTGTGACAAGGAAGGAGATAGAGAGCTAAAATTTCAGACGCAGCATCCAGGCAGAAATGCCATCAATGTGTGTAAATTTGGGGCAAATTGGGGAATATTTAAAATTTTCTAAAAATGTTGACCCGCGGGTCATCAATTTTTGAAACTGGAGAAAACTTGAAAAGCCCATATCTGTGACAAGGAAGGAGATAGAGAGCTAAAATTTCAGGCGCAGCATCCAGGCAGAAATGCCATCAATGTGTGTAAATTTGGGGCAAATTGGGGAATATTGAAAATTTTCTACAAATGTTGACCCGGGTCATCAATTTTTGAAACTGGAGAAAACTTGAAAAGCCCATATCTGTGACAAGGAAGGAGATAGAGAGCTAAAATTTCAGAAGCAGCATCCAGGCAGAAATGCCATCAATGTGTGTAAATTTGGGGCAAATTGGGTAATATTGAAAGTTTTGGAAAAAAGTTGATCCCCGGGTCATCGATTTTTGAAACTGGAGAAAACTTGAAAAGCCCATATCTGTGACAAGGAAGGAGATAGAGAGCTACAATTTCAGACGCACCATCCAGACAGAAATGCCATCAATGTGTGTAAATTTGGGGCAAATTGGGTAATATTGAAAATTTTCTTAAAAATGTTGACCCGCGGGTCATCGATTCTTGTAACTAGAGAAAACTTGAAAAGCCCATGTCTGTGACAAGGAAGGAGATAGAGAGCTAAAATTTCAGACGCAGCATCCAGACATAAATGCCATCAATTTGTGTAAATTTGGGACAAATTGGGGAATATTGAAAATTTTCTAAAAATGTTGACCCGCCGGTCATCGATTCTTGAAACTAGAGAAAACTTGAAAAGCCCATATCTGTGACAAGGAAGGAGATAGAGAGCTAAAATTTCAGACGCAGCATCCAGGCAGAAATGCCATCAATGTGTGTAAATTTGGGGCAAATTGGGGAATATTGAAAATTTTTGAAAAAAGTTGACCCGGGTCATCAATTTTTGAAACTGGAGAAAACTTGAAAAGCCCATATCTGTGACAAGGAAGGAGATAGAGAGCTACAATTTCAGACGCAGCATCCAGGCAGAAATGCCATCAATGTGTGTAAATTTGGGACAAATTGGGGGATATTGAAAATTTTCTACAAATGTTGACCCGGGTCATCAATTTTTGAAACTGGAGAAAACTTGAAAAGCCCATATCTGTGACAAGGAAGGAGATAGAGAGCTACAATTTCAGACGCAGCATCCAGACAGAAATGCCATCAATGTGTGTAAATTTGGGGCAAATTGGGGAATATTGAAAATTTTCTTAAAAATGTTGACCCGCGGGTCATCGATTCTTGTAACTAGAGAAAACTTGAAAAGCCCATGTCTGTGACAAGGAAGGAGATAGAGAGCTAAAATTTCAGACGCAGCATCCAGGCAGAAATGCCATCAATGTGTGTAAATTTGGGGCAAATTGGGGAATATTGAAAATTTTGGAAAAAAGTTGACCCCCGGGTCATCGATTTTTGAAACTGGAGAAAACTTGAAAAGCCCATATCTGTGACAAGGAAGGAGATAGAGAGCTACAATTTCAGACGCAGCATCCAGGCAGAAATGCCATCAATTTGTGTAAATTTGGGACAAATTGGGGAATATTGAAAATTTTCTAAAAATGTTGACCCGCGGGTCATCGATTCTTGTAACTACAGAAAACTTGAAAAGCCCATGTCTGTGACAAGGAAGGAGATAGAGAGCTAAAATTTCAGACGCAGCATCCAGACATAAATGCCATCAATTTGTGTAAATTTGGGACAAATTGGGGAATATTGAAAATTTTCTAAAAATGTTGACCCGCGGGTCATCGATTCTTGAAACTAGAGAAAACTTGAAAAGCCCATATCTGTGACAAGGAAGGAGATAGAGAGCTAAAATTTCAGACGCAGCATCCAGGCAGAAATGCCATCAATGTGTGTAAATTTGGGGCAAATTGGGGAATATTGAAAATTTTCTAAAAATGTTGACCCGGGTCATCGATTTTTGAAACTGGAGAAAACTTGAAAAGCCCATATCTGTGACAAGGAAGGAGATAGAGAGCTACAATTTCAGACGCAGCATCCAGGCAGAAATGCCATCAATTTGTGTAAATTTGGGACAAATTGGGGGATATTGAAAATTTTCTAAAAATGTTGACCCGCGGGTCATCGATTCTTGTAACTACAGAAAACTTGAAAAGCCCATGTCTGTGACAAGGAAGGAGATAGAGAGCTACGATTTCAGACGCAGCATCCAGGCAGAAATGCCATCAATGTGTGTATATTTGGGGCAAATTGGGTAATATTGAAAGTTTTGGAAAAAAGTTGATCCGGGTCATCGATTTTTGAAACTGGAGAAAACTTTGAAAGCCCATATCTGTGACAAGGAAGGAGATAGAGAGCTAAAATTTCAGACGCAGCATCCAGGCAGAAATGCCATCAATGTGTGTAAATTTGGGGCAAATTGGGGAATACTGAAAATTTTCTAAAAATGTTGACCCGCGGGTCATCAATTTTTGAAACTGGAGAAAACTTGAAAAGCCCATATCTGTGACAAGGAAGGAGATAGAGAGCTAAAATTTCAGGCGCAGCATCCAGGCAGAAATGCCATCAATGTGTGTAAATTTGGGGCAAATTGGGTAATATTGAAAGTTTTGGAAAAAAGTTGATCCCCGGGTCATCGATTTTTGAAACTGGAGAAAACCTTTAAAAGCCCATATCTGTGACAAGGAAGGAGATAGAGAGCTAAAATTTCAGAAGCAGCATCCAGGCAGAAATGCCATCAATGTGTGTAAATTTGGGGCAAATTGGAGAATGTTGAAAATTTTCTACAAATGTTGACCCGGGTCATCAATTTTTGAAACTGGAGAAAACTTGAAAAGCCCATATCTGTGACAAGGAAGGAGATAGAGAGCTAAAATTTCAGAAGCAGCATCCAGGCAGAAATGCCATCAATGTGTGTAAATTTGGGGCAAATTGGGTAATATTGAAAGTTTTGGAAAAAAGTTGATATCCGGGTCATCGATTTTTGAAACTGGAGAAAACTTTAAAAGCCCATATCTGTGACAAGGAAGGAGATAGAGAGCTAAAATTTCAGAAGCAGCATCCAGGCAGAAATGCCATCAATGTGTGTAAATTTGGGGCAAATTGGGGAATATTGAAAATTTTCTACATATGTTGACCCGGGTCATCAATTTTTGAAACTGGAGAAAACTTGAAAAGCCCATATCTGTGACAAGGAAGGAGATAGAGAGCTAAAATTTCAGACGCAGCATCCAGACATAAATGCCATCAATTTGTGTAAATTTGGGACAAATTGGGGAATATTGAAAATTTTCTAAAAATGTTGACCCGCCGGTCATCGATTCTTGAAACTAGAGAAAACTTGAAAAGCCCATATCTGTGACAAGGAAGGAGATAGAGAGCTAAAATTTCAGACGCAGCATCCAGGCAGAAATGCCATCAATGTGTGTAAATTTGGGGCAAATTGGGGAATATTGAAAATTTTTGAAAAAAGTTGACCCGGGTCATCAATTTTTGAAACTGGAGAAAACTTGAAAAGCCCATATCTGTGACAAGGAAGGAGATAGAGAGCTACAATTTCAGACGCAGCATCCAGGCAGAAATGCCATCAATGTGTGTAAATTTGGGACAAATTGGGGGATATTGAAAATTTTCTACAAATATTGACCCGGGTCATCAATTTTTGAAACTGGAGAAAACTTGAAAAGCCCATATCTGTGACAAGGAAGGAGATAGAGAGCTACGATTTCAGACGCAGCATCCAGACAGAAATGCCATCAATGTGTGTAAATTTGGGGCAAATTGGGGAATATTGAAAATTTTCTTAAAAATGTTGACCCGCGGGTCATCGATTCTTGTAACTAGAGAAAACTTGAAAAGCCCATGTCTGTGACAAGGAAGGAGATAGAGAGCTAAAATTTCAGACGCAGCATCCAGGCAGAAATGCCATCAATGTGTGTAAATTTGGGGCAAATTGGGGAATATTGAAAATTTTCTAAAAATGTTGACCCCCGGGTCATCGATTCTTGTAACTAGAGAAAACTTGAAAAGCCCATGTCTGTGACAAGGAAGGAGATAGAGAGCTACAATTTCAGACGCAGCATCCAGGCAGAAATCCCATCAATGTGTGTATATTTGGGGCAAATTGGGGAATATTGAAAGTTTTGGAAAAAAGTTGATCCGGGTCATCGATTTTTGAAACTGGAGAAAACTTTGAAAGCCCATATCTGTGACAAGGAAGGAGATAGAGAGCTACAATTTCAGACGCAGCATCCAGGCAGAAATGCCATCAATGTGAGTAAATTCGGGGCAAATTGGGTAATATTGAAAGTTTTGGAAAAAAGTTGATCCCCGGGTCATCGATTTTTGAAACTGGAGAAAACTTTGAAAGCCCATATCTGTGACAAGGAAGGAGATAGAGAGCTACAATTTCAGACGCAGCATCCAGGCAGAAATGCCATCAATGTGTGTAAATTTGGGGCAAATTAGGGAATATTGAAAATTTTCTAAAAATGTTGAACCGCGGGTCAGCGATTCTTGAAACAAGAGAAAACTTGAAAAGCCCATATCTGTGACAAGGAAGGAGATAGAGAGCTACAATTTCAGACGCAGCATCCAGGCAGAAATGCCATCAATGTGTGTAAATTTGGGACAAATTGGGGAATGTTGAAAATTTTGGAAAAAAGTTGACCCCCGGGTCATCGATTTTTGAAACTGGCGAAAACTTGAAAAGCCCATATCTGTGACAAGGAAGGAGATAGAGAGCTAAAATTTCAGACGCAGCATCCAGACATAAATGCCATCAATTTGTGTAAATTTGGGACAAATTGGGGAATATTGAAAATTTTCTAAAAATGTTGACCCGCGGGTCATCGATTCTTGAAACTAGAGAAAACTTGAAAAGCCCATATCTGTGACAAGGAAGGAGATAGAGAGCTAAAATTTCAGGCGCAGCATCCAGGCAGAAATGCCATCAATGTGTGTAAATTTGGGGCAAATTGGGGAACATTGAAAATTTTCCAAAAATGTTGACCCGGGTCATCGATTTTTGAAACTGGAGAAAACTTTAAAAGCCCATGTCTGTGACAAGGAAGGAGATAGAGAGCTAAACTTTCAGAAGCAGCATCCAGGCAGAAATGCCATCAATGTGTGTAAATTTGGGGCAAATTGGGGAATATTGATAATTTTCTACAAATGTTGACCCGGGTCATCAATTTTTGAAACTGGAGAAAACTTGAAAAGCCCATATCTGTGACAAGGGAGGAGATAGAGAGCTACAATTTCAGACGCAGCATCCAGGCAGAAATGCCATCAATGTGTGTAAATTTGGGGCAAATTGGGGAATGTTGATAATTTTCTTAAAAATGTTGACCCGCGGGTCATCGATTTTTGAAACTGGCGAAAACTTGAAAAGCCCATATCTGTGACAAGGAAGGAGATAGAGAGCTACAATTTCAGACGCAGCATCCAGGCAGAAATGCCATCAATGTGTGTAAATTTGGGGCAAATTAGGGAATATTGAAAATTTTCTAAAAATGTTGAACCGCGGGTCATCGATTCTTGAAACTAGAGAAAACTTGAAAAGCCCATATCTGTGACAAGGAAGGAGATAGAGAGCTACAATTTCAGACGCAGCATCCAGGCAGAAATCCCATCAATGTGTGTGAATTTGGGGCAAATTGGGGAATGTTGAAAATTTTGGAAAAAAGTTGACCCCCGGGTCATCGATTTTTGAAACTGGAGAAACTTTTAAAAGCCCATATCTGTGACAAGGAAGGAGATAGAGAGCTCAAATTTCAGACGCAGCATCCAGGCAGAAATGCCATCAATGCGTGTAAATTTGGGGCAAATTGGGGAATATTGAAAATTTTGGAAAAAGTTGGCCCCCGGGTCATCGATTTTTGAAACTGGAGAAAACTTGAAAAGCCCATATCTGTGACAAGGAAGGAGATAGAGAGCTACAATTTCAGACGCAGCATCCAGGCAGAAATGCCATCAATGTGTGTAAATTTGGGGCAAATTGGGAAATATTGAAAATTTTCTAAAAATGTTGACCCGGGTCATCGATTTTTGAAACTGGAGAAAACTTGAAAAGCCCATATCTGTGATATATCAGGGAGGCAGTGGCTCAGTGGGTAGTGCTTCCGCTTGGGAACCGGAGGGTTGCCGAGGGTTGCCGGTTCGAGCCCCTGCCGAGGTGCCCCTGAGTTGGGGAATATTGAAAATTGAAAATTGAAAATTTGAAAATTGAAAATTTTCTAAAAATGTTGACCCGGGACATCAATTTTTGAAACTGGAGAAAACTTTAAAAGCCCATATCTGTGACAAGGAAGGAGATAGAGAGCTACAATTTCAGACGCAGCATCCAGGCAGAAATGCCATCAATGTGTGTAAATTTGGGGCAAAGTGGGGAATATTGAAAATTTTGGAAAAAAGTTAACCCCCGGGTCATCGATTTTTGAAACTGGCGAAAACTTGAAAAGCCCATATCTGTGACAAGGAAGGAGATAGAGAGCTCAAATTTCAGACGCAGCATCCAGGCAGAAATGCCATCAATGTGTGTAAATTTAGGGCAATTTGGGGAATATTGAACATTTTCTAAAAATATTGAAATGTGGGTCATCGATTTTTGAAACTGGAGAAAACTTGAAAAGCCCATATCTGTGACAAGGAAGGAGATAGAGAGCTACAATTTCAGACGCAGCATCCAGGCAGAAATGCCATCAATGTGTGTAAATTTGGGGCAAATTGGGGAATATTGAACATTTTGGAAAAAAGTTGACCCCCGGGTCATCGATTTTTGAAACTGGAGAAAACTTGAAAAGCCCATATCTGTGATATATCAGGGAGGCAGTGGCTCAGTGGGTAGTGCTTCCGCTTGGGAACCGGAGGGTTGCCGAGGGTTGCCGGTTCGAGCCCCTGCCGAGGTGCCCCTGAGTTGGGGAATATTGAAAATTGAAAATTGAAAATTTGAAAAATTGAAAATTTTCTAAAAATGTTGACCCGGGACATCAATTTTTGAAACTGGAGAAAACTTTAAAAGCCCATATCTGTGACAAGGAAGGAGATAGAGAGCTACAATTTCAGACGCAGCATCCAGGCAGAAATGCCATCAATGTGTGTAAATTTGGGGCAAATTGGGGAATATTGAAAATTTTGGAAAAAAGTTGACCCCCGGGTCATCGATTTTTGAAACTGGCGAAAACTTGAAAAGCCCATATCTGTGACAAGGAAGGAGATAGAGAGCTCAAATTTCAGACGCAGCATCCAGGCAGAAATGCCATCAATGTGTGTAAATTTAGGGCAATTTGGGGAATATTGAACATTTTCTAAAAATATTGAAATGTGGGTCATCGATTTTTGAAACTGGAGAAAACTTGAAAAGCCCATATCTGTGACAAGGAAGGAGATAGAGAGCTCAAATTTCAGACGCAGCATCCAGGCAGAAATGCCATCAATGTGTGTAAATTTAGGGCAATTTGGGGAATATTGAACATTTTCTAAAAATATTGAAATGTGGGTCATCGATTTTTGAAACTGGAGAAAACTTGAAAAGCCCATATCTGTGACAAGGAAGGAGATAGAGAGCTACAATTTCAGACGCAGCATCCAGGCAGAAATGCCATCAATGTGTGTAAATTTGGGGCAAATTGGGAAATATTGAAAATTTTCTAAAAATGTTGACCCGGGTCATCGATTTTTGAAACTGGAGAAAACTTGAAAAGCCCATATCTGTGATATATCAGGGAGGCAGTGGCTCAGTGGGTAGTGCTTCCGCTTGGGAACCGGAGGGTTGCCGAGGGTTGCCGGTTCGAGCCCCTGCCGAGGTGCCCCTGAGTTGGGGAATATTGAAAATTGAAAATTGAAAATTTGAAAATTGAAAATTTTCTAAAAATGTTGACCCAGGACATCAATTTTTGAAACTGGAGAAAACTTTAAAAGCCCATATCTGTGACAAGGAAGGAGATAGAGAGCTACGATTTCAGACGCAGCATCCAGGCAGAAATGCCACCAATGTGTGTAAATTTGGGGCAAATTGGGGAATATTGAAAATTTTGGAAAAAAGTTGACCCCCGGGTCATTGATTTTTGAAACTGGAGAAAACTTGAAAAGCCCATATCTGTGACAAGGAAGGAGATAGAGAGCTCAAATTTCAGACGCAGCATCCAGGCAGAAATGCCATCAATGTGTGTAAATTTGGGGCAAATTGGGGAATATTGAAAATTTTCTGAAAATGTTGACCCGGGTCATCGATTTTTGAAACTGGAGAAAACTTGAAAAGCCCATATCTGTGACAAGGAAGGAGATAGAGAGCTACAATTTCAGACGCAGCATCCAGGGAGAAATGCCATCAATGTGTGTAAATTTGGGGCAAATTGGGGAATATTGAAAATTTGGGAAAAAAGTTGACCCCCGGGTCATCGATTTTTGAAACTGGAGAAAACTTGAAAAGCCTATATCTGTGACAAGGAAGGAGATAGAGAGCTACAATTTCAGACGCAGCATCCAGGCAGAAATGCCATCAATGTGTGTAAATTTGGGGCAAATTGGGGAATATTGAAAATTTTCTAAAAATGTTGACCCGGGTCATCGATTTTTGAAACTGGAGAAAACTTGAAAAGCCCATATCTGTGACAAGGAAGGAGATAGAGAGCTACAATTTCAGACGCAGCATCCAGGCAGAAATGCCATCAATGTGTGTAATTTTGGGGCAAATTGGGGAATATTGAAAATTTTGGAAAAATGTTGACCCCCGGGTCATCGATTTTTGAAACTGGAGAAAACTTGAAAAGCCCATCTCTGTGACAAGGAAGGAGATAGAGAGCTACAATTTCAGACGCAGCATCCAGGCAGAAATGCCATCAATGTGTGTAAATTTGGGGCAAATTGGGGAATATTGAAAATTTTCTAAAAATGTTGACCCGCGGGTTATCGATTCTTGAAACTAGAGAAAACTTGAACAGCCCATATCTGTGACAAGGAAGGAGATAGAGAGCTCAAATTTCAGACGCAGCATCCAGGCAGAAATGCCATCAATGTGTGTAAATTTGGGGCAAATTGGGGAATATTGAAAATTTGGGAAAAAAGTTGACCCCCGGGTCATCGATTTTTGAAACTGGAGAAAACTTTAAAAGCCCATATCTGTGACAAGGAAGGAGATAGAGAGCTCAAATTTCAGACGCAGCATCCAGGCAGAAATGCCATCAATGTGTGTAAATTTGGGGCAAATTGGAGAATATTGAAAATTTTCTAAAAATGTTGACCCGGGTCATCGATTTTTGAAACTGGAGAAAACTTGAAAAGCCCATATCTGTGACAAGGAAGGAGATAGAGAGCTACAATTTCAGACGCAGCATCCAGGCAGAAATGCCATCAATGTGTGTAAATTTGGGGCAAATTGGGGAATATTGAAAATTTGGGCAAAATGTTGAACCGCGGGTCATCGATTTTTGAAACTGGAGAAAACTTGAAAAGCCCATATCTGTGACAAGGAAGGAGATAGAGAGCTACAATTTCAGACGCAGCATCCAGGCAGAAATGCCATCAATGTGTGTAAATTTGGGGCAAATTGGGGAATATTGAAAATTTTGGAAAAAAGTTGACCCCCGGGTCATCGATTTTTGAAACTGGCGAAAACTTGAAAAGCCCATATCTGTGACAAGGAAGGAGATAGAGAGCTCAAATTTCAGACGCAGCATCCAGGCAGAAATGCCATCAATGTGTGTAAATTTGGGGCAAATTGGGGAATATTGAAAATTTTCTAAAAATGTTGACCCGGGTCATCGATTTTTGAAACTGGAGAAAACTTGAAAAGCCCATATCTGTGACAAGGAAGGAGATAGAGAGCTACGATTTCAGACGCAGCATCCAGGCAGAAATGCCATCAATGTGTGTAAATTTGGGGCAAATTGGGGAATATTGAAAATTTTGGAAAAAAGTTGACCCCCGGGTCATCGATTTTTGAAACTGGAGAAAACTTGAAAAGCCCATATCTGTGACAAGGAAGGAGATAGAGAGCTACAATTTCAGACGCAGCATCCAGGCAGAAATGCCATCAATGTGTGTAAATTTGGGGCAAATTGGGGAATATTGAAAATTTTGGAAAAAAGTTGACCCCCGGGTCATCGATTTTTGAAACTGGCGAAAACTTGAAAAGCCCATATCTGTGACAAGGAAGGAGATAGAGAGCTCAAATTTCAGACGCAGCATCCAGGCAGAAATGCCATCAATGTGTGTAAATTTGGGGCAAATTGGGGAATATTGAAAATTTTCTAAAAATGTTGACCCGGGTCATCGATTTTTGAAACTGGAGAAAACTTGAAAAGCCCATATCTGTGACAAGGAAGGAGATAGAGAGCTACGATTTCAGACGCAGCATCCAGGCAGAAATGCCATCAATGTGTGTAAATTTGGGGCAAATTGGGGAATATTGAAAATTTTGGAAAAAAGTTGACCCCCGGGTCATCGATTTTTGAAACTGGAGAAAACTTGAAAAGCCCATATCTGTGACAAGGAAGGAGATAGAGAGCTACAATTTCAGACGCAGCATCCAGGCAGAAATGCCATCAATGTGTGTAAATTTGGGGCAAATTGGGGAATATTGAAAATTTTCTAAAAATGTTGACCCGGGTCATCGATTTTTGAAACTGGAGAAAACTTGAAAAGCCCATATCTGTGACAAGGAAGGAGATAGAGAGCTACAATTTCAGACGCAGCATCCAGGCAGAAATGCCATCAATGTGTGTAAATTTGGGGCAAATTGGGGAATGTTGAAAATTTTGGAAAAAAGTTGACCCCCGGGTCATCGATTTTTGAAACTGGAGAAAACTTTAAAAGCCCATATCTGTGACAAGGAAGGAGATAGAGAGCTACAATTTCAGACGCAGCATCCAGGCAGAAATGCCATCAATGTGTGTAAATTTGGGGCAAATTGGGGAATATTGAAAATTTTGGAAAAAAGTTGACCCCCGGGTCATCAATTTTTGAAACTGGAGAAAACTTGAAAAGCCCATATCTGTGACAAGGAAGGAGATAGAGAGCTACAATTTCAGACGCAGCATCCAGACAGAAATGCCATCAATGTGTGTAAATTTGGGGCAAATTGGGGAATATTGAAAATTTTCTAAAAATGTTGACCCGCGGGTTATCGATTCTTGAAACTAGAGAAAACTTGAACAGCCCATATCTGTGACAAGGAAGGAGATAGAGAGCTCAAATTTCAGACGCAGCATCCAGGCAGAAATGCCATCAATGTGTGTAAATTTGGGGCAAATTTGGGAATATTGAAAATTTAAGAAAAAAGTTGACCCCCGGGTCATCGATTTTTGAAACTGGAGAAAACTTGAAAAGCCCATATCTGTGACAAGGAAGGAGATAGAGAGCTACAATTTCAGACGCAGCATCCAGGCAGAAATGCCATCAATGTGTGTAAATTTGGGGCAAATTGGGGAATATTGAAAATTTTGGAAAAAAGTTGACCCCAGAGTCATCGATTTTTGAAACTGGAGAAAACTTTAAAAGCCCATATCTGTGACAAGGAAGGAGATAGAGAGCTACAATTTCAGACGCAGCATCCAGGCAGAAATGCCATCAATGTGTGTAAATTTGGGGCAAATTGGGGAATATTGAAAATTTTCTAAAAATGTTGACCCGGGTCATCGATTTTTGAAACTGGAGAAAACTTGAAAAGCCCATATCTGTGACAAGGAAGGAGATAGAGAGCTACAATTTCAGACGCAGCATCCAGGCAGAAATGCCATCAATGTGTGTAAATTTGGGGCAAATTGGGGAATATTGAAAATTTAAGAAAAAAGTTGACCCCCGGGTCATCGATTTTTGAAACTGGAGAAAACTTGAAAAGCCCATATCTGTGACAAGGAAGGAGATAGAGAGCTACAATTTCAGACGCAGCATCCAGGCAGAAATGCCATCAATGTGTGTAAATTTGGGGCAAATTGGGGAATATTGAAAATTTAAGAAAAAAGTTGACCCCCGGGTCATCGATTTTTGAAACTGGAGAAAACTTGAAAAGCCCATATCTGTGACAAGGAAGGAGATAGAGAGCTACAATTTCAGACGCAGCATCCAGGCAGAAATGCCATCAATGTGTGTAAATTTGGGGCAAATTGGGGAATATTGAAAATTTTCTAAAAATGTTGACCCGGGTCATCGATTTTTGAAACTGGAGAAAACTTGAAAAGCCCATATCTGTGAAAAGGAAGGAGATAGAGAGCTACAATTTCAGACGCAGCATCCAGGCAGAAATGCCATCAATGTGTGTAAATTTGGGGCAAATTGGGGAATATTGAAAATTTTGGAAAAAAGTTGACCCCAGAGTCATCGATTTTTGAAACTGGAGAAAACTTTAAAAGCCCATATCTGTGACAAGGAAGGAGATAGAGAGCTACAATTTCAGACGCAGCATCCAGGCAGAAATGCCATCAATGTGTGTAAATTTGGGGCAAATTGGGGAATATTGAAAATTTTCTAAAAATGTTGACCCGGGTCATTCATTTTTGAAACTGGAGAAAACTTGAAAAGCCCATATCTGTGACAAGGAAGGAGATAGAGAGCTACAATTTCAGACGCAGCATCCAGGCAGAAATGCCATCAATGTGTGTAAATTTGGGGCAAATTGGGGAATATTGAAAATTTAAGAAAAAAGTTGACCCCCGGGTCATCGATTTTTGAAACTGGAGAAAACTTGAAAAGCCCATATCTGTGACAAGGAAGGAGATAGAGAGCTACAATTTCAGACGCAGCATCCAGGCAGAAATGCCATCAATGTGTGTAAATTTGGGGCAAATTGGGGAATATTGAAAATTTAAGAAAAAAGTTGACCCCCGGGTCATCGATTTTTGAAACTGGAGAAAACTTGAAAAGCCCATATCTGTGACAAGGAAGGAGATAGAGAGCTACAATTTCAGACGCAGCATCCAGGCAGAAATGCCATCAATGTGTGTAAATTTGGGGCAAATTGGGGAATATTGAAAATTTTCTAAAAATGTTGACCCGGGTCATCGATTTTTGAAACTGGAGAAAACTTGAAAAGCCCATATCTGTGACAAGGAAGGAGATAGAGAGCTACAATTTCAGACGCAGCATCCAGGCAGAAATGCCATCAATGTGTGTAAATTTGGGGCAAATTGGGGAATATTGAAAATTTTCTAAAAATGTTGACCCGGGTCATCGATTTTTGAAACTGGAGAAAACTTGAAAAGCCCATATCTGTGACAAGGAAGGAGATAGAGAGCTACAATTTCAGACGCAGCATCCAGGCAGAAATGCCATCAATGTGTGTAAATTTGGGGCAAATTGGGGAATATTGAAAATTTAAGAAAAAAGTTGACCCCCGGGTCATCGATTTTTGAAACTGGAGAAAACTTGAAAAGCCCATATCTGTGACAAGGAAGGAGATAGAGAGCTACAATTTCAGACGCAGCATCCAGGCAGAAATGCCATCAATGTGTGTAAATTTGGGGCAAATTGGGGAATATTGAAAATTTTCTAAAAATGTTGACCCGGGTCATCGATTTTTGAAACTGGAGAAAACTTGAAAAGCCCATATCTGTGACAAGGAAGGAGATAGAGAGCTACAATTTCAGACGCAGCATCCAGGCAGAAATGCCATCAATGTGTGTAAATTGGGCAAATTGGGCAAATTGGGGAATATTGAAAATTTTGGAAAAAAGTTGACCCCCGGGTCATCGATTTTTGAAACTGGCGAAAACTTGAAAAGCCCATATCTGTGACAAGGAAGGAGATAGAGAGCTACAATTTCAGACGCAGCATCCAGGCAGAAATGCCATCAATGTGTGTAAATTTGGGGCAAATTGGGGAATATTGAAAATTTTGGAAAAAAGTTGACCCCAGAGTCATCGATTTTTGAAACTGGAGAAAACTTTAAAAGCCCATATCTGTGACAAGGAAGGAGATAGAGAGCTACGATTTCAGACGCAGCATCCAGGCAGAAATGCCATCAATTTGTGTAAATTTGGGGCAAATTGGGGAATATTGGAAATTTTCTAAAAATGTTGACCCGCGGGTCATCGATTCTTCAAACTAGAGAAAACTTGAAAAGCCCATATCTGTGACAAGGAAGGAGATAGAGAGCTACAATTTCAGACGCAGCATCCAGGCAGAAATGCCATCAATGTGTGTAAATTTGGGGCAAATTGGGGAATATTGAAAATTTTCTAAAAATGTTGATCCGGGTCATAAATTTTTGAAACTGGAGAAAACTTGAAAAGCCCATATCTGTGACAAGGAAGGAGATGGAGAGCTACAATTTCAGACGCAGCATCCAGGCAGAAATGCCATCAATGTGTGTAAATTTGGGGCAAATTGGGGAATATTGAAAATTTAAGAAAAAAGTTGACCCCCGGGTTACGATTTTTGAAACTGGAGAAAACTTGAAAAGCCCATATCTGTGACAAGGAAGGAGATAGAGAGCTACAATTTCAGACGCAGCATCCAGGCAGAAATGCCATCAATGTGTGTAAATTTGGGGCAAATTGGGGAATATTGAAAATTTTCTAAAAATGTTGACCCCGGGTCATCGATTTTTGAAACTGGAGAAAACTTGAAAAGCCCATATCTGTGACAAGGAAGGAGATAGAGAGCTACAATTTCAGACGCAGCATCCAGGCAGAAATGCCATCAATGTGTGTAAATTTGGGGCAAATTGGGGAATATTGAAAATTTAAGAAAAAAGTTGACCGCCGGGTCAGCGATTTTTGAAACTGGAGAAAACTTGAAAAGCCCATATCTGTGACAAGGAAGGAGATAGAGAGCTACAATTTCAGACGCAGCATCCAGGCAGAAATGCCATCAATGTGTGTAAATTGGGCAAATTGGGCAAATTGGGGAATATTGAAAATTTTGGAAAAAAGTTGACCCCCGGGTCATCGATTTTTGAAACTGGCGAAAACTTGAAAAGCCCATATCTGTGACAAGGAAGGAGATAGAGAGCTCAAATTTCAGACGCAGCATCCAGGCAGAAATGCCATCAATGTGTGTAAATTTGGGGCAAATTGGGGAATATTGAAAATTTTGGAAAAAAGTTGACCCCAGAGTCATCGATTTTTGAAACTGGAGAAAACTTGAAAAGCCCATATCTGTGACAAGGAAGGAGATAGAGAGCTAAAATTTCAGACGCAGCATCCAGGCAGAAATGCCATCAATGTGTGTAAATTTGGGGCAAATTGGGGAATATTGAAAATTTTGGAAAAATGTTGACCCCCGGGTCATCGATTTTTTAAACTGGAGAAAACTTGAAAAGCCCATTTCTGTGACAAGGAAGGAGATAGAGAGCTACAATTTCAGACGCAGCATCCAGGCAGAAATGCCATCAATGTGTGTAAATTTGGGGCAAATTGGGGAATATTGAAAATTTTCTAAAAATGTTGACCCGGGTCATCGATTTTTGAAACTGGAGAAAACTTGAAAAGCCCATATCTGTGACAAGGAAGGAGATAGAGAGCTACAATTTCAGACGCAGCATCCAGGCAGAAATGCCATCAATGTGTGTAAATTTGGGGCAAATTGGGGAATGTTGAAAATTTTGGAAAAAAGTTGACCCCCGGGTCATCGATTTTTGAAACTGGAGAAAACTTTAAAAGCCCAAATCTGTGACAAGGAAGGAGATAGAGAGCTACAATTTCAGACGCAGCATCCAGGCAGAAATGCCATCAATGTGTGTAAATTTGGGGCAAATTGGGGAATATTGAAAATTTAAGAAAAAAGTTGACCCCCGGGTCATCGATTTTTGAAACTGGAGAAAACTTGAAAAGCCCATATCTGTGACAAGGAAGGAGATACAGAGCTAAAATTTCAGACGCAGCATCCAGGCAGAAATGCCATCAATGTGTGTAAATTTGGGACAAATTGGGGAATATTGAAAATTTTCTAAAAATGTTGACCCGCGGGTCATCAATTCTTGTAACTAGAGAAAACTTGAACAGCCCATGTCTGTGACAAGGAAGGAGATAGAGAGCAAAAATTTCAGACGCAGCATCCAGGCAGAAATGCCATCAATGTGTGTAAATTTGGGGCAAATTGGGGAATATTGGAATTTTTGGATAGAAGTTGACCCCCGCGTCATCGATTTTTGAAACTGGACAAAACTTGAAAAGCCCATATCTGTGACAAGGAAGGAGATAGAGAGCTACAATTTCAGACGCAGCATCCAGGCAGAAATGCCATCAATGTGTGTAAATTTGGGGCAAATTGGGGAATATTGAAAATTTTCTAAAAATGTTGACCCGGGTCATCGATTTTTGAAACTGGAGAAAACTTGAAAAGCCCATATCTGTGACAAGGAAGGAGATAGAGAGCTACAATTTCAGACGCAGCATCCAGGCAGAAATGCCATCAATGTGTGTAAATTTGGGGCAAATTGGGGAATGTTGAAAATTTTGGAAAAAAGTTGACCCCCGGGTCATCGATTTTTGAAACTGGAGAAAACTTTAAAAGCCCAAATCTGTGACAAGGAAGGAGATAGAGAGCTACAATTTCAGACGCAGCATCCAGGCAGAAATGCCATCAATGTGTGTAAATTTGGGGCAAATTGGGGAATATTGAAAATTTAAGAAAAAAGTTGACCCCCGGGTCATCGATTTTTGAAACTGGAGAAAACTTGAAAAGCCCATATCTGTGACAAGGAAGGAGATACAGAGCTATAATTTCAGACGCAGCATCCAGGCAGAAATGCCATCAATGTGTGTAAATTTGGGACAAATTGGGGAATATTGAAAATTTTCTAAAAATGTTGACCCGCGGGTCATCAATTCTTATAACTAGAGAAAACTTGAACAGCCCATGTCTGTGACAAGGAAGGAGATAGAGAGCAAAAATTTCAGACGCAGCATCCAGGCAGAAATGCCATCAATGTGTGTAAATTTGGGGCAAATTGGGGAATATTGAAAATTTTCTAAAAATGTTGACCCGGGTCATCAATTTTTGAAACTGGAGAAAACTTGAAAAGCCCATATCTGTGACAAGGAAGGAGATAGAGAGCTAAAATTTCAGACGCAGCATCCAGACAGAGATGCCATCAATTTGTGTAAATTTGGGGCAAATTGGGGAATATTGGAAATTTTCTAAAAATGTTGACCCGGGTCATCAATTTTTGAAACTGGAGAGAACTTGAAAAGCCCATATCAGTGACAAGGAAGGAGATAGAGAGCTACAATTTCAGACGCAGCATCCAGGCAGAAATGCCATCAATGTGTGTAAATTTGGGGCAAATTGGGGAATATTGAAAATTTTCAAAAAATGTTGACCCGGGTCATCGATTTTTGAAACTGGAGAAAACTTTAAAAGCCCATATCTGTGACAAGGAAAGAGATAGAGAGCTAAAATTTCAGACGCAGCATCCAGACAGAAATGCCATCAATTTGTGTAAATTTGGGGTAAAAATTGGGGAATATTGAAAATTTTCTAAAAATGTTGACCCGCGGGTCATCGATTCTAGTAACTAGAGAAAACTTGAAAAGCCCATGTCTGTGACAAGGAAGGAGATAGAGAGCTAAAATTTCAGACGCAGCATCCAGACAGAAATGCCATCAATTTGTGTAAATTTGGGGCAAATTGGGGAATATTGAAAATTTTCAAAAAATTTTGACACGGGTCATCGATTTTTGAAACTGGAGAAAACTTTAAAAGCCCATATCTGTGACAAGGAAGGAGATAGAGAGCTAAAATTTCAGACGCAGCATCCAGACAGAAATGCCATCAATTTGTGTAAATTTGGGACAAATTGGGGAATATTGAAAATTTGTTAAAAATGTTGACCTGGGTCATAAATTTTTGAAACTGGAGAAAACTTGAAAAGCCCATATCTGTGACAAGGAAGGAGATAGAGAGCTACAATTTCAGACGCAGCATCCAGGCAGAAATGCCATCAATGTTTGTAAATTTGGGGCAAATTGGGGAATATTGAAAATTTTCTAAAAATGTTGACCCGCGGGTCATCGATTCTTGTAACTAGAGAAAACTTGAAAAGCCCATGTCTGTGACAAGGAAGGAGATAGAGAGCTACAATTTCAGACGCAGCATCCAGACAGAGATGCCATCAATTTGTGTAAATTTGGGGCAAATTGGGGAATATTGGAAATTTTCTAAAAATGTTGACCCGGGTCATCAATTTTTTGAAACTGGAGAGAACTTGAAAAGCCCATATCTGTGACAAGGAAGGAGATAGAGAGCTAAAATTTCAGACGCAGCATCCAGACAGAGATGCCATCAATTTGTGTAAATTTGGGGCCAATTGGGGAATATTGAAAATTTTCTAAAAATGTTGACCCGGGTCATCAATTTTTGAAACTGGAGAGAACTTGAAAAGCCCATATCAGTGACAAGGAAGGAGATAGAGAGCTACAATTTCAGACGCAGCATCCAGGCAGAAATGCCATCAATGTGTGTAAATTTGGGGCAAATTGGGGAATATTGAAAATTTTCTAAAAATGTTGACCCGGGTCATCGATTTTTGAAACTTGAGAAAACTTGAAAAGCCCATATCTGTGACAAGGAAGGAGATAGAGAGCTACAATTTCAGACGCAGCATCCAGGCAGAAATGCCATCAATGTGTGTAAATTTGGGGCAAATTGGGGAATATTGAAAATTTTGGAAAAAAGTTGACCCCCGGGTCATCGATTTTTGAAACTGGAGAAAACTTTAAAAGCACATATCTGTGACAAGGAAGGAGATAGAGAGCTACAATTTCAGACGCAGCATCCAGGCAGAAATGCCATCAATGTGTGTAAATTTGGGGCAAATTGGGGAATGTTGAAAATTTTGGAAAAAAGTTGACCCCCGGGTCATCGATTTTTGAAACTGGAGAAAACTTTAAAAGCCCATATCTGTGACAAGGAAGGAGATAGAGAGCTACAATTTCAGACGCAGCATCCAGGCAGAAATGCCATCAATGTGTGTAAATTTGGGGCAAATTGGGGAATATTGAAAATTTAAGAAAAAAGTTGACCCCCGGGTCATCGATTTTTGAAACTGGAGAAAACTTGAAAAGCCCATATCTGTGACAAGGAAGGAGATACAGAGCTAAAATTTCAGACGCAGCATCCAGGCAGAAATGCCATCAATGTGTGTAAATTTGGGACAAATTGGGGAATATTGAAAATTTTCTAAAAATGTTGACCCGCGGGTCATCAATTCTTGTAACTAGAGAAAACTTGAACAGCCCATGTCTGTGACAAGGAAGGAGATAGAGAGCAAAAATTTCAGACGCAGCATCCAGGCAGAAATGCCATCAATGTGTGTAAATTTGGGGCAAATTGGGGAATATTGAAAATTTTCTAAAAATGTTGACCCGGGTCATCAATTTTTGAAACTGGAAAAAACTTGAAAAGCCCATATCTGTGACAAGGAAGGAGATAGAGAGCTACAATTTCAGACGCAGCATCCAGACAGAGATGCCATCAATTTGTGTAAATTTGGGGCAAATTGGGGAATATTGGAAATTTTCTAAAAATGTTGACCCGGGTCATAAATTTTTGAAACTGGAGAGAACTTGAAAAGCCCATATCTGTGACAAGGAAGGAGATAGAGAGCTAAAATTTCAGACGCAGCATCCAGACAGAGATGCCATCAATTTGTGTAAATTTGGGGCAAATTGGGGAATATTGAAAATTTTCTAAAAATGTTGACCCGGGTCATCAATTTTTGAAACTGGAGAGAACTTGAAAAGCCCATATCAGTGACAAGGAAGGAGATAGAGAGCTACAATTTCAGACGCAGCATCCAGGCAGAAATGCCATCAATGTATGTAAATTTGGGGCAAATTGGGGAATGTTGAAAATTTTGGAAAAAAGTTGACCCCCGGGTCATCGATTTTTGAAACTGGAGAAAACTTTAAAAGCCCATATCTGTGACAAGGAAGGAGATAGAGAGCTAAAATTTCAGACGCAGCATCCAGACAGAAATGCCATCAATTTGTGTAAATTTGGGGTAAAAATTGGGGAATATTGAACATTTTCTAAAAATGTTGACCCGCGGGTCATCGATTCTAGTAACTAGAGAAAACTTGAAAAGCCCATGTCTGTGACAAGGAAGGAGATAGAGAGCTAAAATTTCAGACGCAGCATCCAGACAGAAATGCCATCAATTTGTGTAAATTTGGGGCAAATTGGGGAATATTGAAAATTTTCAAAAAATTTTGACACGGGTCATCGATTTTTGAAACTGGAGAAAACTTTAAAAGCCCATATCTGTGACAAGGAAGGAGATAGAGAGCTAAAATTTCAGACGCAGCATCCAGACAGAAATGCCATCAATTTGTGTAAATTTGGGACAAATTGGGGAATATTGAAAATTTGTTAAAAATGTTGACCTGGGTCATAAATTTTTGAAACTGGAGAAAACTTGAAAAGCCCATATCTGTGACAAGGAAGGAGATAGAGAGCTACAATTTCAGACGCAGCATCCAGGCAGAAATGCCATCAATGTTTGTAAATTTGGGGCAAATTGGGGAATATTGAAAATTTTCTAAAAATGTTGACCCGCGGGTCATCGATTCTTGTAACTAGAGAAAACTTGAAAAGCCCATGTCTGTGACAAGGAAGGAGATAGAGAGCTACAATTTCAGACGCAGCATCCAGACAGAGATGCCATCAATTTGTGTACATTTGGGGCAAATTGGGGAATATTGGAAATTTTCTAAAAATGTTGACCCGGGTCATCAATTTTTTGAAACTGGAGAGAACTTGAAAAGCCCATATCTGTGACAAGGAAGGAGATAGAGAGCTAAAATTTCAGACGCAGCATCCAGACAGAGATGCCATCAATTTGTGAAAATTTGGGGCAAATTGGGGAATATTGAAAATTTTCTAAAAATGTTGACCCGGGTCATCAATTTTTGAAACTGGAGAGAACTTGAAAAGCCCATATCAGTGACAAGGAAGGAGATAGAGAGCTACAATTTCAGACGCAGCATCCAGGCAGAAATGCCATCAATGTGTGTAAATTTGGGGCAAATTGGGGAATATTGAAAATTTTCTAAAAATGTTGACCCGGGTCATCGATTTTTGAAACTTGAGAAAACTTGAAAAGCCCATATCTGTGACAAGGAAGGAGATAGAGAGCTACAATTTCAGACGCAGCATCCAGGCAGAAATGCCATCAATGTGTGTAAATTTGGGGCAAATTGGGGAATATTGAAAATTTTCTAAAAATGTTGACCCGGGTCATCGATTTTTGAAACTGGAGAAAACTTGAAAAGCCCATATCTGTGACAAGGAAGGAGATAGAGAGCTACAATTTCAGACGCAGCATCCAGGCAGAAATGCCATCAATGTGTGTAAATTTGGGGCAAATTGGGGAATATTGAAAATTTTCTAAAAATGTTGACCCGGGTCATCGATTTTTGAAACTGGAGAAAACTTGAAAAGCCCATATCTGTGACAAGGAAGGAGATAGAGAGCTACAATTTCAGACGCAGCATCCAGGCAGAAATGCCATCAATGTGTGTAAATTGGGCAAATTGGGCAAATTGGGGAATATTGAAAATTTTGGAAAAAAGTTGACCCCCGGGTCATCGATTTTTGAAACTGGCGAAAACTTGAAAAGCCCATATCTGTGACAAGGAAGGAGATAGAGAGCTCAAATTTCAGACGCAGCATCCAGGCAGAAATGCCATCAATGTGTGTAAATTTGGGGCAAATTGGGGAATATTGAAAATTTTGGAAAAAAGTTGACCCCAGAGTCATCGATTTTTGAAACTGGAGAAAACTTGAAAAGCCCATATCTGTGACAAGGAAGGAGATAGAGAGCTAAAATTTCAGACGCAGCATCCAGGCAGAAATGCCATCAATGTGTGTAAATTTGGGGCAAATTGGGGAATATTGAAAATTTTGGAAAAATGTTGACCCCCGGGTCATCGATTTTTTAAACTGGAGAAAACTTGAAAAGCCCATATCTGTGACAAGGAAGGAGATAGAGAGCTAAAATTTCAGACGCAGCATCCAGGCAGAAATGCCATCAATGTGTGTAAATTTGGGGCAAATTGGGGAATATTGAAAATTTTCTAAAAATGTTGACCCGGGTCATCGATTTTTGAAACTGGAGAAAACTTGAAAAGCCCATATCTGTGACAAGGAAGGAGATAGAGAGCTACAATTTCAGACGCAGCATCCAGGCAGAAATGCCATCAATGTGTGTAAATTTGGGGCAAATTGGGGAATATTGAAAATTTTCTAAAAATGTTGACCCGGGTCATCGATTTTTGAAACTGGAGAAAACTTGAAAAGCCCATATCTGTGACAAGGAAGGAGATAGAGAGCTACAATTTCAGACGCAGCATCCAGGCAGAAATGCCATCAATGTGTGTAAATTTGGGGCAAATTGGGGAATGTTGAAAATTTTGGAAAAAAGTTGACCCCCGGGTCATCGATTTTTGAAACTGGAGAAAACTTTAAAAGCCCAAATCTGTGACAAGGAAGGAGATAGAGAGCTACAATTTCAGACGCAGCATCCAGGCAGAAATGCCATCAATGTGTGTAAATTTGGGGCAAATTGGGGAATATTGAAAATTTAAGAAAAAAGTTGACCCCCGGGTCATCGATTTTTGAAACTGGAGAAAACTTGAAAAGCCCATATCTGTGACAAGGAAGGAGATACAGAGCTAAAATTTCAGACGCAGCATCCAGGCAGAAATGCCATCAATGTGTGTAAATTTGGGACAAATTGGGGAATATTGAAAATTTTCTAAAAATGTTGACCCGCGGGTCATCAATTCTTGTAACTAGAGAAAACTTGAACAGCCCATGTCTGTGACAAGGAAGGAGATAGAGAGCAAAAATTTCCGACGCAGCATCCAGGCAGAAATGCCATCAATGTGTGTAAATTTGGGGCAAATTGGGGAATATTGGAATTTTTGGATAGAAGTTGACCCCCGCGTCATCGATTTTTGAAACTGGACAAAACTTGAAAAGCCCATATCTGTGACAAGGAAGGAGATAGAGAGCTACAATTTCAGACGCAGCATCCAGGCAGAAATGCCATCAATGTGTGTAAATTTGGGGCAAATTGGGGAATATTGAAAATTTAAGAAAAAAGTTGACCCCCGGGTCATCGATTTTTGAAACTGGAGAAAACTTGAAAAGCCCATATCTGTGACAAGGAAGGAGATAGAGAGCTACAATTTCAGACGCAGCATCCAGGCAGAAATGCCATCAATGTGTGTAAATTTGGGGCAAATTGGGGAATATTGAAAATTTAAGAAAAAAGTTGACCCCCGGGTCATCGATTTTTGAAACTGGAGAAAACTTGAAAAGCCCATATCTGTGACAAGGAAGGAGATAGAGAGCTACAATTTCAGACGCAGCATCCAGGCAGAAATGCCATCAATGTGTGTAAATTTGGGGCAAATTGGGGAATATTGAAAATTTTCTAAAAATGTTGACCCGGGTCATCGATTTTTGAAACTGGAGAAAACTTGAAAAGCCCATATCTGTGACAAGGAAGGAGATAGAGAGCTACAATTTCAGACGCAGCATCCAGGCAGAAATGCCATCAATGTGTGTAAATTTGGGGCAAATTGGGGAATATTGAAAATTTTCTAAAAATGTTGACCCGGGTCATCGATTTTTGAAACTGGAGAAAACTTGAAAAGCCCATATCTGTGACAAGGAAGGAGATAGAGAGCTACAATTTCAGACGCAGCATCCAGGCAGAAATGCCATCAATGTGTGTAAATTGGGCAAATTGGGCAAATTGGGGAATATTGAAAATTTTGGAAAAAAGTTGACCCCCGGGTCATCGATTTTTGAAACTGGCGAAAACTTGAAAAGCCCATATCTGTGACAAGGAAGGAGATAGAGAGCTCAAATTTCAGACGCAGCATCCAGGCAGAAATGCCATCAATGTGTGTAAATTTGGGGCAAATTGGGGAATATTGAAAATTTTGGAAAAAAGTTGACCCCCGGGTCATCGATTTTTGAAACTGGAGAAAACTTGAAAAGCCCATATCTGTGACAAGGAAGGAGATAGAGAGCTACAATTTCAGACGCAGCATCCAGGCAGAAATGCCATCAATGTGTGTAAATTTGGGGCAAATTGGGGAATATTGAAAATTTTCTAAAAATGTTGACCCCCGGGTCATCGATTTTTGAAACTGGAGAAAACTTGAAAAGCCCATATCTGTGACAAGGAAGGAGATAGATAGCTACAATTTCAGACGCAGCATCCAGGCAGAAATGCCATCAATGTGTGTAAATTTGGGGCAAATTGGGGAATATTGAAAATTTTGGAAAAAAGTTGACCCCCGGGTCATCGATTTTTGAAACTGGAGAAAACTTGAAAAGCCCATATCTGTGACAAGGAAGGAGATAGAGAGCTACAATTTCAGACGCAGCATCCAGGCAGAAATGCCATCAATGTGTGTAAATTTGGGGCAACATCAATGTGTGTAAATTTGGGGCAAATTGGGGAATATTGAAAATTTAAGAAAAAAGTTGACCCCCGGGTCATCGATTTTTGAAACTGGAGAAAACTTGAAAAGCCCATGTCTGTGACAAGGAAGGAGATAGAGAGCTACAATTTCAGACGCAGCATCCAGGCAGAAATGCCATCAATGTGTGTAAATTTGGGGCAAATTGGGGAAAATTGAAAATTTTCTAAAAATGTTGACCCGCGGGTCATCGATTCTTGTAACTAGAGAAAACTTGAAAAGCCCATGTCTGTGACAAGGAAGGAGATAGAGAGCTACAATTTCAGACGCAGCATCCAGGCAGAAATGCCATCAATGTGTGTAAATTTGGGGCAAATTGGGGAAAATTGAAAATTTTCTAAAAATGTTGACCCGGGTCATCAATTTTTGAAACTGGAGAAAACTTGAAAAGCCCATATCTGTGACAAGGAAGGAGATACAGAGCTAAAATTTCAGACGCAGCATCCAGGCAGAAATGCCATCAATGTGTGTAAATTTGGGACAAATTGGGGAATATTGAAAATTTTCTAAAAATGTTGACCCGCGGGTCATCAATTCTTGTAACTAGAGAAAACTTGAAAAGCCCATATCTGTGACAAGGAAGGAGATAGAGAGCTACAATTTCAGACGCAGCATCCAGGCAGAAATGCAATCAATGTGTGTAAATTTGGGGCAAATTGGGGAATATTGAAAATTTTCTAAAAATGTTGATCCGGGTCACAAATTTTTGAAACTGGAGAAAACTTGAAAAGCCCATATCTGTGACAAGGAAGGAGATAGAGAGCTACAATTTCAGACGCAGCATCCAGGCAGAAATGCCATTAATGTGTGTAAATTTGGGGCAAATTGGGGAATATTGAAAATTTTCTAAAAATGTTGACCCGCGGGTCATCGATTTTTGAAACTGGAGAAAACTTGAAAAGCCCATATCTGTGACAAGGAAGGAGATAGAGAGCTACAATTTCAGACGCAGCATCCAGGCAGAAATGCCATCAATGTGTGTAAATTTGGGGCAAATTGGGGAATATTGAAAATTTAAGAAAAAAGTTGACCCCCGGGTCATCGATTTTTGAAACTGGAGAAAACTTGAAAAGCCCATATCTGTGACAAGGAAGGAGATAGAGAGCTACAATTTCAGACGCAGCATCCAGGCAGAAATGCCATCAATGTGTGTAAATTTGGGGCAAATTGGGGAATATTGAAAATTTAAGAAAAAAGTTGACCCCCGGGTCATCGATTTTTGAAACTGGAGAAAACTTGAAAAGCCCATATCTGTGACAAGGAAGGAGATAGAGAGCTACAATTTCAGACGCAGCATCCAGGCAGAAATGCCATCAATGTGTGTAAATTTGGGGCAAATTGGGGAATATTGAAAATTTTCTAAAAATGTTGACCCGGGTCATCGATTTTTGAAACTGGAGAAAACTTGAAAAGCCCATATCTGTGACAAGGAAGGAGATAGAGAGCTACAATTTCAGACGCAGCATCCAGGCAGAAATGCCATCAATGTGTGTAAATTTGGGGCAAATTGGGGAATATTGAAAATTTTCTAAAAATGTTGACCCGGGTCATCGATTTTTGAAACTGGAGAAAACTTGAAAAGCCCATATCTGTGACAAGGAAGGAGATAGAGAGCTACAATTTCAGACGCAGCATCCAGGCAGAAATGCCATCAATGTGTGTAAATTGGGCAAATTGGGCAAATTGGGGAATATTGAAAATTTTGGAAAAAAGTTGACCCCCGGGTCATCGATTTTTGAAACTGGCGAAAACTTGAAAAGCCCATATCTGTGACAAGGAAGGAGATAGAGAGCTCAAATTTCAGACGCAGCATCCAGGCAGAAATGCCATCAATGTGTGTAAATTTGGGGCAAATTGGGGAATATTGAAAATTTTGGAAAAAAGTTGACCCCCGGGTCATCGATTTTTGAAACTGGAGAAAACTTGAAAAGCCCATATCTGTGACAAGGAAGGAGATAGAGAGCTACAATTTCAGACGCAGCATCCAGGCAGAAATGCCATCAATGTGTGTAAATTTGGGGCAAATTGGGGAATATTGAAAATTTTCTAAAAATGTTGACCCCCGGGTCATCGATTTTTGAAACTGGAGAAAACTTGAAAAGCCCATATCTGTGACAAGGAAGGAGATAGATAGCTACAATTTCAGACGCAGCATCCAGGCAGAAATGCCATCAATGTGTGTAAATTTGGGGCAAATTGGGGAATATTGAAAATTTTGGAAAAAAGTTGACCCCCGGGTCATCGATTTTTGAAACTGGAGAAAACTTGAAAAGCCCATATCTGTGACAAGGAAGGAGATAGAGAGCTACAATTTCAGACGCAGCATCCAGGCAGAAATGCCATCAATGTGTGTAAATTTGGGGCAACATCAATGTGTGTAAATTTGGGGCAAATTGGGGAATATTGAAAATTTAAGAAAAAAGTTGACCCCCGGGTCATCGATTTTTGAAACTGGAGAAAACTTGAAAAGCCCATGTCTGTGACAAGGAAGGAGATAGAGAGCTACAATTTCAGACGCAGCATCCAGGCAGAAATGCCATCAATGTGTGTAAATTTGGGGCAAATTGGGGAATATTGAAAATTTTGGAAAAATGTTGACCCCCGGGTCATCGATTTTTGAAACTGGAGAAAACTTGAAAAGCCCATATCTGTGACAAGGAAGGAGATAGAGAGCTAAAATTTCAGACGCAGCATCCAGGCAGAAATGCCATCAATGTGTGTAAATTTGGGGCAAATTGGGGAATATTGAAAATTTTGGAAAAATGTTGACCCCCGGGTCATCGATTTTTGAAACTGGAGAAAACTTGAAAAGCCCATATCTGTGACAAGGAAGGAGATAGAGAGCTAAAATTTCAGACGCAGCATCCAGGCAGAAATGCCATCAATGTGTGTAAATTTGGGGCAAATTGGGGAATATTGAAAATTTTCTAAAAATGTTGACCCGGGTCATCGATTTTTGAAACTGGAGAAAACTTGAAAAGCCCATATCTGTGACAAGGAAGGAGATAGAGAGCTACAATTTCAGACGCAGCATCCAGGCAGAAATGCCATCAATGTGTGTAAATTTGGGGCAAATTGGGGAATGTTGAAAATTTTGGAAAAAAGTTGACCCCCGGGTCATCGATTTTTGAAACTGGAGAAAACTTTAAAAGCCCATATCTGTGACAAGGAAGGAGATAGAGAGCTACAATTTCAGACGCAGCATCCAGGCAGAAATGCCATCAATGTGAGTAAATTTGGGGCAAATTGGGGAATATTGAAAATTTTCTAAAAATGTTGATCCGGGTCATAAATTTTTGAAACTGGAGAAAACTTGAAAAGCCCATATCTGTGACAAGGAAGGAGATAGAGAGCTACAATTTCAGACGCAGCATCCAGGCGGAAATGCCATCAATGTGTGTAAATTTGGGGCAAATTGGGGAATATTGAAAATTTTCTAAAAATGTTGACCCGGGTCATCGATTTTTGAAACTGGAGAAAACTTGAAAAGCTCATATCTGTGACAAGGAAGGAGATAGAGAGCTACAATTTCAGACGCAGCATCCAGGCAGAAATGCCATCAATGTGTGTAAATTTGGGGCAAATTGGGGAATATTGAAAATTTTGGAAAAATGTTGACCCCCGGGTCATCGATTTTTGAAACTGGAGAAAACTTGAAAAGCCCATATCTGTGACAAGGAAGGAGATAGAGAGCTAAAATTTCAGACGCAGCATCCAGGCAGAAATGCCATCAATGTGTGTAAATTTGGGGCAAATTGGGGAATATTGAAAATTTTCTAAAAATGTTGACCCGGGTCATCGATTTTTGAAACTGGAGAAAACTTGAAAAGCCCATATCTGTGACAAGGAAGGAGATAGAGAGCTACAATTTCAGACGCAGCATCCAGGCAGAAATGCCATCAATGTGTGTAAATTTGGGGCAAATTGGGGAATGTTGAAAATTTTGGAAAAAAGTTGACCCCCGGGTCATCGATTTTTGAAACTGGAGAAAACTTTAAAAGCCCATATCTGTGACAAGGAAGGAGATAGAGAGCTACAATTTCAGACGCAGCATCCAGGCAGAAATGCCATCAATGTGTGTAAATTTGGGGCAAATTGGGGAATATTGAAAATTTAAGAAAAAAGTTGACCCCCGGGTCATCGATTTTTGAAACTGGAGAAAACTTGAAAAGCCCATATCTGTGACAAGGAAGGAGATAGAGAGCTACAATTTCAGACGCAGCATCCAGGCAGAAATGCCATCAATGTGTGTAAATTTGGGGCAAATTGGGGAATATTGAAAATTTTCTAAAAATGTTGACCCGGGTCATCAATTTTTGAAACTGGAGAAAACTTGAAAAGCCCATATCTGTGACAAGGAAGGAGATAGAGAGCTAAAATTTCAGACGCAGCATCCAGACAGAAATGCCATCAATTTGTGTAAATTTGGGACAAATTGGGGAATATTGAAAATTTGTTAAAAATGTTGACCTGGGTCATAAATTTTTGAAACTGGAGAAAACTTGAAAAGCCCATATCTGTGACAAGGAAGGAGATAGAGAGCTACAATTTCAGACGCAGCATCCAGGCAGAAATGCCATCAATGTGTGTAAATTTGGGGCAAATTGGGGAATATTGAAAATTTTCTAAAAATGTTGACCCGGGTCATCAATTTTTGAAACTGGAGAAAACTTGAAAAGCCCATATCTGTGACAAGGAAGGAGATAGAGAGCTACAATTTCAGACGCAGCATCCAGGCAGAAATGCCATCAATGTTTGTAAATTTGGGGCAAATTGGGGAATATTGAAAATTTTCTAAAAATGTTGACCCGCGGGTCATCGATTCTTGTAACTAGAGAAAACTTGAAAAGCCCATGTCTGTGACAAGGAAGGAGATAGAGAGCTACAATTTCAGACGCAGCATCCAGGCAGAAATGCCATCAATGTGTGTAAATTTGGGGCAAATTGGGGAATATTGAAAATTTTCTAAAAATGTTGACCCGGGTCATCAATTTTTGAAACTGGAGAAAACTTGAAAAGCCCATATCTGTGACAAGGAAGGAGATACAGAGCTAAAATTTCAGACGCAGCATCCAGGCAGAAATGCCATCAATGTGTGTAAATTTGGGACAAATTGGGGAATATTGAAAATTTTCTAAAAATGTTGACCCGCGGGTCATCAATTCTTGTAACTAGAGAAAACTTGAAAAGCCCATATCTGTGACAAGGAAGGAGATAGAGAGCTACAATTTCAGACGCAGCATCCAGGCAGAAATGCAATCAATGTGTGTAAATTTGGGGCAAATTGGGGAATATTGAAAATTTTCTAAAAATGTTGACCCGCGGGTCATCGATTCTTCAAACTAGAGAAAACTTGAAAAGCCCATATCTGTGACAAGGAAGGAGATAGAGAGCTACAATTTCAGACGCAGCATCCAGGCAGAAATGCCATCAATGTGTGTAAATTTGGGGCAAATTGGGGAATATTGAAAATTTTCTAAAAATGTTGATCCGGGTCATAAATTTTTGAAACTGGAGAAAACTTGAAAAGCCCATATCTGTGACAAGGAAGGAGATAGAGAGCTACAATTTCAGACGCAGCATCCAGGCAGAAATGCCATCAATGTGTGTAAATTTGGGGCAAATTGGGGAATATTGAAAATTTTCTAAAAATGTTGACCCGGGTCATCGATTTTTGAAACTGGAGAAAACTTGAAAAGCCCATATCTGTGACAAGGAAGGAGATAGAGAGCTAAAATTTCAGACGCAGCATCCAGGCAGAAATGCCATCAATGTGTGTAAATTTGGGGCAAATTGGGGAATATTGAAAATTTTCTAAAAATGTTGACCCGGGTCATCAATTTTTGAAACTGGAGAAAACTTGAAAAGCCCATATCTGTGACAAGGAAGGAGATAGAGAGCTACAATTTCAGACGCAGCATCCAGGCAGAAATGCCATCAATGTTTGTAAATTTGGGGCAAATTGGGGAATATTGAAAATTTTCTAAAAATGTTGACCCGCGGGTCATCGATTCTTGTAACTAGAGAAAACTTGAAAAGCCCATGTCTGTGACAAGGAAGGAGATAGAGAGCTACAATTTCAGACGCAGCATCCAGGCAGAAATGCCATCAATGTGTGTAAATTTGGGGCAAATTGGGGAATATTGAAAATTTTCTAAAAATGTTGACCCGGGTCATCAATTTTTGAAACTGGAGAAAACTTGAAAAGCCCATATCTGTGACAAGGAAGGAGATAGAGAGCTAAAATTTCAGACGCAGCATCCAGGCAGAAATGCCATCAATGTGTGTAAATTTGGGGCAAATTGGGGAATATTGAAAATTTTCTAAAAATGTTGACCCGGGTCATCAATTTTTGAAACTGGAGAAAACTTGAAAAGCCCATATCTGTGACAAGGAAGGAGATACAGAGCTAAAATTTCAGACGCAGCATCCAGGCAGAAATGCCATCAATGTGTGTAAATTTGGGACAAATTGGGGAATATTGAAAATTTTCTAAAAATGTTGACCCGCGGGTCATCAATTCTTGTCACTAGAGAAAACTTGAAAAGCCCATATCTGTGACAAGGAAGGAGATAGAGAGCTACAATTTCAGACGCAGCATCCAGGCAGAAATGCAATCAATGTGTGTAAATTTGGGGCAAATTGGGGAATATTGAAAATTTTCTAAAAATGTTGACCCGCGGGTCATCGATTCTTCAAACTAGAGAAAACTTGAAAAGCCCATATCTGTGACAAGGAAGGAGATAGAGAGCTACAATTTCAGACGCAGCATCCAGGCAGAAATGCCATCAATGTGTGTAAATTTGGGGCAAATTGGGGAATATTGAAAATTTTCTAAAAATGTTGATCCGGGTCATAAATTTTTGAAACTGGAGAAAACTTGAAAAGCCCATATCTGTGACAAGGAAGGAGATAGAGAGCTACAATTTCAGACGCAGCATCCAGGCAGAAATGCCATCAATGTGTGTAAATTTGGGGCAAATTGGGGAATATTGAAAATTTTCTAAAAATGTTGACCCGGGTCATCGATTTTTGAAACTGGAGAAAACTTGAAAAGCCCATATCTGTGACAAGGAAGGAGATAGAGAGCTAAAATTTCAGACGCAGCATCCAGGCAGAAATGCCATCAATGTGTGTAAATTTGGGGCAAATTGGGGAATATTGAAAATTTTCTAAAAATGTTGACCCGGGTCATCGATTTTTGAAACTGGAGAAAACTTGAAAAGCCCATATCTGTGACAAGGAAGGAGATACAGAGCTAAAATTTCAGACGCAGCATCCAGGCAGAAATGCCATCAATGTGTGTAAATTTGGGACAAATTGGGGAATATTGAAAATTTTCTAAAAATGTTGACCCGCGGGTCATCGATTCTTCAAACTAGAGAAAACTTGAAAAGCCCATATCTGTGACAAGGAAGGAGATAGAGAGCTACAATTTCAGACGCAGCATCCAGGCAGAAATGCCATCAATGTGTGTAAATTTGGGGCAAATTGGGGAATATTGAAAATTTTCTAAAAATGTTGATCCGGGTCATAAATTTTTGAAACTGGAGAAAACTTGAAAAGCCCATATCTGTGACAAGGAAGGAGATAGAGAGCTACAATTTCAGACGCAGCATCCAGGCAGAAATGCCATCAATGTGTGTAAATTTGGGGCAAATTGGGGAATATTGAAAATTTTCTAAAAATGTTGACCCGGGTCATCGATTTTTGAAACTGGAGAAAACTTGAAAAGCCCATATCTGTGACAAGGAAGGAGATAGAGAGCTAAAATTTCAGACGCAGCATCCAGGCAGAAATGCCATCAATGTGTGTAAATTTGGGGCAAATTGGGGAATATTGAAAATTTTCTAAAAATGTTGACCCGGGTCATCAATTTTTGAAACTGGAGAAAACTTGAAAAGCCCATATCTGTGACAAGGAAGGAGATAGAGAGCTACAATTTCAGACGCAGCATCCAGGCAGAAATGCCATCAATGTTTGTAAATTTGGGGCAAATTGGGGAATATTGAAAATTTTCTAAAAATGTTGACCCGCGGGTCATCGATTCTTGTAACTAGAGAAAACTTGAAAAGCCCATGTCTGTGACAAGGAAGGAGATAGAGAGCTACAATTTCAGACGCAGCATCCAGGCAGAAATGCCATCAATGTGTGTAAATTTGGGGCAAATTGGGGAATATTGAAAATTTTCTAAAAATGTTGACCCGGGTCATCAATTTTTGAAACTGGAGAAAACTTGAAAAGCCCATATCTGTGACAAGGAAGGAGATAGAGAGCTAAAATTTCAGACGCAGCATCCAGGCAGAAATGCCATCAATGTGTGTAAATTTGGGGCAAATTGGGGAATATTGAAAATTTTCTAAAAATGTTGACCCGGGTCATCAATTTTTGAAACTGGAGAAAACTTGAAAAGCCCATATCTGTGACAAGGAAGGAGATACAGAGCTAAAATTTCAGACGCAGCATCCAGGCAGAAATGCCATCAATGTGTGTAAATTTGGGACAAATTGGGGAATATTGAAAATTTTCTAAAAATGTTGACCCGCGGGTCATCAATTCTTGTAACTAGAGAAAACTTGAAAAGCCCATATCTGTGACAAGGAAGGAGATAGAGAGCTACAATTTCAGACGCAGCATCCAGGCAGAAATGCAATCAATGTGTGTAAATTTGGGGCAAATTGGGGAATATTGAAAATTTTCTAAAAATGTTGACCCGCGGGTCATCGATTCTTCAAACTAGAGAAAACTTGAAAAGCCCATATCTGTGACAAGGAAGGAGATAGAGAGCTACAATTTCAGACGCAGCATTCAGGCAGAAATGCCATCAATGTGTGTAAATTTGGGGCAAATTGGGGAATATTGAAAATTTTCTAAAAATGTTGATCCGGGTCATAAATTTTTGAAACTGGAGAAAACTTGAAAAGCCCATATCTGTGACAAGGAAGGAGATAGAGAGCTACAATTTCAGACGCAGCATCCAGGCAGAAATGCCATCAATGTGTGTAAATTTGGGGCAAATTGGGGAATATTGAAAATTTTCTAAAAATGTTGACCCGGGTCATCGATTTTTGAAACTGGAGAAAACTTGAAAAGCCCATATCTGTGACAAGGAAGGAGATAGAGAGCTAAAATTTCAGACGCAGCATCCAGGCAGAAATGCCATCAATGTGTGTAAATTTGGGGCAAATTGGGGAATATTGAAAATTTTCTAAAAATGTTGACCCGGGTCATCGATTTTTGAAACTGGAGAAAACTTGAAAAGCCCATATCTGTGACAAGGAAGGAGATAGAGAGCTACAATTTCAGACGCAGCATCCAGGCAGAAATGCCATCAATGTGTGTAAATTTGGGGCAAATTGGGGAATATTGAAAATTTTCTAAAAATGTTGACCCGGGTCATCGATTTTTGAAACTGGAGAAAACTTGAAAAGCCCATATCTGTGACAAGGAAGGAGATAGAGAGCTACAATTTCAGACGCAGCATCCAGGCAGAAATGCCATCAATGTGTGTAAATTTGGGGCAAATTGGGGAATATTGAAAATTTTCTAAAAATGTGGACCCGGGTCATCGATTTTTGAAACTGGAGAAAACTTGAAAAGCCCATATCTGTGACAAGGAAGGAGATAGAGAGCTACAATTTCAGACGCAGCATCCAGGCAGAAATGCCATCAATGTGTGTAAATTGGGCAAATTGGGCAAATTGGGGAATATTGAAAATTTTGGAAAAAAGTTGACCCCCGGGTCATCGATTTTTGAAACTGGCGAAAACTTGAAAAGCCCATATCTGTGACAAGGAAGGAGATAGAGAGCTCAAATTTCAGACGCAGCATCCAGGCAGAAATGCAATCAATGTGTGTAAATTTGGGGCAAATTGGGGAATATTGAAAATTTTCTAAAAATGTTGACCCGCGGGTCATCGATTCTTCAAACTAGAGAAAACTTGAAAAGCCCATATCTGTGACAAGGAAGGAGATAGAGAGCTACAATTTCAGACGCAGCATCCAGGCAGAAATGCCATCAATGTGTGTAAATTTGGGGCAAATTGGGGAATATTGAAAATTTTCTAAAAATGTTGATCCGGGTCATAAATTTTTGAAACTGGAGAAAACTTGAAAAGCCCATATCTGTGACAAGGAAGGAGATAGAGAGCTACAATTTCAGACGCAGCATCCAGGCAGAAATGCCATCAATGTGTGTAAATTTGGGGCAAATTGGGGAATATTGAAAATTTTCTAAAAATGTTGACCCGGGTCATCGATTTTTGAAACTGGAGAAAACTTGAAAAGCCCATATCTGTGACAAGGAAGGAGATAGAGAGCTAAAATTTCAGACGCAGCATCCAGGCAGAAATGCCATCAATGTGTGTAAATTTGGGGCAAATTGGGGAATATTGAAAATTTTCTAAAAATGTTGACCCGGGTCATCGATTTTTGAAACTGGAGAAAACTTGAAAAGCCCATATCTGTGACAAGGAAGGAGATAGAGAGCTACAATTTCAGACGCAGCATCCAGGCAGAAATGCCATCAATGTGTGTAAATTTGGGGCAAATTGGGGAATATTGAAAATTTTCTAAAAATGTTGACCCGGGTCATCGATTTTTGAAACTGGAGAAAACTTGAAAAGCCCATATCTGTGACAAGGAAGGAGATAGAGAGCTACAATTTCAGACGCAGCATCCAGGCAGAAATGCCATCAATGTGTGTAAATTTGGGGCAAATTGGGGAATATTGAAAATTTTCTAAAAATGTTGATCCGGGTCATAAATTTTTGAAACTGGAGAAAACTTGAAAAGCCCATATCTGTGACAAGGAAGGAGATAGAGAGCTACAATTTCAGACGCAGCATCCAGGCAGAAATGCCATCAATGTGTGTAAATTTGGGGCAAATTGGGGAATATTGAAAATTTTGGAAAAATGTTGACCCCCGGGTCATCGATTTTTGAAACTGGAGAAAACTTGAAAAGCCCATATCTGTGACAAGGAAGGAGATAGAGAGCTAAAATTTCAGACGCAGCATCCAGGCAGAAATGCCATCAATGTGTGTAAATTTGGGGCAAATTGGGGAATATTGAAAATTTTCTTAAAATGTTGACCCGGGTCATCGATTTTTGAAACTGGAGAAAACTTGAAAAGCCCATATCTGTGACAAGGAAGGAGATAGAGAGCTACAATTTCAGACGCAGCATCCAGGCAGAAATGCCATCAATGTGTGTAAATTTGGGGCAAATTGGGGAATATTGAAAATTTTGGAAAAATGTTGACCCCCGGGTCATCGATTTTTGAAACTGGAGAAAACTTGAAAAGCCCATATCTGTGACAAGGAAGGAGATAGAGAGCTAAAATTTCAGACGCAGCATCCAGGCAGAAATGCCATCAATGTGTGTAAATTTGGGGCAAATTGGGGAATATTGAAAATTTTCTTAAAATGTTGACCCGGGTCATCGATTTTTGAAACTGGAGAAAACTTGAAAAGCCCATATCTGTGACAAGGAAGGAGATAGAGAGCTACAATTTCAGACGCAGCATCCAGGCAGAAATGCCATCAATGTGTGTAAATTTGGGGCAAATTGGGGAATGTTGAAAATTTTGGAAAAAAGTTGACCCCCGGGTCATCGATTTTTGAAACTGGAGAAAACTTTAAAAGCCCATATCTGTGACAAGGAAGGAGATAGAGAGCTACAATTTCAGACGCAGCATCCAGGCAGAAATGCCATCAATGTGTGTAAATTTGGGGCAAATTGGGGAATATTGAAAATTTAAGAAAAAAGTTGACCCCCGGGTCATCGATTTTTGAAACTGGAGAAAACTTGAAAAGCCCATATCTGTGACAAGGAAGGAGATAGAGAGCTAAAATTTCAGACGCAGCATCCAGGCAGAGATGCCATCAATTTGTGTAAATTTGGGGCAAATTGGGGAATATTGGAAATTTTCTAAAAATGTTGACCCCCGGGTCATCAATTTTTGAAACTGGAGAAAACTTGAAAAGCCCATATCTGTGACAAGGAAGGAGATAGAGAGCTAAAATTTCAGACGCAGCATCCAGACAGAGATGCCATCAATTTGTGTAAATTTGGGGCAAATTGGGGAATATTGGAAATTTTCTAAAAATGTTGACCCGGGTCATCAATTTTTGAAACTGGAGAGAACTTGAAAAGCCCATATCTGTGACAAGGAAGGAGATAGAGAGCTAAAATTTCAGACGCAGCATCCAGACAGAGATGCCATCAATTTGTGTAAATTTGGGGCAAATTGGGGAATATTGAAAATTTTCTAAAAATGTTGACCCGGGTCATCAATTTTTGAAACTGGAGAGAACTTGAAAAGCCCATATCAGTGACAAGGAAGGAGATAGAGAGCTACAATTTCAGACGCAGCATCCAGGCAGAAATGCCATCAATGTGTGTAAATTTGGGGCAAATTGGGGAAGATTGAAAATTTTCAAAAAATGTGACCCGGGTCATCGATTTTTGGAACTGGAGAAAACTTTAAAAGCCCATATCTGTGACAAGGAAGGAGATAGATAGCTACAATTTCAGACGCAGCATCCAGGCAGAAATGCCATCAATGTGTGTAAATTGTGGGCAAATTGGGGAATATTGAAAATTTTCTAAAAATGTTGATCCGGGACATCAATTTTTGAAACTGGAGAAAACTTGAAAAGCCCATATCTGTGACAAGGAAGGAAATAGAGAGCTACAATTTCAGACGCAGCATCCAGGCAGAAATGCCATCAATGTGTGTAAATTTGGGGCAAATTGGGGAATATTGAAAATTTTGGAAAAAAGTTGACCCCCGGGTCATCGATTTTTGAAACTGGAGAAAACTTGAAAAGCCCATATCTGTAACAAGGAAGGAGATAGATAGCTACAATTTCAGACGCAGCATCCAGGCAGAAATGCCATCAATGTGTGTAAATTGTTGGCAAATTGGGGAAATTTGAAAATTTTCTAAAAATGTTGACCCGGGACATCAATTTTTGAAACTGGAGAAAACTTGAAAAGCCCATATCTGTGACAAGGAAGGAGATAGAGAGCTACAATTTCAGACGCAGCATCCAGGCAGAAATGCCATCAATGTGTGTAAATTTGGGTCAAATTGGGGAATATTGAAAATTTTCTAAAAATGTTGACCCGGGTCATCGATTTTTGAAACTGGAGAAAACTTGAAAAGCCCATATCTGTGACAAGGAAGGAGATAGAGAGCTACAATTTCAGACGCAGCATCCAGGCAGAAATGCCATCAATGTGTGTAAATTTGGGGCAAATTGGGGAATATTGAAAATTTTGGAAAAAAGTTGACCCCCGGGTCATCGATTTTTGAAACTGGAGAAAACTTTAAAAGCCCATATCTGTGACAAGGAAGGAGATAGAGAGCTACAATTTCAGACGCAGCATCCAGGCAGAAATGCCATCAATGTGTGTAAATTTGGGGCAAATTGGGGAATATTGAAAATTTTGGAAAAATGTTGACCCCCGGGTCATCGATTTTTGAAACTGGAGAAAACTTGAAAAGCCCATATCTGTGACAAGGAAGGAGATAGAGAGCTAAAATTTCAGACGCAGCATCCAGGCAGAAATGCCATCAATGTGTGTAAATTTGGGGCAAATTGGGGAATATTGAAAATTTTCTAAAAATGTTGACCCGGGTCATCGATTTTTGAAACTGGAGAAAACTTGAAAAGCCCATATCTGTGACAAGGAAGGAGATAGAGAGCTACAATTTCAGACGCAGCATCCAGGCAGAAATGCCATCAATGTGTGTAAATTTGGGGCAAATTGGGGAATATTGAAAGTTTTCTAAAAATGTTGACCCGGGTCATCGATTTTTGAAACTGGAGAAAACTTGAAAAGCCCATATCTGTGACAAGGAAGGAGATAGAGAGCTACAATTTCAGACGCAGCATCCAGGCAGAAATGCCATCAATGTGTGTAAATTTGGGGCAAATTGGGGAATATTGAAAATTTTGGAAAAAAGTTGACCCCCGGGTCATCGATTTTTGAAACTGGAGAAAACTTTAAAAGCCCATATCTGTGACAAGGAAGGAGATAGAGAGCTACAATTTCAGACGCAGCATCCAGGCAGAAATGCCATCAATGTGTGTAAATTTGGGGCAAATTGGGGAATATTGAAAATTTGGGAAAAATGTTGACCCCCGGGTCATCGATTTTTGAAACTGGAGAAAACTTGAAAAGCCCATATCTGTGACAAGGAAGGAGATAGAGAGCTACAATTTCAGACGCAGCATCCAGGCAGAAATGCCATCAATGTGTGTAAATTTGGGGCAAATTGGGGAATATTGAAAATTTAAGAAAAAAGTTGACCCCCGGGTCATCGATTTTTGAAACTGGAGAAAACTTGAAAAGCCCATATCTGTGACAAGGAAGGAGATAGAGAGCTACAATTTCAGACGCAGCATCCAGGCAGAAATGCCATCAATGTGTGTAAATTGGGCAAATTGGGCAAATTGGGGAATATTGAAAATTTTGGAAAAAAGTTGACCCCCGGGTCATCGATTTTTGAAACTGGCGAAAACTTGAAAAGCCCATATCTGTGACAAGGAAGGAGATAGAGAGCTCAAATTTCAGACGCAGCATCCAGGCAGAAATGCCATCAATGTGTGTAAATTTGGGGCAAATTGGGGAATATTGAAAATTTTGGAAAAAAGTTGACCCCAGAGTCATCGATTTTTGAAACTGGAGAAAACTTTAAAAGCCCATATCTGTGACAAGGAAGGAGATAGAGAGCTACAATTTCAGACGCAGCATCCAGGCAGAAATGCCATCAATGTGTGTAAATTTTGGGCAAATTGGGGAATATTGAAAATTTTCTAAAAATGTTGACCCGGGTCATCGATTTTTGAAACTGGAGAAAACTTGAAAAGCCCATATCTGTGACAAGGAAGGAGATAGATAGCTACAATTTCAGACGCAGCATCCAGGCAGAAATGCCATCAATGTGTGTAAATTGTGGGCAAATTGGGGAATATTGAAAATTTTCTAAAAATGTTGATCCGGGACATCAATTTTTGAAACTGGAGAAAACTTGAAAAGCCCATATCTGTGACAAGGAAGGAGATAGATAGCTACAATTTCAGACGCAGCATCCAGGCAGAAATGCCATCAATGTGTGTAAATTGTGGGCAAATTGGGGAATATTGAAAATTTTCTAAAAATGTTGATCCGGGACATCAATTTTTGAAACTGGAGAAAACTTGAAAAGCCCATATCTGTGACAAGGAAGGAGATAGAGAGCTACAATTTCAGACGCAGCATCCAGGCAGAAATGCCATCAATGTGTGTAAATTTATTTGGGGCAAATTGGGGAATATTGAAAATTTTCTAAAAATGTTGACCCGGGTCATCGATTTTTGAAACTGGAGAAAACTTGAAAAGCCCATATCTGTGACAAGGAAGGAGATAGAGAGCTACAATTTCAGACGCAGCATCCAGGCAGAAATGCCATCAATGTGTGTAAATTTGGGGCAAATTGGGGAATATTGAAAATTTTGGAAAAAAGTTGACCCCCGGGTCATCGATTTTTGAAACTGGAGAAAACTTTAAAAGCCCATATCTGTGACAAGGAAGGAGATAGAGAGCTACAATTTCAGACGCAGCATCCAGGCAGAAATGCCATCAATGTGTGTAAATTGTGGGCAAATTGGGGAATATTGAAAATTTTCTAAAAATGTTGACCCGGGACATAAATTTTTGAAACTGGAGAAAACTTGAAAAGCCCATATCTGTGACAAGGAAGGAGATAGAGAGCTACAATTTCAGACGCAGCATCCAGGCAGAAATGCCATCAATGTGTGTAAATTTGGGGCAAATTGGGGAATATTGAAAATTTTCTAAAAATGTTGACCCGGGTCATCGATTTTTGAAACTGGAGAAAACTTGAAAAGCCCATATCTGTGACAAGGAAGGAGATAGAGAGCTACAATTTCAGACGCAGCATCCAGGCAGAAATGCCATCAATGTGTGTAAATTTGGGGCAAATTGGGGAATATTGAAAATTTTGGAAAAAAGTTGACCCCCGGGTCATCGATTTTTGAAACTGGAGAAAACTTTAAAAGCCCATATCTGTGACAAGGAAGGAGATAGAGAGCTACAATTTCAGACGCAGCATCCAGGCAGAAATGCCATCAATGTGTGTAAATTTGGGGCAAATTGGGGAATATTGAAAATTTGGGAAAAATGTTGACCCCCGGGTCATCGATTTTTGAAACTGGAGAAAACTTGAAAAGCCCATATCTGTGACAAGGAAGGAGATAGAGAGCTAAAATTTCAGACGCAGCATCCAGGCAGAAATGCCATCAATGTGTGTAAATTTGGGGCAAATTGGGGAATATTGAAAATTTAAGAAAAAAGTTAACCCCCGGGTCATCGATTTTTGAAACTGGAGAAAACTTGAAAAGCCCATATCTGTGACAAGGAAGGAGATAGAGAGCTACAATTTCAGACGCAGCATCCAGGCAGAAATGCCATCAATGTGTGTAAATTGGGCAAATTGGGCAAATTGGGGAATATTGAAAATTTTGGAAAAAAGTTGACCCCCGGGTCATCAATTTTTGAAACTGGCGAAAACTTGAAAAGCCCATATCTGTGACAAGGAAGGAGATAGAGAGCTCAAATTTCAGACGCAGCATCCAGGCAGAAATGCCATCAATGTGTGTAAATTTGGGGCAAATTGGGGAATATTGAAAATTTTCTAAAAATGTTGACCCGGGTCATCGATTTTTGAAACTGGAGAAAACTTGAAAAGCCCATATCTGTAACAAGGAAGGAGATAGATAGCTACAATTTCAGACGCAGCATCCAGGCAGAAATGCCATCAATGTGTGTAAATTGTGGGCAAATTGGGGAAATTTGAAAATTTTCTAAAAATGTTGACCCGGGACATCAATTTTTGAAACTGGAGAAAACTTGAAAAGCCCATATCTGTGACAAGGAAGGAGATAGAGAGCTACAATTTCAGACGCAGCATCCAGGCAGAAATGCCATCAATGTGTGTAAATTTGGGGCAAATTGGGGAATATTGAAAATTTTCTAAAAATGTTGACCCGGGTCATCGATTTTTGAAACTGGAGAAAACTTGAAAAGCCCATATCTGTGACAAGGAAGGAGATAGAGAGCTACAATTTCAGACGCAGCATCCAGGCAGAAATGCCATCAATGTGTGTAAATTTGGGGCAAATTGGGGAATATTGAAAATTTTGGGAAAAAGTTGACCCCCGGGTCATCGATTTTTGAAACTGGAGAAAACTTTAAAAGCCCATATCTGTGACAAGGAAGGAGATAGAGAGCTACAATTTCAGACGCAGCATCCAGGCAGAAATGCCATCAATGTGTGTAAATTTGGGGCAAATTGGGGAATATTGAAAATTTTGGAAAAATGTTGACCCCCGAGTCATCGATTTTTGAAACTGGAGAAAACTTGAAAAGCCCATATCTGTGACAAGGAAGGAGATAGAGAGCTAAAATTTCAGACGCAGCATCCAGGCAGAAATGCCATCAATGTGTGTAAATTTGGGGCAAATTGGGGAATATTGAAAATTTTCTAAAAATGTTGACCCGGGTCATCGATTTTTGAAACTGGAGAAAACTTGAAAAGCCCATATCTGTGACAAGGAAGGAGATAGAGAGCTACAATTTCAGACGCAGCATCCAGGCAGAAATGCCATCAATGTGTGTAAATTTGGGGCAAATTGGGGAATATTGAAAATTTGGGAAAAATGTTGACCCCCGGGTCATCGATTTTTGAAACTGGAGAAAACTTGAAAAGCCCATATCTGTGACAAGGAAGGAGATAGAGAGCTAAAATTTCAGACGCAGCATCCAGGCAGAAATGCCATCAATGTGTGTAAATTTGGGGCAAATTGGGGAATATTGAAAATTTAAGAAAAAAGTTGACCCCCGGGTCATCGATTTTTGAAACTGGAGAAAACTTGAAAAGCCCATATCTGTGACAAGGAAGGAGATAGAGAGCTACAATTTCAGACGCAGCATCCAGGCACAAATGCCATCAATGTGTGTAAATTTGGGGCAAATTGGGGAATATTGAAAATTTTGGAAAAAAGTTGACCCCCGGGTCATCGATTTTTGAAACTGGAGAAAACTTTAAAAGCCCATATCTGTGACAAGGAAGGAGATAGAGAGCTACAATTTCAGACGCAGCATCCAGGCAGAAATGCCATCAATGTGTGTAAATTGTGGGCAAATTGGGGAATATTGAAAATTTTCTAAAAATGTTGACCCGGGACATAAATTTTTGAAACTGGAGAAAACTTGAAAAGCCCATATCTGTGACAAGGAAGGAGATAGAGAGCTACAATTTCAGACGCAGCATCCAGGCAGAAATGCCATCAATGTGTGTAAATTTGGGGCAAATTGGGGAATATTGAAAATTTTCTAAAAATGTGGACCCGGGTCATCGATTTTTGAAACTGGAGAAAACTTGAAAAGCCCATATCTGTGACAAGGAAGGAGATAGAGAGCTACAATTTCAGACGCAGCATCCAGGCAGAAATGCCATCAATGTGTGTAAATTGGGCAAATTGGGCAAATTGGGGAATATTGAAAATTTTGGAAAAAAGTTGACCCCCGGGTCATCGATTTTTGAAACTGGCGAAAACTTGAAAAGCCCATATCTGTGACAAGGAAGGAGATAGAGAGCTCAAATTTCAGACGCAGCATCCAGGCAGAAATGCCATCAATGTGTGTAAATTTGGGGCAAATTGGGGAATATTGAAAATTTTGGAAAAAAGTTGACCCCAGAGTCATCGATTTTTGAAACTGGAGAAAACTTGAAAAGCCCATATCTGTGACAAGGAAGGAGATAGAGAGCTACAATTTCAGACGCAGCATCCAGGCAGAAATGCCATCAATGTGTGTAAATTTGGGGCAAATTGGGGAATATTGAAAATTTTCTAAAAATGTTGACCCGGGTCATCGATTTTTGAAACTGGAGAAAACTTGAAAAGCCCATATCTGTGACAAGGAAGGAGATAGATAGCTACAATTTCAGACGCAGCATCCAGGCAGAAATGCCATCAATGTGTGTAAATTGTGGGCAAATTGGGGAATATTGAAAATTTTCTAAAAATGTTGATCCGGGACATCAATTTTTGAAACTGGAGAAAACTTGAAAAGCCCATATCTGTGACAAGGAAGGAGATAGATAGCTACAATTTCAGACGCAGCATCCAGGCAGAAATGCCATCAATGTGTGTAAATTGTGGGCAAATTGGGGAATATTGAAAATTTTCTAAAAATGTTGATCCGGGACATCAATTTTTGAAACTGGAGAAAACTTGAAAAGCCCATATCTGTGACAAGGAAGGAGATAGAGAGCTACAATTTCAGACGCAGCATCCAGGCAGAAATGCCATCAATGTGTGTAAATTTATTTGGGGCAAATTGGGGAATATTGAAAATTTTCTAAAAATGTTGACCCGGGTCATCGATTTTTGAAACTGGAGAAAACTTGAAAAGCCCATATCTGTGACAAGGAAGGAGATAGAGAGCTACAATTTCAGACGCAGCATCCAGGCACAAATGCCATCAATGTGTGTAAATTTGGGGCAAATTGGGGAATATTGAAAATTTTGGAAAAAAGTTGACCCCCGGGTCATCGATTTTTGAAACTGGAGAAAACTTTAAAAGCCCATATCTGTGACAAGGAAGGAGATAGAGAGCTACAATTTCAGACGCAGCATCCAGGCAGAAATGCCATCAATGTGTGTAAATTGTGGGCAAATTGGGGAATATTGAAAATTTTCTAAAAATGTTGACCCGGGACATAAATTTTTGAAACTGGAGAAAACTTGAAAAGCCCATATCTGTGACAAGGAAGGAGATAGAGAGCTACAATTTCAGACGCAGCATCCAGGCAGAAATGCCATCAATGTGTGTAAATTTGGGGCAAATTGGGAAATATTGAAAATTTTCTAAAAATGTTGACCCGGGTCATCGATTTTTGAAACTGGAGAAAACTTGAAAAGCCCATATCTGTGACAAGGAAGGAGATAGAGAGCTACAATTTCAGACGCAGCATCCAGGCAGAAATGCCATCAATGTGTGTAAATTTGGGGCAAATTGGGGAATATTGAAAATTTTGGAAAAAAGTTGACCCCCGGGTCATCGATTTTTGAAACTGGAGAAAACTTTAAAAGCCCATATCTGTGACAAGGAAGGAGATAGAGAGCTACAATTTCAGACGCAGCATCCAGGTAGAAATGCCATCAATGTGTGTAAATTTGGGGCAAATTGGGGAATATTGAAAATTTGGGAAAAATGTTGACCCCCGGGTCATCGATTTTTGAAACTGGAGAAAACTTGAAAAGCCCATATCTGTGACAAGGAAGGAGATAGAGAGCTAAAATTTCAGACGCAGCATCCAGGCAGAAATGCCATCAATGTGTGTACATTTGGGGCAAATTGGGGAATATTGAAAATTTAAGAAAAAAGTTGACCCCCGGGTCATCGATTTTTGAAACTGGAGAAAACTTGAAAAGCCCATATCTGTGACAAGGAAGGAGATAGAGAGCTACAATTTCAGACGCAGCATCCAGGCAGAAATGCCATCAATGTGTGTAAATTGGGCAAATTGGGCAAATTGGGGAATATTGAAAATTTTGGAAAAAAGTTGACCCCCGGGTCATCGATTTTTGAAACTGGCGAAAACTTGAAAAGCCCATATCTGTGACAAGGAAGGAGATAGAGAGCTCAAATTTCAGACGCAGCATCCAGGCAGAAATGCCATCAATGTGTGTAAATTTGGGGCAAATTGGGGAATATTGAAAATTTTGGAAAAAAGTTGACCCCCGGGTCATCGATTTTTGAAACTGGAGAAAACTTTAAAAGCCCATATCTGTGACAAGGAAGGAGATAGAGAGCTACAATTTCAGACGCAGCATCCAGGCAGAAATGCCATCAATGTGTGTAAATTGTGGGCAAATTGGGGAATATTGAAAATTTTCTAAAAATGTTGACCCGGGACATAAATTTTTGAAACTGGAGAAAACTTGAAAAGCCCATATCTGTGACAAGGAAGGAGATAGAGAGCTACAATTTCAGACGCAGCATCCAGGCAGAAATGCCATCAATGTGTGTAAATTTGGGGCAAATTGGGGAATATTGAAAATTTTCTAAAAATGTTGACCCGGGTCATCGATTTTTGAAACTGGAGAAAACTTGAAAAGCCCATATCTGTGACAAGGAAGGAGATAGAGAGCTACAATTTCAGACGCAGCATCCAGGCAGAAATGCCATCAATGTGTGTAAATTTGGGGCAAATTGGGGAATATTGAAAATTTTGGAAAAAAGTTGACCCCCGGGTCATCGATTTTTGAAACTGGAGAAAACTTTAAAAGCCCATATCTGTGACAAGGAAGGAGATAGAGAGCTACAATTTCAGACGCAGCATCCAGGCAGAAATGCCATCAATGTGTGTAAATTTGGGGCAAATTGGGGAATATTGAAAATTTGGGAAAAATGTTGACCCCCGGGTCATCGATTTTTGAAACTGGAGAAAACTTGAAAAGCCCATATCTGTGACAAGGAAGGAGATAGAGAGCTAAAATTTCAGACGCAGCATCCAGGCAGAAATGCCATCAATGTGTGTAAATTTGGGGCAAATTGGGGAATATTGAAAATTTAAGAAAAAAGTTAACCCCCGGGTCATCGATTTTTGAAACTGGAGAAAACTTGAAAAGCCCATATCTGTGACAAGGAAGGAGATAGAGAGCTACAATTTCAGACGCAGCATCCAGGCAGAAATGCCATCAATGTGTGTAAATTGGGCAAATTGGGCAAATTGGGGAATATTGAAAATTTTGGAAAAAAGTTGACCCCCGGGTCATCAATTTTTGAAACTGGCGAAAACTTGAAAAGCCCATATCTGTGACAAGGAAGGAGATAGAGAGCTCAAATTTCAGACGCAGCATCCAGGCAGAAATGCCATCAATGTGTGTAAATTTGGGGCAAATTGGGGAATATTGAAAATTTTCTAAAAATGTTGACCCGGGTCATCGATTTTTGAAACTGGAGAAAACTTGAAAAGCCCATATCTGTAACAAGGAAGGAGATAGATAGCTACAATTTCAGACGCAGCATCCAGGCAGAAATGCCATCAATGTGTGTAAATTGTGGGCAAATTGGGGAAATTTGAAAATTTTCTAAAAATGTTGACCCGGGACATCAATTTTTGAAACTGGAGAAAACTTGAAAAGCCCATATCTGTGACAAGGAAGGAGATAGAGAGCTACAATTTCAGACGCAGCATCCAGGCAGAAATGCCATCAATGTGTGTAAATTTGGGGCAAATTGGGGAATATTGAAAATTTTCTAAAAATGTTGACCCGGGTCATCGATTTTTGAAACTGGAGAAAACTTGAAAAGCCCATATCTGTGACAAGGAAGGAGATAGAGAGCTACAATTTCAGACGCAGCATCCAGGCAGAAATGCCATCAATGTGTGTAAATTTGGGGCAAATTGGGGAATATTGAAAATTTTGGGAAAAAGTTGACCCCCGGGTCATCGATTTTTGAAACTGGAGAAAACTTTAAAAGCCCATATCTGTGACAAGGAAGGAGATAGAGAGCTACAATTTCAGACGCAGCATCCAGGCAGAAATGCCATCAATGTGTGTAAATTTGGGGCAAATTGGGGAATATTGAAAATTTTGGAAAAATGTTGACCCCCGAGTCATCGATTTTTGAAACTGGAGAAAACTTGAAAAGCCCATATCTGTGACAAGGAAGGAGATAGAGAGCTAAAATTTCAGACGCAGCATCCAGGCAGAAATGCCATCAATGTGTGTAAATTTGGGGCAAATTGGGGAATATTGAAAATTTTCTAAAAATGTTGACCCGGGTCATCGATTTTTGAAACTGGAGAAAACTTGAAAAGCCCATATCTGTGACAAGGAAGGAGATAGAGAGCTACAATTTCAGACGCAGCATCCAGGCAGAAATGCCATCAATGTGTGTAAATTTGGGGCAAATTGGGGAATATTGAAAATTTGGGAAAAATGTTGACCCCCGGGTCATCGATTTTTGAAACTGGAGAAAACTTGAAAAGCCCATATCTGTGACAAGGAAGGAGATAGAGAGCTAAAATTTCAGACGCAGCATCCAGGCAGAAATGCCATCAATGTGTGTAAATTTGGGGCAAATTGGGGAATATTGAAAATTTAAGAAAAAAGTTGACCCCCGGGTCATCGATTTTTGAAACTGGAGAAAACTTGAAAAGCCCATATCTGTGACAAGGAAGGAGATAGAGAGCTACAATTTCAGACGCAGCATCCAGGCACAAATGCCATCAATGTGTGTAAATTTGGGGCAAATTGGGGAATATTGAAAATTTTGGAAAAAAGTTGACCCCCGGGTCATCGATTTTTGAAACTGGAGAAAACTTTAAAAGCCCATATCTGTGACAAGGAAGGAGATAGAGAGCTACAATTTCAGACGCAGCATCCAGGCAGAAATGCCATCAATGTGTGTAAATTGTGGGCAAATTGGGGAATATTGAAAATTTTCTAAAAATGTTGACCCGGGACATAAATTTTTGAAACTGGAGAAAACTTGAAAAGCCCATATCTGTGACAAGGAAGGAGATAGAGAGCTACAATTTCAGACGCAGCATCCAGGCAGAAATGCCATCAATGTGTGTAAATTTGGGGCAAATTGGGGAATATTGAAAATTTTCTAAAAATGTGGACCCGGGTCATCGATTTTTGAAACTGGAGAAAACTTGAAAAGCCCATATCTGTGACAAGGAAGGAGATAGAGAGCTACAATTTCAGACGCAGCATCCAGGCAGAAATGCCATCAATGTGTGTAAATTGGGCAAATTGGGCAAATTGGGGAATATTGAAAATTTTGGAAAAAAGTTGACCCCCGGGTCATCGATTTTTGAAACTGGCGAAAACTTGAAAAGCCCATATCTGTGACAAGGAAGGAGATAGAGAGCTCAAATTTCAGACGCAGCATCCAGGCAGAAATGCCATCAATGTGTGTAAATTTGGGGCAAATTGGGGAATATTGAAAATTTTGGAAAAAAGTTGACCCCAGAGTCATCGATTTTTGAAACTGGAGAAAACTTGAAAAGCCCATATCTGTGACAAGGAAGGAGATAGAGAGCTACAATTTCAGACGCAGCATCCAGGCAGAAATGCCATCAATGTGTGTAAATTTGGGGCAAATTGGGGAATATTGAAAATTTTCTAAAAATGTTGACCCGGGTCATCGATTTTTGAAAATGGAGAAAACTTGAAAAGCCCATATCTGTGACAAGGAAGGAGATAGATAGCTACAATTTCAGACGCAGCATCCAGGCAGAAATGCCATCAATGTGTGTAAATTGTGGGCAAATTGGGGAATATTGAAAATTTTCTAAAAATGTTGATCCGGGACATCAATTTTTGAAACTGGAGAAAACTTGAAAAGCCCATATCTGTGACAAGGAAGGAGATAGATAGCTACAATTTCAGACGCAGCATCCAGGCAGAAATGCCATCAATGTGTGTAAATTGTGGGCAAATTGGGGAATATTGAAAATTTTCTAAAAATGTTGATCCGGGACATCAATTTTTGAAACTGGAGAAAACTTGAAAAGCCCATATCTGTGACAAGGAAGGAGATAGAGAGCTACAATTTCAGACGCAGCATCCAGGCAGAAATGCCATCAATGTGTGTAAATTTATTTGGGGCAAATTGGGGAATATTGAAAATTTTCTAAAAATGTTGACCCGGGTCATCGATTTTTGAAACTGGAGAAAACTTGAAAAGCCCATATCTGTGACAAGGAAGGAGATAGAGAGCTACAATTTCAGACGCAGCATCCAGGCACAAATGCCATCAATGTGTGTAAATTTGGGGCAAATTGGGGAATATTGAAAATTTTGGAAAAAAGTTGACCCCCGGGTCATCGATTTTTGAAACTGGAGAAAACTTTAAAAGCCCATATCTGTGACAAGGAAGGAGATAGAGAGCTACAATTTCAGACGCAGCATCCAGGCAGAAATGCCATCAATGTGTGTAAATTGTGGGCAAATTGGGGAATATTGAAAATTTTCTAAAAATGTTGACCCGGGACATAAATTTTTGAAACTGGAGAAAACTTGAAAAGCCCATATCTGTGACAAGGAAGGAGATAGAGAGCTACAATTTCAGACGCAGCATCCAGGCAGAAATGCCATCAATGTGTGTAAATTTGGGGCAAATTGGGAAATATTGAAAATTTTCTAAAAATGTTGACCCGGGTCATCGATTTTTGAAACTGGAGAAAACTTGAAAAGCCCATATCTGTGACAAGGAAGGAGATAGAGAGCTACAATTTCAGACGCAGCATCCAGGCAGAAATGCCATCAATGTGTGTAAATTTGGGGCAAATTGGGGAATATTGAAAATTTTGGAAAAAAGTTGACCCCCGGGTCATCGATTTTTGAAACTGGAGAAAACTTTAAAAGCCCATATCTGTGACAAGGAAGGAGATAGAGAGCTACAATTTCAGACGCAGCATCCAGGTAGAAATGCCATCAATGTGTGTAAATTTGGGGCAAATTGGGGAATATTGAAAATTTGGGAAAAATGTTGACCCCCGGGTCATCGATTTTTGAAACTGGAGAAAACTTGAAAAGCCCATATCTGTGACAAGGAAGGAGATAGAGAGCTAAAATTTCAGACGCAGCATCCAGGCAGAAATGCCATCAATGTGTGTACATTTGGGGCAAATTGGGGAATATTGAAAATTTAAGAAAAAAGTTGACCCCCGGGTCATCGATTTTTGAAACTGGAGAAAACTTGAAAAGCCCATATCTGTGACAAGGAAGGAGATAGAGAGCTACAATTTCAGACGCAGCATCCAGGCAGAAATGCCATCAATGTGTGTAAATTGGGCAAATTGGGCAAATTGGGGAATATTGAAAATTTTGGAAAAAAGTTGACCCCCGGGTCATCGATTTTTGAAACTGGCGAAAACTTGAAAAGCCCATATCTGTGACAAGGAAGGAGATAGAGAGCTCAAATTTCAGACGCAGCATCCAGGCAGAAATGCCATCAATGTGTGTAAATTTGGGGCAAATTGGGGAATATTGAAAATTTTCTAAAAATGTTGACCCGGGTCATCGATTTTTGAAACTGGAGAAAACTTGAAAAGCCCATATCTGTGACAAGGAAGGAGATAGAGAGCTACAATTTCAGACGCAGCATCCAGGCAGAAATGCCATCAATGTGTGTAAATTGTGGGCAAATTGGGGAATATTGAAAATTTTCTAAAAATGTTGATCCGGGACATCAATTTTTGAAACTGGAGAAAACTTGAAAAGCCCATATCTGTGACAAGGAAGGAGATAGAGAGCTACAATTTCAGACGCAGCATCCAGGCAGAAATGCCATCAATGTGTGTAAATTTGGGGCAAATTGGGGAATATTGAAAATTTTCTAAAAATGTTGACCCGGGTCATCGATTTTTGAAACTGGAGAAAACTTGAAAAGCCCATATCTGTGACAAGGAAGGAAATAGAGAGCTACAATTTCAGACGCAGCATCCAGGCAGAAATGCCATCAATGTGTGTAAATTTGGGGCAAATTGGGGAATATTGAAAATTTTGGAAAAAAGTTGACCCCCGGGTCATCGATTTTTGAAACTGGAGAAAACTTGAAAAGCCCATATCTGTAACAAGGAAGGAGATAGATAGCTACAATTTCAGACGCAGCATCCAGGCAGAAATGCCATCAATGTGTGTAAATTGTGGGCAAATTGGGGAAATTTGAAAATTTTCTAAAAATGTTGACCCGGGACATCAATTTTTGAAACTGGAGAAAACTTGAAAAGCCCATATCTGTGACAAGGAAGGAGATAGAGAGCTACAATTTCAGACGCAGCATCCAGGCAGAAATGCCATCAATGTGTGTAAATTTGGGGCAAATTGGGGAATATTGAAAATTTTCTAAAAATGTTGACCCGGGTCATCGATTTTTGAAACTGGAGAAAACTTAAAAAGCCCATATCTGTGACAAGGAAGGAGATAGAGAGCTACAATTTCAGACGCAGCATCCAGGCAGAAATGCCATCAATGTGTGTAAATTTATTTGGGGCAAATTGGGGAATATTGAAAATTTTCTAAAAATGTTGACCCGGGTCATCGATTTTTGAAACTGGAGAAAACTTAAAAAGCCCATATCTGTGACAAGGAAGGAGATAGAGAGCTCAAATTTCAGACGCAGCATCCAGGCAGAAATGCCATCAATGTGTGTAAATTGGGCAAATTGGGCAAATTGGGGAATATTGAAAATTTTGGAAAAAAGTTGACCCCCGGGTCATCGATTTTTGAAACTGGCGAAAACTTGAAAAGCCCATATCTGTGACAAGGAAGGAGATAGAGAGCTCAAATTTCAGACGCAGCATCCAGGCAGAAATGCCATCAATGTGTGTAAATTTGGGGCAAATTGGGGAATATTGAAAATTTTCTAAAAATGTTGACCCGGGTCATCGATTTTTGAAACTGGAGAAAACTTGAAAAGCCCATATCTGTGACAAGGAAGGAGATAGATAGCTACAATTTCAGACGCAGCATCCAGGCAGAAATGCCATCAATGTGTGTAAATTGTGGGCAAATTGGGGAATATTGAAAATTTTCTAAAAATGTTGATCCGGGACATCAATTTTTGAAACTGGAGAAAACTTGAAAAGCCCATATCTGTGACAAGGAAGGAGATAGAGAGCTACAATTTCAGACGCAGCATCCAGGCAGAAATGCCATCAATGTGTGTAAATTTGGGGCAAATTGGGGAATATTGAAAATTTTCTAAAAATTTTGACCCGGGTCATCGATTTTTGAAACTGGAGAAAACTTGAAAAGCCCATATCTGTGACAAGGAAGGAAATAGAGAGCTACAATTTCAGACGCAGCATCCAGGCAGAAATGCCATCAATGTGTGTAAATTTGGGGCAAATTGGGGAATATTGAAAATTTTGGAAAAAAGTTGACCCCCGGGTCATCGATTTTTGAAACTGGAGAAAACTTGAAAAGCCCATATCTGTAACAAGGAAGGAGATAGATAGCTACAATTTCAGACGCAGCATCCAGGCAGAAATGCCATCAATGTGTGTAAATTGTGGGCAAATTGGGGAAATTTGAAAATTTTCTAAAAATGTTGACCCGGGACATCAATTTTTGAAACTGGAGAAAACTTGAAAAGCCCATATCTGTGACAAGGAAGGAGATAGAGAGCTACAATTTCAGACGCAGCATCCAGGCAGAAATGCCATCAATGTGTGTAAATTTGGGGCAAATTGGGGAATATTGAAAATTTTCTAAAAATGTTGACCCGGGTCATCGATTTTTGAAACTGGAGAAAACTTAAAAAGCCCATATCTGTGACAAGGAAGGAGATAGAGAGCTACAATTTCAGACGCAGCATCCAGGCACAAATGCCATCAATGTGTGTAAATTTGGGGCAAATTGGGGAATATTGAAAATTTTGGAAAAAAGTTGACCCCCGGGTCATCGATTTTTGAAACTGGAGAAAACTTTAAAAGCCCATATCTGTGACAAGGAAGGAGATAGAGAGCTACAATTTCAGACGCAGCATCCAGGCAGAAATGCCATCAATGTGTGTAAATTTGGGGCAAATTGGGGAATATTGAAAATTTTCTAAAAATGTTGACCCGGGTCATCGATTTTTGAAACTGGAGAAAACTTAAAAAGCCCATATCTGTGACAAGGAAGGAGATAGAGAGCTACAATTTCAGACGCAGCATCCAGGCACAAATGCCATCAATGTGTGTAAATTTGGGGCAAATTGGGGAATATTGAAAATTTTGGAAAAAAGTTGACCCCCGGGTCATCGATTTTTGAAACTGGAGAAAACTTTAAAAGCCCATATCTGTGACAAGGAAGGAGATAGAGAGCTACAATTTCAGACGCAGCATCCAGGCAGAAATGCCATCAATGTGTGTAAATTTGGGGCAAATTGGGGAATATTGAAAATTTTGGAAAAATGTTGACCCCCGGGTCATCGATTTTTGAAACTGGAGAAAACTTGAAAAGCCCATATCTGTGACAAGGAAGGAGATAGAGAGCTAAAATTTCAGACGCAGCATCCAGGCAGAAATGCCATCAATGTGTGTAAATTTGGGGCAAATTGGGGAATATTGAAAATTTTCTAAAAATGTTGACCCGGGTCATCGATTTTTGAAACTGGAGAAAACTTGAAAAGCCCATATCTGTGACAAGGAAGGAGATAGAGAGCTACAATTTCAGACGCAGCATCCAGGCAGAAATGCCATCAATGTGTGTAAATTTGGGGCAAATTGGGGAATATTGAAAATTTTGGAAAAAAGTTGACCCCCGGGTCATCGATTTTTGAAACTGGCGAAAACTTGAAAAGCCCATATCTGTGACAAGGAAGGAGATAGAGAGCTCAAATTTCAGACGCAGCATCCAGGCAGAAATGCCATCAATGTGTGTAAATTTGGGGCAAATTGGGGAATATTGAAAATTTTCTAAAAATGTTGACCCGGGTCATCGATTTTTGAAACTGGAGAAAACTTGAAAAGCCCATATCTGTGACAAGGAAGGAGATAGATAGCTACAATTTCAGACGCAGCATCCAGGCAGAAATGCCATCAATGTGTGTAAATTGTGGGCAAATTGGGGAATATTGAAAATTTTCTAAAAATGTTGATCCGGGACATCAATTTTTGAAACTGGAGAAAACTTGAAAAGCCCATATCTGTGACAAGGAAGGAGATAGAGAGCTACAATTTCAGACGCAGCATCCAGGCAGAAATGCCATCAATGTGTGTAAATTTGGGGCAAATTGGGGAATATTGAAAATTTTCTAAAAATTTTGACCCGGGTCATCGATTTTTGAAACTGGAGAAAACTTGAAAAGCCCATATCTGTGACAAGGAAGGAAATAGAGAGCTACAATTTCAGACGCAGCATCCAGGCAGAAATGCCAAGAATGTGTGTAAATTTGGGGCAAATTGGGGAATATTGAAAATTTTGGAAAAAAGTTGACCCCCGGGTCATCGATTTTTGAAACTGGAGAAAACTTGAAAAGCCCATATCTGTAACAAGGAAGGAGATAGATAGCTACAATTTCAGACGCAGCATCCAGGCAGAAATGCCATCAATGTGTGTAAATTGTGGGCAAATTGGGGAAATTTGAAAATTTTCTAAAAATGTTGACCCGGGACATCAATTTTTGAAACTGGAGAAAACTTGAAAAGCCCATATCTGTGACAAGGAAGGAGATAGAGAGCTACAATTTCAGACGCAGCATCCAGGCAGAAATGCCATCAATGTGTGTAAATTTGGGGCAAATTGGGGAATATTGAAAATTTTGGAAAAAAGTTGACCCCCGGGTCATCGATTTTTGAAACTGGAGAAAACTTTAAAAGCCCATATCTGTGACAAGGAAGGAGATAGAGAGCTACAATTTCAGACGCAGCATCCAGGCAGAAATGCCATCAATGTGTGTAAATTTGGGGCAAATTGGGGAATATTGAAAATTTAAGAAAAAAGTTGACCCCCGGGTCATCGATTTTTGAAACTGGAGAAAACTTGAAAAGCCCATATCTGTGACAAGGAAGGAGATAGAGAGCTACAATTTCAGACGCAGCATCCAGGCAGAAATGCCATCAATGTGTGTAAATTGGGCAAATTGGGCAAATTGGGGAATATTGAAAATTTTGGAAAAAAGTTGACCCCCGGGTCATCGATTTTTGAAACTGGCGAAAACTTGAAAAGCCCATATCTGTGACAAGGAAGGAGATAGAGAGCTCAAAATTCAGACGCAGCATCCAGGCAGAAATGCCATCAATGTGTGTAAATTTGGGGCAAATTGGGGAATATTGAAAATTTTGGAAAAAAGTTGACCCCAGAGTCATCGATTTTTGAAACTGGAGAAAACTTTAAAAGCCCATATCTGTGACAAGGAAGGAGATAGAGAGCTACAATTTCAGACGCAGCATCCAGGCAGAAATGCCATCAATGTGTGTAAATTTGGGGCAAATTGGGGAATATTGAAAATTTTCTAAAAATGTTGACCCGGGTCATCGATTTTTGAAACTGGAGAAAACTTGAAAAGCCCATATCTGTGACAAGGAAGGAGATAGATAGCTACAATTTCAGACGCAGCATCCAGGCAGAAATGCCATCAATGTGTGTAAATTGTGGGCAAATTGGGGAATATTGAAAATTTTCTAAAAATGTTGATCCGGGACATCAATTTTTGAAACTGGAGAAAACTTGAAAAGCCCATATCTGTGACAAGGAAGGAGATAGAGAGCTACAATTTCAGACGCAGCATCCAGGCAGAAATGCCATCAATGTGTGTAAATTTGGGGCAAATTGGGGAATATTGAAAATTTTGGAAAAAAGTTGACCCCCGGGTCATCGATTTTTGAAACTGGAGAAAACTTGAAAAGCCCATATCTGTAACAAGGAAGGAGATAGATAGCTACAATTTCAGACGCAGCATCCAGGCAGAAATGCCATCAATGTGTGTAAATTGTGGGCAAATTGGGGAAATTTGAAAATTTTCTAAAAATGTTGACCCGGGACATCAATTTTTGAAACTGGAGAAAACTTGAAAAGCCCATATCTGTGACAAGGAAGGAGATAGAGAGCTACAATTTCAGACGCAGCATCCAGGCAGAAATGCCATCAATGTGTGTAAATTTGGGGCAAATTGGGGAATATTGAAAATTTTGGAAAAATGTTGACCCCCGGGTCATCGATTTTTGAAACTGGAGAAAACTTGAAAAGCCCATATCTGTGACAAGGAAGGAGATAGAGAGCTAAAATTTCAGACGCAGCATCCAGGCAGAAATGCCATCAATGTGTGTAAATTTGGGGCAAATTGGGGAATATTGAAAATTTTCTAAAAATGTTGACCCGGGTCATCGATTTTTGAAACTGGAGAAAACTTGAAAAGCCCATATCTGTGACAAGGAAGGAGATAGAGAGCTACAATTTCAGACGCAGCATCCAGGCAGAAATGCCATCAATGTGTGTAAATTTGGGGCAAATTGGGGAATGTTGAAAATTTTGGAAAAAAGTTGACCCCCGGGTCATCGATTTTTGAAACTGGAGAAAACTTTAAAAGCCCATATCTGTGACAAGGAAGGAGATAGAGAGCTACAATTTCAGACGCAGCATTCAGGCAGAAATGCCATCAATGTGTGTAAATTTGGGGCAAATTGGGGAATATTGAAAATTTAAGAAAAAAGTTGACCCCCGGGTCATCGATTTTTGAAACTGGAGAAAACTTGAAAAGCCCATATCTGTGACAAGGAAGGAGATAGAGAGCTACAATTTCAGACGCAGCATCCAGGCAGAAATGCCATCAATGTGTGTAAATTTGGGGCAAATTGGGGAATATTGAAAATTTTGGAAAAAAGTTGACCCCCGGGTCATCGATTTTTGAAACTGGAGAAAACTTGAAAAGCCCATATCTGTGACAAGGAAGGAGATAGAGAGCTACAATTTCAGACGCAGCATCCAGGCAGAAATGCCATCAATGTGTGTAAATTTGGGGCAAATTGGGGAATATTGAAAATTTGGGAAAAATGTTGACCCGCGGGTCATCGATTATTGAAACTGGAGAAAACTTGAAAAGCCCATATCTGTGACAAGGAAGGAGATAGAGAGCTAAAATTTCAGACGCAGCATCCAAGCAGAAATGCCATCAATGTGTGTAAATTTGGGGCAAATTGGGGAATATTGAAAATTTAAGAAAAAAGTTGACCCCCGGGTCATCGATTTTTGAAACTGGAGAAAACTTGAAAAGCCCATATCTGTGACAAGGAAGGAGATAGAGAGCTACAATTTCAGACGCAGCATCCAGGCAGAAATGCCATCAATGTGTGTAAATTGGGCAAATTGGGCAAATTGGGGAATATTGAAAATTTTGGAAAAAAGTTGACCCCCGGGTCATCGATTTTTGAAACTGGCGAAAACTTGAAAAGCCCATATCTGTGACAAGGAAGGAGATAGAGAGCTACAATTTCAGACGCAGCATCCAGGCAGAAATGCCATCAATGTGTGTAAATTTATTTGGGGCAAATTGGGGAATATTGAAAATTTTCTAAAAATGTTGACCCGGGTCATCGATTTTTGAAACTGGAGAAAACTTAAAAAGCCCATATCTGTGACAAGGAAGGAGATAGAGAGCTCAAATTTCAGACGCAGCATCCAGGCAGAAATGCCATCAATGTGTGTAAATTGGGCAAATTGGGCAAATTGGGGAATATTGAAAATTTTGGAAAAAAGTTGACCCCCGGGTCATCGATTTTTGAAACTGGCGAAAACTTGAAAAGCCCATATCTGTGACAAGGAAGGAGATAGAGAGCTCAAATTTCAGACGCAGCATCCAGGCAGAAATGCCATCAATGTGTGTAAATTTGGGGCAAATTGGGGAATATTGAAAATTTTCTAAAAATGTTGACCCGGGTCATCGATTTTTGAAACTGGAGAAAACTTGAAAAGCCCATATCTGTGACAAGGAAGGAGATAGATAGCTACAATTTCAGACGCAGCATCCAGGCAGAAATGCCATCAATGTGTGTAAATTGTGGGCAAATTGGGGAATATTGAAAATTTTCTAAAAATGTTGATCCGGGACATCAATTTTTGAAACTGGAGAAAACTTGAAAAGCCCATATCTGTGACAAGGAAGGAGATAGAGAGCTACAATTTCAGACGCAGCATCCAGGCAGAAATGCCATCAATGTGTGTAAATTTGGGGCAAATTGGGGAATATTGAAAATTTTCTAAAAATTTTGACCCGGGTCATCGATTTTTGAAACTGGAGAAAACTTGAAAAGCCCATATCTGTGACAAGGAAGGAAATAGAGAGCTACAATTTCAGACGCAGCATCCAGGCAGAAATGCCATCAATGTGTGTAAATTTGGGGCAAATTGGGGAATATTGAAAATTTTGGAAAAAAGTTGACCCCCGGGTCATCGATTTTTGAAACTGGAGAAAACTTGAAAAGCCCATATCTGTAACAAGGAAGGAGATAGATAGCTACAATTTCAGACGCAGCATCCAGGCAGAAATGCCATCAATGTGTGTAAATTGTGGGCAAATTGGGGAAATTTGAAAATTTTCTAAAAATGTTGACCCGGGACATCAATTTTTGAAACTGGAGAAAACTTGAAAAGCCCATATCTGTGACAAGGAAGGAGATAGAGAGCTACAATTTCAGACGCAGCATCCAGGCAGAAATGCCATCAATGTGTGTAAATTTGGGGCAAATTGGGGAATATTGAAAATTTTCTAAAAATGTTGACCCGGGTCATCGATTTTTGAAACTGGAGAAAACTTAAAAAGCCCATATCTGTGACAAGGAAGGAGATAGAGAGCTACAATTTCAGACGCAGCATCCAGGCACAAATGCCATCAATGTGTGTAAATTTGGGGCAAATTGGGGAATATTGAAAATTTTGGAAAAAAGTTGACCCCCGGGTCATCGATTTTTGAAACTGGAGAAAACTTTAAAAGCCCATATCTGTGACAAGGAAGGAGATAGAGAGCTACAATTTCAGACGCAGCATCCAGGCAGAAATGCCATCAATGTGTGTAAATTTGGGGCAAATTGGGGAATATTGAAAATTTTCTAAAAATGTTGACCCGGGTCATCGATTTTTGAAACTGGAGAAAACTTAAAAAGCCCATATCTGTGACAAGGAAGGAGATAGAGAGCTACAATTTCAGACGCAGCATCCAGGCACAAATGCCATCAATGTGTGTAAATTTGGGGCAAATTGGGGAATATTGAAAATTTTGGAAAAAAGTTGACCCCCGGGTCATCGATTTTTGAAACTGGAGAAAACTTTAAAAGCCCATATCTGTGACAAGGAAGGAGATAGAGAGCTACAATTTCAGACGCAGCATCCAGGCAGAAATGCCATCAATGTGTGTAAATTTGGGGCAAATTGGGGAATATTGAAAATTTTGGAAAAATGTTGACCCCCGGGTCATCGATTTTTGAAACTGGAGAAAACTTGAAAAGCCCATATCTGTGACAAGGAAGGAGATAGAGAGCTAAAATTTCAGACGCAGCATCCAGGCAGAAATGCCATCAATGTGTGTAAATTTGGGGCAAATTGGGGAATATTGAAAATTTTCTAAAAATGTTGACCCGGGTCATCGATTTTTGAAACTGGAGAAAACTTGAAAAGCCCATATCTGTGACAAGGAAGGAGATAGAGAGCTACAATTTCAGACGCAGCATCCAGGCAGAAATGCCATCAATGTGTGTAAATTTGGGGCAAATTGGGGAATATTGAAAATTTTGGAAAAAAGTTGACCCCCGGGTCATCGATTTTTGAAACTGGCGAAAACTTGAAAAGCCCATATCTGTGACAAGGAAGGAGATAGAGAGCTCAAATTTCAGACGCAGCATCCAGGCAGAAATGCCATCAATGTGTGTAAATTTGGGGCAAATTGGGGAATATTGAAAATTTTCTAAAAATGTTGACCCGGGTCATCGATTTTTGAAACTGGAGAAAACTTGAAAAGCCCATATCTGTGACAAGGAAGGAGATAGATAGCTACAATTTCAGACGCAGCATCCAGGCAGAAATGCCATCAATGTGTGTAAATTGTGGGCAAATTGGGGAATATTGAAAATTTTCTAAAAATGTTGATCCGGGACATCAATTTTTGAAACTGGAGAAAACTTGAAAAGCCCATATCTGTGACAAGGAAGGAGATAGAGAGCTACAATTTCAGACGCAGCATCCAGGCAGAAATGCCATCAATGTGTGTAAATTTGGGGCAAATTGGGGAATATTGAAAATTTTCTAAAAATTTTGACCCGGGTCATCGATTTTTGAAACTGGAGAAAACTTGAAAAGCCCATATCTGTGACAAGGAAGGAAATAGAGAGCTACAATTTCAGACGCAGCATCCAGGCAGAAATGCCAAGAATGTGTGTAAATTTGGGGCAAATTGGGGAATATTGAAAATTTTGGAAAAAAGTTGACCCCCGGGTCATCGATTTTTGAAACTGGAGAAAACTTGAAAAGCCCATATCTGTAACAAGGAAGGAGATAGATAGCTACAATTTCAGACGCAGCATCCAGGCAGAAATGCCATCAATGTGTGTAAATTGTGGGCAAATTGGGGAAATTTGAAAATTTTCTAAAAATGTTGACCCGGGACATCAATTTTTGAAACTGGAGAAAACTTGAAAAGCCCATATCTGTGACAAGGAAGGAGATAGAGAGCTACAATTTCAGACGCAGCATCCAGGCAGAAATGCCATCAATGTGTGTAAATTTGGGGCAAATTGGGGAATATTGAAAATTTAAGAAAAAAGTTGACCCCCGGGTCATCGATTTTTGAAACTGGAGAAAACTTGAAAAGCCCATATCTGTGACAAGGAAGGAGATAGAGAGCTACAATTTCAGACGCAGCATCCAGGCAGAAATGCCATCAATGTGTGTAAATTGGGCAAATTGGGCAAATTGGGGAATATTGAAAATTTTGGAAAAAAGTTGACCCCCGGGTCATCGATTTTTGAAACTGGCGAAAACTTGAAAAGCCCATATCTGTGACAAGGAAGGAGATAGAGAGCTCAAAATTCAGACGCAGCATCCAGGCAGAAATGCCATCAATGTGTGTAAATTTGGGGCAAATTGGGGAATATTGAAAATTTTGGAAAAAAGTTGACCCCAGAGTCATCGATTTTTGAAACTGGAGAAAACTTTAAAAGCCCATATCTGTGACAAGGAAGGAGATAGAGAGCTACAATTTCAGACGCAGCATCCAGGCAGAAATGCCATCAATGTGTGTAAATTTGGGGCAAATTGGGGAATATTGAAAATTTTCTAAAAATGTTGACCCGGGTCATCGATTTTTGAAACTGGAGAAAACTTGAAAAGCCCATATCTGTGACAAGGAAGGAGATAGATAGCTACAATTTCAGACGCAGCATCCAGGCAGAAATGCCATCAATGTGTGTAAATTGTGGGCAAATTGGGGAATATTGAAAATTTTCTAAAAATGTTGATCCGGGACATCAATTTTTGAAACTGGAGAAAACTTGAAAAGCCCATATCTGTGACAAGGAAGGAGATAGAGAGCTACAATTTCAGACGCAGCATCCAGGCAGAAATGCCATCAATGTGTGTAAATTTGGGGCAAATTGGGGAATATTGAAAATTTTGGAAAAAAGTTGACCCCCGGGTCATCGATTTTTGAAACTGGAGAAAACTTGAAAAGCCCATATCTGTAACAAGGAAGGAGATAGATAGCTACAATTTCAGACGCAGCATCCAGGCAGAAATGCCATCAATGTGTGTAAATTGTGGGCAAATTGGGGAAATTTGAAAATTTTCTAAAAATGTTGACCCGGGACATCAATTTTTGAAACTGGAGAAAACTTGAAAAGCCCATATCTGTGACAAGGAAGGAGATAGAGAGCTACAATTTCAGACGCAGCATCCAGGCAGAAATGCCATCAATGTGTGTAAATTTGGGGCAAATTGGGGAATATTGAAAATTTTGGAAAAATGTTGACCCCCGGGTCATCGATTTTTGAAACTGGAGAAAACTTGAAAAGCCCATATCTGTGACAAGGAAGGAGATAGAGAGCTAAAATTTCAGACGCAGCATCCAGGCAGAAATGCCATCAATGTGTGTAAATTTGGGGCAAATTGGGGAATATTGAAAATTTTCTAAAAATGTTGACCCGGGTCATCGATTTTTGAAACTGGAGAAAACTTGAAAAGCCCATATCTGTGACAAGGAAGGAGATAGAGAGCTACAATTTCAGACGCAGCATCCAGGCAGAAATGCCATCAATGTGTGTAAATTTGGGGCAAATTGGGGAATGTTGAAAATTTTGGAAAAAAGTTGACCCCCGGGTCATCGATTTTTGAAACTGGAGAAAACTTTAAAAGCCCATATCTGTGACAAGGAAGGAGATAGAGAGCTACAATTTCAGACGCAGCATTCAGGCAGAAATGCCATCAATGTGTGTAAATTTGGGGCAAATTGGGGAATATTGAAAATTTAAGAAAAAAGTTGACCCCCGGGTCATCGATTTTTGAAACTGGAGAAAACTTGAAAAGCCCATATCTGTGACAAGGAAGGAGATAGAGAGCTACAATTTCAGACGCAGCATCCAGGCAGAAATGCCATCAATGTGTGTAAATTTGGGGCAAATTGGGGAATATTGAAAATTTTGGAAAAAAGTTGACCCCCGGGTCATCGATTTTTGAAACTGGAGAAAACTTGAAAAGCCCATATCTGTGACAAGGAAGGAGATAGAGAGCTACAATTTCAGACGCAGCATCCAGGCAGAAATGCCATCAATGTGTGTAAATTTGGGGCAAATTGGGGAATATTGAAAATTTGGGAAAAATGTTGACCCGCGGGTCATCGATTATTGAAACTGGAGAAAACTTGAAAAGCCCATATCTGTGACAAGGAAGGAGATAGAGAGCTAAAATTTCAGACGCAGCATCCAAGCAGAAATGCCATCAATGTGTGTAAATTTGGGGCAAATTGGGGAATATTGAAAATTTAAGAAAAAAGTTGACCCCCGGGTCATCGATTTTTGAAACTGGAGAAAACTTGAAAAGCCCATATCTGTGACAAGGAAGGAGATAGAGAGCTACAATTTCAGACGCAGCATCCAGGCAGAAATGCCATCAATGTGTGTAAATTGGGCAAATTGGGCAAATTGGGGAATATTGAAAATTTTGGAAAAAAGTTGACCCCCGGGTCATCGATTTTTGAAACTGGCGAAAACTTGAAAAGCCCATATCTGTGACAAGGAAGGAGATAGAGAGCTACAATTTCAGACGCAGCATCCAGGCAGAAATGCCATCAATGTGTGTAAATTTGGGGCAAATTGGGGAATATTGAAAATTTTGGAAAAAAGTTGACCCCCGGGTCATCGATTTTTGAAACTGGAGAAAACTTTAAAAGCCCATATCTGTGACAAGGAAGGAGATAGAGAGCTACAATTTCAGACGCAGCATCCAGGCAGAAATGCCATCAATGTGTGTAAATTTGGGGCAAATTGGGGAATATTGAAAATTTTGGAAAAATGTTGACCCCCGGGTCATCGATTTTTGAAACTGGAGAAAACTTGAAAAGCCCATATCTGTGACAAGGAAGGAGATAGAGAGCTAAAATTTCAGACGCAGCATCCAGGCAGAAATGCCATCAATGTGTGTAAATTTGGGGCAAATTGGGGAATATTGAAAATTTTCTAAAAATGTTGACCCGGGTTATCGATTTTTGAAACTGGAGAAAACTTGAAAAGCCCATATCTGTGACAAGGAAGGAGATAGAGAGCTACAATTTCAGACGCAGCATCCAGGCAGAAATGCCATCAATGTGTGTAAATTTGGGGCAAATTGGGGAATGTTGAAAATTTTGGAAAAAAGTTGACCCCCGGGTCATCGATTTTTGAAACTGGAGAAAACTTGAAAAGCCCATATCTGTGACAAGGAAGGAGATAGAGAGCTACAATTTCAGACGCAGCATCCAGGCAGAAATGCCATCAATGTGTGTAAATTGGGCAAATTGGGCAAATTGGGGAACATTGAAAATTTTGGAAAAAAGTTGACCCCCGGGTCATCGATTTTTGAAACTGGAGAAAACTTGAAAAGCCCATATCTGTAACAAGGAAGGAGATAGATAGCTACAATTTCAGACGCAGCATCCAGGCAGAAATGCCATCAATGTGTGTAAATTGTGGGCAAATTGGGGAAATTTGAAAATTTTCTAAAAATGTTGACCCGGGACATCAATTTTTGAAACTGGAGAAAACTTGAAAAGCCCATATCTGTGACAAGGAAGGAGATAGAGAGCTACAATTTCAGACGCAGCATCCAGGCAGAAATGCCATCAATGTGTGTAAATTTGGGGCAAATTGGGGAATATTGAAAATTTTGGAAAAATGTTGACCCCCGGGTCATCGATTTTTGAAACTGGAGAAAACTTGAAAAGCCCATATCTGTGACAAGGAAGGAGATAGAGAGCTAAAATTTCAGACGCAGCATCCAGGCAGAAATGCCATCAATGTGTGTAAATTTGGGGCAAATTGGGGAATATTGAAAATTTTCTAAAAATGTTGACCCGGGTCATCGATTTTTGAAACTGGAGAAAACTTGAAAAGCCCATATCTGTGACAAGGAAGGAGATAGAGAGCTACAATTTCAGACGCAGCATCCAGGCAGAAATGCCATCAATGTGTGTAAATTTGGGGCAAATTGGGGAATGTTGAAAATTTTGGAAAAAAGTTGACCCCCGGGTCATCGATTTTTGAAACTGGAGAAAACTTTAAAAGCCCATATCTGTGACAAGGAAGGAGATAGAGAGCTACAATTTCAGACGCAGCATTCAGGCAGAAATGCCATCAATGTGTGTAAATTTGGGGCAAATTGGGGAATATTGAAAATTTAAGAAAAAAGTTGACCCCCGGGTCATCGATTTTTGAAACTGGAGAAAACTTGAAAAGCCCATATCTGTGACAAGGAAGGAGATAGAGAGCTACAATTTCAGACGCAGCATCCAGGCAGAAATGCCATCAATGTGTGTAAATTTGGGGCAAATTGGGGAATATTGAAAATTTTGGAAAAAAGTTGACCCCCGGGTCATCGATTTTTGAAACTGGAGAAAACTTGAAAAGCCCATATCTGTGACAAGGAAGGAGATAGAGAGCTACAATTTCAGACGCAGCATCCAGGCAGAAATGCCATCAATGTGTGTAAATTTGGGGCAAATTGGGGAATATTGAAAATTTGGGAAAAATGTTGACCCGCGGGTCATCGATTATTGAAACTGGAGAAAACTTGAAAAGCCCATATCTGTGACAAGGAAGGAGATAGAGAGCTAAAATTTCAGACGCAGCATCCAAGCAGAAATGCCATCAATGTGTGTAAATTTGGGGCAAATTGGGGAATATTGAAAATTTAAGAAAAAAGTTGACCCCCGGGTCATCGATTTTTGAAACTGGAGAAAACTTGAAAAGCCCATATCTGTGACAAGGAAGGAGATAGAGAGCTACAATTTCAGACGCAGCATCCAGGCAGAAATGCCATCAATGTGTGTAAATTGGGCAAATTGGGCAAATTGGGGAATATTGAAAATTTTGGAAAAAAGTTGACCCCCGGGTCATCGATTTTTGAAACTGGCGAAAACTTGAAAAGCCCATATCTGTGACAAGGAAGGAGATAGAGAGCTACAATTTCAGACGCAGCATCCAGGCAGAAATGCCATCAATGTGTGTAAATTTGGGGCAAATTGGGGAATATTGAAAATTTTGGAAAAAAGTTGACCCCCGGGTCATCGATTTTTGAAACTGGAGAAAACTTTAAAAGCCCATATCTGTGACAAGGAAGGAGATAGAGAGCTACAATTTCAGACGCAGCATCCAGGCAGAAATGCCATCAATGTGTGTAAATTTGGGGCAAATTGGGGAATATTGAAAATTTTGGAAAAATGTTGACCCCCGGGTCATCGATTTTTGAAACTGGAGAAAACTTGAAAAGCCCATATCTGTGACAAGGAAGGAGATAGAGAGCTAAAATTTCAGACGCAGCATCCAGGCAGAAATGCCATCAATGTGTGTAAATTTGGGGCAAATTGGGGAATATTGAAAATTTTCTAAAAATGTTGACCCGGGTTATCGATTTTTGAAACTGGAGAAAACTTGAAAAGCCCATATCTGTGACAAGGAAGGAGATAGAGAGCTACAATTTCAGACGCAGCATCCAGGCAGAAATGCCATCAATGTGTGTAAATTTGGGGCAAATTGGGGAATGTTGAAAATTTTGGAAAAAAGTTGACCCCCGGGTCATCGATTTTTGAAACTGGAGAAAACTTGAAAAGCCCATATCTGTGACAAGGAAGGAGATAGAGAGCTACAATTTCAGACGCAGCATCCAGGCAGAAATGCCATCAATGTGTGTAAATTGGGCAAATTGGGCAAATTGGGGAACATTGAAAATTTTGGAAAAAAGTTGACCCCCGGGTCATCGATTTTTGAAACTGGCGAAAACTTGAAAAGCCCATATCTGTGACAAGGAAGGAGATAGAGAGCTCAAATTTCAGACGCAGCATCCAGGCAGAAATGCCATCAATGTGTGTAAATTTGGGGCAAATTGGGGAATATTGAAAATTTTCTAAAAATGTTGACCCGGGTCATCGATTTTTGAAACTGGAGAAAACTTGAAAAGCCCATATCTGTGACAAGGAAGGAGATAGATAGCTACAATTTCAGACGCAGCATCCAGGCAGAAATGCCATCAATGTGTGTAAATTGTGGGCAAATTGGGGAATATTGAAAATTTGGGAAAAATGTTGATCCGGGACATCGATTTTTGAAACTGGAGAAAACTTGAAAAGCCCATATCTGTGACAAGGAAGGAGATAGAGAGCTACAATTTCAGACGCAGCATCCAGGCAGAAATGCCATCAATGTGTGTAAATTGTGGGCAAATTGGGGAATATTGAAAATTTTCTAAAAATGTTGATCCGGGACATCGATTTTTGAAACTGGAGAAAACTTGAAAAGCCCATATCTGTGACAAGGAAGGAGATAGAGAGCTACAATTTCAGACGCAGCATCCAGGCAGAAATGCCATCAATGTGTGTAAATTTGGGGCAAATTGGGGAATATTGAAAATTTTCTAAAAATGTTGACCCGGGTCATCGATTTTTGAAACTGGAGAGAACTTGAAAAGCCTATATCTGTGACAAGGAAGGAGATAGAGAGCTACAATTTCAGACGCAGCATCCAGGCAGAAATGCCATCAATGTGTGTAAATTTGGGACAAATTGGGGAATATTGAAAATTTTGGAAAAAAGTTGACCCCAGAGTCATCGATTTTTGAAACTGGAGAAAACTTTAAAAGCCCATATCTGTGACAAGGAAGGAGATAGAGAGCTACGATTTCAGACGCAGCATCCAGGCAGAAATGCCATCAATGTGTGTAAATTTGGGGCAAATTGGGGAATATTGAAAATTTTGGAAAAAAGTTGACCCCCGGGTCATCGATTTTTGAAACTGGAGAAAACTTGAAAAGCCCATATCTGTGACAAGGAAGGAGATAGAGAGCTACAATTTCAGACGCAGCATTCAGGCAGAAATGCCATCAATGTGTGTAAATTTGGGGCAAATTGGGGAATATTGAAAATTTAAGAAAAAAGTTGACCCCCGGGTCATCGATTTTTGAAACTGGAGAAAACTTGAAAAGCCCATATCTGTGACAAGGAAGGAGATAGAGAGCTACAATTTCAGACGCAGCATCCAGGCAGAAATGCCATCAATGTGTGTAAATTGGGCAAATTGGGCAAATTGGGGAATATTGAAAATTTTGGAAAAAAGTTGACCCCCGGGTCATCGATTTTTGAAACTGGCGAAAACTTGAAAAGCCCATATCTGTGACAAGGAAGGAGATAGAGAGCTCAAATTTCAGACGCAGCATCCAGGCAGAAATGCCATCAATGTGTGTAAATTTGGGGCAAATTGGGGAATATTGAAAATTTTGGAAAAAAGTTGACCCCAGAGTCATCGATTTTTGAAACTGGAGAAAACTTTAAAAGCCCATATCTGTGACAAGGAAGGAGATAGAGAGCTACAATTTCAGACGCAGCATCCAGGCAGAAATGCCATCAATGTGTGTAAATTTGGGGCAAATTGGGGAATATTGAAAATTTTCTAAAAATGTTGACCCGGGTCATCGATTTTTGAAACTGGAGAAAACTTGAAAAGCCCATATCTGTGACAAGGAAGGAGATAGATAGCTACAATTTCAGACGCAGCATCCAGGCAGAAATGCCATCAATGTGTGTAAATTGTGGGCAAATTGGGGAATATTGAAAATTTTCTAAAAATGTTGATCCGGGACATCAATTTTTGAAACTGGAGAAAACTTGAAAAGCCCATATCTGTGACAAGGAAGGAGATAGAGAGCTACAATTTCAGACGCAGCATCCAGGCAGAAATGCCATCAATGTGTGTAAATTTGGGGCAAATTGGGGAATATTGAAAATTTTCTAAAAATGTTGACCCGGGTCATCGATTTTTGAAACTGGAGAAAACTTGAAAAGCCCATATCTGTGACAAGGAAGGAAATAGAGAGCTACAATTTCAGACGCAGCATCCAGGCAGAAATGCCATCAATGTGTGTAAATTTGGGGCAAATTGGGGAATATTGAAAATTTTGGAAAAAAGTTGACCCCCGGGTCATCGATTTTTGAAACTGGAGAAAACTTGAAAAGCCCATATCTGTAACAAGGAAGGAGATAGATAGCTACAATTTCAGACGCAGCATCCAGGCAGAAATGCCATCAATGTGTGTAAATTGTGGGCAAATTGGGGAAATTTGAAAATTTTCTAAAAATGTTGACCCGGGACATCAATTTTTGAAACTGGAGAAAACTTGAAAAGCCCATATCTGTGACAAGGAAGGAGATAGAGAGCTACAATTTCAGACGCAGCATCCAGGCAGAAATGCCATCAATGTGTGTAAATTTGGGGCAAATTGGGGAATATTGAAAATTTTGGAAAAATGTTGACCCCCGGGTCATCGATTTTTGAAACTGGAGAAAACTTGAAAAGCCCATATCTGTGACAAGGAAGGAGATAGAGAGCTAAAATTTCAGACGCAGCATCCAGGCAGAAATGCCATCAATGTGTGTAAATTTGGGGCAAATTGGGGAATATTGAAAATTTTCTAAAAATGTTGACCCGGGTCATCGATTTTTGAAACTGGAGAAAACTTGAAAAGCCCATATCTGTGACAAGGAAGGAGATAGAGAGCTACAATTTCAGACGCAGCATCCAGGCAGAAATGCCATCAATGTGTGTAAATTTGGGGCAAATTGGGGAATGTTGAAAATTTTGGAAAAAAGTTGACCCCCGGGTCATCGATTTTTGAAACTGGAGAAAACTTTAAAAGCCCATATCTGTGACAAGGAAGGAGATAGAGAGCTACAATTTCAGACGCAGCATTCAGGCAGAAATGCCATCAATGTGTGTAAATTTGGGGCAAATTGGGGAATATTGAAAATTTAAGAAAAAAGTTGACCCCCGGGTCATCGATTTTTGAAACTGGAGAAAACTTGAAAAGCCCATATCTGTGACAAGGAAGGAGATAGAGAGCTACAATTTCAGACGCAGCATCCAGGCAGAAATGCCATCAATGTGTGTAAATTTGGGGCAAATTGGGGAATATTGAAAATTTTGGAAAAAAGTTGACCCCCGGGTCATCGATTTTTGAAACTGGAGAAAACTTGAAAAGCCCATATCTGTGACAAGGAAGGAGATAGAGAGCTACAATTTCAGACGCAGCATCCAGGCAGAAATGCCATCAATGTGTGTAAATTTGGGGCAAATTGGGGAATATTGAAAATTTTGGAAAAAAGTTGACCCCCGGGTCATCGATTATTGAAACTGGAGAAAACTTGAAAAGCCCATATCTGTGACAAGGAAGGAGATAGAGAGCTACAATTTCAGACGCAGCATCCAGGCAGAAATGCCATCAATGTGTGTAAATTTGGGGCAAATTGGGGAATGTTGAAAATTTTGGAAAAAAGTTGACCCCCGGGTCATCGATTTTTGAAACTGGCGAAAACTTGAAAAGCCCATATCTGTGACAAGGAAGGAGATAGAGAGCTCAAATTTCAGACGCAGCATCCAGGCAGAAATGCCATCAATGTGTGTAAATTTGGGGCAAATTGGGGAATATTGAAAATTTTCTAAAAATGTTGATCCGGGACATCGATTTTTGAAACTGGAGAAAACTTGAAAAGCCCATATCTGTGACAAGGAAGGAGATAGAGAGCTACAATTTCAGACGCAGCATCCAGGCAGAAATGCCATCAATGTGTGTAAATTTGGGACAAATTGGGGAATATTGAAAATTTTGGAAAAAAGTTGACCCCAGAGTCATCGATTTTTGAAACTGGAGAAAACTTTAAAAGCCCATATCTGTGACAAGGAAGGAGATAGAGAGCTACGATTTCAGACGCAGCATCCAGGCAGAAATGCCATCAATGTGTGTAAATTTGGGGCAAATTGGGGAATATTGAAAATTTTGGAAAAAAGTTGACCCCCGGGTCATCGATTTTTGAAACTGGAGAAAACTTGAAAAGCCCATATCTGTAACAAGGAAGGAGATAGAGAGCTACAATTTCAGACGCAGCATCCAGGCAGAAATGCCATCAATGTGTGTAAATTGTGGGCAAATTGGGGAATATTGAAAATTTTCTAAAAATGTTGACCCGGGACATCAATTTTTGAAACTGGAGAAAACTTGAAAAGCCCATAACTGTGACAAGGAAGGAGATAGAGAGCTACAATTTCAGACGCAGCATCCAGGCAGAAATGCCATCAATGTGTGTAAATTTGGGGCAAATTGGGGAATATTGAAAATTTAAGAAAAAAGTTGACCCCCGGGTCATCGATTTTTGAAACTGGAGAAAACTTGAAAAGCCCATATCTGTGACAAGGAAGGAGATAGAGAGCTACAATTTCAGACGCAGCATCCAGGCAGAAATGCCATCAATGTGTGTAAATTGGGCAAATTGGGCAAATTGGGGAATATTGAAAATTTTGGAAAAAAGTTGACCCCCGGGTCATCGATTTTTGAAACTGGCGAAAACTTGAAAAGCCCATATCTGTGACAAGGAAGGAGATAGAGAGCTACAATTTCAGACGCAGCATCCAGGCAGAAATGCCATCAATGTGTGTAAATTTGGGGCAAATTGGGGAATATTGAAAATTTTGGAAAAAAGTTGACCCCCGGGTCATCGATTTTTGAAACTGGAGAAAACTTTAAAAGCCCATATCTGTGACAAGGAAGGAGATAGAGAGCTACGATTTCAGACGCAGCATCCAGGCAGAAATGCCATCAATGTGTGTAAATTTGGGGCAAATTGGGGAATATTGAAAAATTTCTAAAAATGTTGACCCGGGACATCAATTTTTGAAACTGGAGAAAACTTTAAAAGCCCATATCTGTGACAAGGAAGGAGATAGAGAGCTACAATTTCAGACGCAGCATCCAGGCAGAAATGCCATCAATGTGTGTAAATTTGGGGCAAATTGGGGAATATTGAAAATTTTGGAAAAAAGTTGACCCCCGGGTCATCGATTTTTGAAACTGGAGAAAACTTGAAATGCCCATATCTGTGACAAGGAAGGAGATAGAGAGGAAAAATTTCAGACGTTGCATCCAGACAGAAATGCCATCAATTTGTGTAAATTTGGGGCAAATTGGGGAATATTGAAAATTTTCGAAAAAAGTTGACCCCCGGGTCATCGATTTTTGAAACTGGAGAAAACTTGAAAAGCCCATATCTGTGACAAGGAAGGAGATAGAGAGCTCAAATTTCAGACGCAGCATCCAGGCAGAAATGCCATCAATGTGTGTAAATTTGGGGCAAATTGGGGATTATTGAAAATTTTCAAAAAATGTTGACCCGCGGGTCATCGATTTTTGAAACTAGAGAAAACTTGAAAAGCCCATATCTTGGGCAAGGAAGGAGTTAGAGTGTTAAAATTTTTAGACGCAGCATCCAGGCTGCAATGGCTTCAATTTGTGTTATTTCGGGGCAAATTGGGGAATATTGAATTTTTGGTGAAAATGTAGACCCCGCGGTTAATGTTTTTTTCAGCTGAGGAGATGACTTGAAACGCCCATATCTTGGGCAAGGAAGGAGTGAGAGAGCTCACATTTCAGACACAGCATCCAGGCTGCAATGGCTTCAATTTGTGTTATTTTTGGGGAAATTGGGGAATATTGAATTTTTGGTGAAAATGTTGACCCCGCGGTCAACGTTTTTTTTCAACTGGAGAAAACTTGAAACGCCCATATCTTGGATAAGGAAGGAGTGAGAGAGCTCACATTTCAGACACAGCATCCAGGCTGCAATGGCTTCAATTTGTGTTATTTCGGGGCAAATTGGGGAATATTGAATATTTGGTGAAAAAGTTGACCTCACGGTCAATGTTTTTTTCAGCTGAGGAGATAACTTGAAACGCCCATATCTTGGGCAGGGAAGGAGTTAGAGTGTTAAAATTTTTAGACGCAGCATCCAGGCTGCAATGGCTTCAATTTGTGTTATTTCGGGGCAAATTGGGGAATATTGAATTTTTGGTGAAAATGTTGACCCCGCGGTCAACGTGTTTTTTCAACTGGAGAAAACTTGAAACGCCCATATCTTGGATAAGGAAGGAGTGAGAGAGCTTACATTTCAGACACAGCATCCAGGCTGCAATGGGATGAATTTGTGTTATTTCGGGGCAAATTGGGGAATATTGAATTTTTGGTGAAAAAGTTGACCCCGCGGTCAATGTTTTTTTCAGCTGAGGAGATAACTTGAAACGCCCATATCTTGGGCATGGAAGGAGTGAGAGAGCTTGAGAGGGCTTAAATTTCAGACACAGCATCCAGGCTGCAATGGCTTCAATTTGTGTTATCTTGGGGCAAATTGGGGAATATTGAATTTTTGGTGAAAATGTTGACCCCGCGGTCAATGTTTTTTTCAGCTGAGGAGAACTTGAAACGCCCATATCTTGGATAAGGAAGGAGTGAGAGAGCTTACATTTCAGACACAGCAACCAGGCTGCAATGGGATGAATTTGTGTTATTTCGGGGCAAATTGGGGAATATTGAATTTTTGGTGAAAAAGTTGACCCCGCGGTCAATGTTTTTTTCAGCTGAGGAGAACTTGAAACGCCCATATCTTGGGCAAGGAAGGAGTTAGAGAGCTCACATTTCAGACACAGCATCCAGGCTGCAATGGGATGAATTTGTGTTATTTCGGGGCAAATTGGGGAATATTGAATTTTTGGTGAAAAAGTTGACCCCGCGGTCAATGTTTTTTTCAGCTGAGGAGATAACTTGAAACGCCCATATCTTGGGCATGGAAGGAGTGAGAGAGCTTGAGAGAGCTTACATTTCAGACACAGCATCCAGGCTGCAATGGCTTCAATTTGTGTTATTTTGGGGCAAATTGGGGAATATTGATTTTTTGGTGAAAAAGTTGACCCCGCGGTCAATGTTTTTTTCAGCTGAGGAGATAACTTGAAACGCCCATATCTTGGGCATGGAAGGAGTGAGAGAGCTTGAGAGAGCTTAAATTTCAGACACAGCATCCAGGCTGCAATGGCTTCAATTTGTGTTATTTTGGGGCAAATTGGGGAATATTGATTTTTTGGTGAAAATGTTGACCCCGCGGTCAATGTTTTTTTCAGCTGAGGAGAACTTGAAACGCCCATATCTTGGATAAGGAAGGAGTGAGAGAGCTTACATTTCAGACACAGCATCCAGGCTGCAATGGGATGAATTTGTGTTATTTCGGGGCAAATTGGGGAATATTGAATTTTTGGTGAAAAAGTTGACCCCGCGGTCAATGTTTTTTTCAGCTGAGGAGAACTTGAAACGCCCATATCTTGGATAAGGAAGGAGTGAGAGAGCTCACATTTCAGACGCAGCATCCAGGCTGCAATGGCTTCAATTTGTGTTATTTTGGGGCAAATTGGGGAATATTGATTTTTTGGTGAAAAAGTTGACCCCGTGGTCAATGTTTTTTTCAGCTGAGGAGATAACTTGAAACGCCCATATCTTGGGCATGGAAGGAGTGAGAGAGCTTGAGAGAGCTTACATTTCAGACACAGCATCCAGGCTGCAATGGCTTCAATTTGTGTTATTTTGGGGCAAATTGGGGAATATTGATTTTTTGGTGAAAAAGTTGACCCCGCGGTCAATGTTTTTTTCAGCTGAGGAGATAACTTGAAACGCCCATATCTTGGGCATGGAAGGAGTGAGAGAGCTTGAGAGAGCTTAAATTTCAGACACAGCATCCAGGCTGCAATGGCTTCAATTTGTGTTATTTTGGGGCAAATTGGGGAATATTGAATTTTTGGTGAAAATGTTGACCCCGCGGTCAATGTTTTTTTCAGCTGAGGAGAACTTGAAACGCCCATATCTTGGATAAGGAAGGAGTGAGAGAGCTTACATTTCAGACACAGCATCCAGGCTGCAATGGGATGAATTTGTGTTATTTCGGGGCAAATTGGGGAATATTGAATTTTTGGTGAAAAAGTTGACCCCGCGGTCAATGTTTTTTTCAGCTGAGGAGAACTTGAAACGCCCATATCTTGGATAAGGAAGGAGTGAGAGAGCTCACATTTCAGACACAGCATCCAGGCTGCAATGGCTTCAATTTGTGTTATTTTGGGGCAAATTGGGGAATATTGATTTTTTGGTGAAAAAGTTGACCCCGCGGTCAATGTTTTTTTCAGCTGAGGAGATAACTTGAAACGCCCATATCTTGGGCATGGAAGGAGTGAGAGAGCTTGAGAGAGCTTAAATTTCAGACACAGCATCCAGGCTGCAATGGCTTCAATTTGTGTTATTTTGGGGCAAATTGGGGAATATTGATTTTTTGGTGAAAATGTTGACCCCGCGGTCAACGTGTTTTTTCAACTGGAGAAAACTTGAAACGCCCATATCTTGGATAAGGAAGGAGTGAGAGAGCTTACATTTCAGACACAGCATCCAGGCTGCAATGGGATGAATTTGTGTTATTTCGGGGCAAATTGGGGAATATTGAATTTTTGGTGAAAAAGTTGACCCCGCGGTCAATGTTTTTTTCAGCTGAGGAGATAACTTGAAACGCCCATATCTTGGGCATGGAAGGAGTGAGAGAGCTTGAGAGAGCTTAAATTTCAGACACAGCATCCAGGCTGCAATGGCTTCAATTTGTGTTATTTTGGGGCAAATTGGGGAATATTGATTTTTTGGTGAAAATGTTGACCCCGCGGTCAATGTTTTTTTCAGCTGAGGAGAACTTGAAACGCCCATATCTTGGATAAGGAAGGAGTGAGAGAGCTTACATTTCAGACACAGCATCCAGGCTGCAATGGGATGAATTTGTGTTATTTCGGGGCAAATTGGGGAATATTGAATTTTTGGTGAAAAAGTTGACCCCGCGGTCAATGTTTTTTTCAGCTGAGGAGAACTTGAAACGCCCATATCTTGGATAAGGAAGGAGTGAGAGAGCTCACATTTCAGACGCAGCATCCAGGCTGCAATGGCTTCAATTTGTGTTATTTTGGGGCAAATTGGGGAATATTGATTTTTTGGTGAAAAAGTTGACCCCGTGGTCAATGTTTTTTTCAGCTGAGGAGATAACTTGAAACGCCCATATCTTGGGCATGGAAGGAGTGAGAGAGCTTGAGAGAGCTTACATTTCAGACACAGCATCCAGGCTGCAATGGCTTCAATTTGTGTTATTTTGGGGCAAATTGGGGAATATTGATTTTTTGGTGAAAAAGTTGACCCCGCGGTCAATGTTTTTTTCAGCTGAGGAGATAACTTGAAACGCCCATATCTTGGGCATGGAAGGAGTGAGAGAGCTTGAGAGAGCTTAAATTTCAGACACAGCATCCAGGCTGCAATGGCTTCAATTTGTGTTATTTTGGGGCAAATTGGGGAATATTGATTTTTTGGTGAAAATGTTGACCCCGCGGTCAACGTGTTTTTTCAACTGGAGAAAACTTGAAACGCCCATATCTTGGATAAGGAAGGAGTGAGAGAGCTTACATTTCAGACACAGCATCCAGGCTGCAATGGGATGAATTTGTGTTATTTCGGGGCAAATTGGGGAATATTGAATTTTTGGTGAAAAAGTTGACCCCGCGGTCAATGTTTTTTTCAGCTGAGGAGATAACTTGAAACGCCCATATCTTGGGCATGGAAGGAGTGAGAGAGCTTGAGAGAGCTTAAATTTCAGACACAGCATCCAGGCTGCAATGGCTTCAATTTGTGTTATTTTGGGGCAAATTGGGGAATATTGATTTTTTGGTGAAAATGTTGACCCCGCGGTCAATGTTTTTTTCAGCTGAGGAGAACTTGAAACGCCCATATCTTGGATAAGGAAGGAGTGAGAGAGCTTACATTTCAGACACAGCATCCAGGCTGCAATGGGATGAATTTGTGTTATTTCGGGGCAAATTGGGGAATATTGAATTTTTGGTGAAAAAGTTGACCCCGCGGTCAATGTTTTTTTCAGCTGAGGAGAACTTGAAACGCCCATATCTTGGATAAGGAAGGAGTGAGAGAGCTCACATTTCAGACGCAGCATCCAGGCTGCAATGGCTTCAATTTGTGTTATTTTGGGGCAAATTGGGGAATATTGATTTTTTGGTGAAAAAGTTGACCCCGTGGTCAATGTTTTTTTCAGCTGAGGAGATAACTTGAAACGCCCATATCTTGGGCATGGAAGGAGTGAGAGAGCTTGAGAGAGCTTACATTTCAGACACAGCATCCAGGCTGCAATGGCTTCAATTTGTGTTATTTTGGGGCAAATTGGGGAATATTGATTTTTTGGTGAAAAAGTTGACCCCGCGGTCAATGTTTTTTTCAGCTGAGGAGATAACTTGAAACGCCCATATCTTGGGCATGGAAGGAGTGAGAGAGCTTGAGAGAGCTTAAATTTCAGACACAGCATCCAGGCTGCAATGGCTTCAATTTGTGTTATTTTGGGGCAAATTGGGGAATATTGAATTTTTGGTGAAAATGTTGACCCCGCGGTCAATGTTTTTTTCAGCTGAGGAGAACTTGAAACGCCCATATCTTGGATAAGGAAGGAGTGAGAGAGCTTACATTTCAGACACAGCATCCAGGCTGCAATGGGATGAATTTGTGTTATTTCGGGGCAAATTGGGGAATATTGAATTTTTGGTGAAAAAGTTGACCCCGCGGTCAATGTTTTTTTCAGCTGAGGAGATAACTTGAAACGCCCATATCTTGGGCACGGAAGGAGTGAGAGAGCTTGAGAGAGCTTAAATTTCAGACACAGCATCCAGGCTGCAATGGCTTCAATTTGTGTTATTTTGGGACAAATTGGGGAATATTGAATTTTTGGTGAAAATGTTGACCCCGCGGTCAATGTTTTTTTCAGCTGAGGAGAACTTGAAACGCCCATATCTTGGATAAGGAAGGAGTGAGAGAGCTTACATTTCAGACACAGCATCCAGGCTGCAATGGGATGAATTTGTGTTATTTCGGGGCAAATTGGGGAATATTGAATTTTTGGTGAAAAAGTTGACCCCGCGGTCAATGTTTTTTTCAGCTGAGGAGAACTTGAAACGCCCATATCTTGGATAAGGAAGGAGTGAGAGAGCTTACATTTCAGACACAGCATCCAGGCTGCAATGGGATGAATTTGTGTTATTTCGGGGCAAATTGGGGAATATTGAATTTTTGGTGAAAAAGTTGACCCCGCGGTCAATGTTTTTTTCAGCTGAGGAGATAACTTGAAACGCCCATATCTTGGGCATGGAAGGAGTGAGAGAGCTTGAGAGAGCTTAAATTTCAGACACAGCATCCAGGCTGCAATGGCTTCAATTTGTGTTATTTTGGGGCAAATTGGGGAATATTGATTTTTTGGTGAAAAAGTTGACCCCGCGGTCAATGTTTTTTTCAGCTGAGGAGATAACTTGAAACGCCCATATCTTGGGCATGGAAGGAGTGAGAGAGCTTGAGAGAGCTTACATTTCAGACACAGCATCCAGGCTGCAATGGCTTCAATTTGTGTTATTTTGGGGCAAATTGGGGAATATTGATTTTTTGGTGAAAAAGTTGACCCCGCGGTCAATGTTTTTTTCAGCTGAGGAGATAACTTGAAACGCCCATATCTTGGGCATGGAAGGAGTGAGAGAGCTTGAGAGAGCTTAAATTTCAGACACAGCATCCAGGCTGCAATGGCTTCAATTTGTGTTATTTTGGGGCAAATTGGGGAATATTGAATTTTTGGTGAAAATGTTGACCCCGCGGTCAATGTTTTTTTCAGCTGAGGAGAACTTGAAACGCCCATATCTTGGATAAGGAAGGAGTGAGAGAGCTTACATTTCAGACACAGCATCCAGGCTGCAATGGGATGAATTTGTGTTATTTCGGGGCAAATTGGGGAATATTGAATTTTTGGTGAAAAAGTTGACCCCGCGGTCAATGTTTTTTTCAGCTGAGGAGAACTTGAAACGCCCATATCTTGGATAAGGAAGGAGTGAGAGAGCTCACATTTCAGACGCAGCATCCAGGCTGCAATGGCTTCAATTTGTGTTATTTTGGGGCAAATTGGGGAATATTGATTTTTTGGTGAAAAAGTTGACCCCGCGGTCAATGTTTTTTTCAGCTGAGGAGATAACTTGAAACGCCCATATCTTGGGCATGGAAGGAGTGAGAGAGCTTGAGAGAGCTTACATTTCAGACACAGCATCCAGGCTGCAATGGCTTCAATTTGTGTTATTTTGGGGCAAATTGGGGAATATTGATTTTTTGGTGAAAAAGTTGACCCCGCGGTCAATGTTTTTTTCAGCTGAGGAGATAACTTGAAACGCCCATATCTTGGGCATGGAAGGAGTGAGAGAGCTTGAGAGAGCTTAAATTTCAGACACAGCATCCAGGCTGCAATGGCTTCAATTTGTGTTATTTTGGGGCAAATTGGGGAATATTGAATTTTTGGTGAAAAAGTTGACCCGCGTGGTCAATGTTTTTTTTAGCTGAGGAGAACTTGAAACGCCCATATCTTGGATAAGGAAGGAGTGAGAGAGCTTAAATTTCAGACACAGCATCCAGGCTGCAATGGGATGAATTTGTGTTATTTTGGGGCAAATTGGGGAATATTGAATTTTTGGTGAAAAAGTTGACCCGCGTGGTCAATGTTTTTTTTAGCTGAGGAGAACTTGAAACGCCCATATCTTGGATAAGGAAGGAGTGAGAGAGCTCACATTTAGCATCCAGGCTGCAATGGCTTCAATTTGTGTTATTTTGGGGCAAATTGGGGAAAATTGAATTTTTGGTGAAAATGTTGACCCCGCGGTCAATGTTTGTTGACCCCGCGGTCAATGTTTTTTTCAGCTGAGGAGAACTTGAAACGCCCATATCTTGGATAAGGAAGGAGTGAGAGAGCTCACATTTCAGACACAGCATCCAGGCTGCAATGGCTTCAATTTGTGTTATTTTGGGGTAAATTGGGGAATATTGAATTTTTGGTGAAAATGTTGACCCCGCGGTCAACGTGTTTTTCCAACTGGAGAAAACTTGAAACGCCCATATCTTGGATAAGGAAGGAGTGAGAGAGCTCACATTTCAGACACAGCATCCAGGCTGCAATGGCTTCAATTTGTTATTTTGGGGCAAATTGGGGAATATTGAATTTTTGGTGAAAATGTTGAACTTGCAGTCAATGTTTTTTTCAGCTGAGGAGAACTTGAAACGCCCATATCTTGGATAAGGAAGGAGTGAGAGAGCTCACATTTCAGACACAGCATCCAGGCTGCAATGGGATGAATTTGTGTTATTTTGGGGCAAATTGGGGAATATTGAATTTTTGGTGAAAATGTTGACCCCGCGGTCAACGTTTTTTTCAACTGGAGAAAACTTGAAATGCCCATATCTTGGGCAAGGAAGGAGTGAGAGAGCTCACATTTCAGACACAGCATCCATGCAGAAATGGCTTCAATTTGTGTTATTTTGGGGCAAATTGGGGAATATTGAATTTTTGGTGAAAATGTTGACCCTGCGGTCAATGTTTTTTTCAGCTGAGGAGATAACTTGAAACGCCCATATCTTGGATAAGGAAGGAGTGAGAGAGCTCACATTTCAGACACAGCATCCAGGCTGCAATGGCTTCAATTTTTGTTATATCGGGGCAAATTGGGGAATATTGAATTTTTGGTGAAAAACGTGATCCGCAGTCAATGTTTTTTTCAGCTGAGGAGATAACTTGAAACGCCCATATCTTGGGCAATGAAGGAGTGAGAGAGCTCACATTTCAGACACAGCATCCAGGCTGCAATGGCTTCAATTTGTGTTATTTTGGTGCAAACCCCGCGGTCAATGTTTTTTTCAGCTGAGGAGAACTTGAAACGCCCATATCTTGGGCAAGGAAGGAGTTAGAGTGTTCAAATTTTTAGACGCAGCATCCAGGCTGCAATGGCTTCAATTTGTGTTATTTTGGGGCAAATTGGGGAATATTGAATTTTTGGTGAAAAAGTTGACCCCGCGGTCAACGTTTTTTTCAACTGGAGAAAACTTGAAATGCCCATATCTTGGGCAAGGAAGGAGTGAGAGAGCTCACATTTCAGACACAGCATCCATGCAGAAATGGCTTCAATTTGTGTTATTTTGGGGCAAATTGGGGAATATTGAATTTTTGGTGAAAATGTTGACCCTGCGGTCAATGTTTTTTTCAGCTGAGGAGAACTTGAAACGCCCATATCTTGGATAAGGAAGGAGTGAGAGAGCTCACATTTCAGACACAGCATCCAGGCTGCAATGGCTTCAATTTTTGTTATATCGGGGCAAATTGGGGAATATTGAATTTTTGGTGAAAAACGTGATCCCGCAGTCAATGTTTTTTTCAGCTGAGGAGATAACTTGAAACGCCCATATCTTGGGCAATGAAGGAGTGAGAGAGCTCACATTTCAGACACAGCATCCAGGCTGCAATGGCTTCAATTTGTGTTATTTTGGTGCAAACCCCGCGGTCAATGTTTTTTTCAGCTGAGGAGAACTTGAAACGCCCATATCTTGGGCAAGGAAGGAGTTAGAGTGTTCAAATTTTTAGACGCAGCATCCAGGCTGCAATGGCTTCAATTTGTGTTATTTTGGGGCAAATTGGGGAATATTGAATTTTTGGTGAAAAAGTTGACCCCGCGGTCAATGTTTTTTTCAGCTGAGAAGAACTTGAAACGCCCATATCTTGGATAAGGAAGGAGTGAGAGAGCTCACATTTCAGACACAGCATCCAGGCTGCAATGGGATGAATTTGTGTTTTTTCGGGGCAAATTGGGGAATATTGAATTTTTGGTGAAAAAGTTGACCCCGCGGTCAATGTTTTTTTCAGGTGAGGAGAACTTGAAACGCCCATATCTTGGATATGGAAGGAGTGAGAGAGCTCACATTTCAGACACAGCATCCAGGCTGCATTGGCTTCAATTTGTGCTATTTTGGGGCAAATTGGGGAATATTGAATTTTTGGTGAAAAAGTTGACCCCGCGGTCAATGTTTTTTCAGCTGAGGAGAACTTGAAACGCCCATATCTTGGATAAGGAAGGAGTGAGAGAGCTCACATTTCAGACACAGCATCCAGGCTGCATTGGCTTCAATTTGTGTTATTTTGGGGCAAATTGGGGAATATTGAATTTTTGGTGAAAAAGTTGACCCCGCGGTCAATGTTTTTTTCAGCTGAGGAGAACTTGAAACGCCCATATCTTGGGCAAGGAAGGAGTTAGAGTGTTCAAATTTTTAGACGCAGCATCCAGGCTGCAATGGCTACAATTTGTGTTATTTTGGGGCAAATTGGGGAATATTGAATTTTTGGTGATAAAGTTGACCCCGCGGTCAATGTTTTTTTCAGCTGAGGAGAACTTGAAACGCCCATATCTTGGATAAGGAAGGAGTGAGAGAGCTCACATTTCAGACACAGCATCCAGGCTGCAATGGCTTCAATTTGTGTTATTTTGGGGTAAATTGGGGAATATTGAATTTTTGGTGAAAATGTTGACCCCGCGGTCAACGTGTTTTTTCAACTGGAGAAAACTTGAAACGCCCATATCTTGGATAAGGAAGGAGTGAGAGAGCTCACATTTCAGACACAGCATCCAGGCTGCATTGGCTTCAATTTGTGTTATTTTGGGGCAAATTGGGGAATATTGAATTTTTGGTGAAAATGTTGAACTTGCAGTCAATGTTTTTTTCAGCTGAGGAGAACTTGAAACGCCCATATCTTGGATAAGGAAGGTGTGAGAGAGCTCACATTTCAGACACAGCATCCAGGCTGCAATGGCTTAAATTTTTGTTATTTCGGGGCAAATTGGGGAATATTGAATTTTTGGTGAAAAACGTGACCCCGCAGTCAATGTTTTTTTCAGCTGAGAAGATAACTTGAAACGCCCATATCTTGGGCAATGAAGGAGTGAGAGAGCTCACATTTCAGACACAGCATCCAGGCTGCAATGGCTTCAATTTGTGTTATTTTGGTGCAAATTGGGGAATATTGAATTTTTGGTGAAAATGTTGACCCCGCGGTCAATGTTTTTTTCAGCTTAGGAGAACTTGAAACGCCCATATCTTGGATAAGGAAGGAGTGAGAGAGCTCACATTTCAGACACAGCATCCAGGCTGCAATGGGATGAATTTGTGTTATTTCGGGGCAAATTGGGGAATATTGAATTTTTGGTGAAAAAGTTGACCCCGCGGTCAATGTTTTTTTCAGGTGAGGAGAACTTGAAACGCCCATAACTTGGATAAGGAAGGAGTGAGAGAGCTCACATTTCAGACACAGCATCCAGGCTGCATTGGCTTCAATTTGTGTTATTTTGGGGCAAATTGGGGAATATTGAATTTTTGGTGAAAAAGTTGACCCCGCGGTCAATGTTTTTTTTAGCTGAGGAGAACTTGAAACGCCCATATCTTGGATAAGGAAGGAGTGAGAGAGCTCACATTTAGCATCCAGGCTGCAATGGCTTCAATTTGTGTTATTTTGGGGCAAATTGGGGAAAATTGAATTTTTGGTGAAAATGTTGACCCTGCGGTCAATGTTTTTTTCAGCTGAGGAGAACTTGAAACGCCCATATCTTGGATAAGGAAGGAGTGAGAGAGCTCACATTTCAGACACAGCATCCAGGCTGCAATGGCTTCAATTTGTGTTATTTTGGGGTAAATTGGGGAATATTGAATTTTTGGTGAAAATGTTGACCCCGCGGTCAACGTGTTTTTTCAACTGGAGAAAACTTGAAACGCCCATATCTTGGATAAGGAAGGAGTGAGAGAGCTCACATTTCAGACACAGCATCCAGGCTGCATTGGCTTCAATTTGTGTTTTTTCGGGGCAATTCGGGGAATATTGAATTTTTGGTGAAAAAGTTGACCCCGCGGTCAATGTTTTTTTCAGCTGAGGAGAACTTGAAACGCCCATATCTTGGGCAAGGAAGGAGTTAGAGTGTTCAAATTTTTAGACGCAGCATCCAGGCTGCAATGGCTACAATTTGTGTTATTTTGGGGCAAATTGGGGAATATTGAATTTTTGGTGAAAAAGTTGACCCCGCGGTCAATGTTTTTTTCAGCTGAGGAGAACTTGAAACGCCCATATCTTGGATAAGGAAGGAGTGAGAGAGCTCACATTTCGCATCCAGGCTGCAATGGCTTCAATTTGTGTCATTATGGGGCAAATTGGGGAATATTGAATTTTTTGTGAAAATGTTGAGCCCGCGGTCAATGTTTTTTTCAGCTGAGGAGAACTTGAAACGCCCATATCTTGGATAAGGAAGGAGTGAGAGAGCTCACATTTAGCATCCAGGCTGCAATGGCTTCAATTTGTGTTATTTTGGGGCAAATTGGGGAATATTGAATTTTTGGTGAAAATGTTGACCCCGCGGTCAATGTTTTTTTCAGCTGAGGAGAACTTGAAACGCCCATATCTTGGATAAGGAAGGAGTGAGAGAGCTTAAATTTCAGACACAGCATCCAGGCTGCAATGGGATGAATTTGTGTTATTTTGGGGCAAATTGGGGAATATTGAATTTTTGGTGAAAAAGTTGACCCGCGTGGTCAATGTTTTTTTTAGCTGAGGAGAACTTGAAACGCCCATATCTTGGATAAGGAAGGAGTGAGAGAGCTCACATTTAGCATCCAGGCTGCAATGGCTTCAATTTGTGTTATTTTGGGGCAAATTGGGGAATATTGAATTTTTGGTGAAAATGTTGACCCCGCGGTCAATGTTTTTTTCAGCTGAGGAGAACTTGAAACGCCCATATCTTGGATAAGGAAGGAGTGAGAGAGCTTAAATTTCAGACACAGCATCCAGGCTGCAATGGGATGAATTTGTGTTATTTTGGGGCAAATTGGGGAATATTGAATTTTTGGTGAAAAAGTTGACCCGCGTGGTCAATGTTTTTTTTAGCTGAGGAGAACTTGAAACGCCCATATCTTGGATAAGGAAGGAGTGAGAGAGCTCACATTTAGCATCCAGGCTGCAATGGCTTCAATTTGTGTTATTTTGGGGCAAATTGGGGAAAATTGAATTTTTGGTGAAAATGTTGACCCCGCGGTCAATGTTTTTTTCAGCTGAGGAGAACTTGAAACGCCCATATCTTGGATAAGGAAGGAGTGAGAGAGCTCACATTTCAGACACAGCATCCAGGCTGCAATGGCTTCAATTTGTGTTATTTTGGGGTAAATTGGGGAATATTGAATTTTTGGTGAAAATGTTGACCCCGCGGTCAACGTGTTTTTTCAACTGGAGAAAACTTGAAACGCCCATATCTTGGATAAGGAAGGAGTGAGAGAGCTCACATTTCAGACACAGCATCCAGGCTGCATTGGCTTCAATTTGTGTTATTTCGTGGCAAATTGGGGAATATTGAATTTTTGGTGAAAAAGTTGACCCCGCCGTCAATGTTTTTTTCAGCTGAGGAGAACTTGAAACGCGCATATCTTGGATAAGGAAGGAGTGAGAGAGCTCACATTTCAGACACAGCATCCAGGCTGCATTGGCTTCAATTTGTGTTATTTTGGGGCAAATTGGGGAATATTGAATTTTTGGTGAAAAAGTTGACCCCGCGGTCAATGTTTTTTTCAGCTGAGGAGAACTTGAAACGCCCATATCTTGGGCAAGGAAGGAGTTAGAGTGTTAAAAATTTTTAGACGCAGCATCCAGGCTGCAATGGCTTCAATTTGTGTTATTTTGGGGCAAATTGGGGAATATTGAATTTTTTGTGAAAATGTTGACCCCGCGGTCAATGTTTTTTTCAGCTGAGGAGAACTTGAAACGCCCATATCTTGGGCAAGGAAGGAGTTAGAGTGTTCAAATTTTTAGACGCAGCATCCAGGCTGCAATGGCTTCAATTTGTGTCATTTTGGGGCAAATTGGGGAATATTGAATTTTTTGTGAAAATGTTGACCCCGCGGTCAATGTTTTTTTCAACTGAGGAGATAACTTGAAACACCCGTATCTTGGGCAAGGAAGGAGTGAGAGAGCTCACATTTCAGACACAGCATCCAGGCTGCAATGGCTTCAATTTGTGTTATTTCGGGGCAAATTGGGGAATATAGAATTTTTGGTGAAAATGTTGACCCCGCGGTCAATGTTTTTTTCAGCTGAGGAGAACTTGAAACGCCCATATCTTGGGCAAGGAAGGAGTTAGAGTGTTCAAATTTTTAGACGCAGCATCCAGGCTGCAATGGCTTCAATTTGTGTTATTTTGGGGCAAATTGGGGAATATTGATTTTTTGGTGAAAAAGTTGACCCCGCGGTCAATGTTTTTTTCAGCTGAGGAGAACTTGAAACGCCCATATCTTGGACAAGGAAGGAGTGAGAGAGCTCACATTTCAGACACAGCATCCAGGCTGAAATGGGATGAATTTGTGTTATTTCGGGGCAAATTGGGGAATATTGAATTTTTGGTGAAAAAGTTGACCCCGCGGTCAATGTTTTTTTCAACAGAGGAGATAACTTGAAACGCCCGTATCTTGGGCAAGGAAGGAGTGAGAGAGCTCACATTTCAGACACAGCATCCAGGCTGCAATGGCTTCAATTTGTGTTATTTTAGGGCAAATTGGGGAATATTGAATTTTTGGTGAAAATGTTGACCCCGCGGTCAATGTTTTTTTCAGCTGAGGAGAACTTGAAACGCCCATATCTTGGATAAGGAAGGAGTGAGAGAGCTCACATTTCAGACACAGCATCCAGGCTGCAATGGCTTCAATTTGTGTTATTTTAGGGCAAATTGGGGAATATTGAATTTTTGGTGAAAATGTTGACCCCGCGGTCAATGTTTTTTTCAGCTGAGGAGAACTTGAAACGCCCATATCTTGGATAAGGAAGGAGTGAGAGAGCTCACATTTCAGACACAGCATCCAGGCTGCAATGGCTTCAATTTGTGTTATTTCGGGGCAAATTGGGGAATATTGAATTTTTTGTGAAAATGTTGACCCCGCGGTCAATGTTTTTTTCAGCTGAGGAGAACTTGAAACGCCCATATCTTGGGCAAGGAAGGAGTTAGAGTGTTCAAATTTTTAGACGCAGCATCCAGGCTGCAATGGCTTCAATTTGTGTTATTTTGGGGCAAATTGGGGAATATTGATTTTTTGGTGAAAAAGTTGACCCCGCGGTCAATGTTTTTTTCAGCTGAGGAGAACTTGAAACGCCCATATCTTGGATAAGGAAGGAGTGATAGAGCTCACATTTCAGACACAGCATCCAGGCTGCAATGGCTTCAATTTGTGTTATTTTGGGGCAAATTGGGGAATATTGATTTTTTGGTGAAAAAGTTGACCCCGCGGTCAATGTTTTTTTCAGCTGAGGAGAACTTGAAACGCCCATATCTTGGGCAAGGAAGGAGTTAGAGTGTTAAAATTTTTAGACGCAGCATCCAGGCTGCAATGGCTTCAATTTGTGTCATTTTGGGGCAAATTGGGGAATATTGAATTTTTGGTGAAAATGTTGACCCCGCGGTCAATGTTTTTTTTAGCTGAGGAGAACTTGAAATGCCCATATCTTGGATAAGGAAGGAGTGAGAGAGCTCACATTTCAGACACAGCATCCAGGCTGCAATGGGATGAATTTGTGTTATTTCGGGGCAAATTGGGGAATATTGAATTTTTGGTGAAAAAGTTGACCCCGCGGTCAATGTTTTTTTCAGCTGAGGAGAACTTGAAACGCCCATATCTTGGGCAAGGAAGGAGTTAGAGTGTTAAAATTTTTAGACGCAGCATCCAGGCTGCAATGGCTTCAATTTGTGTCATTTTGGGGCAAATTGGGGAATATTGAATTTTTGGTGAAAAAGTTGACCCCGCGGTCAATGTTTTTTTCAGCTGAGGAGAACTTGAAACGCCCATATCTTGGATAAGGAAGGAGTGAGAGAGCTCACATTTCAGACACTGCATCCAGGCTGCAATGGCTTCAATTTGTGTTATTTCGGGGCAAATTGGGGAATATTGAATTTTTTGTGAAAATGTTGACCCCGCGGTCAATGTTTTTTTCAGCTGAGGAGAACTTGAAACGCCCACATCTTGGGCAAGGAAGGAGTTAGAGTGTTCAAATTTTTAGACGCAGCATCCAGGCTGCAATGGCTTCAATTTGTGTTATTTTGGGGCAAATTGGGGAATATAGAATTTTTGGTGAAAATGTTGACCCCGCGGTCAATGTTTTTTTCAGCTGAGGAGAACTTGAAACGCCCATATCTTGGGCAAGGAAGGAGTTAGAGTGTTCAAATTTTTAGACGCAGCATCCAGGCTGCAATGGCTTCAATTTGTGTTATTTTGGGGCAAATTGGGGAATATTGAATTTTTTGTGAAAATGTTGACCCCGCGGTCAATGTTTTTTTCAACTGAGGAGATAACTTGAAACGCCCGTATCTTGGGCAAGGAAGGAGTGAGAGAGCTCACATTTCAGACACAGCATCCAGGCTGCAATGGCTTCAATTTGTGTTATTTTTGGGGCAAATTGGGGAATATAGAATTTTTGGTGAAAATGTTGACCCCGCGGTCAATGTTTTTTAAGCTGAGGAGAACTTGAAACGCCCATATCTTGGGCAAGGAAGGAGTTAGAGTGTTCAAATTTTTAGACGCAGCATCCAGGCTGCAATGGCTTCAATTTGTGTTATTTTGGGGCAAATTGGGGAATATTGAATTTTTTGTGAAAATGTTGACCCCGCGGTCAATGTTTTTTTCAACTGAGGAGATAACTTGAAACGCCCGTATCTTGGGCAAGGAAGGAGTGAGAGAGCTCACATTTCAGACACAGCATCCAGGCTGCAATGGCTTCAATTTGTGTTATTTTTGGGGCAAATTGGGGAATATAGAATTTTTGGTGAAAATGTTGACCCCGCGGTCAATGTTTTTTAAGCTGAGGAGAACTTGAAACGCCCATATCTTGGGCAAGGAAGGAGTTAGAGTGTTCAAATTTTTAGACGCAGCATCCAGGCTGCAATGGCTTCAATTTGTGTCATTTTGGGGCAAATTGGGGAATATTGAATTTTTTGTGAAAATGTTGACCCCGCGGTCAATGTTTTTTTCAGCTGAGGAGAACTTGAAACGCCCATATCTTGGGCAAGGAAGGAGTTAGAGTGTTCAAATTTTTAGACGCAGCATCCAGGCTGCAATGGCTTCAATTTGTGTTATTTTGGGGCAAATTGGGGAATATTGATTTTTTGGTGAAAAAGTTGACCCCGCGGTCAATGTTTTTTTCAGCTGAGGAGAACTTGAAACGCCCATATCTTGGATAAGGAAGGAGTGAGAGAGCTCACATTTCAGACACAGCATCCAGGCTGCAATGGGATGAATTTGTGTTATTTCGGGGCAAATTGGGGAATATTGAATTTTTGGTGAAAAAGTTGACCCCGCGGTCAATGTTTTTTTCAGCTTAGGAGAACTTGAAACGCGCATATCTTGGATAAGGAAGGAGTGAGAGAGCTCACATTTCAGACACAGCATCCAGGCTGCATTGGCTTCAATTTGTGTTATTTTGGGGCAAATTGGGGAATATTGAATTTTTGGTGAAAAAGTTGACCCCGCGGTCAATGTTTTTTTCAGCTGAGGAGAACTTGAAACGCCCATATCTTGGGCAAGGAAGGAGTTAGAGTGTTAAAATTTTTAGACGCAGCATCCAGGCTGCAATGGGATGAATTTGTGTTATTTCGGGGCAAATTGGGGAATATTGAATTTTTGGTGAAAAAGTTGACCCCGCGGTCAATGTTTTTTTCAGCTGAGGAGAACTTGAAACGCCCATATCTTGGATAAGGAAGGAGTGAGAGAGCTCACATTTCAGACACAGCATCCAGGCTGCAATGGCTTCAATTTGTGTTATTTCGGGGCAAATTGGGGAATATTGAATTTGTTGTGAAAATGTTGACCCCGCGGTCAATGTTTTTTTCAGCTGAGGAGAACTTGAAACGCCCATATCTTGGGCAAGGAAGGAGTTAGAGTGTTCAAATTTTTAGACGCAGTATCCAGGCTGCAATGGCTTCAATTTGTGTTATTTTGGGGCATATTGGGGAATATAGAATTTTTGGTGAAAATGTTGACCCCGCGGTCAATGTTTTTTTCAGCTGAGGAGAACTTGAAACGCCCATATCTTGGGCAAGGAAGGAGTTAGAGTGTTCAAATTTTTAGACGCAGCATCCAGGCTGCAATGGCTTCAATTTGTGTTATTTTGGGGCATATTGGGGAATATAGAATTTTTGGTGAAAATGTTGACCCCGCGGTCAATGTTTTTTTCAGCTGAGGAGAACTTGAAACGCCCATATCTTGGGCAAGGAAGGAGTTAGAGTGTTCAAATTTTTAGACGCAGCATCCAGGCTGCAATGGCTTCAATTTGTGTTATTTTGGGGCAAATTGGGGAATATTGAATTTTTTGTGAAAATGTTGACCCCGCGGTCAATGTTTTTTTCAACTGAGGAGATAACTTGAAACGCCCGTATCTTGGGCAAGGAAGGAGTGAGAGAGCTCACATTTCAGACACAGCATCCAGGCTGCAATGGGATGAATTTGTGTTATTTCGGGGCAAATTGGGGAATATTGAATTTTTGGTGAAAAAGTTGACCCCGCGGTCAATGTTTTTTTCAGCTTAGGAGAACTTGAAACGCGCATATCTTGGATAAGGAAGGAGTGAGAGAGCTCACATTTCAGACACAGCATCCAGGCTGCATTGGCTTCAATTTGTGTTATTTTGGGGCAAATTGGGGAATATTGAATTTTTGGTGAAAAAGTTGACCCCGCGGTCAATGTTTTTTTCAGCTGAGGAGAACTTGAAACGCCCATATCTTGGGCAAGGAAGGAGTTAGAGTGTTAAAATTTTTAGACGCAGCATCCAGGCTGCAATGGGATGAATTTGTGTTATTTCGGGGCAAATTGGGGAATATTGAATTTTTGGTGAAAAAGTTGACCCCGCGGTCAATGTTTTTTTCAGCTGAGGAGAACTTGAAACGCCCATATCTTGGATAAGGAAGGAGTGAGAGAGCTCACATTTCAGACACAGCATCCAGGCTGCAATGGGATGAATTTGTGTTATTTCGGGGCAAATTGGGGAATATTGAATTTTTGGTGAAAAAGTTGACCCCGCGGTCAATGTTTTTTTCAGCTTAGGAGAACTTGAAACGCGCATATCTTGGATAAGGAAGGAGTGAGAGAGCTCACATTTCAGACACAGCATCCAGGCTGCATTGGCTTCAATTTGTGTTATTTTGGGGCAAATTGGGGAATATTGAATTTTTGGTGAAAAAGTTGACCCCGCGGTCAATGTTTTTTTCAGCTGAGGAGAACTTGAAACGCCCATATCTTGGGCAAGGAAGGAGTTAGAGTGTTAAAATTTTTAGACGCAGCATCCAGGCTGCAATGGGATGAATTTGTGTTATTTCGGGGCAAATTGGGGAATATTGAATTTTTGGTGAAAAAGTTGACCCCGCGGTCAATGTTTTTTTCAGCTGAGGAGAACTTGAAACGCCCATATCTTGGATAAGGAAGGAGTGAGAGAGCTCACATTTCAGACACAGCATCCAGGCTGCAATGGGATGAATTTGTGTTATTTTGGGGCAAATTGGGGAATATTGAATTTTTGGTGAAAAAGTTGACCCCGCGGTCAATGTTTTTTTCAGCTGAGGAGAACTTGAAACGCCCATATCTTGGATAAGGAAGGAGTGATAGAGCTCACATTTCAGACACAGCATCCAGGCTGCAATGGCTTCAATTTGTGTCATTTTGGGGCAAATTGGGGAATATTGATTTTTTGGTGAAAAAGTTGACCCCGCGGTCAATGTTTTTTTCAGCTGAGGAGAACTTGAAACGCCCATATCTTGGGCAAGGAAGGAGTTAGAGTGTTAAAATTTTTAGACGCAGCATCCAGGCTGCAATGGCTTCAATTTGTGTCATTTTGGGGCAAATTGGGGAATATTGAATTTTTGGTGAAAATGTTGAACTTGCAGTCAATGTTTTTTTCAGCTGAGGAGAACTTGAAACGCCCATATCTTGGATAAGGAAGGAGTGAGAGAGCTCACATTTCAGACACAGCATCCAGGCTGCAATGGCTTCAATTTGTTATTTTGGGGCAAATTGGGGAATATTGAATTTTTGGTGAAAATGTTGAACTTGCAGTCAATGTTTTTTTCAGCTGAGGAGAACTTGAAACGCCCATATCTTGGATAAGGAAGGAGTGAGAGAGCTCACATTTCAGACACAGCATCCAGGCTGCAATGGGATGAATTTGTGTTTTTTCGGGGCAAATTGGGGAATATTGAATTTTTGGTGAAAAAGTTGACCCCGCGGTCAATGTTTTTTTCAGGTGAGGAGAACTTGAAACGCCCATATCTTGGATAAGGAAGGAGTGAGAGAGCTCACATTTCAGACACAGCATCCAGGCTGCATTGGCTTCAATTTGTGTTATTTTGGGGCAAATTGGGGAATATTGAATTTTTGGTGAAAAAGTTGACCCCGCGGTCAATGTTTTTTTCAGCTGAGGAGAACTTGAAACGCCCATATCTTGGATAAGGAAGGAGTGAGAGAGCTCACATTTCAGACACAGCATCCAGGCTGCATTGGCTTCAATTTGTGTTATTTTGGGGCAAATTGGGGAATATTGAATTTTTGGTGAAAAAGTTGACCCCGCGGTCAATGTTTTTTTCAGCTGAGGAGAACTTGAAACGCCCATATCTTGGGCAAGGAAGGAGTTAGAGTGTTCAAATTTTTAGACGCAGCATCCAGGCTGCAATGGCTACAATTTGTGTTATTTTGGGGCAAATTGGGGAATATTGAATTTTTGGTGATAAAGTTGACCCCGCGGTCAATGTTTTTTTCAGCTGAGGAGAACTTGAAACGCCCATATCTTGGATAAGGAAGGAGTGAGAGAGCTCACATTTCAGACACAGCATCCAGGCTGCATTGGCTTCAATTTGTGTTATTTTGGGGCAAATTGGGGAATATTGAATTTTTGGTGAAAATGTTGAACTTGCAGTCAATGTTTTTTTCAGCTGAGGAGAACTTGAAACGCCCATATCTTGGACAAGGAAGGAGTAAGAGAGCTTAAATTTCAGACGCAGCATCCAGGCAGAAATGGCATCAATTTGTGTTATTTTGGGGCAAATTGGGGAATATTGAATTTTTGGTGAAAAAGTTGACCTCGCGGTCTTTTTTTTTTTCAGCTGAGGAGATAACTTGAAACGCCCGTATCTTGGGTAAGGAAGGAGTGAGAGAGCTCACATTTCAGACACAGCATCCATGCAGAAATGGCTTCAATTTGTGTTATTTCGTGGCAAATTGGTGAATATTGATTTTTTTGTGAAAATGTTGACCCCGCGGTCAATGTTTTTTTCAGCTGAGGAGAACTTGAAACGCCCATATCTTGGATAAGGAAGGAGTGAGAGAGCTCACATTTCAGACACAGCATCCAGGCTGCAATGGCTTGAATTTGTGTTATTTTGGGGTAAATTGGGGAATATTGAATTTTTGGTGAAAATGTTGACCCCGCGGTGAACGTGTTTTTTCAACTGGAGAAAACTTGAAACGCCCATATCTTGGATAAGGAAGGAGTGAGAGAGCTCACATTTCAGACACAGCATCCAGGCTGCAATGGCTTCAATTTGTGTTATTTCGGGGCAAATTGGGGAATATTGAATTTTTGGTGAAAATGTTGACCCCGCGGTCAATGTTTTTTTCAGCTGAGGAGATAACTTGAAACGCCCGTATCTTGGGCAAGGAAGGAGTTAGAGCGTTCAAATTTTTAGACGCAGCATCCAGGCTGCAATGGCTTCAATTTGTGTTATTTTGGGGCAAATTGGGGAATATTGAATTTTTGGTGAAAAAGTTGACCCCGCGGTCAATGTTTTTTTCAGCTGAGGAGAACTTGAAACGCCCATATCTTGGATAAGGAAGGAGTGAGAGAGCTCACATTTCAGACACAGCATCCAGGCTGCAATGGGATGAATTTGTGTTATTTCGGGGCAAATTGGGGAATATTGAATTTTTGGTGAAAAAGTTGACCCCGCGGTCAATGTTTTTTTCAGCTGCGGAGAACTTGAAACGCCCATATCTTGGGCAAGGAAGGAGTTAGAGTGTTAAAATTTTTAGACGCAGCATCCAGGCTGCAATGGCTTCAATTTGTGTTATTTTGGGGCAAATTGGGGAATATTTAATTTTTTGTGAAAATGTTGACCCCGCGGTCAATGTTTTTTTCAGCTGAGGAGAACTTGAAACGCCCATATCTTGGGCAAGGAAGGAGTGAGAGAGCTCACATTTCAGACACAGCATCCAGGCTGCATTGGCTTCAATTTGTGTTATTTTGGGGCAAATTGGGGAATATTGATTTTTTGGTGAAAAAGTTGACCCCGCGGTCAATGTTTTTTTCAGCTGAGGAGAACTTGAAACGCCCATATCTTGGATAAGGAAGGAGTGAGAGAGCTCACATTTCAGACACAGCATCCAGGCTGCAATGGGATGAATTTGTGTTATTTCGGGGCAAATTGGGGAATATTGAATTTTTGGTGAAAATGTTGACCCCGCGGTCAATGTTTTTTTCAGCTGAGGAGAACTTGAAACGCCCATATCTTGGATAAGGAAGGAGTGAGAGAGCTCACATTTCAGACACAGCATTCAGGCTGCAATGGCTTCAATTTGTGTTATTTCGGGGCAAATTGGGGAATATTGAATTTTTTGTGAAAAAGTTGACCCCGCGGTCAATGTTTTTTTCAGCTTAGGAGAACTTGAAACGCGCATATCTTGGATAAGGAAGGAGTGAGAGAGCTCACATTTCAGACACAGCATCCAGGCTGCATTGGCTTCAATTTGTGTTATTTTGGGGCAAATTGGGGAATATTGATTTTTTGGTGAAAAAGTTGACCCCGCGGTCAATGTTTTTTTCAGCTGAGGAGAACTTGAAACGCCCATATCTTGGATAAGGAAGGAGTGAGAGAGCTCACATTTCAGACACAGCATCCAGGCTGCAATGGGATGAATTTGTGTTATTTCGGGGCAAATTGGGGAATATTGAATTTTTGGTGAAAATGTTGACCCCGCGGTCAATGTTTTTTTCAGCTGAGGAGAACTTGAAACGCCCATATCTTGGATAAGGAAGGAGTGAGAGAGCTCACATTTCAGACACAGCATTCAGGCTGCAATGGCTTCAATTTGTGTTATTTCGGGGCAAATTGGGGAATATTGAATTTTTTGTGAAAAAGTTGACCCCGCGGTCAATGTTTTTTTCAGCTTAGGAGAACTTGAAACGCGCATATCTTGGATAAGGAAGGAGTGAGAGAGCTCACATTTCAGACACAGCATCCAGGCTGCAATGGGATGAATTTGTGTTATTTCGGGGCAAATTGGGGAATATTGAATTTTTGGTGAAAATGTTGACCCCGCGGTCAATGTTTTTTTCAGCTGAGGAGAACTTGAAACGCCCATATCTTGGGCAAGGAAGGAGTTAGAGTGTTAAAATTTTTAGACGCAGCATCCAGGCTGCAATGGCTTCAATTTGTGTTATTTTGGGGCAAATTGGGGAATATTGAATTTTTGGTGAAAAAGTTGACCCCGCAGTCAATGTTTTTTTCAGCTGAGGAGAACTTGAAACGCCCATATCTTGGATAAGGATGGAGTGAGAGAGCTCACATTTCAGACACAGCATCCAGGCTGCATTTTCTTCAATTTGTGTTATTTTGGGGCAAATTGGGGAATATTGAATTTTTGGTGAAAAAGTTGACCCCGCGGTCAATGTTTTTTTCAGCTGAGGAGAACTTGAAACGCCCATATCTTGGATAAGGAAGGAGTGAGAGAGCTCACATTTCAGACACAGCATCCAGGCTGCAATGGGATGAATTTGTGTTATTTCGGGGCAAATTGGGGAATATTGAATTTTTGGTGAAAATGTTGACCCCGCGGTCAATGTTTTTTTCAGCTGAGGAGAACTTGAAACGCCCATATCTTGGGCAAGGAAGGAGTTAGAGTGTTCAAATTTTTAGACGCAGCATCCAGGCTGCAATGGCTTCAATTTGTGTTATTTTGGGGCAAATTGGGGAATATTGATTTTTTGGTGAAAAAGTTGACCCCGCGGTCAATGTTTTTTTCAGCTGAGGAGAACTTGAAACGCCCATATCTTGGATAAGGAAGGAGTGAGAGAGCTCACATTTCAGACACAGCATCCAGGCTGCAATGGCTTCAATTTGTGTTATTTTGGGGCAAATTGGGGAATATTGAATTTTTGGTGAAAAAGTTGACCACGCGGCCAATGTTTTTTTTAGCTGATGAGAACTTGAAACGCCCATATCTTGGAAAAGGAAGGAGTGAGAGAGCTCACATTTCAGACACAGCATCCAGGCTGCAATGGCTTCAATTTGTGTCATTTTGGGGCATATTGGGGAATATTGAATTTTTGGTGAAAATGTTGACCCCGCGGTCAATGTTTTTTTCAGCTGAGGAGAACTTGAAACGCCCATATCTTGGATAAGGAAGGAGTGAGAGAGCTCACATTTCAGACACAGCATCCAGGCTGCAATGGCTTCAATTTGTGTTATTTCAGGGCAAATTGGGGAATATTGAATTTTTGGTGAAAATGTTGACCCCGCGGTCAATGTTTTTTTCAGCTGAGGAGAACTTGAAACGCCCATATCTTGGATAAGGAAGGAGTGAGAGAGCTCACATTTCAGACACAGCATTCAGGCTGCAATTGCTTCAATTTGTGTTATTTCGGGGCAAATTGGGGAATATTGAATTTTTTGTGAAAAAGTTGACCCCGCGGTCAATGTTTTTTTCAGCTTAGGAGAACTTGAAACGCGCATATCTTGGATAAGGAAGGAGTGAGAGAGCTCACATTTCAGACACAGCATCCAGGCTGCAATGGGATGAATTTGTGTTATTTCGGGGCAAATTGGGGAATATTGAATTTTTGGTGAAAATGTTGACCCCGCGGTCAATGTTTTTTTCAGCTGAGGAGAACTTGAAACGCCCATATCTTGGATAAGGAAGGAGTGAGAGAGCTCACATTTCAGACACAGCATCCAGGCTGCAATGGCTTCAATTTGTGTTATTTCAGGGCAAATTGGGGAATATTGAATTTTTTGTGAAAATGTTGACCCCGCGGTCAATGTTTTTTTCAGCTGAGGAGAACTTGAAACGCCCATATCTTGGGCAAGGAAGGAGTTAGAGTGTTCAAATTTTTAGACGCAGCATCCAGGCTGCAATGGCTTCAATTTGTGTTATTTTGGGGCAAATTGGGGAATATAGAATTTTTGGTGAAAATGTTGACCCCGCGGTCAATGTTTTTTTCAGCTGAGGAGAACTTGAAACGCCCATATCTTGGGCAAGGAAGGAGTTAGAGTGTTCAAATTTTTAGACGCAGCATCCAGGCTGCAATGGCTTCAATTTGTGTCATTTTGGGGCAAATTGGGGAATATTGAATTTTTTGTGAAAATGTTGACCCCGCGGTCAATGTTTTTTTCAGCTGAGGAGAACTTGAAACGCCCATATCTTGGGCAAGGAAGGAGTTAGAGTGTTAAAATTTTTAGACGCAGCATCCAGGCTGCAATGGCTTCAATTTGTGTTATTTTGGGGCAAATTGGGGAATATTGAATTTTTGGTGAAAAAGTTGACCCCGCAGTCAATGTTTTTTTCAGCTGAGGAGAACTTGAAACGCCCATATCTTGGATAAGGATGGAGTGAGAGAGCTCACATTTCAGACACAGCATCCAGGCTGCAATGGCTTCAATTTGTGTTATTTTGGGGCAAATTGGGGAATATTGATTTTTTGGTGAAAAAGTTGACCCCGCGGTCAATGTTTTTTTCAGCTGAGGAGAACTTGAAACGCCCATATCTTGGATAAGGAAGGAGTGAGAGAGCTCACATTTCAGACACAGCATCCAGGCTGAAATGGGATGAATTTGTGTTATTTTGGGGCAAATTGGGGAATATTGAATTTTTTGTGAAAATGTTGACCCCGCGGTCAATGTTTTTTTCAGCTGAGGAGAACTTGAAACGCCCATATCTTGGGCAAGGAAGGAGTTAGAGTGTTCAAATTTTTAGACGCAGCATCCAGGCTGCAATGGCTTCAATTTGTGTTATTTTGGGGCAAATTGGGGAATATTGATTTTTTGGTGAAAAAGTTGACCCCGCGGTCAATGTTTTTTTCAGCTGAGGAGAACTTGAAACGCCCATATCTTGGATAAGGAAGGAGTGAGAGAGCTCACATTTCAGACACTGCATCCAGGCTGCAATGGCTTCAATTTGTGTTATTTTGGGGTAAATTGTGGAATATTGAATTTTTGGTGAAAATGTTGACCCCGCGGTCAACGTGTTTTTTCAACTGGAGATAACTTGAAACGCCCGTATCTTGGGCAAGGAAGGAGTTAGAGCGTTCAAATTTTTAGACGCAGCATCCAGGCAGAAATGGCATCAATTTGTGTTATTTTGGGGCAAATTGGGGAATATTGAATTTTTGGTGAAAAAGTTGACCTCGCGGTCTTTTTTTTTTTCAGCTGAGGAGAACTTGAAACGCCCATATCTTGGGCAAGGAAGGAGTTAGAGTGTTCAAATTTTTAGACGCAGCATCCAGGCTGCAATGGCTTCAATTTGTGTTATTTTGGGGCAAATTGGGGAATATTGAATTTTTGGTGAAAAAGTTGACCCGCTGTCAATGTTTTTTTTAGCTGAGGAGAACTTGAAACGCCCATATCTTGGATAAGGAAGGAGTGAGAGAGCTCACATTTCAGACACAGCATCCAGGCTGCAATGGGATGAATTTGTGTTATTTCGGGGGAAAATTGGGGAATATTGAATTTTTGGTGAAAAAGTTGACCCCGCGGTCAATGTTTTTTTCAGCTGAGGAGAACTTGAAACGCCCATATCTTGGGCAAGGAAGGAGTTAGAGTGTTCAAATTTTTAGACGCAGCATCCAGGCTGCAATGGCTTCAATTTGTGTTATTTTGGGGCAAATTGGGGAATATTGAATTTTTGGTGAAAAAGTTGACCCCGCAGTCAATGTTTTTTTCAGCTGAGGAGAACTTGAAACGCCCATATCTTGGATAAGGAAGGAGTGAGAGAGCTCACATTTCAGACACAGCATCCAGGCTGCAATGGGATGAATTTGTGTTATTTCGGGGCAAATTGGGGAATATTGAATTTTTGGTGAAAAAGTTGACCCCGCGGTCAATGTTTTTTTCAGCTGAGGAGAACTTGAAACGCCCATATCTTGGATAAGGAAGGAGTGAGAGAGCTCACATTTCAGACACAGCATCCAGGCTGCATTGGCTTCAATTTGTGTTATTTTGGGGCAAATTGGGGAATATTGAATTTTTGGTGAAAAAGTTGACCCCGCGGTCAATGTTTTTTTCAGCTGAGGAGAACTTGAAACGCCCATATCTTGGGCAAGGAAGGAGTTAGAGTGTTAAAAATTTTTAGACGCAGCATCCAGGCTGCAATGGCTTCAATTTGTGTTATTTTGGGGCAAATTGGGGAATATTGAATTTTTTGTGAAAATGTTGACCCCGCAGTCAATGTTTTTTTCAACTGAGGAGATAACTTGAAACGCCCGTATCTTGGGCAAGGAAGGAGTGAGAGAGCTCACATTTCAGACACAGCATCCAGGCTGCAATGGCTTCAATTTGTGTTATTTTAGGGCAAATTGGGGAATATTGAATTTTTGGTGAAAATGTTGACCCCGCGGTCAATGTTTTTTTCAGCTGAGGAGAACTTCAAACGCCCATATCTTGGATAAGGAAGGAGTGAGAGAGCTCACATTTCAGACACAGCATCCAGGCTGCAATGGCTTCAATTTGTGTTATTTCAGGGCAAATTGGGGAATATTGAATTTTTTGTGAAAATGTTGACCCCGCGGTCAATGTTTTTTTCAGCTGAGGAGAATTTGAAACGCCCATATCTTGGGCAAGGAAGGAGTTAGAGTGTTAAAATTTTTAGACGCAGCATCCAGGCTGCAATGGCTTCAATTTGTGTCATTTTGGGGCAAATTGGGGAATATTGAATTTTTGGTGAAAATGTTGACCCCGCGGTCAATGTTTTTTTCAGCTGAGGAGAACTTGAAATGCCCATATCTTGGATAAGGAAGGAGTGAGAGAGCTCACATTTCAGACACAGCATCCAGGCTGCAATGGGATGAATTTGTGTTATTTTGGGGCAAATTGGGGAATATTGAATTTTTGGTGAAAAAGTTGACCCCGCGGTCAATGTTTTTTTCAGCTGAGGAGAACTTGAAACGCCCATATCTTGGATAAGGAAGGAGTGAGAGAGCTCACATTTCAGACACTGCATCCAGGCTGCAATGGCTTCAATTTGTGTTATTTTGGGGTAAATTGGGGAATATTGAATTTTTGGTGAAAATGTTGACCCCGCGGTCAACGTGTTTTTTCAACTGGAGAAAACTTGAAACGCCCATATCTTGGATAAGGAAGGAGTGAGAGAGCTCACATTTCAGACACAGCATCCAGGCTGCAATGGCTTCAATTTGTGTTATTTCGGGGCAAATTGGGGAATATTGAATTTTTGGTGAAAATGTTGACCCCGCGGTCAATGTTTTTTTCAGCTGAGGAGATAACTTGAAACGCCCGTATCTTGGGCAAGGAAGGAGTTAGAGCGTTCAAATTTTTAGACGCAGCATCCAGGCAGAAATGGCATCAATTTGTGTTATTTTGGGGCAAATTGGGGAATATTGAATTTTTGGTGAAAAAGTTGACCTCGCGGTCTTTTTTTTTTTCAGCTGAGGAGAACTTGAAACGCCCATATCTTGGGCAAGGAAGGAGTTAGAGTGTTCAAATTTTTAGACGCAGCATCCAGGCTGTAATGGCTTCAATTTGTGTTATTTTGGGGCAAATTGGGGAATATTGAATTTTTGGTGAAAAAGTTGACCCGCTGTCAATGTTTTTTTTAGCTGAGGAGAACTTGAAACGCCCATATCTTGGATAAGGAAGGAGTGAGAGAGCTCACATTTCAGACACAGCATCCAGGCTGCAATGGGATGAATTTGTGTTATTTCGGGGGAAAATTGGGGAATATTGAATTTTTGGTGAAAAAGTTGACCCCGCGGTCAATGTTTTTTTCAGCTGAGGAGAACTTGAAACGCCCATATCTTGGATAAGGAAGGAGTGAGAGAGCTCACATTTCAGACACAGCATCCAGGCTGCATTGGCTTCAATTTGTGTTATTTTGGGGCAAATTGGGGAATATTGAATTTTTGGTGAAAAAGTTGACCCCGCGGTCAATGTTTTTTTCAGCTGCGGAGAACTTGAAACGCCCATATCTTGGGCAAGGAAGGAGTTAGAGTGTTAAAATTTTTAGACGCAGCATCCAGGCTGCAATGGCTTCAATTTGTGTTATTTTGGGGCAAATTGGGGAATATTTAATTTTTTGTGAAAATGTTGACCCCGCGGTCAATGTTTTTTTCAGCTGAGGAGAACTTGAAACGCCCATATCTTGGGCAAGGAAGGAGTTAGAGTGTTCAAATTTTTAGACGCAGCATCCAGGCTGCAATGGCTTCAATTTGTGTTATTTTGGGGCAAATTGGGGAATATTGAATTTTTGGTGAAAAAGTTGACCCCGCAGTCAATGTTTTTTTCAGCTGAGGAGAACTTGAAACGCCCATATCTTGGATAAGGAAGGAGTGAGAGAGCTCACATTTCAGACACAGCATCCAGGCTGCAATGGGATGAATTTGTGTTATTTCGGGGCAAATTGGGGAATATTGAATTTTTGGTGAAAAAGTTGACCCTGCGGTCAATGTTTTTTTCAGCTGAGGAGAACTTGAAACGCCCATATCTTGGATAAGGAAGGAGTGAGAGAGCTCACATTTCAGACACAGCATCCAGGCTGCAATGGGATGAATTTGTGTTATTTCGGGGCAAATTGGGGAATATTGAATTTTTGGTGAAAAAGTTGACCCCGCGGTCAATGTTTTTTTCAGCTTAGGAGAACATGAAACGCGCATATCTTGGATAAGGAAGGAGTGAGAGAGCTCACATTTCAGACACAGCATCCAGGCTGCATTGGCTTCAATTTGTGTTATTTTGGGGCAAATTGGGGAATATTGAATTTTTGGTGAAAAAGTTGACCCCGCGGTCAATGTTTTTTTCAGCTGAGGAGAACTTGAAACGCCCATATCTTGGGCAAGGAAGGAGTTAGAGTGTTAAAAATTTTTAGACGCAGCATCCAGGCTGCAATGGCTTCAATTTGTGTTATTTTGGGGCAAATTGGGGAATATTGAATTTTTTGTGAAAATGTTGACCCCGCGGTCAATGTTTTTTTCAACTGAGGAGATAACTTGAAACGCCCGTATCTTGGGCAAGGAAGGAGTGAGAGAGCTCACATTTCAGACACAGCATCCAGGCTGCAATGGCTTCAATTTGTGTTATTTTAGGGCAAATTGGGGAATATTGAATTTTTGGTGAAAATGTTGACCCCGCGGTCAATGTTTTTTTCAGCTGAGGAGAACTTCAAACGCCCATATCTTGGATAAGGAAGGAGTGAGAGAGCTCACATTTCAGACACAGCATCCAGGCTGCAATGGCTTCAATTTGTGTCATTATGGGGCAAATTGGTGAATATTGAATTTTTTGTGAAAATGTTGACCCCGCGGTCAATGTTTTTTTCAGCTGAGGAGAACTTGAAACGCCCATATCTTGGATAAGGAAGGAGTGAGAGAGCTTAAATTTCAGACACAGCATCCAGGCTGCAATGGGATGAATTTGTGTCATTATGGGGCAAATTGGGGAATATTGAATTTTTGGTGAAAAAGTTGACCCCGCGGTCAATGTTTTTTTCAGCTGCGGAGAACTTGAAACGCCCATATCTTGGGCAAGGAAGGAGTTAGAGTGTTAAAATTTTTAGACGCAGCATCCAGGCTGCAATGGCTTCAATTTGTGTTATTTTGGGGCAAATTGGGGAATATTTAATTTTTTGTGAAAATGTTGACCCCGCGATCAATGTTTTTTTCAGCTGAGGAGAACTTGAAACGCCCATATCTTGGGCAAGGAAGGAGTTAGAGTGTTCAAATTTTTAGACGCAGCATCCAGGCTGCAATGGCTTCAATTTGTGTTATTTTGGGGCAAATTGGGGAATATTGAATTTTTGGTGAAAAAGTTGACCCCGCAGTCAATGTTTTTTTCAGCTGAGGAGAACTTGAAACGCCCATATCTTGGATAAGGAAGGAGTGAGAGAGCTCACATTTCAGACACAGCATCCAGGCTGCAATGGGATGAATTTGTGTTATTTCGGGGCAAATTGGGGAATATTGAATTTTTGGTGAAAAAGTTGACCCCGCGGTCAATGTTTTTTTCAGCTTAGGAGAACTTGAAACGCGCATATCTTGGATAAGGAAGGAGTGAGAGAGCTCACATTTCAGACACAGCATCCAGGCTGCATTGGCTTCAATTTGTGTTATTTTGGGGCAAATTGGTGAATATTGAATTTTTTGTGAAAATGTTGACCCCGCGGTCAATGTTTTTTTCAGCTGAGGAGAACTTGAAACGCCCATATCTTGGATAAGGAAGGAGTGAGAGAGCTTAAATTTCAGACACAGCATCCAGGCTGCAATGGGATGAATTTGTGTTATTTTGGGGCAAATTGGGGAATATTGAATTTTTGGTGAAAAAGTTGACCCGCGTGGTCAATGTTTTTTTTAGCTGAGGAGAACTTGAAACGCCCATATCTTGGATAAGGAAGGAGTGAGAGAGCTCACATTTAGCATCCAGGCTGCAATGGCTTCAATTTGTGTTATTTTGGGGCAAATTGGGGAATATTGAATTTTTGGTGAAAATGTTGACCCCGCGGTGAATGTTTTTTTCAGCTGAGGAGAACTTGAAATGCCCATATCTTGGATAAGGAAGGAATGAGAGAGCTCACATTTCAGACACAGCATCCAGGCTGCAATGGCTTCAATTTGTGTTATTTTGGGGCAAATTGGGGAATATTGAATTTTTGGTGAAAAAGTTGACCCCGTGGTCAATGTTTTTTTCAGCTGAGGAGAACTTGAAACGCCCATATCTTGGATAAGGAAGGAGTGAGAGAGCTTAAATTTCAGACACAGCATCCAGGCTGCAATGGGATGAATTTGTGTTATTTTGGGGCAAATTGGGGAATATTGAATTTTTGGTGAAAAAGTTGACCCGCGTGGTCAATGTTTTTTTCAGCTGAGGAGAACTTGAAATGCCCATATCTTGGATAAGGAAGGAATGAGAGAGCTCACATTTCAGACACAGCATCCAGGCTGCAATGGCTTCAATTTGTTATTTTGGGGCAAATTGGGGAATATTGAATTTTTGGTGAAAATGTTGAACTTGCAGTCAATGTTTTTTTCAGCTGAGGAGAACTTGAAACGCCCATATCTTGGATAAGGAAGGAGTGAGAGAGCTCACATTTCAGACACAGCATCCAGGCTGCAATGGGATGAATTTGTGTAATTTTGGGGCAAATTGGGGAATATTGAATTTTTGGTGAAAAAGTTGACCCTGCGGTCAATGTTTTTTTCAGCTGAGGAGATAACTTGAAACGCCGCTATCTTGGATAAGGAAGGAGTGTTAGAGCTCACATTTCAGACACAGCATCCAGGCTGCATTGGCTTCAATTTGTGTTATTTTGGGGCAAATTGGGGAATATTGAATTTTTGGTGAAAATGTTGACCCCGCAGTCAATGTTTTTTTCAGCTGAGGAGAACTTGAAACGCCCATATCTTGGGCAAGGAAGGAGTCAGAGAGCTTAAATTTCAGACGCAGCATCCAGGCAGAAATGGCTTCAATTTGTGTTATTTTGGGGCAAATTGGGGAATATTGAATTTTTGGTGAAAATGTTGACCCCGCGGTCAACGTTTTTTTCAACTGGAGAAAACTTGAAATGCCCATATCTTGGGCAAGGAAGGAGTGAGAGAGCTCACATTTCAGACACAGCATCCATGCAGAAATGGCTTCAATTTGTGTTATTTTGGGGCAAATTGGGGAATATTGAATTTTTGGTGAAAATGTTGACCCTGCGGTCAATGTTTTTTTCAGCTGAGGAGAACTTGAAACGCCCATATCTTGGATAAGGAAGGAGTGAGAGAGCTCACATTTCAGACACAGCATCCAGGCTGCAATGGGATGAATTTGTGTTATTTCGGGGCAAATTGGGGAATATTGAATTTTTGGTGAAAAAGTTGACCCCGCGGTCAATGTTTTTTTCAGCTGAGGAGAACTTGAAACGCCCATATCTTGGATAAGGAAGGAGTGAGAGAGCTCACATTTCAGACACAGCATCCAGGCTGCATTGGCTTCAATTTGTGTTATTTTGGGGCAAATTGGGGAATATTGAATTTTTGGTGAAAAAGTTGACCCCGCGGTCAATGTTTTTTTCAGCTGAGGAGAACTTGAAACGCCCATATCTTGGATAAGGAAGGAGTGAGAGAGCTCACATTTCGCATCCAGGCTGCAATGGCTTCAATTTGTGTCATTATGGGGCAAATTGGGGAATATTGAATTTTTTGTGAAAATGTTGACCCCGCGGTCAACGTGTTTTTTCAACTGGAGAAAACTTGAAACGCCCATATCTTGGATAAGGAAGGAGTGAGAGAGCTCACATTTCAGACACAGCATCCAGGCTGCATTGGCTTCAATTTGTGTTATTTTGGGGCAAATTGGGGAATATTGAATTTTTGGTGAAAAAGTTGACCTCGCGGTCTTTTTTTTTTTCAGCTGAGGAGAACTTGAAACGCCCATATCTTGGATAAGGAAGGAGTGAGAGAGCTCACATTTCGCATCCAGGCTGCAATGGCTTCAATTTGTGTCATTATGGGGCAAATTGGGGAATATTGAATTTATGGTGATAAAGTTGACCCCGCGGTCAATGTTTTTTTCAGCTGAGGAGAACTTGAAACGCCCATATCTTGGATAAGGAAGGAGTGAGAGAGCTCACATTTCGCATCCAGGCTGCAATGGCTTCAATTTGTGTCATTATGGGGCAAATTGGGGAATATTGAATTTATGGTGAAAATGTTGACCCCGCGGTCAATGTTTTTTTCAGCTGAGGAGAACTTGAAATGCCCATATCTTGGATAAGGAAGGAGTGAGAGAGCTCACATTTCAGACACAGCATCCAGGCTGCAATGGGATGAATTTGTGTTATTTCGGGGCAAATTGGGGAATATTGAATTTTTGGTGAAAAAGTTGACCCCGCGGTCAATGTTTTTTTCAGCTGAGGAGAACTTGAAACGCCCATATCTTGGATAAGGAAGGAGTGAGAGAGCTCACATTTCAGACACAGCATCCAGGCTGCAATGGGATGAATTTGTGTTATTTCGGGGCAAATTGGGGAATATTGAATTTTTGGTGAAAAAGTTGACCCCGCGGTCAATGTTTTTTTCAGCTTAGGAGAACTTGAAACGCGCATATCTTGGATAAGGAAGGAGTGAGAGAGCTCACATTTCAGACACAGCATCCAGGCTGCATTGGCTTCAATTTGTGTTATTTTGGGGCAAATTGGGGAATATTGAATTTTTGGTGAAAAAGTTGACCCCGCGGTCAATGTTTTTTTCAGCTCAGGAGAACTTGAAACGCCCATATCTTGGGCAAGGAAGGAGTTAGAGTGTTAAAATTTTTAGACGCAGCATCCAGGCTGCAATGGCTTCAATTTGTGTTATTTTGGGGCAAATTGGGGAATATTGAATTTTTTGTGAAAATGTTAACCCCGCGGTCAATGTTTTTTTCAGCTGAGGAGAACTTGAAACGCCCATATCTTGGATAAGGAAGGAGTGAGAGAGCTCACATTTCAGACACAGCATCCAGGCTGCAATGGGATGAATTTGTGTTATTTCGGGGCAAATTGGGGAATATTGAATTTTTGGTGAAAAAGTTGACCCCGCGTTCAATGTTTTTTTCAGCTGAGGAGAACTTGAAACGCCCATATCTTGGATAAGGAAGGAGTGAGAGAGCTCACATTTCGCATCCAGGCTGCAATGGCTTCAATTTGTGTCATTATGGGGCAAATTGGGGAATATTAAATTTTTTGTGAAAATGTTGACCCCGCGGTCAATGTTTGTTGACCCCGCGGTCAATGTTTTTTTCAGCTGAGGAGAACTTGAAACGCCCATATCTTGGATAAGGAAGGAGTGAGAGAGCTCACATTTCAGACACAGCATCCAGGCTGCAATGGCTTCAATTTTTGTTATTTCGGGGCAAATTGGGGAATATTGAATTTTTGGTGAAAAACGTGACCCCGCAGTCAATGTTTTTTTCAGCTGAGGAGATAACTTGAAACGCCCATATCTTGGGCAATGAAGGAGTGAGAGAGCTCACATTTCAGACACAGCATCCAGGCTGCAATGGCTTCAATTTGTGTTATTTTGGTGCAAACCCCGCGGTCAATGTTTTTTTCAGCTGAGGAGAACTTGAAACGCCCATATCTTGGGCAAGGAAGGAGTGAGAGAGCTCACATTTCAGACACAGCATCCAGGCTGCATTGGCTTCAATTTGTGTTATTTTGGGGCAAATTTGGGAATATTGAATTTTTGGTGAAAAAGTTGACCCCGCGGTCAATGTTTTTTTCAGCTGAGGAGAACTTGAAACGCCCATATCTTGGGCAAGGAAGGAGTGAGAGAGCTCACATTTCAGACACAGCATCCAGGCTGCATTGGCTTCAATTTGTGTTATTTTGGGGCAAATTGGGGAATATTGAATTTTTTGTGAAAATGTTGACCCCGCGGTCAATGTTTTTTTCAGCTGAGGAGAACTTGAAACGCCCATATCTTGGATAAGGAAGGAGTGAGAGAGCTTAAATTTCAGACACAGCATCCAGGCTGCAATGGCTTCAATTTGTGTCATTATGGGGCAAATTGGTGAATATTGAATTTTTTGTGAAAATGTTGACCCCGCGGTCAATGTTTTTTTCAGCTGAGGAGAACTTCAAACGCCCATATCTTGGATAAGGAAGGAGTGAGAGAGCTTAAATTTCAGACACAGCATCCAGGCTGCAATGGGATGAATTTGTGTTATTTTGGGGCAAATTGGGGAATATTGAATTTTTGGTGAAAAAGTTGACCCGCGTGGTCAATGTTTTTTTTAGCTGAGGAGAACTTGAAACGCCCATATCTTGGATAAGGAAGGAGTGAGAGAGCTTAAATTTCAGACACAGCATCCAGGCTGCAATGGGATGAATTTGTGTTATTTTGGGGCAAATTGGGGAATATTGAATTTTTGGTGAAAAAGTTGACCCCGCGGTCAATGTTTTTTTCAGCTGCGGAGAACTTGAAACGCCCATATCTTGGGCAAGGAAGGAGTTAGAGTGTTAAAATTTTTAGACGCAGCATCCAGGCTGCAATGGCTTCAATTTGTGTTATTTTGGGGCAAATTGGGGAATATTTAATTTTTTGTGAAAATGTTGACCCCGCGATCAATGTTTTTTTCAGCTGAGGAGAACTTGAAACGCCCATATCTTGGGCAAGGAAGGAGTTAGAGTGTTCAAATTTTTAGACGCAGCATCCAGGCTGCAATGGCTTCAATTTGTGTTATTTTGGGGCAAATTGGGGAATATTGAATTTTTGGTGAAAAAGTTGACCCCGCAGTCAATGTTTTTTTCAGCTGAGGAGAACTTGAAACGCCCATATCTTGGATAAGGAAGGAGTGAGAGAGCTCACATTTCAGACACAGCATCCAGGCTGCAATGGGATGAATTTGTGTTATTTCGGGGCAAATTGGGGAATATTGAATTTTTGGTGAAAAAGTTGACCCCGCGGTCAATGTTTTTTTCAGCTTAGGAGAACTTGAAACGCGCATATCTTGGATAAGGAAGGAGTGAGAGAGCTCACATTTCAGACACAGCATCCAGGCTGCATTGGCTTCAATTTGTGTTATTTTGGGGCAAATTGGGGAATATTGAATTTTTGGTGAAAAAGTTGACCCCGCGGTCAATGTTTTTTTCAGCTGAGGAGAACTTGAAACGCCCATATCTTGGATAAGGAAGGAGTGAGAGAGCTCACATTTCGCATCCAGGCTGCAATGGCTTCAATTTGTGTCATTATGGGGCAAATTGGGGAATATTGAATTTTTTGTGAAAATGTTGACCCCGCGGTCAACGTGTTTTTTCAACTGGAGAAAACTTGAAACGCCCATATCTTGGATAAGGAAGGAGTGAGAGAGCTCACATTTCAGACACAGCATCCAGGCTGCATTGGCTTCAATTTGTGTTATTTTGGGGCAAATTGGGGAATATTGAATTTTTGGTGAAAAAGTTGACCTCGCGGTCTTTTTTTTTTTCAGCTGAGGAGAACTTGAAACGCCCATATCTTGGACAAGGAAGGAGTGAGAGAGCTTAAATTTCAGACGCAGCATCCAGGCAGAAATGGCATCAATTTGTGTTATTTTGGGGCAAATTGGGGAATATTGAATTTTTGGTGAAAAAGTTGACCTCGCGGTCTTTTTTTTTTTCAGCTGAGGAGATAACTTGAAACGCCCGTATCTTGGATAAGGAAGGAGTGAGAGAGCTCACATTTCGCATCCAGGCTGCAATGGCTTCAATTTGTGTCATTATGGGGCAAATTGGGGAATATTGAATTTTTGGTGATAAAGTTGACCCCGCGGTCAATGTTTTTTTCAGCTGAGGAGAACTTGAAACGCCCATATCTTGGATAAGGAAGGAGTGAGAGAGCTCACATTTCGCATCCAGGCTGCAATGGCTTCAATTTGTGTCATTATGGGGCAAATTGGGGAATATTGAATTTATGGTGAAAATGTTGACCCCGCGGTCAATGTTTTTTTCAGCTGAGGAGAACTTGAAATGCCCATATCTTGGATAAGGAAGGAGTGAGAGAGCTCACATTTCAGACACAGCATCCAGGCTGCAATGGGATGAATTTGTGTTATTTCGGGGCAAATTGGGGAATATTGAATTTTTGGTGAAAAAGTTGACCCCGCGGTCAATGTTTTTTTCAGCTGAGGAGAACTTGAAACGCCCATATCTTGGATAAGGAAGGAGTGAGAGAGCTCACATTTCAGACACAGCATCCAGGCTGCAATGGGATGAATTTGTGTTATTTCGGGGCAAATTGGGGAATATTGAATTTTTGGTGAAAAAGTTGACCCCGCGGTCAATGTTTTTTTCAGCTTAGGAGAACTTGAAACGCGCATATCTTGGATAAGGAAGGAGTGAGAGAGCTCACATTTCAGACACAGCATCCAGGCTGCATTGGCTTCAATTTGTGTTATTTTGGGGCAAATTGGGGAATATTGAATTTTTGGTGAAAAAGTTGACCCCGCGGTCAATGTTTTTTTCAGCTCAGGAGAACTTGAAACGCCCATATCTTGGGCAAGGAAGGAGTTAGAGTGTTAAAATTTTTAGACGCAGCATCCAGGCTGCAATGGCTTCAATTTGTGTTATTTTGGGGCAAATTGGGGAATATTGAATTTTTTGTGAAAATGTTAACCCCGCGGTCAATGTTTTTTTCAGCTGAGGAGAACTTGAAACGCCCATATCTTGGATAAGGAAGGAGTGAGAGAGCTCACATTTCAGACACAGCATCCAGGCTGCAATGGGATGAATTTGTGTTATTTCGGGGCAAATTGGGGAATATTGAATTTTTGGTGAAAAAGTTGACCCCGCGTTCAATGTTTTTTTCAGCTGAGGAGAACTTGAAACGCCCATATCTTGGATAAGGAAGGAGTGAGAGAGCTCACATTTCGCATCCAGGCTGCAATGGCTTCAATTTGTGTCATTATGGGGCAAATTGGGGAATATTAAATTTTTTGTGAAAATGTTGACCCCGCGGTCAATGTTTGTTGACCCCGCGGTCAATGTTTTTTTCAGCTGAGGAGAACTTGAAACGCCCATATCTTGGATAAGGAAGGAGTGAGAGAGCTCACATTTCAGACACAGCATCCAGGCTGCAATGGCTTCAATTTTTGTTATTTCGGGGCAAATTGGGGAATATTGAATTTTTGGTGAAAAACGTGACCCCGCAGTCAATGTTTTTTTCAGCTGAGGAGATAACTTGAAACGCCCATATCTTGGGCAATGAAGGAGTGAGAGAGCTCACATTTCAGACACAGCATCCAGGCTGCAATGGCTTCAATTTGTGTTATTTTGGTGCAAACCCCGCGGTCAATGTTTTTTTCAGCTGAGGAGAACTTGAAACGCCCATATCTTGGGCAAGGAAGGAGTGAGAGAGCTCACATTTCAGACACAGCATCCAGGCTGCATTGGCTTCAATTTGTGTTATTTTGGGGCAAATTTGGGAATATTGAATTTTTGGTGAAAAAGTTGACCCCGCGGTCAATGTTTTTTTCAGCTGAGGAGAACTTGAAACGCCCATATCTTGGATAAGGAAGGAGTGAGAGAGCTCACATTTCAGACACAGCATCCAGGCTGCATTGGCTTCAATTTGTGTTATTTTGGGGCAAATTGGGGAATATTGAATTTTTGGTGAAAAAGTTGACCCCGCGGTCAATGTTTTTTTCAGCTGAGGAGAACTTGAAACGCCCATATCTTGGATAAGGAAGGAGTGAGAGAGCTCACATTTCGCATCCAGGCTGCAATGGCTTCAATTTGTGTCATTATGGGGCAAATTGGGGAATATTGAATTTTTTGTGAAAATGTTGACCCCGCGGTCAATGTTTTTTTCAGCTGAGGAGAACTTGAAACGCCCATATCTTGGATAAGGAAGGAGTGAGAGAGCTTAAATTTCAGACACAGCATCCAGGCTGCAATGGGATGAATTTGTGTTATTTTGGGGCAAATTGGGGAATATTGAATTTTTGGTGAAAAAGTTGACCCGCGTGGTCAATGTTTTTTTCAGCTGAGGAGAACTTGAAACGCCCATATCTTGGGCAAGGAAGGAGTTAGAGTGTTAAAATTTTTAGACGCAGCATCCAGGCTGCAATGGCTTCAATTTGTGTTATTTTGGGGCAAATTGGGGAATATTGAATTTTTTGTGAAAATGTTGACCCCGCGGTCAATGTTTTTTTCAGCTGAGGAGAACTTGAAACGCCCATATCTTGGATAAGGAAGGAGTGAGAGAGCTCACATTTCAGACACAGCATCCAGGCTGCAATGGGATGAATTTGTGTTATTTCGGGGCAAATTGGGGAATATTGAATTTTTGGTGAAAAAGTTGACCCCGCGGTCAATGTTTTTTTCAGCTTAGGAGAACTTGAAATGCGCATATCTTGGATAAGGAAGGAGTGAGAGAGCTCACATTTCAGACACAGCATCCAGGCTGCATTGGCTTCAATTTGTGTTATTTTGGGGCAAATTGGGGAATATTGAATTTTTGGTGAAAAAGTTGACCCCGCGGTCAATGTTTTTTTCAGCTGAGGAGAACTTGAAACGCCCATATCTTGGGCAAGGAAGGAGTTAGAGTGTTAAAATTTTTAGACGCAGCATCCAGGCTGCAATGGCTTCAATTTGTGTCATTTTGGGGCAAATTGGGGAATATTGAATTTTTGGTGAAAATGTTGACCCCGCGGTCAATGTTTTTTTTAGCTGAGGAGAACTTGAAATGCCCATATCTTGGATAAGGAAGGAGTGAGAGAGCTCACATTTCAGACACAGCATCCAGGCTGCAATGGGATGAATTTGTGTTATTTCGGGGCAAATTGGGGAATATTGAATTTTTGGTGAAAAAGTTGACCCCGCGGTCAATGTTTTTTTCAGCTGAGGAGAACTTGAAACGCCCATATCTTGGATAAGGAAGGAGTGAGAGAGCTCACATTTCAGACACTGCATCCAGGCTGCAATGGCTTCAATTTGTGTTATTTCGGGGCAAATTAGGTAATATTGAATTTTTTGTGAAAATGTTGACCCCGCGGTCAACGTGTTTTTTCAACTGGAGAAAACTTGAAACGCCCATATCTTGGATAAGGAAGGAGTGAGAGAGCTCACATTTCAGACACAGCATCCAGGCTGCATTGGCTTCAATTTGTGTTATTTTGGGGCAAATTGGGGAATATTGAATTTTTGGTGAAAAAGTTGACCTCGCGGTCTTTTTTTTTTTCAGCTGAGGAGAACTTGAAACGCCCATATCTTGGACAAGGAAGGAGTGAGAGAGCTTAAATTTCAGACGCAGCATCCAGGCAGAAATGGCATCAATTTGTGTTATTTTGGGGCAAATTGGGGAATATTGAATTTTTGGTGAAAAAGTTGACCTCGCGGTCTTTTTTTTTTTCAGCTGAGGAGATAACTTGAAACGCCCGTATCTTGGATAAGGAAGGAGTGAGAGAGCTCACATTTCGCATCCAGGCTGCAATGGCTTCAATTTGTGTCATTATGGGGCAAATTGGGGAATATTGAATTTTTGGTGATGAAGTTGACCCCGCGGTCAATGTTTTTTTCAGCTGAGGAGAACTTGAAACGCCCATATCTTGGATAAGGAAGGAGTGAGAGAGCTCACATTTCGCATCCAGGCTGCAATGGCTTCAATTTGTGTCATTATGGGGCAAATTGGGGAATATTGAATTTATGGTGAAAATGTTGACCCCGCGGTCAATGTTTTTTTCAGCTGAGGAGAACTTGAAATGCCCATATCTTGGATAAGGAAGGAGTGAGAGAGCTCACATTTCAGACACAGCATCCAGGCTGCAATGGGATGAATTTGTGTTATTTCGGGGCAAATTGGGGAATATTGAATTTTTGGTGAAAAAGTTGACCCCGCGGTCAATGTTTTTTTCAGCTGAGGAGAACTTGAAACGCCCATATCTTGGATAAGGAAGGAGTGAGAGAGCTCACATTTCAGACACAGCATCCAGGCTGCAATGGGATGAATTTGTGTTATTTCGGGGCAAATTGGGGAATATTGAATTTTTGGTGAAAAAGTTGACCCCGCGGTCAATGTTTTTTTCAGCTTAGGAGAACTTGAAACGCGCATATCTTGGATAAGGAAGGAGTGAGAGAGCTCACATTTCAGACACAGCATCCAGGCTGCAATGGCTTCAATTTGTGTTATTTTGGGGCAAATTGGGGAATATTGAATTTTTGGTGAAAAAGTTGACCCCGCGGTCAATGTTTTTTTCAGCTCAGGAGAACTTGAAACGCCCATATCTTGGGCAAGGAAGGAGTTAGAGTGTTAAAATTTTTAGACGCAGCATCCAGGCTGCAATGGCTTCAATTTGTGTTATTTTGGGGCAAATTGGGGAATACTGAATTTTTTGTGAAAATGTTAACCCCGCGGTCAATGTTTTTTTCAGCTGAGGAGAACTTGAAACGCCCATATCTTGGATAAGGAAGGAGTGAGAGAGCTCACATTTCAGACACAGCATCCAGGCTGCAATGGGATGAATTTGTGTTATTTCGGGGCAAATTGGGGAATATTGAATTTTTGGTGAAAAAGTTGACCCCGCGTTCAATGTTTTTTTTCAGCTGAGGAGAACTTGAAACGCCCATATCTTGGATAAGGAAGGAGTGAGAGAGCTCACATTTCGCATCCAGGCTGCAATGGCTTCAATTTGTGTCATTATGGGGCAAATTGGGGAATATTAAATTTTTTGTGAAAATGTTGACCCCGCGGTCAATGTTTGTTGACCCCGCGGTCAATGTTTTTTTCAGCTGAGGAGAACTTGAAACGCCCATATCTTGGATAAGGAAGGAGTGAGAGAGCTCACATTTCAGACACAGCATCCAGGCTGCAATGGCTTCAATTTGTGTTATTTTGGTGCAAACCCCGCGGTCAATGTTTTTTTCAGCTGAGGAGAACTTGAAACGCCCATATCTTGGGCAAGGAAGGAGTGAGAGAGCTCACATTTCAGACACAGCATCCAGGCTGCATTGGCTTCAATTTGTGTTATTTTGGGGCAAATTTGGGAATATTGAATTTTTGGTGAAAAAGTTGACCCCGCGGTCAATGTTTTTTTCAGCTGAGGAGAACTTGAAACGCCCATATCTTGGATAAGGAAGGAGTGAGAGAGCTCACATTTCAGACACAGCATCCAGGCTGCATTGGCTTCAATTTGTGTTATTTTGGGGCAAATTGGGGAATATTGAATTTTTGGTGAAAAAGTTGACCCCGCGGTCAATGTTTTTTTCAGCTGAGGAGAACTTGAAACGCCCATATCTTGGATAAGGAAGGAGTGAGAGAGCTCACATTTCGCATCCAGGCTGCAATGGCTTCAATTTGTGTCATTATGGGGCAAATTGGGGAATATTGAATTTTTTGTGAAAATGTTGACCCCGCGGTCAATGTTTTTTTCAGCTGAGGAGAACTTGAAACGCCCATATCTTGGATAAGGAAGGAGTGAGAGAGCTTAAATTTCAGACACAGCATCCAGGCTGCAATGGGATGAATTTGTGTTATTTTGGGGCAAATTGGGGAATATTGAATTTTTGGTGAAAAAGTTGACCCGCGTGGTCAATGTTTTTTTCAGCTGAGGAGAACTTGAAACGCCCATATCTTGGGCAAGGAAGGAGTTAGAGTGTTAAAATTTTTAGACGCAGCATCCAGGCTGCAATGGCTTCAATTTGTGTTATTTTGGGGCAAATTGGGGAATATTGAATTTTTTGTGAAAATGTTGACCCCGCGGTCAATGTTTTTTTCAGCTGAGGAGAACTTGAAACGCCCATATCTTGGATAAGGAAGGAGTGAGAGAGCTCACATTTCAGACACAGCATCCAGGCTGCAATGGGATGAATTTGTGTTATTTCGGGGCAAATTGGGGAATATTGAATTTTTGGTGAAAAAGTTGACCCCGCGGTCAATGTTTTTTTCAGCTGAGGAGAACTTGAAACGCCCATATCTTGGATAAGGAAGGAGTGAGAGAGCTCACATTTCAGACACTGCATCCAGGCTGCAATGGCTTCAATTTGTGTTATTTCGGGGCAAATTGGGGAATATTGAATTTTTTGTGAAAATGTTGACCCCGCGGTCAATGTTTTTTTCAGCTGAGGAGAACTTGAAACGCCCATATCTTGGGCAAGGAAGGAGTTAGAGTGTTCAAATTTTTAGACGCAGCATCCAGGCTGCAATGGCTTCAATTTGTGTTATTTTGGGGCAAATTGGGGAATATAGAATTTTTGGTGAAAATGTTGACCCCGCGGTCAATGTTTTTTTCAGCTGAGGAGAACTTGAAACGCCCATATCTTGGGCAAGGAAGGAGTTAGAGTGTTCAAATTTTTAGACGCAGCATCCAGGCTGCAATGGCTTCAATTTGTGTTATTTTGGGGCAAATTGGGGAATATTGAATTTTTTGTGAAAATGTTGACCCCGCGGTCAATGTTTTTTTCAACTGAGGAGATAACTTGAAACGCCCGTATCTTGGGCAAGGAAGGAGTGAGAGAGCTCACATTTCAGACACAGCATCCAGGCTGCAATGGCTTCAATTTGTGTTATTTTTGGGGCAAATTGGGGAATATAGAATTTTTGGTGAAAATGTTGACCCCGCGGTCAATGTTTTTTAAGCTGAGGAGAACTTGAAACGCCCATATCTTGGGCAAGGAAGGAGTTAGAGTGTTCAAATTTTTAGACGCAGCATCCAGGCTGCAATGGGATGAATTTGTGTTATTTCGGGGCAAATTGGGGAATATTGAATTTTTGGTGAAAAAGTTGACCCCGCGGTCAATGTTTTTTTCAGCTGAGGAGAACTTGAAACGCCCATATCTTGGATAAGGAAGGAGTGAGAGAGCTCACATTTCAGACACAGCATCCAGGCTGCAATGGGATGAATTTTTGTTATTTTGGGGCAAATTGGGGAATATTGAATTTTTGGTGAAAAAGTTGACCCCGCGGTCAATGTTTTTTTCAGCTGAGGAGAACTTGAAACGCCCATATCTTGGATAAGGAAGGAGTGATAGAGCTCACATTTCAGACGCAGCATCCAGGCTGCAATGGCTTCAATTTGTGTCATTTTGGGGCAAATTGGGGAATATTGAATTTTTGGTGAAAATGTTGACCCCGCGGTCAATGTTTTTTTTAGCTGAGGAGAACTTGAAATGCCCATATCTTGGATAAGGAAGGAGTGAGAGAGCTCACATTTCAGACACTGCATCCAGGCTGCAATGGCTTCAATTTGTGTTATTTCGGGGCAAATTGGGGAATATTGAATTTTTTGTGAAAATGTTGACCCCGCGGTCAATGTTTTTTAAGCTGAGGAGAACTTGAAACGCCCATATCTTGGGCAAGGAAGGAGTTAGAGTGTTCAAATTTTTAGACGCAGCATCCAGGCTGCAATGGCTTCAATTTGTGTTATTTTGGGGCAAATTGGGGAATATTGAATTTTTTGTGAAAATGTTGACCCCGCGGTCAATGTTTTTTAAGCTGAGGAGAACTTGAAACGCCCATATCTTGGGCAAGGAAGGAGTTAGAGTGTTCAAATTTTTAGACGCAGCATCCAGGCTGCAATGGCTTCAATTTGTGTCATTTTGGGGCAAATTGGGGAATATTGAATTTTTTGTGAAAATGTTGACCCCGCGGTCAATGTTTTTTTCAGCTGAGGAGAACTTGAAACGCACATATCTTGGGCAAGGAAGGAGTTAGAGTGTTCAAATTTTTAGACGCAGCATCCAGGCTGCAATGGCTTCAATTTGTGTTATTTTGGGGCAAATTGGGGAATATTGATTTTTTGGTGAAAAAGTTGACCCCGCGGTCAATGTTTTTTTCAGCTGAGGAGAACTTGAAACGCCCATATCTTGGATAAGGAAGGAGTGAGAGAGCTCACATTTCAGACACAGCATCCAGGCTGCAATGGGATGAATTTGTGTTATTTCGGGGCAAATTGGGGAATATTGAATTTTTGGTGAAAAAGTTGACCCCGCGGTCAATGTTTTTTTCAGCTTAGGAGAACTTGAAACGCGCATATCTTGGATAAGGAAGGAGTGAGAGAGCTCACATTTCAGACACAGCATCCAGGCTGCATTGGCTTCAATTTGTGTTATTTTGGGGCAAATTGGGGAATATTGAATTTTTGGTGAAAAAGTTGACCCCGCGGTCAATGTTTTTTTCAGCTGAGGAGAACTTGAAACGCCCATATCTTGGGCAAGGAAGGAGTTAGAGTGTTAAAATTTTTAGACGCAGCATCCAGGCTGCAATGGGATGAATTTGTGTTATTTCGGGGCAAATTGGGGAATATTGAATTTTTGGTGAAAAAGTTGACCCCGCGGTCAATGTTTTTTTCAGCTGAGGAGAACTTGAAACGCCCATATCTTGGATAAGGAAGGAGTGAGAGAGCTCACATTTCAGACACAGCATCCAGGCTGCAATGGGATGAATTTGTGTTATTTCGGGGCAAATTGGGGAATATTGAATTTTTGGTGAAAAAGTTGACCCCGCGGTCAATGTTTTTTTCAGCTGAGGAGAACTTGAAACGCCCATATCTTGGATAAGGAAGGAGTGAGAGAGCTCACATTTCAGACACAGCATCCAGGCTGCATTGGCTTCAATTTGTGTTATTTTGGGGCAAATTGGGGAATATTGAATTTTTGGTGAAAAAGTTGACCCCGCGGTCAATGTTTTTTTCAGCTGAGGAGAACTTGAAACGCCCATATCTTGGGCAAGGAAGGAGTTAGAGTGTTAAAATTTTTAGACGCAGCATCCAGGCTGCAATGGCTTCAATTTGTGTTATTTTGGGGCAAATTGGGGAATATTGATTTTTTGGTGAAAAAGTTGACCCCGCGGTCAATGTTTTTTTCAGCTGAGGAGAACTTGAAACGCCCATATCTTGGATAAGGAAGGAGTGAGAGAGCTCACATTTCGCATCCAGGCTGCAATGGCTTCAATTTGTGTCATTATGGGGCAAATTGGGGAATATTGAATTTTTGGTGAAAAAGTTGACCCGCGTGGTCAATGTTTTTTTTAGCTGAGGAGAACTTGAAACGCCCATATCTTGGATAAGGAAGGAGTGAGAGAGCTCACATTTCAGACACAGCATCCAGGCTGCAATGGCTTCAATTTTTGTTATATCGGGGCAAATTGGGGAATATTGAATTTTTGGTGAAAAACGTGATCCCGCAGTCAATGTTTTTTTCAGCTGAGGAGATAACTTGAAACGCCCATATCTTGGGCAATGAAGGAGTGAGAGAGCTCACATTTCAGACACAGCATCCAGGCTGCAATGGCTTCAATTTGTGTTATTTTGGTGCAAACCCCGCGGTCAATGTTTTTTTCAGCTGAGGAGAACTTGAAACGCCCATATCTTGGGCAAGGAAGGAGTTAGAGTGTTCAAATTTTTAGACGCAGCATCCAGGCTGCAATGGCTTCAATTTGTGTTATTTTGGGGCAAATTGGGGAATATTGAATTTTTGGTGAAAAAGTTGACCCCGCGGTCAATGTTTTTTTCAGCTGGGGAGAACTTGAAACTCCCATATCTTGGATAAGGAAGGAGTGAGAGAGCTCACATTTCAGACGCAGCATCCAGGCTGCAATGGCTTCAATTTGTGTTATTTTGTGGCAAATTGGGGAATATTGATTTTTTGGTGAAAAAGTTGACCTCGCGGTCAATGTTTTTTTCAGCTGAGGAGATAACTTGAAACGCCCATATCTTGGGCAAGGAAGGAGTTAGAGAGCTTACATTTCAGACACAGCATCCAGGCTGCAATGGGATGAATTTGTGTTATTTCGGGGCAAATTGGGGAATATTGAATTTTTGGTGAAAAAGTTGACCCCGCGGTCAATGTTTTTTTCAGCTGAGGAGATAACTTGAAACGCCCATATCTTGGGCATGGAAGGAGTGAGAGAGCTTGAGAGAGCTTACATTTCAGACACAGCATCCAGGCTGCAATGGCTTCAATATGTGTTATTTTGGGGCAAATTGGGGAATATTGATTTTTTGGTGAAAAAGTTGACCCCGCGGTCAATGTTTTTTTCAGCTGAGGAGAACTTGAAACGCCCATATCTTGGATAAGGAAGGAGTGAGAGAGCTCACATTTCAGACACAGCATCCAGGCTGCAATGGGATGAATTTGTGTTATTTTGGGGCAAATTGGGGAATATTGAATTTTTGGTGAAAAAGTTGACCCTGCGGTCAATGTTTTTTTCAGCTGAGGAGATAACTTGAAACGCCGCTATCTTGGATAAGGAAGGAGTGTTAGAGCTCACATTTCAGACACAGCATCCAGGCTGCATTGGCTTCAATTTGTGTTATTTTGGGGCAAATTGGGGAATATTGAATTTTTGGTGAAAAAGTTGACCCCGCGGTCAATGTTTTTTTCAGCTGAGGAGAACTTGAAACGCCCATATCTTGGATAAGGAAGGAGTGAGAGAGCTTAAATTTCAGACACAGCATCCAGGCTGCAATGGGATGAATTTGTGTTATTTTGGGGCAAATTGGGGAATATTGAATTTTTGGTGAAAAAGTTGACCCGCGTGGTCAATGTTTTTTTTAGCTGAGGAGAACTTGAAACGCCCATATCTTGGATAAGGAAGGAGTGAGAGAGCTCACATTTAGCATCCAGGCTGCAATGGCTTCAATTTGTGTTATTTTGGGGCAAATTGGGGAAAATTGAATTTTTGGTGAAAATGTTGACCCCGCGGTCAATGTTTGTTGACCCCGCGGTCAATGTTTTTTTCAGCTGAGGAGAACTTGAAACGCCCATATCTTGGATAAGGAAGGAGTGAGAGAGCTCACATTTCAGACACAGCATCCAGGCTGCAATGGCTTCAATTTGTGTTATTTTGGGGTAAATTGGGGAATATTGAATTTTTGGTGAAAATGTTGACCCCGCGGTCAACGTGTTTTTTCAACTGGAGAAAACTTGAAACGCCCATATCTTGGATAAGGAAGGAGTGAGAGAGCTCACATTTCAGACACAGCATCCAGGCTGCAATGGCTTCAATTTGTTATTTTGGGGCAAATTGGGGAATATTGAATGTTTGGTGAAAATGTTGAACTTGCAGTCAATGTTTTTTTCAGCTGAGGAGAACTTGAAACGCCCATATCTTGGATAAGGAAGGAGTGAGAGAGCTCACATTTCAGACACAGCATCCAGGCTGCAATGGGATGAATTTGTGTTATTTTGGGGCAAATTGGGGAATATTGAATTTTTGGTGAAAAAGTTGACCCTGCGGTCAATGTTTTTTTCAGCTGAGGAGATAACTTGAAACGCCGCTATCTTGGATAAGGAAGGAGTGTTAGAGCTCACATTTCAGAAACAGCATCCAGGCTGCATTGGCTTCAATTTGTGTTATTTTGCGGCAAATTGGGGAATATTGAATTTTTGGTGAAAATGTTGACCCCGCAGTCAATGTTTTTTTCAGCTGAGGAGAACTTGAAACGCCCATATCTTGGGCAAGGAAGGAGTCAGAGAGCTTAAATTTCAGACGCAGCATCCAGGCAGAAATGGCTTCAATTTGTGTTATTTTGGGGCAAATTGGGGAATATTGAATTTTTGGTGAAAATGTTGACCCCGCGGTCAACGTTTTTTTCAACTGGAGAAAACTTGAAATGCCCATATCTTGGGCAAGGAAGGAGTGAGAGAGCTCACATTTCAGACACAGCATCCATGCAGAAATGGCTTCAATTTGTGTTATTTTGGGGCAAATTGGGGAATATTGAATTTTTGGTGAAAATGTTGACCCTGCGGTCAATGTTTTTTTCAGCTGAGGAGAACTTGAAACGCCCATATCTTGGATAAGGAAGGAGTGAGAGAGCTCACATTTCAGACACAGCATCCAGGCTGCAATGGGATGAATTTGTGTTATTTTGGGGCAAATTGGGGAATATTGAATTTTTGGTGAAAAAGTTGACCCTGCGGTCAATGTTTTTTTCAGCTGAGGAGATAACTTGAAACGCCCATATCTTGGGCAATGAAGGAGTGAGAGAGCTCACATTTCAGACACAGCATCCAGGCTGCAATGGCTTCAATTTGTGTTATTTTGGTGCAAACCCCGCGGTCAATGTTTTTTTCAGCTGAGGAGAACTTGAAACGCCCATATCTTGGGCAAGGAAGGAGTTAGAGTGTTCAAATTTTTAGACGCAGCATCCAGGCTGCAATGGCTTCAATTTGTGTTATTTTGGGGCAAATTGGGGAATATTGAATTTTTGGTGAAAAAGTTGACCCCGCGGTCAACGTTTTTTTCAACTGGAGAAAACTTGAAATGCCCATATCTTGGGCAAGGAAGGAGTGAGAGAGCTCACATTTCAGACACAGCATCCATGCAGAAATGGCTTCAATTTGTGTTATTTTGGGGCAAATTGGGGAATATTGAATTTTTGGTGAAAATGTTGACCCCGCGGTCAACGTTTTTTTCAACTGGAGAAAACTTGAAATGCCCATATCTTGGGCAAGGAAGGAGTGAGAGAGCTCACATTTCAGACACAGCATCCATGCAGAAATGGCTTCAATTTGTGTTATTTTGGGGCAAATTGGGGAATATTGAATTTTTGGTGAAAATGTTGACCCTGCGGTCAATGTTTTTTTCAGCTGAGGAGAACTTGAAACGCCCATATCTTGGATAAGGAAGGAGTGAGAGAGCTCACATTTCAGACACAGCATCCAGGCTGCAATGGCTTCAATTTTTGTTATATCGGGGCAAATTGGGGAATATTGAATTTTTGGTGAAAAACGTGATCCGCAGTCAATGTTTTTTTCAGCTGAGGAGATAACTTGAAACGCCCATATCTTGGGCAATGAAGGAGTGAGAGAGCTCACATTTCAGACACAGCATCCAGGCTGCAATGGCTTCAATTTGTGTTATTTTGGTGCAAACCCCGCGGTCAATGTTTTTTTCAGCTGAGGAGAACTTGAAACGCCCATATCTTGGGCAAGGAAGGAGTTAGAGTGTTCAAATTTTTAGACGCAGCATCCAGGCTGCAATGGCTTCAATTTGTGTTATTTTGGGGCAAATTGGGGAATATTGAATTTTTGGTGAAAAAGTTGACCCCGCGGTCAACGTTTTTTTCAACTGGAGAAAACTTGAAATGCCCATATCTTGGGCAAGGAAGGAGTGAGAGAGCTCACATTTCAGACACAGCATCCATGCAGAAATGGCTTCAATTTGTGTTATTTTGGGGCAAATTGGGGAATATTGAATTTTTGGTGAAAATGTTGACCCCGCGGTCAACGTTTTTTTCAACTGGAGAAAACTTGAAATGCCCATATCTTGGGCAATGAAGGAGTGAGAGAGCTCACATTTCAGACACAGCATCCAGGCTGCAATGGCTTCAATTTGTGTTATTTTGGTGCAAACCCCGCGGTCAATGTTTTTTTCAGCTGAGGAGAACTTGAAACGCCCATATCTTGGGCAAGGAAGGAGTTAGAGTGTTCAAATTTTTAGACGCAGCATCCAGGCTGCAATGGCTTCAATTTGTGTTATTTTGGGGCAAATTGGGGAATATTGAATTTTTGGTGAAAAAGTTGACCCCGCGGTCAATGTTTTTTTCAGCTGAGAAGAACTTGAAACGCCCATATCTTGGATAAGGAAGGAGTGAGAGAGCTCACATTTCAGACACAGCATCCAGGCTGCAATGGGATGAATTTGTGTTTTTTCGGGGCAAATTGGGGAATATTGAATTTTTGGTGAAAAAGTTGACCCCGCGGTCAATGTTTTTTTCAGGTGAGGAGAACTTGAAACGCCCATATCTTGGATATGGAAGGAGTGAGAGAGCTCACATTTCAGACACAGCATCCAGGCTGCATTGGCTTCAATTTGTGTTAGTTTGGGGCAAATTGGGGAATATTGAATTTTTGGTGAAAAAGTTGACCCCGCGGTCAATGTTTTTTTCAGCTGAGGAGAACTTGAAACGCCCATATCTTGGATAAGGAAGGAGTGAGAGAGCTCACATTTCGCATCCAGGCTGCAATGGCTTCAATTTGTGTCATTATGGGGCAAATTGGGGAATATTGAATTTTTTGTGAAAATGTTGACCCCGCGGTCAATGTTTTTTTCAGCTGAGGAGAACTTGAAACGCCCATATCTTGGATAAGGAAGGAGTGAGAGAGCTCACATTTCAGACACAGCATCCAGGCTGCAATGGCTTCAATTTGTGTTATTTTGGGGTAAATTGGGGAATATTGAATTTTTGGTGAAAATGTTGACCCCGCGGTCAACGTGTTTTTTTAACTGGAGAAAACTTGAAACGCCCATATCTTGGATAAGGAAGGAGTGAGAGAGCTCACATTTCAGACACAGCATCCAGGCTGCATTGGCTTCAATTTGTGTTATTTTGGGGCAAATTGGGGAAAATTGAATTTTTGGTGAAAATGTTGAACTTGCAGTCAATGTTTTTTTCAGCTGAGGAGAACTTGAAACGCCCATATCTTGGATAAGGAAGGTGTGAGAGAGCTCACATTTCAGACACAGCATCCAGGCTGCAATGGCTTCAATTTTTGTTATTTCGGGGCAAATTGGGGAATATTGAATTTTTGGTGAAAAACGTGACCCCGCAGTCAATGTTTTTTTCAGCTGAGAAGATAACTTGAAACGCCCATATCTTGGGCAATGAAGGAGTGAGAGAGCTCACATTTCAGACACAGCATCCAGGCTGCAATGGCTTCAATTTGTGTTATTTTGGTGCAAATTGGGGAATATTGAATTTTTGGTGAAAATGTTGACCCCGCGGTCAATGTTTTTTTCAGCTTAGGAGAACTTGAAACGCCCATATCTTGGATAAGGAAGGAGTGAGAGAGCTCACATTTCAGACACAGCATCCAGGCTGCAATGGGATGAATTTGTGTTTTTTCGGGGCAAATTGGGGAATATTGAATTTTTGGTGAAAAAGTTGACCCCGCGGTCAATGTTTTTTTTAGCTGAGGAGAACTTGAAACGCCCATATCTTGGATAAGGAAGGAGTGAGAGAGCTCACATTTAGCATCCAGGCTGCAATGGCTTCAATTTGTGTTATTTTGGGGCAAATTGGGGAAAATTGAATTTTTGGTGAAAATGTTGACCCCGCGGTCAATGTTTTTTTCAGCTGAGGAGAACTTGAAACGCCCATATCTTGGATAAGGAAGGAGTGAGAGAGCTCACATTTCAGACACAGCATCCAGGCTGCAATGGCTTCAATTTGTGTTATTTTGGGGTAAATTGGGGAATATTGAATTTTTGGTGAAAATGTTGACCCCGCGGTCAACGTGTTTTTTCAACTGGAGAAAACTTGAAACGCCCATATCTTGGATAAGGAAGGAGTGAGAGAGCTCACATTTCAGACACAGCATCCAGGCTGCATTGGCTTCAATTTGTGTTTTTTCGGGGCAATTCGGGGAATATTGAATTTTTGGTGAAAAAGTTGACCCCGCGGTCAATGTTTTTTTCAGGTGAGGAGAACTTGAAACGCCCATAACTTGGATAAGGAAGGAGTGAGAGATCCCACATTTCAGACACAGCATCCAGGCTGCATTGGCTTCAATTTGTGTTATTTTGGGGCAAATTGGGGAATATTGAATTTTTGGTGAAAATGTTGACCCCGCGGTCAATGTTTTTTTCAGCTGAGGAGAACTTGAAACGCCCATATCTTGGATAAGGAAGGAGTGAGAGAGCTTAAATTTCAGACACAGCATCCAGGCTGCAATGGGATGAATTTGTGTTATTTTGGGGCAAATTGGGGAATATTGAATTTTTGGTGAAAAAGTTGACCCGCGTGGTCAATGTTTTTTTTAGCTGAGGAGAACTTGAAACGCCCATATCTTGGATAAGGAAGGAGTGAGAGAGCTCACATTTAGCATCCAGGCTGCAATGGCTTCAATTTGTGTTATTTTGGGGCAAATTGGGGAATATTGAATTTTTGGTGAAAAAGTTGACCTCGCGGTCTTTTTTTTTTTCAGCTGAGGAGAACTTGAAACGCCCATATCTTGGGCAAGGAAGGAGTTAGAGTGTTCAAATTTTTAGACGCAGCATCCAGGCTGCAATGGCTTCAATTTGTGTTATTTTGGGGCAAATTGGGGAATATTGAATTTTTGGTGAAAAAGTTGACCCGCTGTCAATGTTTTTTTTAGCTGAGGAGAACTTGAAACGCCCATATCTTGGATAAGGAAGGAGTGAGAGAGCTCACATTTCAGACACAGCATCCAGGCTGCAATGGGATGAATTTGTGTTATTTCGGGGGAAAATTGGGGAATATTGAATTTTTGGTGAAAAAGTTGACCCCGCGGTCAATGTTTTTTTCAGCTGAGGAGAACTTGAAACGCCCATATCTTGGATAAGGAAGGAGTGAGAGAGCTCACATTTCAGACACAGCATCCAGGCTGCATTGGCTTCAATTTGTGTTATTTTGGGGCAAATTGGGGAATATTGAATTTTTGGTGAAAAAGTTGACCCCGCGGTCAATGTTTTTTTCAGCTGCGGAGAACTTGAAACGCCCATATCTTGGGCAAGGAAGGAGTTAGAGTGTTAAAATTTTTAGACGCAGCATCCAGGCTGCAATGGCTTCAATTTGTGTTATTTTGGGGCAAATTGGGGAATATTTAATTTTTTGTGAAAATGTTGACCCCGCGGTCAATGTTTTTTTCAGCTGAGGAGAACTTGAAACGCCCATATCTTGGGCAAGGAAGGAGTTAGAGTGTTAAAATTTTTAGACGCAGCATCCAGGCTGCAATGGCTTCAATTTGTGTTATTTTGGGGCAAATTGGGGAATATTGAATTTTTGGTGAAAAAGTTGACCCCGCGGTCAATGTTTTTTTCAGCTGAGGAGAACTTGAAACGCCCATATCTTGGATAAGGAAGGAGTGAGAGAGCTCACATTTCAGACACAGCATCCAGGCTGCAATGGGATGAATTTGTGTTATTTCGGGGCAAATTGGGGAATATTGAATTTTTGGTGAAAAAGTTGACCCCGCGGTCAATGTTTTTTTCAGCTTAGGAGAACTTGAAACGCGCATATCTTGGATAAGGAAGGAGTGAGAGAGCTCACATTTCAGACACAGCATCCAGGCTGCATTGGCTTCAATTTGTGTTATTTTGGGGCAAATTGGGGAATATTGAATTTTTGGTGAAAAAGTTGACCCCGCGGTCAATGTTTTTTTCAGCTGAGGAGAACTTGAAACGCCCATATCTTGGGCAAGGAAGGAGTTAGAGTGTTAAAAATTTTTAGACGCAGCATCCAGGCTGCAATGGCTTCAATTTGTGTTATTTTGGGGCAAATTGGGGAATATTGAATTTTTGGTGAAAATGTTGACCCCGCGGTCAATGTTTTTTTCAATTGAGGAGAGAACTTGAAACGCCCGTATCTTGGGCAAGGAAGGAGTGAGAGAGCTCACATTTCAGACACAGCATCCAGGCTGCAATGGCTTCAATTTGTGTTATTTTGGGGCAAATTGGGGAATATTGAATTTTTGGTGAAAATGTTGACCCCGCGGTCAATGTTTTTTTCAGCTGAGGAGAACTTGAAACGCCCATATCTTGGATAAGGAAGGAGTGAGAGAGCTCACATTTCAGACACAGCATCCAGGCTGCAATGGGATGAATTTGTGTTATTTCGGGGCAAATTGGGGAATATTGAATTTTTGGTGAAAATGTTGACCCCGCGGTCAATGTTTTTTTCAGCTGAGGAGAACTTGAAACGCCCATATCTTGGATAAGGAAGGAGTGAGAGAGCTCACATTTCAGACACAGCATCCAGGCTGCAATGGCTTCAATTTATGTTATTTCGGGGCAAATTGGGGAATATTGAATTTTTTGTGAAAATGTTGACCCCGCGGTCAATTTTTTTTTCAGCTGAGGAGAACTTGAAACGCCCATATCTTGGATAAGGAAGGAGTGAGAGAGCTCACATTTCAGACACAGCATCCAGGCTGCAATGGCTTCAATTTTGTTATTTTGGGGCAAATTGGGGAATATTGAATTTTTGGTGAAAAAGTTTACCCCGCGGTCAATGTTTTTTTCAGCTGAGGAGATAACTTGAAACGCCCATATCTTTGATAAGGAAGGAGTGAGAGAGCTCACATTCAGACGCAGCATCCAGGCTGCAATGGCTTCAATTTGTGTTATTTCGGGGCAAATTGGGGAATATTGAATTTTTTGTGAAAATGTTGACCCCGCGGTCAATGTTTTTTTCAGCTGAGGAGAACTTGAAACGCCCATATCTTGGGCAAGGAAGGAGTTAGAGTGTTAAAATTTTAAGACGCAGCATCCAGGCTGCAATGGCTTCAATTTGTGTTATTTCCGGACAAATTGGGGAATATTGAATTTTTGGTGAAAAAGTTGACCCCGCGGTCAATGTTTTTTTCAGCTGAGGAGAACTTGAAACGCCCATATCTTGGATAAGGAAGGAGTGAGAGAGCTCACATTTCAGACACAGCATCCAGGCTGCAATGGGATGAATTTGTGTTTTTTCGGGGCACATTGGGGAATATTGAATTTTTGGTGAAAAAGTTGACCCCGCGGTCAATGTTTTTTTCAGCTGAGGAGAACTTGAAACGCCCATATCTTGGATAAGGAAGGAGTGAGAGAGCTCACATTTCAGACACAGCATCCAGGCTGCATTGGCTTCAATTTGTGTTATTTTGGGGCAAATTGGGGAATATTGAATTTTTGGTGAAAATGTTGACCCCGCGGTCAATGTTTTTTTCAGCTGAGGAGAACTTGAAACGCCCATATCTTGGGCAAGGAAGGAGTTAGAGTGTTAAAATTTTTAGACGCAGCATCCAAGCTGCAATGGCTTCAATTTGTGTTATTTCGGGGCAAATTGGGGAATATTGAATTTTTTGTGAAAATGTTGACCCCGCGGTCAATGTTTTTTTCAACTGAGGAGATAACTTGAAACGCCCGTATCTTGGGCAAGGAAGGAGTGAGAGAGCTCACATTTCAGACACAGCATCCAGGCTGCAATGGCTTCAATTTGTGTTATTTTGGGGCAAATTGGGGAATATTGAATTTTTGGTGAAAAAGTTGACCCCGCGGTCAGCTGAGGAGAACTTGAAACGCCCATATCTTGGGCAAGGAAGGAGTTAGAGTGTTAAAATTTTTAGACGCAGCATCCAGGCTGCAATGGCTTCAATTTGTGTCATTTTGGGGCAAATTGGGGAATATTGAATTTTTGGTGAAAATGTTGACCCCGCGGTCAATGTTTTTTTCAGCTGAGGAGAACTTGAAACGCCCATATCTTGGGCAAGGAAGGAGTGAGAGAGCTCACATTTCAGACACAGCATCCAGGCTGCAATGGGATGAATTTGTGTTATTTCGGGGCAAATTGGGGAATATTGATTTTTTGGTGAAAAAGTTGACCCGCGGTCAATGTTTTTTTTAGCTGAGGAGAACTTGAAACGCCCATATCTTGGATAAGGAAGGAGTGAGAGAGCTCACATTTCGCATCCAGGCTGCAATGGCTTCAATTTGTGTTATTTTGGGGCAAATAGGGGAATATTGAATTTTTGGTGAAAATGTTGACCCCGCGGTCAATGTTTTTTTCAGCTGAGGAGAACTTGAAACGCCCATATCTTGAATAAGGAAGGAGTGAGAGAGCTCACATTTCAGACACAGCATCCAGGCTGCAATGGCTTCAATTTGTGTTATTTTTGGGCAAATTGGGGAATATTGAATTTTTGGTGAAAAAGTTGACCCCCCGGTCAATGTTTTTTTCATCTGAGGAGAACTTGAAACGCCCATATCTTGGATAAGGAAGGAGTGAGAGAGCTCACATTTCAGACACAGCATCCAGGCTGCAATGGCTTCAATTTGTGTTATTTCGGGGCAAATTGGGGAATATTGAATTTTTTGTGAAGATGTTGACCCCGCGGTCATTGTTTTTTTCAGCTGAGGAGAACTTGAAACGCCCATATCTTGGGCAAGGAAGGAGTTAGAGTGCTAAAATTTTTAGACGCAGCATCCAGGCTGCAATGGCTTCAATTTGTGTTATTTTGGGGCAAATTGGGGAATATTGAATTTTTTGTGAAAATGTTGACCCCGCGGTCAATGTTTTTTTCAGCTGAGGAGAACTTGAAATGCCCATATCTTGGATAAGGAAGGCGTGAGAGAGCTCACATTTCAGACACAGCATCCAGGCTGCAATGGCTTCAATTTGTGTTATTTCAGGGCAAATTGGGGAATATTGAATTTTTTGTGAAAATGTTGACCCCGCGGTCAATGTTTTTTTCAGCTGAGGAGAACTTGAAATGCCCATATCTTGGATAAGGAAGGAGTGAGAGAGCTCACATTTCAGACACAGCATCCAGGCTGCAATGGCTTCAATTTGTGTTATTTTGGGGCAAATTGGGGAATATTGAATTTTTTGTGAAAATGTTGACCCCGCGGTCAATGTTTTTTTCAGCTGAGGAGAACTTGAAACACCCATATCTTGGGCAAGGAAGGAGTTAGAGTGTTAAAATTTTTAGACACAGCATCCAGGCTGCAAAAGCTTCAATTTGTGTTATTTAGGGGCAAATTGGGGAATATTGAATTTTTTGTGAAAATGTTGACCCCGCGGTCAATGTTTTTTTCAGCTGAGGAGAACTTGAAACACCCATATCTTGGGCAAGGAAGGAGTTAGAGAGCTCACATTTCAGTCACAGCATCCAGATTGCAATGGCTTCAATTTGTGTTATTTCGGGGCAAATTGGGGAATATTGAATTTTTGGTGAAAATGTTGACCCCGCGGTCAATGTTTTTTTCAGCTGAGGAGAACTTGAAACGCCCATATCTTGGATAAGGATGGAGTGAGAGAGCTCACATTTCAGACGCAGCATCCAGGCTGCAATGGCTTCAATTTGTGTTATTTCGGGGCAAATTGGGGAATATTGAATTTTTTGTGAAAATGTTGACCCCGCGTTCAATGTTTTTTTCAGCTGAGGAGAACTTGAAACGCCCATATCTTGGGCAAGGAAGGAGTTAGAGTGTTAAAATTTTTAGACACAGCATCCAGGCTGCAAAAGCTTCAATTTGTGTTATTTAGGGGCAAATTGGGGAATATTGAATTTTTTGTGAAAATGTTGACCCCGCGGTCAATGTTTTTTTCAGCTGAGGAGAACTTGAAACACCCATATCTTGGGCAAGGAAGGAGTGAGAGAGCTCACATTTCAGACGCAGCATCCAGGCTGCAATGGCTTCAATTTGTGTTATTTCGGGGCAAATTGGGGAATATTGAATTTTTTGTGAAAATGTTGACCCCGCGGTCAATGTTTTTTTCAGCTGAGGAGAACTTGAAACGCCCATATCTTGGCGAGGGAGGAGTTACAGTGTTAAAATTTTTAGACGCAGCATCCAGGCTGCAATGGCTTCAATTTGTGTTATTTTGGGGCAAATTGGGGAATATTGAATTTTTTGTGAAAATGTTGACCCCGCGGTCAATGTTTTTTTCAGCTGAGGAGAACTTGAAACGCCCATATCTTGGGCAAGGAAGGAGTTAGAGAGCTCACATTTCAGTCACAGCATCCAGGCTGCAATGGGATGAATTTGTGTTATTTTGGGGCAAATTGGGGAATATTGAATTTTTTGTGAAAATGTTGACCCCGCGGTCAATGTTTTTTTCACCTGAGGAGATAACTTGAAATGCCCATATCTTGGATAAGGATGGAGTGAGAGAGCTCACATTTCAGACGCAGCATCCAGGCTGCAATGGCTTCAATTTGTGTTATTTCGGGGCAAATTGGGGAATATTGAATTTTTTGTGAAAATGTTGACCCCGCGGTCAATGTTTTTTTCAGCTGAGGAGAACTTGAAACGCCCATATCTTGGGCAAGGAAGGAGTTAGAGTGTTCAAATTTTTAGACGCAGCATCCAGGCTGCAATGGCTTCAATTTGTGTTATTTTGGGGCAAATTGGGGAATATTGATTTTTTGGTGAAAAAGTTGACCCCGCGGTCAATGTTTTTTTCAGCTGAGGAGAACTTGAAACGCCCATATCTTGGATAAGGAAGGAGTGAGAGAGCTCACATTTCAGACACAGCATCCAGGCTGCAATGGCTTCAATTTGTGTTATTTCGGGACAAATTGGGGAATATTGAATTTTTGGTGAAAATGTTGACCCCGCGGTCAATGTTTTTTTCAGCTGAGGAGAACTTGAAACGCCCATATCTTGGGCAAGGAAGGAGTTAGAGTGTTAAAATTTTAAGACGCAGCATCCAGGCTGCAATGGCTTCAATTTGTGTTATTTCCGGACAAATTGGGGAATATTGAATTTTTTGTGAAAATGTTGACCCCGCGGTCAATGTTTTTTTCAGCTGAGGAGAACTTGAAACGCCCATATCTTGGGCAAGGAAGGAGTTAGAGTGTTCAAATTTTTAGACGCAGCATCCAGGCTGCAATGGCTTCAATTTGTGTTATTTTGGGGCAAATTGGGGAATATTGATTTTTTGGTGAAAAAGTTGACCCCGCGGTCAATGTTTTTTTCAGCTGAGGAGAACTTGAAACGCCCATATCTTGGATAAGGAAGGAGTGAGAGAGCTCACATTTCAGACACAGCATCCAGGCTGCAATGGCTTCAATTTGTGTTATTTCGGGACAAATTGGGGAATATTGAATTTTTGGTGAAAATGTTGACCCCGCGGTCAATGTTTTTTTCAGCTGAGGAGAACTTGAAACGCCCATATCTTGGGCAAGGAAGGAGTTAGAGTGTTAAAATTTTAAGACGCAGCATCCAGGCTGCAATGGCTTCAATTTGTGTTATTTCCGGACAAATTGGGGAATATTGAATTTTTGGTGAAAAAGTTGACCCCGCGGTCAATGTTTTTTTCAGCTGAGGAGAACTTGAAATGCCCATATCTTGGATAAGGAAGGAGTGAGAGAGCTCACATTTCAGACACAGCATCCAGGCTGCAATGGGATGAATTTGTGTTATTTCGGGGCAAATTGGGGAATATTGAATTTTTGGTGAAAAAGTTGACCCCGCGGTCAATGTTTTTTTCAGCTGAGGAGAACTTGAAACGCCCATATCTTGGATAAGGATGGAGTGAGAGAGCTCACATTTCAGACACAGCATCCAGGCTGCATTGGCTTCAATTTGTGTTATTTTGGGGCAAATTGGGGAATATTGAATTTTTGGTGAAAATGTTGACCCCGCAGTCAATGTTTTTTTCAGCTGAGGAGATAACTTGAAACGCCCGTATCTTGGGCTAGGAAGGAGTGAGAGAGATCACATTTCAGACACAGCATCCAGGCTGCAATGGCTTCAATTTGTGTTATTTCCGGATAAATTGGGGAATATTGAATTTTTGGTGAAAATGTTGACCCCGCGGTCAATGTTTTTTTCAGCTGAGGAGAACTTGAAACGCCCATATCTTGGGCAAGGAAGGAGTTAGAGTGCTAAAATTTTTAGACGCAGCATCCAGGCTGCAATGGCTTCAATTTGTGTCATTTTGGGGCAAATTGGGGAATAGTGAATTTTTGGTGAAAATGTTGACCCCGCGGTCAATGTTTTTTTCAGCTGAGGAGAACTTGAAACGCCCATATCTTTGGCAAGGAAGGAGTTAGAGTGTTAAAATTTTAAGACGCAGCATCCAGGCTGCAATGGCTTCAATTTGTGTTATTTCGGGGCAAATTGGGGAATATTGAATTTTTGGTGAAAATGTTGACCCCGCGGTCAATGTTTTTTTCAGCTGAGGAGAACTTGAAATGCCCATATCTTGGAAAAGGAAGGAGTGAGAGAGCTCACATTTCAGACACAGCATCCAGGCTGCAATGGGATGAATTTGTGTTATTTCGGGGCAAATTGGGGAATATTGAATTTTTGGTGAAAAAGTTGACCCCGCGGTCAATGTTTTTTTCAGCTGAGGAGAACTTGAAACGCCCATATCTTGGATAAGGAAGGAGTGAGAGAGCTCACATTTCAGACACAGCATCCAGGCTGCAATGGGATGAATTTGTGTTATTTCGGGGCAAATTGGGGAATATTGAATTTTTGGTGAAAATGTTGACCCCGCGGTCAATGTTTTTTTCAGCTGAGGAGAACTTGAAACGCCCATATCTTGGATAAGGAAGGAGTGAGAGAGCTCACATTTCAGACACAGCATCCAGGCTGCAATGGCTTCAATTTATGTTATTTCGGGGCAAATTGGGGAATATTGAATTTTTTGTGAAAATGTTGACCCCGCGGTCAATTTTTTTTTCAGCTGAGGAGAACTTGAAACGCCCATATCTTGGATAAGGAAGGAGTGAGAGAGCTCACATTTCAGACACAGCATCCAGGCTGCAATGGGATGAATTTGTGTTATTTCGGGGCAAATTGGGGAATATTGAATTTTTGGTGAAAAAGTTGACCCCGCGGTCAATGTTTTTTTCAGCTGAGGAGAACTTGAAACGCCCATATCTTGGGCAAGGAAGGAGTTAGAGTGTTAAAATTTTTAGACGCAGCATCCAGGCTGCAATGGCTTCAATTTGTGTTATTTTGGGGCAAATTGGGGAATATTGAATTTTTTGTGAAAATGTTGACCCCGCGGTCAATGCTTTTTTCAACTGAGGAGATAACTTGAAACGCCCGTATCTTGGGCAAGGAAGGAGTGAGAGAGCTCACATTTCAGACACAGCATCCAGGCTGCAATGGCTTCAATTTTGTTATTTTGGGGCAAATTGGGGAATATTGAATTTTTGGTGAAAAAGTTTACCCCGCGGTCAATGTTTTTTTCAGCTGAGGAGATAACTTGAAACGCCCATATCTTTGATAAGGAAGGAGTGAGAGAGCTCACATTCAGACGCAGCATCCAGGCTGCAATGGCTTCAATTTGTGTTATTTCGGGGCAAATTGGGGAATATTGAATTTTTTGTGAAAATGTTGACCCCGCGGTCAATGTTTTTTTCAGCTGAGGAGAACTTGAAACGCCCATATCTTGGATAAGGAAGGAGTGAGAGAGCTCACATTTCAGACACAGCATCCAGGCTGCAATGGCTTCAATTTGTGTTATTTTGGGGCAAATTGGGGAATATTGAATTTTTTGTGAAAATGTTGACCCCGCGGTCAATGTTTTTTTCAGCTGAGGAGAACTTGAAACGCCCATATCTTGGGCAAGGAAGGAGTTAGAGTGTTAAAATTTTTAGACGCAGCATCCAGGCTGCAATGGCTTCAATTTGTGTTATTTTGGGGCAAATTGGGGAATATTGATTTTTTGGTGAAAAAGTTGACCCCGCGGTCAATGTTTTTTTCAGCTGAGGAGAACTTGAAACGCCCATATCTTGGATAAGGAAGGAGTGAGAGAGCTCACATTTCAGACACAGCATCCAGGCTGCAATGGCTTCAATTTGTGTTATTTCGGGACAAATTGGGGAATATTGAATTTTTGGTGAAAATGTTGACCCCGCGGTCAATGTTTTTTTCAGCTGAGGAGAACTTGAAACGCCCATATCTTGGGCAAGGAAGGAGTTAGAGTGTTAAAATTTTAAGACGCAGCATCCAGGCTGCAATGGCTTCAATTTGTGTTATTTCCGGACAAATTGGGGAATATTGAATTTTTGGTGAAAACGTTGACCCCGCGGTCAATGTTTTTTTCAGCTGAGGAGAACTTGAAACGCCCATATCTTGGATAAGGAAGGAGTGAGAGAGCTCACATTTCAGACACAGCATCCAGGCTGCAATGGGATGAATTTGTGTTTTTTCGGGGCACATTGGGGAATATTGAATTTTTGGTGAAAAAGTTGACCCCGCGGTCAATGTTTTTTTCAGCTGAGGAGAACTTGAAACGCCCATATCTTGGATAAGGAAGGAGTGAGAGAGCTCACATTTCAGACACAGCATCCAGGCTGCATTGGCTTCAATTTGTGTTATTTTGGGGCAAATTGGGGAATATTGAATTTTTGGTGAAAATGTTGACCCCGCGGTCAATGTTTTTTTCAGCTGAGGAGAACTTGAAACGCCCATATCTTGGGCAAGGAAGGAGTGAGAGAGCTCACATTTCAGACACAGCATCCAGGCTGCAATGGGATGAATTTGTGTTATTTCGGGGCAAATTGGGGAATATTGATTTTTTGGTGAAAAAGTTGACCCGCGGTCAATGTTTTTTTTAGCTGAGGAGAACTTGAAACGCCCATATCTTGGATAAGGAAGGAGTGAGAGAGCTCACATTTCGCATCCAGGCTGCAATGGCTTCAATTTGTGTTATTTTGGGGCAAATAGGGGAATATTGAATTTTTGGTGAAAATGTTGACCCCGCGGTCAATGTTTTTTTCAGCTGAGGAGAACTTGAAACGCCCATATCTTGAATAAGGAAGGAGTGAGAGAGCTCACATTTCAGACACAGCATCCAGGCTGCAATGGCTTCAATTTGTGTTATTTTTGGGCAAATTGGGGAATATTGAATTTTTGGTGAAAAAGTTGACCCCCCGGTCAATGTTTTTTTCAGCTGAGGAGAACTTGAAACGCCCATATCTTGGATAAGGAAGGAGTGAGAGAGCTCACATTTCAGACACAGCATCCAGGCTGCAATGGCTTCAATTTGTGTTATTTCGGGGCAAATTGGGGAATATTGAATTTTTTGTGAAGATGTTGACCCCGCGGTCATTGTTTTTTTCAGCTGAGGAGAACTTGAAACGCCCATATCTTGGGCAAGGAAGGAGTTAGAGTGCTAAAATTTTTAGACGCAGCATCCAGGCTGCAATGGCTTCAATTTGTGTTATTTTGGGGCAAATTGGGGAATATTGAATTTTTTGTGAAAATGTTGACCCCGCGGTCAATGTTTTTTTCAGCTGAGGAGAACTTGAAATGCCCATATCTTGGATAAGGAAGGAGTGAGAGAGCTCACATTTCAGACACAGCATCCAGGCTGCAAAAGCTTCAATTTGTGTTATTTAGGGGCAAATTGGGGAATATTGAATTTTTTGTGAAAATGTTGACCCCGCGGTCAATGTTTTTTTCAGCTGAGGAGAACTTGAAACACCCATATCTTGGGCAAGGAAGGAGTTAGAGAGCTCACATTTCAGTCACAGCATCCAGATTGCAATGGCTTCAATTTGTGTTATTTCGGGGCAAATTGGGGAATATTGAATTTTTGGTGAAAATGTTGACCCCGCGGTCAATGTTTTTTTCAGCTGAGGAGAACTTGAAACGCCCATATCTTGGGCAAGGAAGGAGTGAGAGAGCTCACATTTCAGACACAGCATCCAGGCTGCAATGGCTTCAATTTGTGTTATTTTGGGGCAAATTGGGGAATATTGAATTTTTTGTGAAAATGTTGACCCCGCGGTCAATGTTTTTTTCAGCTGAGGAGAACTTGAAACGCCCATATCTTGGGCAAGGAAGGAGTTAGAGTGTTAAAATTTTTAGACACAGCATCCAGGCTGCAAAAGCTTCAATTTGTGTTATTTAGGGGCAAATTGGGGAATATTGAATTTTTTGTGAAAATGTTGACCCCGCGGTCAATGTTTTTTTCAGCTGAGGAGAACTTGAAACACCCATATCTTGGGCAAGGAAGGAGTTAGAGAGCTCACATTTCAGTCACAGCATCCAGATTGCAATGGCTTCAATTTGTGTTATTTCGGGGCAAATTGGGGAATATTGATTTTTTGGTGAAAAAGTTGACCCGCGGTCAATGTTTTTTTTAGCTGAGGAGAACTTGAAACGCCCATATCTTGGATAAGGAAGGAGTGAGAGAGCTCACATTTCGCATCCAGGCTGCAATGGCTTCAATTTGTGTTATTTTGGGGCAAATAGGGGAATATTGAATTTTTGGTGAAAATGTTGACCCCGCGGTCAATGTTTTTTTCAGCTGAGGAGAACTTGAAACGCCCATATCTTGAATAAGGAAGGAGTGAGAGAGCTCACATTTCAGACACAGCATCCAGGCTGCAATGGCTTCAATTTGTGTTATTTTTGGGCAAATTGGGGAATATTGAATTTTTGGTGAAAAAGTTGACCCCCCGGTCAATGTTTTTTTCAGCTGAGGAGAACTTGAAACGCCCATATCTTGGATAAGGAAGGAGTGAGAGAGCTCACATTTCAGACACAGCATCCAGGCTGCAATGGCTTCAATTTGTGTTATTTCGGGGCAAATTGGGGAATATTGAATTTTTTGTGAAGATGTTGACCCCGCGGTCATTGTTTTTTTCAGCTGAGGAGAACTTGAAACGCCCATATCTTGGGCAAGGAAGGAGTTAGAGTGCTAAAATTTTTAGACGCAGCATCCAGGCTGCAATGGCTTCAATTTGTGTTATTTTGGGGCAAATTGGGGAATATTGAATTTTTTGTGAAAATGTTGACCCCGCGGTCAATGTTTTTTTCAGCTGAGGAGAACTTGAAACACCCATATCTTGGGCAAGGAAGGAGTTAGAGAGCTCACATTTCAGTCACAGCATCCAGATTGCAATGGCTTCAATTTGTGTTATTTCGGGGCAAATTGGGGAATATTGAATTTTTGGTGAAAATGTTGACCCCGCGGTCAATGTTTTTTTCAGCTGAGGAGAACTTGAAACGCCCATATCTTGGATAAGGATGGAGTGAGAGAGCTCACATTTCAGACGCAGCATCCAGGCTGCAATGGCTTCAATTTGTGTTATTTCGGGGCAAATTGGGGAATATTGAATTTTTTGTGAAAATGTTGACCCCGCGTTCAATGTTTTTTTCAGCTGAGGAGAACTTGAAACGCCCATATCTTGGGCAAGGAAGGAGTTAGAGTGTTAAAATTTTTAGACACAGCATCCAGGCTGCAAAAGCTTCAATTTGTGTTATTTAGGGGCAAATTGGGGAATATTGAATTTTTTGTGAAAATGTTGACCCCGCGGTCAATGTTTTTTTCAGCTGAGGAGAACTTGAAACACCCATATCTTGGGCAAGGAAGGAGTTAGAGAGCTCACATTTCAGTCACAGCATCCAGATTGCAATGGCTTCAATTTGTGTTATTTCGGGGCAAATTGGGGAATATTGAATTTTTTGTGAAAATGTTGACCCCGCGGTCAATGTTTTTTTCAGCTGAGGAGAACTTGAAACGCCCATATCTTGGGCAAGGAAGGAGTTAGAGTGTTAAAATTTTAAGACGCAGCATCCAGGCTGCAATGGCTTCAATTTGTGTTATTTCGGGGCAAATTGGGGAATATTGAATTTTTTGTGAAAATGTTGACCCCGCGGTCAATGTTTTTTTTCAACTGGAGAAAACTTGAAACGCCCATATCTTGGATAAGGAAGGAGTGAGAGAGCTCACATTTCAGACACAGCATCCAGGCTGCAATGGCTTCAATTTGTGTTATTTCGGGACAAATTGGGGAATATTGAATTTTTGGTGAAAATGTTGACCCCGCGGTCAATGTTTTTTTCAGCTGAGGAGAACTTGAAACGCCCATATCTTGGATAAGGAAGGAGTGAGAGAGCTCACATTTCAGACACAGCATCCAGGCTGCAATGGCTTCAATTTGTGTTATTTCGGGACAAATTGGGGAATATTGAATTTTTGGTGAAAATGTTGACCCCGCGGTCAATGTTTTTTTCAGCTGAGGAGAACTTGAAACGCCCATATCTTGGGCAAGGAAGGAGTTAGAGTGTTCAAATTTTTAGACGCAGCATCCAGGCTGCAATGGCTTCAATTTGTGTTATTTTGGGGCAAATTGGGGAATATTGATTTTTTGGTGAAAAAGTTGACCCCGCGGTCAATGTTTTTTTCAGCTGAGGAGAACTTGAAACGCCCATATCTTGGATAAGGAAGGAGTGAGAGAGCTCACATTTCAGACACAGCATCCAGGCTGCAATGGCTTCAATTTGTGTTATTTCGGGACAAATTGGGGAATATTGAATTTTTGGTGAAAATGTTGACCCCGCGGTCAATGTTTTTTTCAGCTGAGGAGAACTTGAAACGCCCATATCTTGGGCAAGGAAGGAGTTAGAGTGTTAAAATTTTAAGACGCAGCATCCAGGCTGCAATGGCTTCAATTTGTGTTATTTCCGGACAAATTGGGGAATATTGAATTTTTGGTGAAAAAGTTGACCCCGCGGTCAATGTTTTTTTCAGCTGAGGAGAACTTGAAATGCCCATATCTTGGATAAGGAAGGAGTGAGAGAGCTCACATTTCAGACACAGCATCCAGGCTGCAATGGGATGAATTTGTGTTATTTCGGGGCAAATTGGGGAATATTGAATTTTTGGTGAAAAAGTTGACCCCGCGGTCAATGTTTTTTTCAGCTGAGGAGAACTTGAAACGCCCATATCTTGGATAAGGATGGAGTGAGAGAGCTCACATTTCAGACACAGCATCCAGGCTGCATTGGCTTCAATTTGTGTTATTTTGGGGCAAATTGGGGAATATTGAATTTTTGGTGAAAATGTTGACCCCGCAGTCAATGTTTTTTTCAGCTGAGGAGATAACTTGAAACGCCCGTATCTTGGGCTAGGAAGGAGTGAGAGAGATCACATTTCAGACACAGCATCCAGGCTGCAATGGCTTCAATTTGTGTTATTTCCGGATAAATTGGGGAATATTGAATTTTTGGTGAAAATGTTGACCCCGCGGTCAATGTTTTTTTCAGCTGAGGAGAACTTGAAACGCCCATATCTTGGGCAAGGAAGGAGTTAGAGTGCTAAAATTTTTAGACGCAGCATCCAGGCTGCAATGGCTTCAATTTGTGTCATTTTGGGGCAAATTGGGGAATAGTGAATTTTTGGTGAAAATGTTGACCCCGCGGTCAATGTTTTTTTCAGCTGAGGAGAACTTGAAACGCCCATATCTTTGGCAAGGAAGGAGTTAGAGTGTTAAAATTTTAAGACGCAGCATCCAGGCTGCAATGGCTTCAATTTGTGTTATTTCGGGGCAAATTGGGGAATATTGAATTTTTTGTGAAAATGTTGACCCCGCGGTCAATGTTTTTTTCAGCTGAGGAGAACTTGAAACGCCCATATCTTGGGCAAGGAAGGAGTTAGAGTGTTAAAATTTTTAGACGCAGCATCCAGGCTGCAAAAGCTTCAATTTGTGTTATTTAGGGGCAAATTGGGGAATATTGAATTTTTGGTGAAAATGTTGACCCCGCGGTCAATGTTTTTTTCAGCTGAGGAGAACTTGAAACGCCCATATCTTGGATAAGGAAGGAGTGAGAGAGCTCACATTTCAGACACAGCATCCAGGCTGCAATGGCTTCAATTTGTGTTATTTTGGGGCAAATTGGGGACTATTGAATTTTTGGTGAAAAAGTTGACCTCGCGGTCAATGTTTTTTTCAGCTGAGGAGATAACTTGAAACGCCCATATCTTGGGCAAGGAAGGAGTTAGAGTGTTCAAATTTTTAGATGCAGCATCTAGGCTGCAATGGCTTCAATTTGTGTTATTTTGGGGCAAATTGGGGAATATTGAATTTTTGGTGAAAATGTTGACCCCGCGGTCAATGTTTTTTCCAGCTGAGGAGAACTTGAAACGCCCATATCTTGGATAAGGATGGAGTGAGAGAGCTCACATTTCAGACACAGCATCCAGGCTGCATTGGCTTCAATTTGTGTTATTTTGGGGCAAATTGGGGAATAATGAATTTTTGGTGAAAATGTTGACCCCGCAGTCAATGTTTTTTTCAGCTGAGGAGATAACTTGAAACGCCCGTATCTTGGGCAAGGAAGGAGTGAGAGAGCTCACATTTCAGACACAGCATCCAGGCTGCAATGGCTTCAATTTGTGTTATTTCCGGATAAATTGGGGAATATTGAATTTTTGGTGAAAATGTTGACCCCGCGGTCAATGTTTTTTTCAGCTGAGGAGAACTTGAAACGCCCATATCTTGGGCAAGGAAGGAGTTAGAGTGCTAAAATTTTTAGACGCAGCATCCAGGCTGCAATGGCTTCAATTTGTGTCATTTTGGGGCAAATTGGGGAATAGTGAATTTTTGGTGAAAATGTTGACCCCGCGGTCAATGTTTTTTTCAGCTGAGGAGAACTTGAAACGCCCATATCTTGGGCAAGGAAGGAGTTAGAGTGTTAAAATTTTAAGACGCAGCATCCAGGCTGCAATGGCTTCAATTTGTGTTATTTCGGGGCAAATTGGGGAATATTGAATTTTTGGTGAAAATGTTGACCCCGCGGTCAATGTTTTTTTCAGCTGAGGAGAACTTGAAACGCCCATATCTTGGATAAGGATGGAGTGAGAGAGCTCACATTTCAGACACAGCATCCAGGCTGCATTGGCTTCAATTTGTGTTATTTTGGGGCAAATTGGGGAATATTGAATTTTTGGTGAAAATGTTGACCCCGCAGTCAATGTTTTTTTCAGCTGAGGAGATAACTTGAAACGCCCGTATCTTGGGCAAGGAAGGAGTGAGAGAGCTCACATTTCAGACACAGCATCCAGGCTGCAATGGCTTCAATTTGTGTTATTTCCGGATAAATTGGGGAATATTGAATTTTTGGTGAAAATGTTGACCCCGCGGTCAATGTTTTTTTCAGCTGAGGAGAACTTGAAACGCCCATATCTTGGGCAAGGAAGGAGTTAGAGTGCTAAAATTTTTAGACGCAGCATCCAGGCTGCAATGGCTTCAATTTGTGTCATTTTGGGGCAAATTGGGGAATACTGAATTTTTGGTGAAAATGTTGACCCCGCGGTCAATGTTTTTTTCAGCTGAGGAGAACTTGAAACGCCCATATCTTGGGCAAGGAAGGAGTTAGAGAGCTCACATTTCAGTCACAGCATCCAGATTGCAATGGCTTCAATTTGTGTTATTTCGGGGCAAATTGGGGAATATTGAATTTTTTGTGAAAATGTTGACCCCGCGGTCAATGTTTTTTTCAGCTGAGGAGAACTTGAAACGCCCATATCTTGGGCAAGGAAGGAGTTAGAGTGTTAAAATTTTAAGACGCAGCATCCAGGCTGCAATGGCTTCAATTTGTGTTATTTCGGGGCAAATTGGGGAATATTGAATTTTTTGTGAAAATGTTGACCCCGCGGTCAATGTTTTTTTCAGCTGAGGAGAACTTGAAACGCCCATATCTTGGATAAGGAAGGAGTGAGAGAGCTCACATTTCAGACACAGCATCCAGGCTGCAATGGCTTCAATTTGTGTTATTTCGGGACAAATTGGGGAATATTGAATTTTTGGTGAAAATGTTGACCCCGCGGTCAATGTTTTTTTCAGCTGAGGAGAACTTGAAACGCCCATATCTTGGATAAGGAAGGAGTGAGAGAGCTCACATTTCAGACACAGCATCCAGGCTGCAATGGCTTCAATTTGTGTTATTTCGGGACAAATTGGGGAATATTGAATTTTTGGTGAAAATGTTGACCCCGCGGTCAATGTTTTTTTCAGCTGAGGAGAACTTGAAACGCCCATATCTTGGGCAAGGAAGGAGTTAGAGTGTTCAAATTTTTAGACGCAGCATCCAGGCTGCAATGGCTTCAATTTGTGTTATTTTGGGGCAAATTGGGGAATATTGATTTTTTGGTGAAAAAGTTGACCCCGCGGTCAATGTTTTTTTCAGCTGAGGAGAACTTGAAACGCCCATATCTTGGATAAGGAAGGAGTGAGAGAGCTCACATTTCAGACACAGCATCCAGGCTGCAATGGCTTCAATTTGTGTTATTTCGGGACAAATTGGGGAATATTGAATTTTTGGTGAAAATGTTGACCCCGCGGTCAATGTTTTTTTCAGCTGAGGAGAACTTGAAACGCCCATATCTTGGGCAAGGAAGGAGTTAGAGTGTTAAAATTTTAAGACGCAGCATCCAGGCTGCAATGGCTTCAATTTGTGTTATTTCCGGACAAATTGGGGAATATTGAATTTTTGGTGAAAAAGTTGACCCCGCGGTCAATGTTTTTTTCAGCTGAGGAGAACTTGAAATGCCCATATCTTGGATAAGGAAGGAGTGAGAGAGCTCACATTTCAGACACAGCATCCAGGCTGCAATGGGATGAATTTGTGTTATTTCGGGGCAAATTGGGGAATATTGAATTTTTGGTGAAAAAGTTGACCCCGCGGTCAATGTTTTTTTCAGCTGAGGAGAACTTGAAACGCCCATATCTTGGATAAGGATGGAGTGAGAGAGCTCACATTTCAGACACAGCATCCAGGCTGCATTGGCTTCAATTTGTGTTATTTTGGGGCAAATTGGGGAATATTGAATTTTTGGTGAAAATGTTGACCCCGCAGTCAATGTTTTTTTCAGCTGAGGAGATAACTTGAAACGCCCGTATCTTGGGCTAGGAAGGAGTGAGAGAGATCACATTTCAGACACAGCATCCAGGCTGCAATGGCTTCAATTTGTGTTATTTCCGGATAAATTGGGGAATATTGAATTTTTGGTGAAAATGTTGACCCCGCGGTCAATGTTTTTTTCAGCTGAGGAGAACTTGAAACGCCCATATCTTGGGCAAGGAAGGAGTTAGAGTGCTAAAATTTTTAGACGCAGCATCCAGGCTGCAATGGCTTCAATTTGTGTCATTTTGGGGCAAATTGGGGAATAGTGAATTTTTGGTGAAAATGTTGACCCCGCGGTCAATGTTTTTTTCAGCTGAGGAGAACTTGAAACGCCCATATCTTGGGCAAGGAAGGAGTTAGAGTGTTAAAATTTTTAGACGCAGCATCCAGGCTGCAAAAGCTTCAATTTGTGTTATTTAGGGGCAAATTGGGGAATATTGAATTTTTGGTGAAAATGTTGACCCCGCGGTCAATGTTTTTTTCAGCTGAGGAGAACTTGAAACGCCCATATCTTGGATAAGGAAGGAGTGAGAGAGCTCACATTTCAGACACAGCATCCAGGCTGCAATGGCTTCAATTTGTGTTATTTTGGGGCAAATTGGGGACTATTGAATTTTTGGTGAAAAAGTTGACCTCGCGGTCAATGTTTTTTTCAGCTGAGGAGATAACTTGAAACGCCCATATCTTGGGCAAGGAAGGAGTTAGAGTGTTCAAATTTTTAGATGCAGCATCTAGGCTGCAATGGCTTCAATTTGTGTTATTTTGGGGCAAATTGGGGAATATTGAATTTTTGGTGAAAATGTTGACCCCGCGGTCAATGTTTTTTTCAGCTGAGGAGAACTTGAAACGCCCATATCTTGGATAAGGATGGAGTGAGAGAGCTCACATTTCAGACACAGCATCCAGGCTGCATTGGCTTCAATTTGTGTTATTTTGGGGCAAATTGGGGAATAATGAATTTTTGGTGAAAATGTTGACCCCGCAGTCAATGTTTTTTTCAGCTGAGGAGATAACTTGAAACGCCCGTATCTTGGGCAAGGAAGGAGTGAGAGAGCTCACATTTCAGACACAGCATCCAGGCTGCAATGGCTTCAATTTGTGTTATTTCCGGATAAATTGGGGAATATTGAATTTTTGGTGAAAATGTTGACCCCGCGGTCAATGTTTTTTTCAGCTGAGGAGAACTTGAAACGCCCATATCTTGGGCAAGGAAGGAGTTAGAGTGTTAAAATTTTAAGACGCAGCATCCAGGCTGCAATGGCTTCAATTTGTGTTATTTCGGGGCAAATTGGGGAATATTGAATTTTTTGTGAAAATGTTGACCCCGCGGTCAATGTTTTTTTCAGCTGAGGAGAACTTGAAACGCCCATATCTTGGATAAGGATGGAGTGAGAGAGCTCACATTTCAGACACAGCATCCAGGCTGCATTGGCTTCAATTTGTGTTATTTTGGGGCAAATTGGGGAATATTGAATTTTTGGTGAAAATGTTGACCCCGCAGTCAATGTTTTTTTCAGCTGAGGAGATAACTTGAAACGCCCGTATCTTGGGCAAGGAAGGAGTGAGAGAGCTCACATTTCAGACACAGCATCCAGGCTGCAATGGCTTCAATTTGTGTTATTTCCGGATAAATTGGGGAATATTGAATTTTTGGTGAAAATGTTGACCCCGCGGTCAATGTTTTTTTCAGCTGAGGAGAACTTGAAACGCCCATATCTTGGGCAAGGAAGGAGTTAGAGTGCTAAAATTTTTAGACGCAGCATCCAGGCTGCAATGGCTTCAATTTGTGTCATTTTGGGGCAAATTGGGGAATAGTGAATTTTTGGTGAAAATGTTGACCCCGCGGTCAATGTTTTTTTCAGCTGAGGAGAACTTGAAACGCCCATATCTTGGGCAAGGAAGGAGTTAGAGTGTTAAAATTTTAAGACGCAGCATCCAGGCTGCAATGGCTTCAATTTGTGTTATTTCGGGGCAAATTGGGGAATATTGAATTTTTGGTGAAAATGTTGACCCCGCGGTCAATGTTTTTTTCAGCTGAGGAGAACTTGAAACGCCCATATCTTGGATAAGGATGGAGTGAGAGAGCTCACATTTCAGACACAGCATCCAGGCTGCATTGGCTTCAATTTGTGTTATTTTGGGGCAAATTGGGGAATATTGAATTTTTGGTGAAAATGTTGACCCCGCAGTCAATGTTTTTTTCAGCTGAGGAGATAACTTGAAACGCCCGTATCTTGGGCAAGGAAGGAGTTAGAGAGCTCACATTTCAGTCACAGCATCCAGATTGCAATGGCTTCAATTTGTGTTATTTAGGGGCAAATTGGTGAATATTGAATTTTTGGTGAAAATGTTGACCTCGCGGTCAATGTTTTTTTCAGCTGAGGAGAACTTGAAACGCCCATATCTTGGATAAGGAAGGAGTGAGAGAGCTCACATTTCAGACACAGCATCCAGGCTGCAATGGCTTCAATTTGTGTTATTTTGGGGCAAATTGGGGAATATTGAATTTTTGGTGAAAAAGTTGACCTCGCGGTCAATGTTTTTTTCAGCTGAGGAGATAACTTGAAACGCCCATATCTTGGGCAAGGAAGGAGTTAGAGTGTTCAAATTTTTAGATGCAGCATCTAGGCTGCAATGGCTTCAATTTGTGTTATTTTGGGGCAAATTGGGGAATATTGATTTTTTGGTGAAAAAGTTGACCCCGCGGTCAATGTTTTTTTCAGCTGAGGAGAACTTGAAACGCCCATATCTTGGATAAGGAAGGAGTGAGAGAGGTCACATTTCAGACACAGCATCCAGGCTGCAATGGGATGAATTTGTGTTATTTTGGGGCAAATTGGGGAATATTGAATTTTTGGTGAAAAAGTTGACCTCGCGGTCAATGTTTTTTTCAGCTGAGGAGATAACTTGAAACGCCCGTATCTTGGGCAAGGAAGGAGTGAGAGAGCTCACATTTCAGACACAGCATCTATGGTGCAATGGCTTCAATTTGTGTTATTTTGGGGCAAATTGGGGAATATTGAATTTTTTGTGAAAATGTTGACCCCGCGGTCAATGTTTTTTTCAGCTGAGGAGAACTTGAAACGCCCATATCTTGGGCAAGGAAGGAGTTAGAGTGTTAAAATTTTTAGACACAGCATCCAGGCTGCAATGGCTTCAATTTGTGTCATTTTGGGGCAAATTGGGGAATAGTGAATTTTTGGTGAAAACGTTGACCCCGCGGTCAATGTTTTTTTCAGCTGAGGAGAACTTGAAACGCCCATATCTTGGGCAAGGAAGGAGTTAGAGTGTTCAAATTTTTAGACGCAGCATCCAGGCTGCAATGGCTTCAATTTGTTTTATTTTCGGGCAAATTGGGGAATATTGAATTTTTGGTGAAAAAGTTGACCCCGCGGTCAATGTTTTTTTCAGCTGAGGAGAACTTGAAACGCCCATATCTTGGATAAGGAAGGAGTGAGAGAGCTCACATTTCAGACACAGCATCCAGGCTGCATTGGCTTCAATTTGTGTTATTTTGGGGCAAATTTGGGAATATTGAATTTTTGGTGAAAAAGTTGACCCCGCGGTCAATGTTTTTTTCAGCTGAGGAGAACTTGAAACGCCCATATCTTGGATAAGGAAGGAGTGAGAGAGCTCACATTTCAGACACAGCATCCAGGCTGCATTGGCTTCAATTTGTGTTATTTTGGGGCAAATTGGGGAATATTGAATTTTTGGTGAAAAAGTTGACACCGCGGTCAATGTTTTTTTCAGCTGAGGAGAACTTGAAACGCCCATATCTTGGATAAGGAAGGAGTGAGAGAGCTCACATTTCGCATCCAGGCTGCAATGGCTTCAATTTGTGTCATTATGGGGCAAATTGGGGAATATTGAATTTTTTGTGAAAATGTTGACCCCGCGGTCAATGTTTTTTTCAGCTGAGGAGAACTTGAAACGCCCATATCTTGGATAAGGAAGGAGTGAGAGAGCTTAAATTTCAGACACAGCATCCAGGCTGCAATGGGATGAATTTGTGTTATTTTGGGGCAAATTGGGGAATATTGAATTTTTGGTGAAAAAGTTGACCCGCGTGGTCAATGTTTTTTTTAGCTGAGGAGAACTTGAAACGCCCATATCTTGGATAAGGAAGGAGTGAGAGAGCTCACATTTCAGACACAGCATCCAGGCTGCATTGGCTTCAATTTGTGTTATTTTGGGGCAAATTGGGGAATATTGAATTTTTGGTGAAAAAGTTGACCCCGCGGTCAATGTTTTTTTCAGCTGCGGAGAACTTGAAACGCCCATATCTTGGGCAAGGAAGGAGTTAGAGTGTTCAAATTTTTAGACGCAGCATCCAGGCTGCAATGGCTTCAATTTGTGTTATTTTGGGGCAAATTGGGGAATATTGAATTTTTGGTGAAAAAGTTGACCCCGCAGTCAATGTTTTTTTCAGCTGAGGAGAACTTGAAACGCCCATATCTTGGATAAGGAAGGAGTGAGAGAGCTCACATTTCAGACACAGCATCCAGGCTGCAATGAGATGAATTTGTGTTTTTTCGGGGCAAATTGGGGAATATTGAATTTTTGGTGAAAAAGTTGACCCCGCGGTCAATGTTTTTTTCAGCTGAGGAGAACTTGAAACGCCCATATCTTGGATAAGGAAGGAGTGAGAGAGCTCACATTTCAGACACAGCATCCAGGCTGCATTGGCTTCAATTTGTGTTATTTTGGGGCAAATTGGGGAATATTGAATTTTTGGTGAAAAAGTTGACCCCGCGGTCAATGTTTTTTTCAGCTGAGGAGAACTTGAAACGCCCATATCTTGGGCAAGGAAGGAGTTAGAGTGTTCAAATTTTTAGACGCAGCATCCAGGCTGCAATGGCTACAATTTGTGTTATTTTGGGGCAAATTGGGGAATATTGAATTTTTGGTGATAAAGTTGACCCCGCGGTCAATGTTTTTTTCAGCTGAGGAGAACTTGAAACGCCCATATCTTGGATAAGGAAGGAGTGAGAGAGCTCACATTTCGCATCCAGGCTGCAATGGCTTCAATTTGTGTCATTATGGGGCAAATTGGGGAATATTGAATTTTTTGTGAAAATGTTGACCCCGCGGTCAATGTTTTTTTCAGCTGAGGAGAACTTGAAACGCCCATATCTTGGATAAGGATGGAGTGAGAGAGCTCACATTTCAGACACAGCATCCAGGCTGCAATGGCTTCAATTTGTGTTATTTTGGGGTAAATTGGGGAATATTGAATTTTTGGTGAAAATGTTGACCCCGCGGTCAACGTGTTTTTTCAACTGGAGAAAACTTGAAACGCCCATATCTTGGATAAGGAAGGAGTGAGAGAGCTCACATTTCAGACACAGCATCCAGGCTGCATTGGCTTCAATTTGTGTTATTTTGGGGCAAATTGGGGAATATTGAATTTTTGGTGAAAATGTTGAACTTGCAGTCAATGTTTTTTTCAGCTGAGGAGAACTTGAAACGCCCATATCTTGGACAAGGAAGGAGTGAGAGAGCTTAAATTTCAGACGCAGCATCCAGGCAGAAATGGCATCAATTTGTGTTATTTTGGGGCAAATTGGGGAATATTGAATTTTTGGTGAAAAAGTTGACCTCGCGGTCTTTTTTTTTTTCAGCTGAGGAGATAACTTGAAACGCCCGTATCTTGGATAAGGAAGGAGTGAGAGAGCTCACATTTCAGACACAGCATCCATGCAGAAATGGCTTCAATTTGTGTTATTTCGTGGCAAATTGGTGAATATTGAATTTTTGGTGAAAATGTTGACCCCGCGGTCAATGTTTTTTTCAGCTGAGGAGAACTTGAAACGCCCATATCTTGGGCAAGGAAGGAGTTAGAGTGTTCAAATTTTTAGACGCAGCATCCAGGCTGCAATGGCTTCAATTTGTTTTATTTTCGGGCAAATTGGGGAATATTGAATTTTTGGTGAAAAAGTTGACCCCGCGGTCAATGTTTTTTTCAGCTGAGGAGAACTTGAAACGCCCATATCTTGGATAAGGAAGGAGTGAGAGAGCTCACATTTCAGACACAGCATCCAGGCTGCATTGGCTTCAATTTGTGTTATTTTGGGGCAAATTTGGGAATATTGAATTTTTGGTGAAAAAGTTGACCCCGCGGTCAATGTTTTTTTCAGCTGAGGAGAACTTGAAACGCCCATATCTTGGATAAGGAAGGAGTGAGAGAGCTCACATTTCAGACACAGCATCCAGGCTGCATTGGCTTCAATTTGTGTTATTTTGGGGCAAATTGGGGAATATTGAATTTTTGGTGAAAAAGTTGACACCGCGGTCAATGTTTTTTTCAGCTGAGGAGAACTTGAAACGCCCATATCTTGGATAAGGAAGGAGTGAGAGAGCTTAAATTTCAGACACAGCATCCAGGCTGCAATGGGATGAATTTGTGTTATTTTGGGGCAAATTGGGGAATATTGAATTTTTGGTGAAAAAGTTGACCCGCGTGGTCAATGTTTTTTTTAGCTGAGGAGAACTTGAAACGCCCATATCTTGGATAAGGAAGGAGTGAGAGAGCTCACATTTCAGACACAGCATCCAGGCTGCATTGGCTTCAATTTGTGTTATTTCAGGGCAAATTGGGGAATATTGAATTTTTGGTGAAAAAGTTGACCCCGCGGTCAATGTTTTTTTCAGCTGCGGAGAACTTGAAACGCCCATATCTTGGGCAAGGAAGGAGTTAGAGTGTTAAAATTTTTAGACGCAGCATCCAGGCTGCAATGGCTTCAATTTGTGTTATTTTGGGGCAAATTGGGGAATATTTAATTTTTTGTGAAAATGTTGACCCCGCGGTCAATGTTTTTTTCAGCTGAGGAGAACTTGAAACGCCCATATCTTGGGCAAGGAAGGAGTTAGAGTGTTCAAATTTTTAGACGCAGCATCCAGGCTGCAATGGCTTCAATTTGTGTTATTTTGGGGCAAATTGGGGAATATTGAATTTTTGGTGAAAAAGTTGACCCCGCAGTCAATGTTTTTTTCAGCTGAGGAGAACTTGAAACGCCCATATCTTGGATAAGGAAGGAGTGAGAGAGCTCACATTTCAGACACAGCATCCAGGCTGCAATGAGATGAATTTGTGTTTTTTCGGGGCAAATTGGGGAATATTGAATTTTTGGTGAAAAAGTTGACCCCGCGGTCAATGTTTTTTTCAGCTGAGGAGAACTTGAAACGCCCATATCTTGGATAAGGAAGGAGTGAGAGAGCTCACATTTCAGACACAGCATCCAGGCTGCATTGGCTTCAATTTGTGTTATTTTGGGGCAAATTGGGGAATATTGAATTTTTGGTGAAAAAGTTGACCCCGCGGTCAATGTTTTTTTCAGCTGAGGAGAACTTGAAACGCCCATATCTTGGGCAAGGAAGGAGTTAGAGTGTTCAAATTTTTAGACGCAGCATCCAGGCTGCAATGGCTACAATTTGTGTTATTTTGGGGCAAATTGGGGAATATTGAATTTTTGGTGATAAAGTTGACCCCGCGGTCAATGTTTTTTTCAGCTGAGGAGAACTTGAAACGCCCATATCTTGGATAAGGAAGGAGTGAGAGAGCTCACATTTCGCATCCAGGCTGCAATGGCTTCAATTTGTGTCATTATGGGGCAAATTGGGGAATATTGAATTTTTTGTGAAAATGTTGACCCCGCGGTCAATGTTTTTTTCAGCTGAGGAGAACTTGAAACGCCCATATCTTGGATAAGGAAGGAGTGAGAGAGCTCACATTTCAGACACAGCATCCAGGCTGCAATGGCTTCAATTTGTGTTATTTTGGGGTAAATTGGGGAATATTGAATTTTTGGTGAAAATGTTGACCCCGCGGTCAACGTGTTTTTTCAACTGGAGAAAACTTGAAACGCCCATATCTTGGATAAGGAAGGAGTGAGAGAGCTCACATTTCAGACACAGCATCCAGGCTGCATTGGCTTCAATTTGTGTTATTTTGGGGCAAATTGGGGAATATTGAATTTTTGGTGAAAATGTTGAACTTGCAGTCAATGTTTTTTTCAGCTGAGGAGAACTTGAAACGCCCATATCTTGGACAAGGAAGGAGTGAGAGAGCTTAAATTTCAGACGCAGCATCCAGGCAGAAATGGCATCAATTTGTGTTATTTTGGGGCAAATTGGGGAATATTGAATTTTTGGTGAAAAAGTTGACCTCGCGGTCTTTTTTTTTTTCAGCTGAGGAGATAACTTGAAACGCCCGTATCTTGGGTAAGGAAGGAGTGAGAGAGCTCACATTTCAGACACAGCATCCATGCAGAAATGGCTTCAATTTGTGTTATTTCGTGGCAAATTGGTGAATATTGAATTTTTTGTGAAAATGTTGACCCCGCGGTCAATGTTTTTTTCAGCTGAGGAGAACTTGAAACGCCCATATCTTGGATAAGGAAGGAGTGAGAGAGGTCACATTTCAGACACAGCATCCATGCAGAAATGGCTTCAATTTGTGTTATTTCGGGGCAAATTGGGGAATATTGAATTTTTGGTGAAAATGTTGACCCCGCAGTCAATGTTTTTTTCAGCTGAGGAGAACTTGAAACGCCCATATCTTGGATAAGGAAGGAGTGAGAGAGGTCACATTTCAGACACAGCATCCATGCAGAAATGGCTTCAATTTGTGTTATTTCGGGGCAAATTGGGGAATATTGAATTTTTGGTGAAAAAGTTGACCTCGCGGTTAATGTTTTTTTCAGCTGAGGAGATAACTTGAAACGCCCATATCTTGGATAAGGAAGGAGTGAGAGAGCTCACATTTCAGACACAGCATCCAGGCTGCAATGGCTTCAATTTGTGTTATTTTGGGCCAAATTTGGGAATATTGAATTTTTGGGGAAAATGTTGACCCCGCGGTCAATGTTTTTTTCAGCTGAGGAGAACTTGAAACGCCCATATCTTGGATAAGGAAGGAGTGAGAGAGCTCACATTTCAGACACAGCATCCAGGCTGCAATGGGATGAATTTGTGTTATTTCGGGGCAAATTGGGGAATATTGAATTTTTGGTGAAAAAGTTGACCCCGCGGTCAATGTTTTTTTCAGCTGAGGAGAACTTGAAACGCCCATATCTTGGATAAGGAAGGAGTGAGAGAGCTCACATTTCAGACACAGCATCCAGGCTGCAATGGGATGAATTTGTGTTATTTTGGGGCAAATTGGGGAATATTGAATTTTTGGTGAAAAAGTTGACCCCGCGGTCAATGTTTTTTTCAGCTCAGGAGAACTTGAAACGCCCATATCTTGGGCAAGGAAGGAGTTAGAGTGTTAAAATTTTTAGACGCAGCATCCAGGCTGCAATGGCTTCAATTTGTGTTATTTTGGGGCAAATTGGGGAATATTGAATTTTTTGTGAAAATGTTGACCCCGCGGTCAATGTTTTTTTCAGCTGAGGAGAACTTGAAACGCCCATATCTTGGATAAGGAAGGAGTGAGAGAGCTCACATTTCAGACACAGCATCCAGGCTGCAATGGGATGAATTTGTGTTATTTCGGGGCAAATTGGGGAATATTGAATTTTTGGTGAAAAAGTTGACCCCGCGTTCAATGTTTTTTTCAGCTGAGGAGAACTTGAAACGCGCATATCTTGGATAAGGAAGGAGTGAGAGAGCTCACATTTCAGACACAGCATCCAGGCTGCATTGGCTTCAATTTGTGTTATTTTGGGGCAAATTGGGGAATATTGAATTTTTGGTGAAAAGTTGACCCCGCGGTCACTGTTTTTTTCAGCTGAGGAGAACTTGAAACGCCCATATCTTGGGCAATGAAGGAGTGAGAGAGCTCACATTTCAGACACAGCATCCAGGCTGCAATGGCTTCAATTTGTGTTATTTTGGTGCAAACCCCGCGGTTAATGTTTTTTTCAGCTGAGGAGAACTTGAAACGCCCATATCTTGGGCAAGGAAGGAGTTAGAGTGTTCAAATTTTTAGACGCAGCATCCAGGCTGCAATGGCTTCAATTTGTTTTATTTTCGGGCAAATTGGGGAATATTGAATTTTTGGTGAAAAAGTTGACCCCGCGGTCAATGTTTTTTTCAGCTGAGGAGAACTTGAAACGCCCATATCTTGGATAAGGAAGGAGTGAGAGAGCTCACATTTCAGACACAGCATCCAGGCTGCAATGGGATGAATTTGTGTTTTTTCGGGGCACATTGGGGAATATTGAATTTTTGGTGAAAAAGTTGACCCCGCGGTCAATGTTTTTTTCAGCTGAGGAGAACTTGAAACGCCCATATCTTGGATAAGGAAGGAGTGAGAGAGCTCACATTTCAGACACAGCATCCAGGCTGCATTGGCTTCAATTTGTGTTATTTTGGGGCAAATTGGGGAATATTGAATTTTTGGTGAAAATGTTGACCCCGCGGTCAATGTTTTTTTCAGCTGAGGAGAACTTGAAACGCCCATATCTTGGGCAAGGAAGGAGTTAGAGTGTTAAAATTTTTAGACGCAGCATCCAAGCTGCAATGGCTTCAATTTGTGTTATTTCGGGGCAAATTGGGGAATATTGAATTTTTTGTGAAAATGTTGACCCCGCGGTCAATGTTTTTTTCAACTGAGGAGATAACTTGAAACGCCCGTATCTTGGGCAAGGAAGGAGTGAGAGAGCTCACATTTCAGACACAGCATCCAGGCTGCAATGGCTTCAATTTGTGTTATTTTGGGGCAAATTGGGGAATATTGAATTTTTGGTGAAAAAGTTGACCCCGCGGTCAGCTGAGGAGAACTTGAAACGCCCATATCTTGGGCAAGGAAGGAGTTAGAGTGTTAAAATTTTTAGACGCAGCATCCAGGCTGCAATGGCTTCAATTTGTGTCATTTTGGGGCAAATTGGGGAATATTGAATTTTTGGTGAAAAAGTTGACCCCGCGGTCAATGTTTTTTTCAGCTGAGGAGAACTTGAAACGCCCATATCTTGGATAAGGATGGGGTGAGAGAGCTCACATTTCAGACACAGCATCCAGGCTGCATTGGCTTCAATTTGTGTTATTTTGGGGCAAATTGGGGAATATTGAATTTTTGGTGAAAATGTTGACCCCGCAGTCAATGTTTTTTTCAGCTAAGGAGATAACTTGAAACGCCCGTATCTTGGGCAAGGAAGGAGTGAGAGAGCTCACATTTCAGACACAGCATCCAGGCTGCAATGGCTTCAATTTGTGTTATTTTGGGGCAAATTGGGGGAATATTGAATTTTTTGGTGAAAAAGTTGACCCCACGGTCAATGTTTTTTTCAGCTGAGGAGAACTTGAAACGCCCATATCTTGGATAAGGATGGGGTGAGAGAGCTCACATTTCAGACACAGCATCCAGGCTGCAATGGCTTCAATTTGTGTTATTTTGGGGCAAATTGGGGAATATTGAATTTTTGTTGAAAAAGTTTGCCCCGCGGTCAATGTTTTTTTCAGCTGAGGAGAACTTGAAACGCCCATATCTTGGATAAGGAAGGAGTGAGAGAGCTCACATTTCAGACACAGCATCCAGGCTGCAATGGCTTCAATTTGTGTTATTTTGGGGCAAATTGGGGAATATTGAATTTTTGGTAAAAATGTTGACCCCGTGGTCAACGTTTTTTTTTAACTGGAGAAAACTTGAAACGCCCATATCTTGGATAAGGAAGGAGTGAGAGAGCTCACATTTCAGACACAGCATCCAGGCTGCAATGGCTTCAATTTGTGTTATTTTGGGGCAAATTGGGGAATATTGAATTTTTGGTGAAAAAGTTGACCTCGCGGTCAATGTTTTTTTCAGCTGAGGAGATAACTTGAAACGCCAATATCTTGGGCAAGGAAGGAGTTAGAGTGTTAAAATTTTTAGACGCAGCATCCAAGCTGCAATGGCTTCAATTTGTGTTATTTCGGGGCAAATTGGGGAATATTGAATTTTTTGTGAAAATGTTGACCCCGCGGTCAATGTTTTTTTCAGCTGAGGAGAACTTGAAACGCCCATATCTTGGGCAAGGAAGGAGTGAGAGAGCTCACATTTCGCATCCAGGCTGCAATGGCTTCAATTTGTGTCATTATGGGGCAAATTGGGGAATATTGAATTTTTTGTGAAAATGTTGACCCCGCGGTCAATGTTTTTTTCAGCTGAGGAGAACTTGAAACGCCCATATCTTGGATAAGGAAGGAGTGAGAGAGCTTAAATTTCAGACACAGCATCCAGGCTGCAATGGGATGAATTTGTGTTATTTTGGGGCAAATTGGGGAATATTGAATTTTTGGTGAAAAAGTTGACCCGCGTGGTCAATGTTTTTTTTAGCTGAGGAGAACTTGAAACGCCCATATCTTGGATAAGGAAGGAGTGAGAGAGCTCACATTTCAGACACAGCATCCAGGCTGCAATGGGATGAATTTGTGTTATTTCGGGGCAAATTGGGGAATATTGAATTTTTGGTGAAAAAGTTGACCCCGCGGTCAATGTTTTTTTCAGCTGAGGAGAACTTGAAACGCCCATATCTTGGATAAGGAAGGAGTGAGAGAGCTCACATTTCAGACACAGCATCCAGGCTGCAATGGGATGAATTTGTGTTATTTCGGGGCAAATTGGGGAATATTGAATTTTTGGTGAAAAAGTTGACCCCGCGGTCAATGTTTTTTTCAGCTCAGGAGAACTTGAAACGCCCATATCTTGGGCAAGGAAGGAGTTAGAGTGTTAAAATTTTTAGACGCAGCATCCAGGCTGCAATGGCTTCAATTTGTGTTATTTTGGGGCAAATTGGGGAATATTGAATTTTTTGTGAAAATGTTGACCCCGCGGTCAATGTTTTTTTCAGCTGAGGAGAACTTGAAACGCCCATATCTTGGATAAGGAAGGAGTGAGAGAGCTCACATTTCAGACACAGCATCCAGGCTGCAATGGCTTCAATTTTTGTTATTTCGGGGCAAATTGGGGAATATTGAATTTTTGGTGAAAAACGTGACCCCGCAGTCAATGTTTTTTTCAGCTGAGGAGATAACTTGAAACGCCCATATCTTGGGCAATGAAGGAGTGAGAGAGCTCACATTTCAGACACAGCATCCAGGCTGCAATGGCTTCAATTTGTGTTATTTTGGTGCAAACCCCGCGGTCAATGTTTTTTTCAGCTGAGGAGAACTTGAAACGCCCATATCTTGGGCAAGGAAGGAGTTAGAGTGTTCAAATTTTTAGACGCAGCATCCAGGCTGCAATGGCTTCAATTTGTTTTATTTTCGGGCAAATTGGGGAATATTTAATTTTTGGTGAAAAAGTTGACCCCGCGGTCAATGTTTTTTTCAGCTGAGGAGAACTTGAAACGCCCATATCTTGGATAAGGAAGGAGTGAGAGAGCTCACATTTCAGACACAGCATCCAGGCTGCAATGGGATGAATTTGTGTTTTTTCGGGGCAAATTGGGGAATATTGAATTTTTGGTGAAAAAGTTGACCCCGCGGTCAATGTTTTTTTCAGGTGAGGAGAACTTGAAACGCCCATATCTTGGATAAGGAAGGAGTGAGAGAGCTCACATTTCAGACACAGCATCCAGGCTGCATTGGCTTCAATTTGTGTTATTTTGGGGCAAATTTGGGAATATTGAATTTTTGGTGAAAAAGTTGACCCCGCGGTCAATGTTTTTTTCAGCTGAGGAGAACTTGAAACGCCCATATCTTGGATAAGGAAGGAGTGAGAGAGCTCACATTTCAGACACAGCATCCAGGCTGCATTGGCTTCAATTTGTGTTATTTTGGGGCAAATTGGGGAATATTGAATTTTTGGTGAAAAAGTTGACCCCGCGGTCAATGTTTTTTTCAGCTGAGGAGAACTTGAAACGCCCATATCTTGGATAAGGAAGGAGTGAGAGAGCTCACATTTCGCATCCAGGCTGCAATGGCTTCAATTTGTGTCATTATGGGGCAAATTGGGGAATATTGAATTTTTTGTGAAAATGTTGACCCCGCGGTCAATGTTTTTTTCAGCTGAGGAGAACTTGAAACGCCCATATCTTGGATAAGGAAGGAGTGAGAGAGCTCACATTTAGCATCCAGGCTGCAATGGCTTCAATTTGTGTTATTTTGGGGCAAATTGGGGAAAATTGAATTTTTGGTGAAAAAGTTGACCTCGCGGTCAATGTTTTTTTCAGCTGAGGAGAACTTGAAACGCCCATATCTTGGATAAGGAAGGAGTGAGAGAGCTCACATTTCAGACACAGCATCCAGGCTGCAATGGCTTCAATTTGTGTTATTTTGGGGCAAATTGGGGAATATTGAATTTTTGGTGAAAAAGTTGACCTCGCGGTCTTTTTTTTTTTCAGCTGAGGAGAACTTGAAACGCCCATATCTTGGATAAGGAAGGAGTGAGAGAGCTCACATTTCAGACACAGCATCCAGGCTGCAATGGGATGAATTTGTGTTATTTCGGGGGAAAATTGGGGAATATTGAATTTTTGGTGAAAAAGTTGACCCCGCGGTCAATGTTTTTTTCAGCTGAGGAGAACTTGAAACGCCCATATCTTGGATAAGGAAGGAGTGAGAGAGCTCACATTTCAGACACAGCATCCAGGCTGCATTGGCTTCAATTTGTGTTATTTTGGGGCAAATTGGGGAATATTGAATTTTTGGTGAAAAAGTTGACCCCGCGGTCAATGTTTTTTTCAGCTGAGGAGAACTTGAAACGCGCATATCTTGGATAAGGAAGTAGTGAGAGAGCTCACATTTCAGACACAGCATCCAGGCTGCATTGGCTTCAATTTGTGTTATTTTGGGGCAAATTGGGGAATATTGAATTTTTGGTGAAAAAGTTGACCCCGCGGTCAATGTTTTTTTCAGCTGAGGAGAACTTGAAACGCCCATATCTTGGGCAAGGAAGGAGTTAGAGTGTTAAAAATTTTTAGACGCAGCATCCAGGCTGCAATGGCTTCAATTTGTGTTATTTTGGGGCAAATTGGGGAATATTGAATTTTTTGTGAAAATGTTGACCCCGCGGTCAATGTTTTTTTCAACTGAGGAGATAACTTGAAACGCCCGTATCTTGGGCAAGGAAGGAGTGAGAGAGCTCACATTTCAGACACAGCATCCAGGCTGCAATGGCTTCAATTTGTGTTATTTCAGGGCAAATTGGGGAATATAGAATTTTTTGTGAAAATGTTGACCCCGCGGTCAATGTTTTTTTCAGCTGAGGAGAATTTGAAACGCCCATATCTTGGGCAAGGAAGGAGTTAGAGTGTTAAAATTTTTAGACGCAGCATCCAGGCTGCAATGGCTTCAATTTGTGTCATTTTGGGGCAAATTGGGGAATATTGAATTTTTGGTGAAAATGTTGACCCCGCGGTCAATGTTTTTTTCAGCTGAGGAGAACTTGAAACGCCCATATCTTGGATAAGGAAGGAGTGAGAGAGCTCACATTTCAGACACAGCATCCAGGCTGCAATGGGATGAATTTGTGTTATTTCGGGGCAAATTGGGGAATATTGAATTTTTGGTGAAAATGTTGACCCCGCGGTCAATGTTTTTTTCAGCTGAGGAGAACTTGAAACGCCCATATCTTGGATAAGGAAGTAGTGAGAGAGCTCACATTTCAGACACAGCATCCAGGCTGCAATGGCTTCAATTTATGTTATTTCGGGGCAAATTGGGGAATATTGAATTTTTTGTGAAAATGTTGACCCCGCGGTCAATGTTTTTTTCAGCTGAGGAGAACTTGAAACGCCCATATCTTGGATAAGGAAGGAGTGAGAGAGCTCACATTTCAGACACAGCATCCAGGCTGCAATGGGATGAATTTGTGTTATTTCGGGGCAAATTGGGGAATATTGAATTTTTGGTGAAAAAGTTGACCCCGCGGTCAATGTTTTTTTCAGCTGAGGAGAACTTGAAACGCCCATATCTTGGGCAAGGAAGGAGTTAGAGTGTTAAAATTTTTAGACGCAGCATCCAGGCTGCAATGGCTTCAATTTGTGTTATTTTGGGGCAAATTGGGGAATATTGAATTTTTTGTGAAAATGTTGACCCCGCGGTCAATGCTTTTTTCAACTGAGGAGATAACTTGAAACGCCCGTATCTTGGGCAAGGAAGGAGTGAGAGAGCTCACATTTCAGACACAGCATCCAGGCTGCAATGGCTTCAATTTTGTTATTTTGGGGCAAATTGGGGAATATTGAATTTTTGGTGAAAAAGTTGACCCCGCGGTCAATGTTTTTTTCAGCTGAGGAGATAACTTGAAACGCCCATATCTTTGATAAGGAAGGAGTGAGAGAGCTCACATTTCAGACACAGCATCCAGGCTGCAATGGGATGAATTTGTGGTATTTCGGGGCAAATTGGGGAATATTGAATTTTTGGTGAAAAAGTTGACCCCGCGGTCAATGTTTTTTTCAGCTGAGGCGAACTTGAAATGCCCATATCTTGGATAAGGAAGGAGTGAGAGAGCTCACATTCAGACACAGCATCCAGGCTGCATTGGCTTCAATTTGTGTTATTTTGGGGCAAATTGGGGAATATTGAATTTTTGGTGAAAATGTTGACCCCGCAGTCAATGTTTTTTTCAGCTGAGGAGATAACTTGAAACGCCCGTATCTTGGGCAAGGAAGGAGTTAGAGTGTTAAAATTTTAAGACGCAGCATCCAGATTGCAATGGCTTCAATTTGTGTTATTTCGGGGCAAATTGGGGAATATTGAATTTTTGGTGAAAAAGTTGACCCCGCGGTCAATGTTTTTTTCAGCTGAGGAGAACTTGAAACGCCCATATCTTGGGCAAGGAAGGAGTTAGAGTGTTAAAATTTTTAGACGCAGCATCCAGGCTGCAATGGCTTCAATTTGTGTCATTTTGGGGCAAATTGGGGAATATTGAATTTTTGGTGAAAATGTTGACCCCGCGGTCAATGTTTTTTTCAGCTGAGGAGAACTTGAAACGCCCATATCTTGGGCAAGGAAGGAGTGAGAGAGCTCACATTGCAGACACAGCATCCAGGCTGCAATGGGATGAATTTGTGGTATTTTGGGGCAAATTGGGGAATATTGAATTTTTGGTGAAAATGTTGACCCCGCGGTCAATGTTTTTTTCAGCTGAGGAGAACTTGAAACGCCCATATCTTGGGCAAGGAAGGAGTTAGAGTGTTAAAATTTTTAGACGCAGCATCCAGGCTGCAATGGCTTCAATTTGTGTTATTTTGGGGCAAATTGGGGAATATTGAATTTTTGGTGAAAAAGTTGACCCCGCGGTCAATGTTTTTTTCAGCTTAGGAGAACTTGAAACGCCCATATCTTGGATAAGGAAGGAGTGAGAGAGCTCACATTTCAGACACAGCATCCAGGCTGCATTGGCTTCAATTTGTGTTATTTTGGGGCAAATTGGGGAATATTGACTTTTTGGTGAAAATGTTGACCCCGCGGTCAATGTTTTTTTCAGCTGAGGAGAACTTGAAACGCCCATATCTTGGGCAAGGAAGGAGTGAGAGAGCTCACATTTCAGACACAGCATCCAGGCTGCAATGGGATGAATTTGTGTTATTTCGGGGCAAATTGGGGAATATTGATTTTTTGGTGAAAAAGTTGACCCGCGGTTAATGTTTTTTTTAGCTGAGGAGAACTTGAAACGCCCATATCTTGGATAAGGAAGGAGTGAGAGAGCTCACATTTCGCATCCAGGCTGCAATGGCTTCAATTTGTGTTATTTTGGGGCAAATAGGGGAATATTGAATTTTTGGTGAAAATGTTGACCCCGCGGTCAATGTTTTTTTCAGCTGAGGAGAACTTGAAACGCCCATATCTTGAATAAGGAAGGAGTGAGAGAGCTCACATTTCAGACACAGCATCCAGGCTGCAATGGCTTCAATTTGTGTTATTTTTGGGCAAATTGGGGAATATTGAATTTTTGGTGAAAAAGTTGACCCCCCGGTCAATGTTTTTTTCAGCTGAGGAGAACTTGAAACGCCCATATCTTGGATAAGGAAGGAGTGAGAGAGCTCACATTTCAGACACAGCATCCAGGCTGCAATGGCTTCAATTTGTGTTATTTCGGGGCAAATTGGGGAATATTGAATTTTTTGTGAAGATGTTGACCCCGCGGTCATTGTTTTTTTCAGCTGAGGAGAACTTGAAACGCCCATATCTTGGGCAAGGAAGGAGTTAGAGTGCTAAAATTTTTAGACGCAGCATCCAGGCTGCAATGGCTTCAATTTGTGTTATTTTGGGGCAAATTGGGGAATATTGAATTTTTGGTGAAAAAGTTGACCTCGCGGTCAATGTTTTTTTCAGCTGAGGAGATAACTTGAAACGCCCATATCTTGGGCAAGGAAGGAGTTAGAGAGCTCACATTTCAGACACAGCATCCAGGCTGCAATGGCTTCAATTTGTGTTATTTCGGGGCAAATTGGGGAATATTGAATTTTTTGTGAAAATGTTGACCCCGCGGTCAATGTTTTTTTCAGCTGAGGAGAACTTGAAACGCCCATAACTTGGATAAGGAAGGAGTGAGAGAGCTCACATTTCAGACACAGCATCCAGGCTGCATTGGCTTCAATTTGTGTTATTTTGGGGCAAATTAGGGAATATAGAATTTTTGGTGAAAATGTTGACCCCGCGGTCAATGTTTTTTTCAGCTGAGGAGAACTTGAAACGCCCATATCTTGGATAAGGAAGGAGTGAGAGAGCTCACATTTCAGACACAGCATCCAGGCTGCAATGGGATGAATTTGTGTTATTTCGGGGCAAATTGGGGAATATTGAATTTTTGGTGAAAAAGTTGACCCCGCGGTCAATGTTTTTTTCAGCTTAGGAGAACTTGAAACGCGCATATCTTGGATAAGGAAGGAGAGAGAGAGCTCACATTTCAGACACAGCATCCAGGCTGCATTGGCTTCAATTTGTGTTATTTCGGGGCAAATTGGGGAATATTGAATTTTTGGTGAAAAAGTTGACCCCGCGGTCAATGTTTTTTTCAGCTGAGGAGAACTTGAAACGCCCATATCTTGGGCAAGGAAGGAGTTAGAGTGTTAAAATTTTTAGACGCAGCATCCAGGCTGCAATGGCTTCAATTTGTGTTATTTTGGGGCAAATTGGGGAATATTGAATTTTTGGTGAAAAAGTTGACCCCGCGGTCAATGTTTTTTTCAGCTGAGGAGAACTTGAAACGCCCATATCTTGGATAAGGATGGAGTGAGAGAGCTCACATTTCAGACACAGCATCCAGGCTGCATTGGCTTCAATTTGTGTTATTTTGGGGCAAATTGGGGAATATTGAATTTTTGGTGAAAATGTTGACCCCGCGGTCAATGTTTTTTTCAGCTGAGGAGAACTTGAAACGCCCATATCTTGGGCAAGGAAGGAGTGAGAGAGCTCACATTTCAGACACAGCATCCAGGCTGCAATGGCTTCAATTTGTGTTATTTCAGTGCAAATTGGGGAATATTGAATTTTTGGTGAAAAAGTTGACCCCGCGGTCAATGTTTTTTTCAGCTGAGGATAACTTGAAACGCCCATATCTTGGATAAGGAAGGAGTGAGAGAGCTCACATTCAGACACAGCATCCAGGCTGCATTGGCTTCAATTTGTGTTATTTTGGGGCAAATTGGGGAATATTGAATTTTTGGTGAAAATGTTGACCCCGCAGTCAATGTTTTTTTCAGCTGAGGATAACTTGAAACGCCCATATATTGGATAAGGAAGGAGTGAGAGAGCTCACATTCAGACACAGCATCCAGGCTGCTTTGGCTTCAATTTGTGTTATTTTGGGGCAAATTGGGGAATATTGAATTTTTGGTGAAAATGTTGACCCCGCAGTCAATGTTTTTTTCAGCTGAGGAGATAACTTGAAACGCCCGTATCTTGGGCAAGGAAGGAGTTAGAGTGTTAAAATTTTAAGACGCAGCATCCAGATTGCAATGGCTTCAATTTGTGTTATTTTGGGGCAAATTGGGGAATATTGAATTTTTTGTGAAAATGTTGACCCCGCGGTCAATGTTTTTTTCAACTGAGGAGAACTTGAAACGCCCATGTCTTGGATAAGGAAGGAGTGAGAGAGCTCACATTTCAGACACAGCATCCAGGCTGCAATGGCTTCAATTTGTGTTATTTCGGGACAAATTGGGGAATATTGAATTTTTGGTGAAAATGTTGACCCCGCAGTCAATGTTTTTTTCAGCTGAGGAGATAACTTGAAACGCCCGTATCTTGGGCAAGGAAGGAGTGAGAGAGCTCACATTTCAGACACAGCATCCATGCTGCAATGGCTTCAATTTGTGTTATTTTGGGGCAAATTGGGGAATAGTGAATTTTTGGTGAAAATGTTGACCCCGCGGTCAATGTTTTTTTCAGCTGAGGAGAACTTGAAACGCCCATATCTTGGATAAGGAAGGAGTGAGAGAGCTCACATTTCAGACACAGCATCCAGGCTGCAATGGCTTCAATTTGTGTTATTTCGGGGCAAATTGGGGAATATTGAATTTTTTGTGAAAATGTTGACCCCGCGGTCAATGTTTTTTTCAGCTGAGGAGAACTTGAAACGCCCATATCTTGGGCAAGGAAGGAGTTAGAGTGTTCAAATTTTTAGACGCAGCATTCAGGCTGCAATGGCTTCAATTTGTGTTATTTTGGGGCAAATTGGGGAATATAGAATTTTTGGTGAAAATGTTGACCCCGCGGTCAATGTTTTTTTCAGCTGAGGAGAACTTGAAACGCCCATATCTTGGGCAAGGAAGGAGTTAGAGTGTTCAAATTTTTAGACGCAGCATCCAGGCTGCAATGGCTTCAATTTGTGTTATTTTGGGGCAAATTGGGGAATATTGAATTTTTGGTGAAAAAGTTGACCCCGCGGTCAATGTTTTTTTCAGCTGAGGAGAACTTGAAACGCCCATATCTTGGATAAGGATGGAGTGAGAGAGCTCACATTTCAGACACAGCATCCAGGCTGCATTGGCTTCAATTTGTGTTATTTTGGGGCAAATTGGGGAATATTGAATTTTTGGTGAAAATGTTGACCCCGCGGTCAATGTTTTTTTCAGCTGAGGAGAACTTGAAACGCCCATATCTTGGGCAAGGAAGGAGTGAGAGAGCTCACATTTCAGACACAGCATCCAGGCTGCAATGGCTTCAATTTGTGTTATTTCAGTGCAAATTGGGGAATATTGAATTTTTGGTGAAAAAGTTGACCCCGCGGTCAATGTTTTTTTCAGCTGAGGATAACTTGAAACGCCCATATATTGGATAAGGAAGGAGTGAGAGAGCTCACATTCAGACACAGCATCCAGGCTGCATTGGCTTCAATTTGTGTTATTTTGGGGCAAATTGGGGAATATTGAATTTTTGGTGAAAATGTTGACCCCGCAGTCAATGTTTTTTTCAGCTGAGGATAACTTGAAACGCCCATATATTGGATAAGGAAGGAGTGAGAGAGCTCACATTCAGACACAGCATCCAGGCTGCATTGGCTTCAATTTGTGTTATTTTGGGGCAAATTGGGGAATATTGAATTTTTTGTGAAAATGTTGACCCCGCGGTCAATGTTTTTTTCAACTGAGGAGATAACTTGAAACACCCGTATCTTGGGCAAGGAAGGAGTGAGAGAGCTCACATTTCAGACACAGCATCCAGGCTGCAATGGCTTCAATTTGTGTTATTTTAGGGCAAATTGGGGAATATTGAATTTTTGGTGAAAATGTTGACCCCGCGGTCAATGTTTTTTTCAGCTGAGGAGAACTTGAAACGCCCATATCTTGGATAAGGAAGGAGTGAGAGAGCTCACATTTCAGACACAGCATCCAGGCTGCAATGGCTTCAATTTGTGTTATTTCGGGGCAAATTGGGGAATATTGAATTTTTTGTGAAAATGTTGACCCCGCGGTCAATGTTTTTTTCAGCTGAGGAGAACTTGAAACGCCCATATCTTGGGCAAGGAAGGAGTTAGAGTGTTCAAATTTTTAGACGCAGCATTCAGGCTGCAATGGCTTCAATTTGTGTTATTTTGGGGCAAATTGGGGAATATAGAATTTTTGGTGAAAATGTTGACCCCGCGGTCAATGTTTTTTTCAGCTGAGGAGAACTTGAAACGCCCATATCTTGGGCAAGGAAGGAGTTAGAGTGTTCAAATTTTTAGACGCAGCATCCAGGCTGCAATGGCTTCAATTTGTGTTATTTCGGGGCAAATTGGGGAATATTGAATTTTTTGTGAAAATGTTGACCCCGCGGTCAATGTTTTTTTCAGCTGAGGAGAACTTGAAATGCCCATATCTTGGATAAGGAAGGAGTTAGAGAGCTCACATTTCAGACACAGCATCCAGGCTGCAATGGCTTCAATTTGTGTTATTTTGGGGCAAATTGGGGAATATTGAATTTTTGGTGAAAAAGTTGACCCCGTGGTCAATGTTTTTTTCAGCTGAGGAGAACTTGAAACGCCCATATCTTGGGCAAGGAAGGAGTTAGAGTGTTAAAATTTTTAGACGCAGCATCCAGGCTGCAATGGCTTCAATTTGTGTTATTTTGGGGCAAATTGGGGAATATTGAATTTTTTGTGAAAATGTTGACCCCGCGGTCAATGTTTTTTTCAACTGAGGAGATAACTTGAAACGCCCGTATCTTGGGCAAGGAAGGAGTGAGAGTGTTCAAATTTTAAGACGCAGCATCCAGGCTGCAATGGCTTCAATTTGTGTTATTTCGGGGCAAATTGGGGAATATTGAATTTTTTGTGAAAATGTTGACCCCGCGGTCAATGTTTTTTTCAGCTGAGGAGAACTTGAAATGCCCATATCTTGGGCAAGGAAGGAGTGAGAGAGCTTAAATTTCAGACACAGCATCCATGCAGAAATGGCATCAATTTGTGTTATTTTGGGGCAAATTGGGGAATATTGAATTTTTGGTGAAAAAGTTGACCCCGCGGTCAATGTTTTTTTCAGCTGAGGAGAACTTGAAACGCCCATATCTTGGATAAGGATGGAGTGAGAGAGCTCACATTTCAGACACAGCATCCAGGCTGCATTGGCTTCATTTGTGTTATTTTGGGGCAAATTGGGGAATATTGAATTTTTGGTGAAAAAGTTGACCCCGCGGTCAATGTTTTTTTCAGCTGAGGAGAACTTGAAATGCCCATATATTGGATAAGGAAGGAGTGAGAGAGCTCACATTTCAGACACAGCATCCAGGCTGCATTGGCTTCAATTTGTGTTATTTTGGGGCAAATTGGGGAATATTGAATTTTTGGTGAAAATGTTGACCCCGCAGTCAATGTTTTTTTCAGCTGAGGAGAACTTGAAACGCCCATATCTTGGGCAAGGAAGGAGTGAGAGAGCTTAAATTTCAGACACAGCATCCATGCAGAAATGGCATCAATTTGTGTTATTTTGGGGCAAATTGGGGAATATTGAATTTTTGGTGAAAAAGTTGACCTCGCGGTCAATGTTTTTTTCACCTGAGGAGATAACTTGAAACGCCCGTATCTTGGGCAAGGAAGGAGTGAGAGAGCTCACATTTCAGACACAGCATCCATGCTGCAATGGCTTCAATTTGTGTTATTTTGGGGCAAATTGGGGAATATTGAATTTTTGGTGAAAATGTTGACCCCGCGGTCAATGTTTTTTTCAGCTGAGGAGAACTTGAAACGCCCATATCTTGGGCAAGGAAGGAGTGAGAGAGCTTAAATTTCAGACACAGCATCCAGGCAGAAATGGCATCAATTTGTGTTATTTTGGGGCAAATTGGGGAATATTGAATTTTTGGTTAAAAAGTTGACCTCGCGGTCAATGTTTTTTTCACCTGAGGAGAACTTGAAACGCCCATATCTTGGGCAAGGAAGGAGTGAGAGAGCTCACATTTCAGACACAGCATCCAGGCTGCAATGGCTTCAATTTGTGTTATTTCAGTGCAAATTGGGGAATATTGAATTTTTGGTGAAAAAGTTGACCCCGCGGTCAATGTTTTTTTCAGCTGAGGATAACTTGAAACGCCCATATCTTGGATAAGGAAGGAGTGAGAGAGCTCACATTCAGACACAGCATCCAGGCTGCAATGGCTTCAATTTGTGTTATTTTGGGGCAAATTGGGGAATATTGAATTTTTGGTGAAAATGTTGACCCCGCAGTCAATGTTTTTTTCAGCTGAGGATAACTTGAAATGCCCATATCTTGGATAAGGAAGGAGTGAGAGAGCTCACATTTCAGACACAGCATCCATGCTGCAATGGCTTCAATTTGTGTTATTTCGGGGCAAATTGGGGAATATTGAATTTTTTGTGAAAATGTTGACCCCGCGGTCAATGTTTTTTTCAGCTGAGGAGAACTTGAAATGCCCATATCTTGGGCAAGGAAGGAGTTAGAGTGTTAAAATTTTAAGACGCAGCATCCAGGCTGCAATGGCTTCAATTTGTGTTATTTCGGGGCAAATTGGGGAATATTGAATTTTTTGTGAAAATGTTGACCCCGCGGTCAATGTTTTTTTCAGCTGAGGAATACTTGAAATGCCCATATCTTGGATAAGGAAGGAGTGAGAGAGCTCACATTTCAGACACAGCATCCAGGCTGCAATGGCTTCAATTTGTGTTATTTCGGGGCAAATTGGGGAATATTGAATTTTTTGTGAAAATGTTGACCCCGCGGTCAATGCTTTTTCAGCTGAGGAGAACTTGAAATGCCCATATCTTGGATAAGGAAGGAGTGAGAGAGCTCACATTTCAGACACAGCATCCAGGCTGCAATGGCTTCAATTTGTGTTATTTTGGGGCAAATTGGGGAATATTGAATTTTTTGTGAAAATGTTGACCCCGCGGTCAATGTTTTTTTCAGCTGAGGAGAACTTGAAACGCCCATATCTTGGGCAAGGAAGGAGTTAGAGTGTTAAAATTTTTAGACGCAGCATCCAGGCTGCAATGGCTTCAATTTGTGTTATTTAGGGGCAAATTGGGGAATATTGAATTTTTTGTGAAAATGTTGACCCCGCGGTCAATGTTTTTTTCAGCTGAGGAGAACTTGAAACGCCCATATCTTGGGCAAGGAAGGAGTTAGAGAGCTCACATTTCAGTCACAGCATCCAGATTGCAATGGCTTCAATTTGTGTTATTTCGGGGCAAATTGGGGAATATTGAATTTTTGGTGAAAATGTTGACCCCGCGGTCAATGTTTTTTTCAGCTGAGGAGAACTTGAAACGCCCATATCTTGGACAAGGAAGGAGTGAGAGAGCTTAAATTTCAGACACAGCATCCAGGCAGAAATGGCATCAATTTGTGTTATTTTGGGGCAAATTGGGGAATATTGAATTTTTGGTGAAAAAGTTGACCTCGCGGTCAATGTTTTTTTCACCTGAGGAGATAACTTGAAACGCCCGTATCTTGGGCAAGGAAGGAGTGAGAGAGCTCACATTTCAGACACAGCATCCATGCTGCAATGGCTTCAATATGTGTTATTTTGGGGCAAATTGGGGAATATTGAATTTTCTGTGAAAAAGTTGACCCCGCGGTCAATGTTTTTTTCAGCTGAGGAGAACTTGAAACGCCCATATCTTGGATAAGGAAGGATGAGAGAGCTCACGTTTCAGACACAGCATCCAGGCTGCAATGGCTTCAATTTGTGTTATTTTGGGGCAAATTGGGGAATATAGAATTTTTGGTGAAAATGTTGACCCCGCGGTCAACGTTTTTTTTCAACTGGAGAAAACTTGAAACGCCCATATCTTGGATAAGGAAGGAGTGAGAGAGCTCACATTTCAGACACAGCATCCAGGCTGCAATGGGATGAATTTGTGTAATTTTGGGGCAAATTGGGGAATATTGAATTTTTGGTGAAAAAGTTGACCTCGCGGTCAATGTTTTTTTCAGCTGAGGAGATAACTTGAAACGCCCGTATCTTGGGCAAGGAAGGAGTGAGAGAGCTCACATTTCAGACACAGCATCCAGAATGCAATGGCTTCAATTTGTGTTATTTTGGGGCAAATTTGGGAATATTGAATTTTTGGTGAAAATGTTGACCCCGCAGTCAATGTTTTTTTCAGATGAGGAGATAACTTGAAACGCCCGTATCTTGGGCAAGGAAGGAGTGAGAGAGCTCACATTTCAGACACAGCATCCATGCTGCAATGGCTTCAATTTGTGTTATTTTGGGGCAAATTGGGGAATAGTGAATTTTTGGTGAAAATGTTGACCCCGCGGTCAATGTTTTTTTCAGCTGAGGAGAACTTGAAACGCCCATATCTTGGGCAAGGAAGGAGTTAGAGTGTTAAAATTTTAAGACGCAGCATCCAGGCTGCAATGGCTTCAATTTGTGTTATTTCGGGGCAAATTGGGGAATATTGAATTTTTTGTGAAAATGTTGACCCCGCGGTCAATGTTTTTTTCAGCTGAGGAGAACTTGAAACGCCCATATCTTGGATAAGGATGGAGTGAGAGAGCTCACATTTCAGACGCAGCATCCAGGCTGCAATGGCTTCAATTTGTGTTATTTCGGGGCAAATTGGGGAATATTGAATTTTTTGTGAAAATGTTGACCCCGCGGTCAATGTTTTTTTCAGCTGAGGAGAACTTGAAACGCCCATATCTTGGGCAAGGAAGGAGTTAGAGTGTTAAAATTTTTAGACACAGCATCCAGGCTGCAAAAGCTTCAATTTGTGTTATTTAGGGGCAAATTGGGGAATATTGAATTTTTTGTGAAAATGTTGACCCCGCGGTCAATGTTTTTTTCAGCTGAGGAGAACTTGAAACGCCCATATCTTGGCGAGGGAGGAGTTACAGTGTTAAAATTTTTAGACGCAGCATCCAGGCTGCAATGGCTTCAATTTGTGTTATTTAGGGGCAAATTGGGGAATATTGAATTTTTTGTGAAAATGTTGACCCCGCGGTCAATGTTTTTTTCAGCTGAGGAGAACTTGAAACGCCCATATCTTGGGCAAGGAAGGAGTTAGAGAGCTCACATTTCAGTCACAGCATCCAGATTGCAATGGCTTCAATTTGTGTTATTTCGGGGCAAATTGGGGAATATTGAATTTTTGGTGAAAATGTTGACCCCGCGGTCAATGTTTTTTTCAGCTGAGGAGAACTTGAAACGCCCATATCTTGGACAGGGAAGGAGTGAGAGAGCTTAAATTTCAGACACAGCATCCAGGCAGAAATGGCATCAATTTGTGTTATTTTGGGGCAAATTGGGGAATATTGAATTTTTTGTGAAAATGTTGACCCCGCGGTCAATGTTTTTTTCAGCTGAGGAGAACTTGAAACGCCCATATCTTGGGCAAGGAAGGAGTTAGAGTGTTAAAATTTTAAGACGCAGCATCCAGGCTGCAATGGCTTCAATTTGTGTTATTTCCGGACAAATTGGGGAATATTGAATTTTTGGTGAAAAAGTTGACCCCGCGGTCAATGTTTTTTTCAGCTGAGGAGAACTTGAAATGCCCATATCTTGGATAAGGAAGGAGTGAGAGAGCTCACATTTCAGACACAGCATCCAGGCTGCAATGGGATGAATTTGTGTTATTTCGGGGCAAATTGGGGAATATTGAATTTTTGGTGAAAAAGTTGACCCCGCGGTCAATGTTTTTTTCAGCTGAGGAGAATTTGAAACGCCCATATCTTGGGCAAGGAAGGAGTGAGAGAGCTTAAATTTCAGATGCAGCATCCAGGCTGCAATGGTTTCAATTTGTGTTATTTTGGGGCAAATTGGGGAATATTGAATTTTTGGTGAAAAAGTTGACCCCGCGGTCAATGTTTTTTTCAGCTGAGGAGAACTTGAAACGCCCATATCTTGGATAAGGAAGGAGTGAGAGAGCTCACATTTCAGACACAGCATCCAGGCTGCATTGGCTTCATTTTGTGTTATTTTGGGGCAAATTGGGGAATATTGAATTTTTGGTGAAAAAGTTGACCCCGCGGTCAATGTTTTTTTCAGCTGAGGAGAACTTGAAATGCCCATATCTTGGATAAGGAAGGAGTGAGAGAGCTCACATTTCAGACACAGCATCCAGGCTGCAATGGCTTCAATTTGTGTTATTTCGGGGCAAATTGGGGAATATTGAATTTTTGGTGAAAAAGTTGACCCCGCGGTCAATGTTTTTTTCAGCTGAGGAGAACTTGAAACGCCTATATCTTGGATAAGGATGGAGTGAGAGAGCTCACATTTCAGACACATTATCCAGGCTGCAATGGCTTCAATTTGTGTTATTTCGGGGCAAATTGGGGAATATTGAATTTTTGGTGAAAAAGTTGACCCCGCGGTCAATGTTTTTTTCAGCTGAGGAGAACTTGAAACGCCCATATCTTGGATAAGGAAGGAGTGAGAGAGCTCACATTTCAGACACAGCATCCAGGCTGCATTTGCTTCAATTTGTGTTATTTTGGGGCAAATTGGGGAATATTGAATTTTTGGTGAAAAAGTTGACCCCGCGGTCAATGTTTTTTTCAGCTGAGGAGAACTTGAAATGCCCATATCTTGGATAAGGAAGGAGTGAGAGAGCTCACATTTCAGACACAGCATCCAGGCTGCAATGGGATGAATTTGTGTTATTTTGGGGCAAATTGGGGAATATTGAATTTTTGGTGAAAAAGTTGACCCCGCGGTCAATGTTTTTTTCAGCTGAGGAGAACTTGAAACGCCCATATCTTGGGCAAGGAAGGAGTTAGAGTGTTCAAATTTTTAGACGCAGCATCCAAGCTGCAATGGCTTCAATTTGTGTTATTTCGGGGCAAATTGGGGAATATTGAATTTTTTGTGAAAATGTTGACCCCGCGGTCAATGTTTTTTTCAGCTGAGGAGAACTTGAAACGCCCATATCTTGGATAAGGATGGAGTGAGAGAGCTCACATTTCAGACACAGCATCCAGGCTGCATTGGCTTCAATTTGTGTTATTTCGGGGCAAATTGGGGAATATTGAATTTTTGGTGAAAAAGTTGACCCCGCGGTCAATGTTTTTTTCAGCTGAGGAGAACTTGAAACGCCCATATCTTGGATAAGGATGGAGTGAGAGAGCTCACATTTCAGACACAGCATCCAGGCTGCATTGGCTTCAATTTGTGTTATTTTTGGGCAAATTGGGGAATATTGAATTTTTGGTGAAAAAGTTGACCTCGCGGTCAATGTTTTTTTCAGCTGAGGAGATAACTTGAAACGCCCGTATCTTGGGCAAGGAAGGAGTGAGAGAGCTCACATTTCAGACACAGCATCCAGATTGCAATGGCTTCAATTTGTGTTATTTCGGGGCAAATTGGGGAATATTGAATTTTTGGTGAAAAAGTTGACCCCGCGGTCAATGTTTTTTTCAGCTGAGGAGAATTTGAAATGCCCATATCTTGGGCAAGGAAGGAGTGAGAGAGCTTAAATTTCAAATGCAGCATCCTGGCAGAAATGGCATCAATTTGTGTTATTTTGGGGCAAATTGGGGAATATTGAATTTTTGGTGAAAAAGTTGACCCCGCGGTCAATGTTTTTTTCAGCTGAGGAGAACTTGAAACGCCCATATCTTGGGCAAGGAAGGAGTTAGAGTGTTAAAATTTTTAGATGCAGCATCCAAGCTGCAATGGCTTCAATTTGTGTTATTTCGGGGCAAATTGGGGAATGTTGAATTTTTTGTGAAAATGTTGACCCCGCGGTCAATGTTTTTTTCAGCTGAGGAGAACTTGAAACGCCCATATCTTGGATAAGGATGGAGTGAGAGAGCTCACATTTCAGACACAGCATCCAGGCTGCATTGGCTTCAATTTGTGTTATTTTGGGGCAAATTGGGGAATATTGAATTTTTGGTGAAAAAGTTGACCTCGCGGTCAACGTTTTTTTCAGCTGAGGAGATAACTTGAAACGCCCGTATCTTGGGCAAGGAAGGAGTGAGAGAGCTCACATTTCAGACACAGCATCCAGGCTGCAATGGCTTCAATTTGTGTTATTTTGGGGCAAATTGGGGAATATTGAATTTTTGGTGAAAATGTTGACCCCGCGGTCAATGTTTTTTTCAGCTGAGGAGAACTTGAAACGCCCATATCTTGGGCAAGGAAGGAGTTAGAGTGTTCAAATTTTTAGACGCAGCATCCAGGCTGCAATGGCTTAAATTTGTGTTATTTTGGGGCAAATTTGGGAATATTGATTTTTTGGTGAAAAAGTTGACCCTGCGGTCAATGTTTTTTTCAGCTGAGGAGAACTTGAAACGCCCATGTCTTGGATAAGGAAGGAGTGAGAGAGCTCACATTTCAGACACAGCATCCAGGCTGCAATGGCTTCAATTTGTGTTATTTCGGGACAAATTGGGGAATATTGAATTTTTGGTGAAAATGTTGACCCCGCAGTCAATGTTTTTTTCAGCTGAGGAGATAACTTGAAACGCCCGTATCTTGGGCAAGGAAGGAGTGAGAGAGCTCACATTTCAGACACAGCATCCATGCTGCAATGGCTTCAATTTGTGTTATTTTGGGGCAAATTGGGGAATATTGAATTTTTGGTGAAAAAGTTGACCCCGCGGTCAATGTTTTTTTCAGCTGAGGAGATAACTTGAAACGCCCATATCTTGGGCAAGGAAGGAGTTAGAGTGTTAAAATTTTTAGATGCAGCATCCAAGCTGCAATGGCTTCAATTTGTGTTATTTCGGGGCAAATTGGGGAATATTGAATTTTTTGTGATAATGTTGACCCCGCGGTCAATGTTTTTTTCAGCTGAGGAGAACTTGAAACGCCCATATCTTGGATAAGGATGGAGTGAGAGAGCTCACATTTCAGACACAGCATCCAGGCTGCATTGGCTTCAATTTGTGTTATTTTTGGGCAAATTGGGGAATATTGAATTTTTGGTGAAAAAGTTGACCTCGCGGTCAATGTTTTTTTCAGCTGAGGAGATAACTTGAAACGCCCGTATCTTGGGCAAGGAAGGAGTGAGAGAGCTCACATTTCAGACACAGCATCCAGGCTGCAATGGCTTCAATTTGTGTTATTTCGGGGCAAATTGGGGAATATTGAATTTTTGGTGAAAAAGTTGACCCCGCGGTCAATGTTTTTTTCAGCTGAGGAGAACTTGAAATGCCCATATCTTGGATAAGGAAGGAGTGAGAGAGCTCACATTTCAGACACAGCATCCAGGCTGCATTGGCTTCAATTTGTGTTATTTTGGGGCAAATTGGGGAATATTGAATTTTTGGTGAAAAAGTTGACCCCGCGGTCAATGTTTTTTTCAGCTGAGGAGAACTTGAAAGGCCCATATCTTGGGCAAGGAAGGAGTTAGAGTGTTAAAATTTTAAGACGCAGCATCCAGGCTGCAATGGCTTCAATTTGTGTTATTTCGGGGCAAATTGGGGAATATTGAATTTTTTGTGAAAATGTTGACCCCGCGGTCAATGTTTTTTTCAGCTGAGGAGAACTTGAAATGCCCATATCTTGGATAAGGAAGGAGTGAGAGAGCTCACATTTCAGACACAGCATCCAGGCTGCAATGGCTTCAATTTGTGTTATTTCAGGGCAAATTGGGGAATATTGAATTTTTTGTGAAAATGTTGACCCCGCGGTCAATGTTTTTTTCAGCTGAGGAGAACTTGAAATGCCCATATCTTGGATAAGGAAGGAGTGAGAGAGCTCACATTTCAGACACAGCATCCAGGCTGCAATGGCTTCAATTTGTGTTATTTTGGGGCAAATTGGGGAATATTGAATTTTTTGTGAAAATGTTGACCCCGCGGTCAATGTTTTTTTCAGCTGAGGAGAACTTGAAACGCCCATATCTTGGGCAAGGAAGGAGTTAGAGTGTTAAAATTTTTAGACGCAGCATCCAGGCTGCAAAAGCTTCAATTTGTGTTATTTAGGGGCAAATTGGGGAATATTGAATTTTTTGTGAAAATGTTGACCCCGCGGTCAATGTTTTTTTCAGCTGAGGAGAACTTGAAACACCCATATCTTGGGCAAGGAAGGAGTTAGAGAGCTCACATTTCAGTCACAGCATCCAGATTGCAATGGCTTCAATTTGTGTTATTTCGGGGCAAATTGGGGAATATTGAATTTTTGGTGAAAAAGTTGACCCCGCGGTCAATGTTTTTTTCAGCTGAGGAGAATTTGAAATGCCCATATCTTGGGCAAGGAAGGAGTGAGAGAGCTTAAATTTCAGACACAGCATCCAGGCTGCATTGGCTTCAATTTGTGTTATTTTGGGGCAAATTGGGGAATATTGAATTTTTGGTGAAAAAGTTGACCTCGCGGTCAACGTTTTTTTCAGCTGAGGAGATAACTTGAAACGCCCGTATCTTGGGCAAGGAAGGAGTGAGAGAGCTCACATTTCAGACACAGCATCCAGGCTGCAATGGCTTCAATTTGTGTTATTTCGGGGCAAATTGGGGAATATTGAATTTTTGGTGAAAAAGTTGACCCCGCGGTCAATGTTTTTTTCAGCTGAGGAGAACTTGAAACGCCCATATCTTGGGCAAGGAAGGAGTTAGAGTGTTCAAATTTTTAGACGCAGCATCCAGGCTGCAATGGCTTCAATTTGTGTTATTTCGGGACAAATTGGGGAATATTGAATTTTTGGTGAAAATGTTGACCCCGCGGTCAATGTTTTTTTCAGCTGAGGAGAACTTGAAACGCCCATATCTTGGGCAAGGAAGGAGTTAGAGTGTTCAAATTTTTAGACGCAGCATCCAGGCTGCAATGGCTTAAATTTGTGTTATTTTGGGGCAAATTGGGGAATATTGATTTTTTGGTGAAAAAGTTGACCCCGCGGTCAATGTTTTTTTCAGCTGAGGAGAACTTGAAACGCCCATGTCTTGGATAAGGAAGGAGTGAGAGAGCTCACATTTCAGACACAGCATCCAGGCTGCAATGGCTTCAATTTGTGTTATTTCGGGACAAATTGGGGAATATTGAATTTTTGGTGAAAATGTTGACCCCGCAGTCAATGTTTTTTTCAGCTGAGGAGATAACTTGAAACGCCCGTATCTTGGGCAAGGAAGGAGTGAGAGAGCTCACATATCAGACACAGCATCCATGCTGCAATGGCTTCAATTTGTGTTATTTTGGGGCAAATTGGGGAATAGTGAATTTTTGGTGAAAATGTTGACCCCGCGGTCAATGTTTTTTTCAGCTGAGGAGAACTTGAAACGCCCATATCTTGGATAAGGATGGAGTGAGAGAGCTCACATTTCAGACACAGCATCCAGGCTGCAATGGCTTCAATTTGTGTTATTTTGGGGCAAATTGGGGAATATTGAATTTTTGGTGAAAAAGTTGACCCCGCGGTCAATGTTTTTTTCAGCTGAGGAGATAACTTGAAACGCCCATATCTTGGGCAAGGAAGGAGTTAGAGTGTTAAAATTTTTAGATGCAGCATCCAAGCTGCAATGGCTTCAATTTGTGTTATTTCGGGGCAAATTGGGGAATATTGAATTTTTTGTGATAATGTTGACCCCGCGGTCAATGTTTTTTTCAGCTGAGGAGAACTTGAAACGCCCATATCTTGGACAAGGAAGGAGTGAGAGAGCTTAAATTTCAGACACAGCATCCAGGCAGAAATGGCATCAATTTGTGTTATTTTGGGGCAAATTGGGGAATATTGAATTTTTGGTGAAAAAGTTGACCTCGCGGTCAATGTTTTTTTCACCTGAGGAGATAACTTGAAACGCCCGTATCTTGGGCAAGGAAGGAGTGAGAGAGCTCACATTTCAGACACAGCATCCATGCTGCAATGGCTTCAATATGTGTTATTTTGGGGCAAATTGGGGAATATTGAATTTTTTGTGAAAAAGTTGACCCCGCGGTCAATGTTTTTTTCAGCTGAGGAGAACTTGAAACGCCCATATCTTGGATAAGGAAGGAGTGAGAGAGCTCACGTTTCAGACACAGCATCCAGGCTGCAATGGCTTCAATTTGTGTTATTTTGGGGCAAATTGGGGAATATAGAATTTTTGGTGAAAATGTTGACCCCGCGGTCAACGTTTTTTTTCAACTGGAGAAAACTTGAAACGCCCATATCTTGGATAAGAAAGGAGTGAGAGAGCTCACATTTCAGACACAGCATCCAGGCTGCGAAGGGATGAATTTGTGTTATTTTGGGGCAAATTGGGGAATATTGAATTTTTGGTGAAAAAGTTGACCTCGCGGTCAATGTTTTTTTCAGCTGAGGAGATAACTTGAAACGCCCGTATCTTGGGCAAGGAAGGAGTGAGAGAGCTCACATTTCAGACACAGCATCCATGGTGCAATGGCTTCAATTTGTGTTATTTTGGGGCAAATTGGGGAATATTGAATTTTTGGTGAAAATGTTGACCCTGCGGTCAATGTTTTTTTCAGCTGAGGAGAACTTGAAACGCCCATATCTTGGGCAAGGAAGGAGTTAGAGTGTTAAAATTTTAAGACGCAGCATCCAGGCTGCAATGGCTTCAATTTGTGTTATTTCGGGGCAAATTGGGGAATATTGAATTTTTTGTGAAAATGTTGACCCCGCGGTCAATGTTTTTTTCAGCTGAGGAGAACTTGAAACGCCCATATCTTGGGCAAGGAAGGAGTTAGAGTGTTAAAATTTTTAGACGCAGCATCCAGGCTGCAATGGCTTCAATTTGTGTCATTTTGGGGCAAATTGGGGAATAGTGAATTTTTGGTGAAAATGTTGACCCCGCGGTCAATGTTTTTTTCAGCTGAGGAGAACTTGAAACGCCCATATCTTGGGCAAGGAAGGAGTTAGAGTGTTCAAATTTTTAGACGCAGCATCCAGGCTGCAATGGCTTAAATTTGTGTTATTTTGGGGCAAATTGGGGAATATTGATTTTTTGGTGAAAAAGTTGACCCCGCGGTCAATGTTTTTTTCAGCTGAGGAGAACTTGAAACGCCCATGTCTTGGATAAGGAAGGAGTGAGAGAGCTCACATTTCAGACACAGCATCCAGGCTGCAATGGCTTCAATTTGTGTTATTTCGGGACAAATTGGGGAATATTGAATTTTTGGTGAAAATGTTGACCCCGCGGTCAATGTTTTTTTCAGCTGAGGAGAACTTGAAACGCCCATATCTTGGATAAGGAAGGAGTGAGAGAGCTCACATTTCAGACACAGCATCCAGGCTGCAATGGCTTCAATTTGTGTTATTTTGGGGCAAATTGGGGAATAGTGAATTTTTGGTGAAAATGTTGACCCCGCGGTCAATGTTTTTTTCAGCTGAGGAGAACTTGAAACGCCCATATCTTGGATAAGGAAGGAGTGAGAGAGCTCACATTTCAGACACAGCATCCAGGCTGCAATGGCTTCAATTTGTGTTATTTTGGGGCAAATTGGGGAATATTGAATTTTTGGTGAAAATGTTGACCCCGCAGTCAATGTTTTTTTCAGCTGAGGAGATAACTTGAAACGCCCGTATCTTCGGCAAGGAAGGAGTGAGAGAGCTCACATTTCAGACACAGCATCCAGGCTGCAATGGCTTCAATTTGTGTTATTTCCGGATAAATTGGGGAATATTGAATTTTTGGTGAAAATGTTGACCCCGCGGTCAATGTTCTTTTCAGCTGAGGAGAACTTGAAACGCCCATATCTTGGGCAAGGAAGGAGTTAGAGTGCTAAAATTTTTAGACGCAGCATCCAGGCTGCAATGGCTTCAATTTGTGTCATTTTGGGGCAAATTGGGGAATAGTGAATTTTTGGTGAAAATGTTGACCCCGCGGTCAATGTTTTTTTCAGCTGAGGAGAACTTGAAACGCCCATATCTTGGGCAAGGAAGGAGTTAGAGTGTTAAAATTTTAAGACGCAGCATCCAGGCTGCAATGGCTTCAATTTGTGTTATTTCGGGGCAAATTGGGGAATATTGAATTTTTTGTGAAAATGTTGACCCCGCGGTCAATGTTTTTTTCAGCTGAGGAGAACTTGAAACGCCCATATCTTGGATAAGGAAGGAGTGAGAGAGCTCACATTTCAGACACAGCATCCAGGCTGCAATGGCTTCAATTTGTGTTATTTTGGGGCAAATTGGGGAATATTGAATTTTTGGTGAAAAAGTTGACCTCGCGGTCAATGTTTTTTTCAGCTGAGGAGATAACTTGAAACGCCCATATCTTGGGCAAGGAAGGAGTTAGAGTGTTCAAATTTTTAGATGCAGCATCTAGGCTGCAATGGCTTCAATTTGTGTTATTTTGGGGCAAATTGGGGAATATTGAATTTCTGGTGAAAAAGTTGACCTCGCGGTCAATGTTTTTTTCAGCTGAGGAGATAACTTGAAACGCCCGTATCTTGGGCAAGGAAGGAGTGAGAGAGCTCACATTTCAGACACAGCATCCATGGTGCAATGGCTTCAATTTGTGTTATTTTGGGGCAAATTGGGGAATATTGAATTTTTGGTGAAAATGTTGACCCCGCGGTCAATGTTTTTTTCAGCTGAGGAGAACTTGAAAAGCCCATATCTTGGGCAAGGAAGGAGTTAGAGTGTTAAAATTTTAAGACGCAGCATCCAGGCTGCAATGGCTTCAATTTGTGTTATTTTGGGGCAAATTGGGGAATAGTGAATTTTTGGTGAAAATGTTGACCCCGCGGTCAATGTTTTTTTCAGCTGAGGAGAACTTGAAATGCCCATATCTTGGATAAGGAAGGAGTGAGAGAGCTCACATTTCAGACACAGCATCCAGGCTGCAATGGCTTCAATTTGTGTTATTTCGGGGCAAATTGGGGAATATTGAATTTTTTGTGAAAATGTTGACCCCGCGGTCAATGTTTTTTTCAGCTGAGGAGAACTTGAAATGCCCATATCTTGGGCAAGGAAGGAGTTAGAGTGTTAAAATTTTAAGACGCAGCATCCAGGCTGCAATGGCTTCAATTTGTGTTATTTTGGGGCAAATTGGGGAATATTGAATTTTTTGTGAAAATGTTGACCCCGCGGTCAATGTTTTTTTCAGCTGAGGAGAACTTGAAATGCCCATATCTTGGGCAAGGAAGGAGTTAGAGTGTTAAAATTTTTAGACGCAGCATCCAGGCTGCAATGGCTTCAATTTGTGTTATTTAGGGGCAAATTGGGGAATATTGAATTTTTTGTGAAAATGTTGACCCCGCGGTCAATGTTTTTTTCAGCTGAGGAGAACTTGAAACGCCCATATCTTGGGCAAGGAAGGAGTTAGAGAGCTCACATTTCAGTCACAGCATCCAGATTGCAATGGCTTCAATTTGTGTTATATGGGGCAAATTGGGGAATAGTGAATTTTTGGTGAAAATGTTGACCCCGCGGTCAATGTTTTTTTCAGCTGAGGAGATAACTTGAAACGCCCATATCTTGGGCAAGGAAGGAGTTAGAGTGTTAAAATTTTAAGACGCAGCATCCAGGCTGCAATGGCTTCAATTTGTGTTATTTTGGGGCAAATTGGGGAATAGTGAATTTTTGGTGAAAATGTTGACCCCGCGGTCAATGTTTTTTTCAGCTGAGGAGAACTTGAAATGCCCATATCTTGGATAAGGAAGGAGTGAGAGAGCTCACATTTCAGACACAGCATCCAGGCTGCAATGGCTTCAATTTGTGTTATTTCGGGGCAAATTGGGGAATATTGAATTTTTTGTGAAAATGTTGACCCCGCGGTCAATGTTTTTTTCAGCTGAGGAGAACTTGAAATGCCCATATCTTGGGCAAGGAAGGAGTTAGAGTGTTAAAATTTTAAGACGCAGCATCCAGGCTGCAATGGCTTCAATTTGTGTTATTTCGGGGCAAATTGGGGAATATTGAATTTTTTGTGAAAATGTTGACCCCGCGGTCAATGTTTTTTTCAGCTGAGGAGAACTTGAAACGCCCATATCTTGGATAAGGAAGGAGTGAGAGAGCTCACATTTCAGACACAGCATCCAGGCTGCATTGGCTTCAATTTGTTATTTTGGGGCAAATTGGGGAATATTGAATTTTTGGTGAAAATGTTGACCCCGCAGTCAATGTTTTTTTCAGCTGAGGAGAACTTGAAACGCCCATATCTTGGACAAGGAAGGAGTGAGAGAGCTTAAATTTCAGACGCAGCATCCAGGCAGAAATGGCATCAATTTGTGTTATTTTGGGGCAAATTGGGGAATATTGAATTTTTGGTGAAAAAGTTGACCCCGCGGTCAATGTTTTTTTCAGCTGAGGAGATAACTTGAAACGCCCGTATCTTGGGCAAGGAAGGAGTGAGAGAGCTCACATTTCAGACACAGCATCCATGCAGAAATGGCTTCAATTTGTGTTATTTCGGGGCAAATTGGGGAATATTGAATTTTTTGTGAAAATGTTGACCCCGCGGTCAATGTTTTTTTCAGCTGAGGAGAACTTGAAACGCCCATATCTTGGGCAAGGAAGGAGTTAGAGTGTTAAAATTTTTAGACGCAGCATCCAGGCTGCAATGGGTTCAATTTGTGTTATTTCGGGGCAAATTGGGGAATATTGAATTTTTTGTGAAAATGTTGACCCCGCGGTCAATGTTTTTTTCAGCTGAGGAGAACTTGAAACGCCCATATCTTGGATAAGGAAGGAGTGAGAGAGCTCACATTTCAGACACAGCATCCAGGCTGCAATGGCTTCAATTTGTGTTATTTTGGGGCAAATTGGGGAATATTGAATTTTTGGTGAAAATGTTGACCCCGCGGTCAATGTTTTTTTCAGCTGAGGAGAACTTGAAACGCCCATATCTTGGATAAGGAAGGAGTTAGAGAGCTCACATTTCGCATCCAGGCTGCAATGGCTTCAATTTGTGTTATTTTGGGGCAAATTGGGGAATATTGAATTTTTGGTGAAAAAGTTGACCCCGCGGTCAATGTTTTTTTCAGCTTAGGAGAACTTGAAATGCCCATATCTTGGATAAGGAAGGAGTGAGAGAGCTCACATTTCAGACACAGCATCCAGGCTGCATTGGCTTCAATTTGTGTTATGTTGGGGCAAATTGGGGAATATTGAATTTTTGGTGAAAATGTTGACCTCGCAGTCAATGTTTTTTTCAGGTGAGGAGAACTTGAAACGCCCATATCTTGGGCAAGGAAGGAGTTAGAGTGTTAAAATTTTTAGACGCAGCATCCAGGCTGCAATGGCTTCAATTTGTGTTATTTTGGGGCAAATTGGGGAATATTGAATTTTTGGTGAAAATGTTGACCCCGCAGTCAATGTTTTTTTCAGCTGAGGAGAACTTGAAACGCCCATATCTTGGATAAGGAAGGAGTGAGAGAGCTCACATTTCAGACACAGCATCCAGGCTGCATTGGCTTCAATTTGTTATTTTGGGGCAAATTGGGGAATATTGAATTTTTGGTGAAAATGTTGACCCCGCGGTCAATGTTTTTTTCAGCTGAGGAGAACTTGAAACGCCCATATCTTGGATAAGGAAGGAGTGAGAGAGCTCACATTTCAGACACAGCATCCAGGCTGCAATGGCTTCAATTTGTGTTATTTTGGGGCAAATTGGGGAATATTGAATTTTTGGTGAAAAAGTTGACCCCGCGGTCAACGTGTTTTTTCAACTGGAGAAAACTTGAAATGCCCATATCTTGGATAAGGAAGGAGTGAGAGAGCTCACATTTCAGACACAGCATCCATGCAGAAATGGCTTCAATTTGTGTTATTTCGGGGCAAATTGGGGAATATTGAATTTTTTGTGAAAATGTTGACCCCGCGGTCAATGTTTTTTTCAGCTGAGGAGAACTTGAAACGCCCATATCTTGGATAAGGAAGGAGTGAGAGAGCTCACATTTCAGACACAGCATCCAGGCTGCAATGGCTTCAATTTGTGTTATTTTGGGGCAAATTGGTGAATATTGAATTTTTGGTGAAAATGTTGACCCCGCGGTCAATGTTTTGTTCAGCTGAGGAGAACTTGAAACGCCCATATCTTGGGCAAGGAAGGAGTTAGAGTGTTAAAATTTTTAGACGCAGCATCCAGGCTGCAATGGCTTCAATTTGTGTTATCTTGGGGCAAATTGGGGAATATTGAATTTTTTGTGAAAATGTTGACCCCGCGGTCAATGTTTTTTTCAGCTGAGGAGAACTTGAAACGCCCATATCTTGGATAAGGAAGGAGTGAGAGAGCTCACATTTCAGACACAGCATCCAGGCTGCAATGGCTTCAATTTGTGTTATTTTGGGGCAAATTGGGGAATATTGAATTTTTGGTGAAAAAGTTGACCCCGCGGTCAACGTGTTTTTTCAACTGGAGAAAACTTGAAATGCCCATATCTTGGATAAGGAAGGAGTGAGAGAGCTCACATTTCAGACACAGCATCCAGGCTGCAATGGGATGAATTTGTGTTATTTCGGGGCAAATTGGGGAATATTGAATTTTTGGTGAAAAGTTGACCCTGCGGTCAATGTTTTTTTCAGCTGAGGAGAACTTGAAATGCCCATATCTTGGGCAAGGAAGGAGTTAGAGTGTTCAAATTTTTAGACGCAGCATCCATTCTGCAATGGCTTCAATTTGTGTTATTTTGGGGCAAATTGGGGAATATTGATTTTTTGGTGAAAAAGTTGACCTCGCGGTCAATGTTTTTTTCTGCTGAGGAGAACTTGAAACGCCCATATCTTGGATAAGGAAGGAGTGAGAGAGCTCACATTTCGCATCCAGGCTGCAATGGCTTCAATTTGTGTTATTTTGGGGCAAATTGGGGAATATTGAATTTTTGGTGAAAATGTTGACCCCGCGGTCAATGTTTTTTTCAGCTGAGGAGAACTTGAAACGCCCATATCTTGGATAAGGAAGGAGTGAGAGAGCTCACATTTCAGACACAGCATCCATGCTGCAATGGCTTCAATTTGTGTTATTTCGGGGCAAATTGGGGAATATTTAATTTTTTGTGAAAATGTTGACCCCGCGGTCAATGTTTTTTTCAGCTGAGGAGAACTTGAAACGCCCATATCTTGGATAAGGAAGGAGTGAGAGAGCTTAAATTTCAGACGCAGCATCCAGGCAGAAATGGCATCAATTTGTGTTATTTTGTGGCAAATGGGGAATATTGAATTTTTGGTGAAAAAGTTGACCCCGCGGTCAATGTTTTTTTCAGCTGAGGAGAACTTGAAATGCCCATATCTTGGGCAAGGAAGGAGTGAGAGAGCTTAAATTTCAGACACAGCATCCAGGCTGCATTGGCTTCAATTTGTGTTATTTTGGGGCAAATTGGGGAATGTTGAATTTTTTGTGAAAATGTTGACCCCGCGGTCAATGTTTTTTTCAGCTGAGGAGAACTTGAAACGCCCATATCTTGGATAAGGATGGAGTGAGAGAGCTCACATTTCAGACACAGCATCCAGGCTGCATTGGCTTCAATTTGTGTTATTTTGGGGCAAATTGGGGAATATTGAATTTTTGGTGAAAAAGTTGACCTCGCGGTCAACGTTTTTTTCAGCTGAGGAGATAACTTGAAACGCCCGTATCTTGGGCAAGGAAGGAGTGAGAGAGCTCACATTTCAGACACAGCATCCAGGCTGCAATGGCTTCAATTTGTGTTATTTCGGGGCAAATTGGGGAATATTGAATTTTTGGTGAAAATGTTGACCCCGCGGTCAATGTTTTTTTCAGCTGAGGAGAACTTGAAACGCCCATATCTTGGGCAAGGAAGGAGTTAGAGTGTTCAAATTTTTAGACGCAGCATCCAGGCTGCAATGGCTTAAATTTGTGTTATTTTGGGGCAAATTGGGGAATATTGATTTTTTGGTGAAAAAGTTGACCCCGCGGTCAATGTTTTTTTCAGCTGAGGAGAACTTGAAACGCCCATGTCTTGGATAAGGAAGGAGTGAGAGAGCTCACATTTCAGACACAGCATCCAGGCTGCAATGGCTTCAATTTGTGTTATTTCGGGACAAATTGGGGAATATTGAATTTTTGGTGAAAATGTTGACCCCGCAGTCAATGTTTTTTTCAGCTGAGGAGATAACTTGAAACGCCCGTATCTTGGGCAAGGAAGGAGTGAGAGAGCTCACATTTCAGACACAGCATCCATGCTGCAATGGCTTCAATTTGTGTTATTTTGGGGCAAATTGGGGAATATTGAATTTTTGGTGAAAATGTTGACCCCGCAGTCAATGTTTTTTTCAGCTGAGGAGATAACTTGAAACGCCCGTATCTTGGGCAAGGAAGGAGTGAGAGAGCTCACATTTCAGACACAGCATCCATGCTGCAATGGCTTCAATTTGTGTTATTTTGGGGCAAATTGGGGAATATTGAATTTTTGGTGAAAAAGTTGACCCCGCGGTCAATGTTTTTTTCAGCTGAGGAGATAACTTGAAACGCCCATATCTTGGGCAAGGAAGGAGTTAGAGTGTTAAAATTTTTAGATGCAGCATCCAAGCTGCAATGGCTTCAATTTGTGTTATTTCGGGGCAAATTGGGGAATATTGAATTTTTTGTGATAATGTTGACCCCGCGGTCAATGTTTTTTTCAGCTGAGGAGAACTTGAAACGCCCATATCTTGGATAAGGATGGAGTGAGAGAGCTCACATTTCAGACACAGCATCCAGGCTGCATTGGCTTCAATTTGTGTTATTTTTGGGCAAATTGGGGAATATTGAATTTTTGGTGAAAAAGTTGACCTCGCGGTCAATGTTTTTTTCAGCTGAGGAGATAACTTGAAACGCCCGTATCTTGGGCAAGGAAGGAGTGAGAGAGCTCACATTTCAGACACAGCATCCAGGCTGCAATGGCTTCAATTTGTGTTATTTCGGGGCAAATTGGGGAATATTGAATTTTTGGTGAAAAAGTTGACCCCGCGGTCAATGTTTTTTTCAGCTGAGGAGAACTTGAAATGCCCATATCTTGGATAAGGAAGGAGTGAGAGAGCTCACATTTCAGACACAGCATCCAGGCTGCATTGGCTTCAATTTGTGTTATTTTGGGGCAAATTGGGGAATATTGAATTTTTGGTGAAAAAGTTGACCCCGCGGTCAATGTTTTTTTCAGCTGAGGAGAACTTGAAAGGCCCATATCTTGGGCAAGGAAGGAGTTAGAGTGTTAAAATTTTAAGACGCAGCATCCAGGCTGCAATGGCTTCAATTTGTGTTATTTCGGGGCAAATTGGGGAATATTGAATTTTTTGTGAAAATGTTGACCCCGCGGTCAATGTTTTTTTCAGCTGAGGAGAACTTGAAATGCCCATATCTTGGATAAGGAAGGAGTGAGAGAGCTCACATTTCAGACACAGCATCCAGGCTGCAATGGCTTCAATTTGTGTTATTTCAGGGCAAATTGGGGAATATTGAATTTTTTGTGAAAATGTTGACCCCGCGGTCAATGTTTTTTTCAGCTGAGGAGAACTTGAAATGCCCATATCTTGGATAAGGAAGGAGTGAGAGAGCTCACATTTCAGACACAGCATCCAGGCTGCAATGGCTTCAATTTGTGTTATTTTGGGGCAAATTGGGGAATATTGAATTTTTTGTGAAAATGTTGACCCCGCGGTCAATGTTTTTTTCAGCTGAGGAGAACTTGAAACGCCCATATCTTGGGCAAGGAAGGAGTTAGAGTGTTAAAATTTTTAGACGCAGCATCCAGGCTGCAAAAGCTTCAATTTGTGTTATTTAGGGGCAAATTGGGGAATATTGAATTTTTTGTGAAAATGTTGACCCCGCGGTCAATGTTTTTTTCAGCTGAGGAGAACTTGAAACACCCATATCTTGGGCAAGGAAGGAGTTAGAGAGCTCACATTTCAGTCACAGCATCCAGATTGCAATGGCTTCAATTTGTGTTATTTCGGGGCAAATTGGGGAATATTGAATTTTTGGTGAAAAAGTTGACCCCGCGGTCAATGTTTTTTTCAGCTGAGGAGAATTTGAAATGCCCATATCTTGGGCAAGGAAGGAGTGAGAGAGCTTAAATTTCAGACACAGCATCCAGGCTGCATTGGCTTCAATTTGTGTTATTTTGGGGCAAATTGGGGAATATTGAATTTTTGGTGAAAAAGTTGACCTCGCGGTCAACGTTTTTTTCAGCTGAGGAGATAACTTGAAACGCCCGTATCTTGGGCAAGGAAGGAGTGAGAGAGCTCACATTTCAGACACAGCATCCAGGCTGCAATGGCTTCAATTTGTGTTATTTCGGGGCAAATTGGGGAATATTGAATTTTTGGTGAAAAAGTTGACCCCGCGGTCAATGTTTTTTTCAGCTGAGGAGAACTTGAAACGCCCATATCTTGGGCAAGGAAGGAGTTAGAGTGTTCAAATTTTTAGACGCAGCATCCAGGCTGCAATGGCTTCAATTTGTGTTATTTCGGGACAAATTGGGGAATATTGAATTTTTGGTGAAAATGTTGACCCCGCGGTCAATGTTTTTTTCAGCTGAGGAGAACTTGAAACGCCCATATCTTGGGCAAGGAAGGAGTTAGAGTGTTCAAATTTTTAGACGCAGCATCCAGGCTGCAATGGCTTAAATTTGTGTTATTTTGGGGCAAATTGGGGAATATTGATTTTTTGGTGAAAAAGTTGACCCCGCGGTCAATGTTTTTTTCAGCTGAGGAGAACTTGAAACGCCCATGTCTTGGATAAGGAAGGAGTGAGAGAGCTCACATTTCAGACACAGCATCCAGGCTGCAATGGCTTCAATTTGTGTTATTTCGGGACAAATTGGGGAATATTGAATTTTTGGTGAAAATGTTGACCCCGCAGTCAATGTTTTTTTCAGCTGAGGAGATAACTTGAAACGCCCGTATCTTGGGCAAGGAAGGAGTGAGAGAGCTCACATATCAGACACAGCATCCATGCTGCAATGGCTTCAATTTGTGTTATTTTGGGGCAAATTGGGGAATAGTGAATTTTTGGTGAAAATGTTGACCCCGCGGTCAATGTTTTTTTCAGCTGAGGAGAACTTGAAACGCCCATATCTTGGATAAGGATGGAGTGAGAGAGCTCACATTTCAGACACAGCATCCAGGCTGCAATGGCTTCAATTTGTGTTATTTTGGGGCAAATTGGGGAATATTGAATTTTTGGTGAAAAAGTTGACCCCGCGGTCAATGTTTTTTTCAGCTGAGGAGATAACTTGAAACGCCCATATCTTGGGCAAGGAAGGAGTTAGAGTGTTAAAATTTTTAGATGCAGCATCCAAGCTGCAATGGCTTCAATTTGTGTTATTTCGGGGCAAATTGGGGAATATTGAATTTTTTGTGATAATGTTGACCCCGCGGTCAATGTTTTTTTCAGCTGAGGAGAACTTGAAACGCCCATATCTTGGACAAGGAAGGAGTGAGAGAGCTTAAATTTCAGACACAGCATCCAGGCAGAAATGGCATCAATTTGTGTTATTTTGGGGCAAATTGGGGAATATTGAATTTTTGGTGAAAAAGTTGACCTCGCGGTCAATGTTTTTTTCACCTGAGGAGATAACTTGAAACGCCCGTATCTTGGGCAAGGAAGGAGTGAGAGAGCTCACATTTCAGACACAGCATCCATGCTGCAATGGCTTCAATATGTGTTATTTTGGGGCAAATTGGGGAATATTGAATTTTTTGTGAAAAAGTTGACCCCGCGGTCAATGTTTTTTTCAGCTGAGGAGAACTTGAAACGCCCATATCTTGGATAAGGAAGGAGTGAGAGAGCTCACGTTTCAGACACAGCATCCAGGCTGCAATGGCTTCAATTTGTGTTATTTTGGGGCAAATTGGGGAATATAGAATTTTTGGTGAAAATGTTGACCCCGCGGTCAACGTTTTTTTTCAACTGGAGAAAACTTGAAACGCCCATATCTTGGATAAGAAAGGAGTGAGAGAGCTCACATTTCAGACACAGCATCCAGGCTGCGAAGGGATGAATTTGTGTTATTTTGGGGCAAATTGGGGAATATTGAATTTTTGGTGAAAAAGTTGACCTCGCGGTCAATGTTTTTTTCAGCTGAGGAGATAACTTGAAACGCCCGTATCTTGGGCAAGGAAGGAGTGAGAGAGCTCACATTTCAGACACAGCATCCATGGTGCAATGGCTTCAATTTGTGTTATTTTGGGGCAAATTGGGGAATATTGAATTTTTGGTGAAAATGTTGACCCTGCGGTCAATGTTTTTTTCAGCTGAGGAGAACTTGAAACGCCCATATCTTGGGCAAGGAAGGAGTTAGAGTGTTAAAATTTTAAGACGCAGCATCCAGGCTGCAATGGCTTCAATTTGTGTTATTTCGGGGCAAATTGGGGAATATTGAATTTTTTGTGAAAATGTTGACCCCGCGGTCAATGTTTTTTTCAGCTGAGGAGAACTTGAAACGCCCATATCTTGGGCAAGGAAGGAGTTAGAGTGTTAAAATTTTTAGACGCAGCATCCAGGCTGCAATGGCTTCAATTTGTGTCATTTTGGGGCAAATTGGGGAATAGTGAATTTTTGGTGAAAATGTTGACCCCGCGGTCAATGTTTTTTTCAGCTGAGGAGAACTTGAAACGCCCATATCTTGGGCAAGGAAGGAGTTAGAGTGTTCAAATTTTTAGACGCAGCATCCAGGCTGCAATGGCTTAAATTTGTGTTATTTTGGGGCAAATTGGGGAATATTGATTTTTTGGTGAAAAAGTTGACCCCGCGGTCAATGTTTTTTTCAGCTGAGGAGAACTTGAAACGCCCATGTCTTGGATAAGGAAGGAGTGAGAGAGCTCACATTTCAGACACAGCATCCAGGCTGCAATGGCTTCAATTTGTGTTATTTCGGGACAAATTGGGGAATATTGAATTTTTGGTGAAAATGTTGACCCCGCGGTCAATGTTTTTTTCAGCTGAGGAGAACTTGAAACGCCCATATCTTGGATAAGGAAGGAGTGAGAGAGCTCACATTTCAGACACAGCATCCATGCTGCAATGGCTTCAATTTGTGTTATTTTGGGGCAAATTGGGGAATAGTGAATTTTTGGTGAAAATGTTGACCCCGCGGTCAATGTTTTTTTCAGCTGAGGAGAACTTGAAACGCCCATATCTTGGATAAGGAAGGAGTGAGAGAGCTCACATTTCAGACACAGCATCCAGGCTGCAATGGCTTCAATTTGTGTTATTTTGGGGCAAATTGGGGAATATTGAATTTTTGGTGAAAATGTTGACCCCGCAGTCAATGTTTTTTTCAGCTGAGGAGATAACTTGAAACGCCCGTATCTTCGGCAAGGAAGGAGTGAGAGAGCTCACATTTCAGACACAGCATCCAGGCTGCAATGGCTTCAATTTGTGTTATTTCCGGATAAATTGGGGAATATTGAATTTTTGGTGAAAATGTTGACCCCGCGGTCAATGTTCTTTTCAGCTGAGGAGAACTTGAAACGCCCATATCTTGGGCAAGGAAGGAGTTAGAGTGCTAAAATTTTTAGACGCAGCATCCAGGCTGCAATGGCTTCAATTTGTGTCATTTTGGGGCAAATTGGGGAATAGTGAATTTTTGGTGAAAATGTTGACCCCGCGGTCAATGTTTTTTTCAGCTGAGGAGAACTTGAAACGCCCATATCTTGGGCAAGGAAGGAGTTAGAGTGTTAAAATTTTAAGACGCAGCATCCAGGCTGCAATGGCTTCAATTTGTGTTATTTCGGGGCAAATTGGGGAATATTGAATTTTTTGTGAAAATGTTGACCCCGCGGTCAATGTTTTTTTCAGCTGAGGAGAACTTGAAACGCCCATATCTTGGATAAGGAAGGAGTGAGAGAGCTCACATTTCAGACACAGCATCCAGGCTGCAATGGCTTCAATTTGTGTTATTTTGGGGCAAATTGGGGAATATTGAATTTTTGGTGAAAAAGTTGACCTCGCGGTCAATGTTTTTTTCAGCTGAGGAGATAACTTGAAACGCCCATATCTTGGGCAAGGAAGGAGTTAGAGTGTTCAAATTTTTAGATGCAGCATCTAGGCTGCAATGGCTTCAATTTGTGTTATTTTGGGGCAAATTGGGGAATATTGAATTTCTGGTGAAAAAGTTGACCTCGCGGTCAATGTTTTTTTCAGCTGAGGAGATAACTTGAAACGCCCGTATCTTGGGCAAGGAAGGAGTGAGAGAGCTCACATTTCAGACACAGCATCCATGGTGCAATGGCTTCAATTTGTGTTATTTTGGGGCAAATTGGGGAATATTGAATTTTTGGTGAAAATGTTGACCCCGCGGTCAATGTTTTTTTCAGCTGAGGAGAACTTGAAAAGCCCATATCTTGGGCAAGGAAGGAGTTAGAGTGTTAAAATTTTAAGACGCAGCATCCAGGCTGCAATGGCTTCAATTTGTGTTATTTTGGGGCAAATTGGGGAATAGTGAATTTTTGGTGAAAATGTTGACCCCGCGGTCAATGTTTTTTTCAGCTGAGGAGAACTTGAAATGCCCATATCTTGGATAAGGAAGGAGTGAGAGAGCTCACATTTCAGACACAGCATCCAGGCTGCAATGGCTTCAATTTGTGTTATTTCGGGGCAAATTGGGGAATATTGAATTTTTTGTGAAAATGTTGACCCCGCGGTCAATGTTTTTTTCAGCTGAGGAGAACTTGAAATGCCCATATCTTGGGCAAGGAAGGAGTTAGAGTGTTAAAATTTTAAGACGCAGCATCCAGGCTGCAATGGCTTCAATTTGTGTTATTTTGGGGCAAATTGGGGAATATTGAATTTTTTGTGAAAATGTTGACCCCGCGGTCAATGTTTTTTTCAGCTGAGGAGAACTTGAAATGCCCATATCTTGGGCAAGGAAGGAGTTAGAGTGTTAAAATTTTTAGACGCAGCATCCAGGCTGCAATGGCTTCAATTTGTGTTATTTAGGGGCAAATTGGGGAATATTGAATTTTTTGTGAAAATGTTGACCCCGCGGTCAATGTTTTTTTCAGCTGAGGAGAACTTGAAACGCCCATATCTTGGGCAAGGAAGGAGTTAGAGAGCTCACATTTCAGTCACAGCATCCAGATTGCAATGGCTTCAATTTGTGTTATATGGGGCAAATTGGGGAATAGTGAATTTTTGGTGAAAATGTTGACCCCGCGGTCAATGTTTTTTTCAGCTGAGGAGATAACTTGAAACGCCCATATCTTGGGCAAGGAAGGAGTTAGAGTGTTAAAATTTTAAGACGCAGCATCCAGGCTGCAATGGCTTCAATTTGTGTTATTTTGGGGCAAATTGGGGAATAGTGAATTTTTGGTGAAAATGTTGACCCCGCGGTCAATGTTTTTTTCAGCTGAGGAGAACTTGAAATGCCCATATCTTGGATAAGGAAGGAGTGAGAGAGCTCACATTTCAGACACAGCATCCAGGCTGCAATGGCTTCAATTTGTGTTATTTCGGGGCAAATTGGGGAATATTGAATTTTTTGTGAAAATGTTGACCCCGCGGTCAATGTTTTTTTCAGCTGAGGAGAACTTGAAATGCCCATATCTTGGGCAAGGAAGGAGTTAGAGTGTTAAAATTTTAAGACGCAGCATCCAGGCTGCAATGGCTTCAATTTGTGTTATTTCGGGGCAAATTGGGGAATATTGAATTTTTTGTGAAAATGTTGACCCCGCGGTCAATGTTTTTTTCAGCTGAGGAGAACTTGAAATGCCCATATCTTGGATAAGGAAGGAGTGAGAGAGCTCACATTTCAGACACAGCATCCAGGCTGCAATGGCTTCAATTTGTGTTATTTCGGGGCAAATTGGGGAATATTGAATTTTTGTGAAAATGTTGACCCCGCGGTCAATGTTTTTTTCAGCTGAGGAGAACTTGAAATGCCCATATCTTGGATAAGGAAGGAGTGAGAGAGCTCACATTTCAGACACAGCATCCAGGCTGCAATGGCTTCAATTTGTGTTATTTTGGGGCAAATTGGGGAATATTGAATTTTTTGTGAAAATGTTGACCCCGCGGTCAATGTTTTTTTCAGCTGAGGAGAACTTGAAACGCCCATATCTTGGGCAAGGAAGGAGTTAGAGTGTTAAAATTTTTAGACGCAGCATCCAGGCTGCAATGGCTTCAATTTGTGTTATTTAGGGGCAAATTGGGGAATATTGAATTTTTTGTGAAAATGTTGACCCCGCGGTCAATGTTTTTTTCAGCTGAGGAGAACTTGAAACGCCCATATCTTGGGCAAGGAAGGAGTTAGAGAGCTCACATTTCAGTCACAGCATCCAGATTGCAATGGCTTCAATTTGTGTTATTTCGGGGCAAATTGGGGAATAGTGAATTTTTGGTGAAAATGTTGACCCCGCGGTCAATGTTTTTTTCAGCTGAGGAGATAACTTGAAACGCCCATATCTTGGGCAAGGAAGGAGTTAGAGTGTTAAAATTTTAAGACGCAGCATCCAGGCTGCAATGGCTTCAATTTGTGTTATTTTGGGGCAAATTGGGGAATAGTGAATTTTTGGTGAAAATGTTGACCCCGCGGTCAATGTTTTTTTCAGCTGAGGAGAACTTGAAATGCCCATATCTTGGGCAAGGAAGGAGTTAGAGTGTTAAAATTTTAAGACGCAGCATCCAGGCTGCAATGGCTTCAATTTGTGTTATTTCGGGGCAAATTGGGGAATATTGAATTTTTTGTGAAAATGTTGACCCCGCGGTCAATGTTTTTTTCAGCTGGGGAGAACTTGAAATGCCCATATCTTGGATAAGGAAGGAGTGAGAGAGCTCACATTTCAGACACAGCATCCAGGCTGCAATGGCTTCAATTTGTGTTATTTTGGGGCAAATTGGGGAATATAGAATTTTTGGTGAAAATGTTGACGCTGCGGTCAATGTTTTTTTCAGCTGAGGAGATAACTTGAAACGCCCGTATCTTGGGCAAGGAAGGAGTGAGAGAGCTCACATTACAGACACAGCATCCATGGTGCAATGGCTTCAATTTGTGTTATTTTGGGGCAAATTGGGGAATATTGAATTTTTGGTGAAAATGTTGACCCTGCGGTCAATGTTTTTTTCAGCTGAGGAGAACTTGAAACGCCCATATCTTGGGCAAGGAAGGAGTTAGAGTGTTAAAATTTTAAGACGCAGCATCCAGGCTGCAATGGCTTCAATTTGTGTTATTTAGGGGCAAATTGGGGAATATTGAATTTTTGGTGAAAATGTTGACCCTGCGGTCAATGTTTTTTTCAGCTGAGGAGAACTTGAAATGCCCATATCTTGGATAAGGAAGGAGTGAGAGAGCTCACATTTCAGACACAGCATCCAGGCTGCATTGGCTTCAATTTGTGTTATTTTGGGGCAAATTGGGGAATATTGAATTTTTGGTGAAAAAGTTGACCCCGCGGTGAATGTTTTTTTCAGCTGAGGAGAACTTGAAATGCCCATATCTTGGGCAAGGAAGGAGTTAGAGTGTTAAAATTTTTAGACGCAGCATCCAAGCTGCAATGGCTTCAATTTGTGTTATTTCGGGGCAAATTGGGGAATATTGAATTTTTTTTGAAAATGTTGACCCCGCGGTCAATGTTTTTTTCAGCTGAGGAGAACTTGAAACGCCCATATCTTGGATAAGGATGGAGTGAGAGAGCTCACATTTCAGACACAGCATCCAGGCTGCATTGGCTTCAATTTGTGTTATTTTGGGGCAAATTGGGGAATATTGAATTTTTGGTGAAAAAGTTGACCCCGCGGTCAATGTTTTTTTCAGCTGAGGAGAACTTGAAAGGCCCATATCTTGGGCAAGGAAGGAGTTAGAGTGTTCAAATTTTTAGACGCAGCATCCAGGCTGCAATGGCTTCAATTTGTGTTATTTTGGGGCAAATTGGGGAATATTGAATTTTTGGTGAAAATGTTGACCCCGCAGTCAATGTTTTTTTCAGCTGAGGAGAACTTGAAACACCCATATCTTGGGCAAGGAAGGAGTTAGAGAGCTCACATTTCAGTCACAGCATCCAGATTGCAATGGCTTCAATTTGTGTTATTTCGGGGCAAATTGGGGAATATTGAATTTTTTGTGAAAATGTTGACCCCGCGGTCAATGTTTTTTTCAGCTGAGGAGAACTTGAAACGCCCATATCTTGGATAAGGATGGAGTGAGAGAGCTCACATTTCAGACGCAGCATCCAGGCTGCAATGGCTTCAATTTGTGTTATTTCGGGGCAAATTGGGGAATATTGAATTTTTTGTGAAAATGTTGACCCCGCGGTCAATGTTTTTTTCAGCTGAGGAGAACTTGAAACGCCCATATCTTGGCGAGGGAGGAGTTACAGTGTTAAAATTTTTAGACGCAGCATCCAGGCTGCAATGGCTTCAATTTGTGTTATTTAGGGGCAAATTGGGGAATATTGAATTTTTTGTGAAAATGTTGACCCCGCGGTCAATGTTTTTTTCAGCTGAGGAGAACTTGAAACGCCCATATCTTGGGCAAGGAAGGAGTTAGAGAGCTCACATTTCAGTCACAGCATCCAGATTGCAATGGCTTCAATTTGTGTTATTTCGGGGCAAATTGGGGAATATTGAATTTTTGGTGAAAATGTTGACCCCGCGGTCAATGTTTTTTTCAGCTGAGGAGAACTTGAAACGCCCATATCTTGGACAAGGAAGGAGTGAGAGAGCTTAAATTTCAGACACAGCATCCAGGCAGAAATGGCATCAATTTGTGTTATTTTGGGGCAAATTGGGGAATATTGAATTTTTGGTGAAAAAGTTGACCTCGCGGTCAATGTTTTTTTCACCTGAGGAGATAACTTGAAATGCCCATATCTTGGATAAGGATGGAGTGAGAGAGCTCACATTTCAGACACAGCATCCAGGCTGCAATGGGATGAATTTGTGTTATTTTGGGGCAAATTGGGGAATATTGAATTTTTTGTGAAAATGTTGACCCCGCGGTCAATGTTTTTTTCACCTGAGGAGATAACTTGAAATGCCCATATCTTGGATAAGGATGGAGTGAGAGAGCTCACATTTCAGACGCAGCATCCAGGCTGCAATGGCTTCAATTTGTGTTATTTCGGGGCAAATTGGGGAATATTGAATTTTTTGTGAAAATGTTGACCCCGCGGTCAATGTTTTTTTCAGCTGAGGAGAACTTGAAACGCCCATATCTTGGGCAAGGAAGGAGTTAGAGTGTTCAAATTTTTAGACGCAGCATCCAGGCTGCAATGGCTTCAATTTGTGTTATTTTGGGGCAAATTGGGGAATATTGATTTTTTGGTGAAAAAGTTGACCCCGCGGTCAATGTTTTTTTCAGCTGAGGAGAACTTGAAACGCCCATATCTTGGATAAGGAAGGAGTGAGAGAGCTCACATTTCAGACACAGCATCCAGGCTGCAATGGCTTCAATTTGTGTTATTTCGGGGCAAATTGGGGAATATTGAATTTTTGGTGAAAAAGTTGACCCCGCGGTCAATGTTTTTTTCAGCTGAGGAGAACTTGAAACGCCCATATCTTGGGCAAGGAAGGAGTTAGAGTGTTAAAATTTTAAGACGCAGCATCCAGGCTGCAATGGCTTCAATTTGTGTTATTTCCGGACAAATTGGGGAATATTGAATTTTTGGTGAAAAAGTTGACCCCGCGGTCATTGTTTTTTTCAGCTGAGGAGAACTTGAAATGCCCATATCTTGGATAAGGAAGGAGTGAGAGAGCTCACATTTCAGACACAGCATCCAGGCTGCAATGGGATGAATTTGTGTTATTTCGGGGCAAATTGGGGAATATTGAATTTTTGGTGAAAAAGTTGACCCCGCGGTCAATGTTTTTTTCAGCTGAGGAGAATTTGAAACGCCCATATCTTGGGCAAGGAAGGAGTGAGAGAGCTTAAATTTCAGATGCAGCATCCAGGCTGCAATGGTTTCAATTTGTGTTATTTTGGGGCAAATTGGGGAATATTGAATTTTTGGTGAAAAAGTTGACCCCGCGGTCAATGTTTTTTTCAGCTGAGGAGAACTTGAAACGCCTATATCTTGGATAAGGATGGAGTGAGAGAGCTCACATTTCAGACACAGCATCCAGGCTGCAATGGCTTCAATTTGTGTTATTTCGGGGCAAATTGGGGAATATTGAATTTTTGGTGAAAAAGTTGACCCCGCGGTCAATGTTTTTTTCAGCTGAGGAGAACTTGAAACGCCCATATCTTGGATAAGGAAGGAGTGAGAGAGCTCACATTTCAGACACAGCATCCAGGCTGCATTTGCTTCAATTTGTGTTATTTTGGGGCAAATTGGGGAATATTGAATTTTTGGTGAAAAAGTTGACCCCGCGGTCAATGTTTTTTTCAGCTGAGGAGAACTTGAAATGCCCATATCTTGGATAAGGAAGGAGTGAGAGAGCTCACATTTCAGACACAGCATCCAGGCTGCAATGGGATGAATTTGTGTTATTTTGGGGCAAATTGGGGAATATTGAATTTTTGGTGAAAAAGTTGACCCCGCGGTCAATGTTTTTTTCAGCTGAGGAGAATTTGAAACGCCCATATCTTGGGCAAGGAAGGAGTGAGAGAGCTTAAATTTCAGATGCAGCATCCTGGCAGAAATGGCATCAATTTGTGTTATTTTGGGGCAAATTGGGGAATATTGAATTTTTGGTGAAAAAGTTGACCCCGCGGTCAATGTTTTTTTCAGCTGAGGAGAACTTGAAACGCCCATATCTTGGGCAAGGAAGGAGTTAGAGTGTTCAAATTTTTAGACGCAGCATCCAAGCTGCAATGGCTTCAATTTGTGTTATTTCGGGGCAAATTGGGGAATATTGAATTTTTTGTGAAAATGTTGACCCCGCGGTCAATGTTTTTTTCAGCTGAGGAGAACTTGAAACGCCCATATCTTGGATAAGGATGGAGTGAGAGAGCTCACATTTCAGACACAGCATCCAGGCTGCATTGGCTTCAATTTGTGTTATTTCGGGGCAAATTGGGGAATATTGAATTTTTGGTGAAAAAGTTGACCCCGCGGTCAATGTTTTTTTCAGCTGAGGAGAACTTGAAACGCCCATATCTTGGATAAGGATGGAGTGAGAGAGCTCACATTTCAGACACAGCATCCAGGCTGCAATGGCTTCAATTTGTGTTATTTTTGGGCAAATTGGGGAATATTGAATTTTTGGTGAAAAAGTTGACCCCGCGGTCAATGTTTTTTTCAGCTGAGGAGATAACTTGAAACGCCCATATCTTGGGCAAGGAAGGAGTTAGAGTGTTAAAATTTTTAGATGCAGCATCCAAGCTGCAATGGCTTCAATTTGTGTTATTTCGGGGCAAATTGGGGAATATTGAATTTTTTGTGAAAATGTTGACCCCGCGGTCAATGTTTTTTTCAGCTGAGGAGATAACTTGAAACGCCCGTATCTTGGGCAAGGAAGGAGTGAGAGAGCTCACATTTCAGACACAGCATCCAGGCTGCAATGGCTTCAATTTGTGTTATTTCGGGGCAAATTGGGGAATATTGAATTTTTGGTGAAAAAGTTGACCCCGCGGTCAATGTTTTTTTCAGCTGAGGAGAACTTGAAACGCCCATATCTTGGATAAGGAAGGAGTGAGAGAGCTCACATTTCAGACACAGCATCCAGGCTGCATTGGCTTCAATTTGTGTTATTTCGGGGCAAATTGGGGAATATTGAATTTTTGGTGAAAAAGTTGACCCCGCGGTCAATGTTTTTTTCAGCTGAGGAGAACTTGAAACGCCCATATCTTGGATAAGGATGGAGTGAGAGAGCTCACATTTCAGACACAGCATCCAGGCTGCAATGGCTTCAATTTGTGTTATTTTGGGGCAAATTGGGGAATATTGAATTTTTGGTGAAAAAGTTGACCCCGCGGTCAATGTTTTTTTCAGCTGAGGAGATAACTTGAAACGCCCATATCTTGGGCAAGGAAGGAGTTAGAGTGTTAAAATTTTTAGATGCAGCATCCAAGCTGCAATGGCTTCAATTTGTGTTATTTCGGGGCAAATTGGGGAATATTGAATTTTTTGTGATAATGTTGACCCCGCGGTCAATGTTTTTTTCAGCTGAGGAGAACTTGAAACGCCCATATCTTGGATAAGGATGGAGTGAGAGAGCTCACATTTCAGACACAGCATCCAGGCTGCATTGGCTTCAATTTGTGTTATTTTTGGGCAAATTGGGGAATATTGAATTTTTGGTGAAAAAGTTGACCTCGCGGTCAATGTTTTTTTCAGCTGAGGAGATAACTTGAAACGCCCGTATCTTGGGCAAGGAAGGAGTGAGAGAGCTCACATTTCAGACACAGCATCCAGGCTGCAATGGCTTCAATTTGTGTTATTTCGGGGCAAATTGGGGAATATTGAATTTTTGGTGAAAAAGTTGACCTCGCGGTCAATGTTTTTTTCAGCTGAGGAGAACTTGAAATGCCCATATCTTGGATAAGGAAGGAGTGAGAGAGCTCACATTCAGACACAGCATCCAGGCTGCATTGGCTTCAATTTGTGTTATTTAGGGGCAAATTGGGGAATATTGAATTTTTTGTGAAAATGTTGACCCCGCGGTCAATGTTTTTTTCAGCTGAGGAGAACTTGAAACGCCCATATCTTGGGCAAGGAAGGAGTTAGAGAGCTCACATTTCAGTCACAGCATCCAGATTGCAATGGCTTCAATTTGTGTTATTTCGGGGCAAATTGGGGAATATTGAATTTTTGGTGAAAATGTTGACCCCGCGGTCAATGTTTTTTTCAGCTGAGGAGAACTTGAAACGCCCATATCTTGGACAAGGAAGGAGTGAGAGAGCTTAAATTTCAGACACAGCATCCAGGCTGCAATGGGATGAATTTGTGTTATTTTGGGGCAAATTGGGGAATATTGAATTTTTTGTGAAAATGTTGACCCCGCGGTCAATGTTTTTTTCACCTGAGGAGATAACTTGAAATGCCCATATCTTGGATAAGGATGGAGTGAGAGAGCTCACATTTCAGACGCAGCATCCAGGCTGCAATGGCTTCAATTTGTGTTATTTCGGGGCAAATTGGGGAATATTGAATTTTTTGTGAAAATGTTGACCCCGCGGTCAATGTTTTTTTCAGCTGAGGAGAACTTGAAACGCCCATATCTTGGGCAAGGAAGGAGTTAGAGTGTTCAAATTTTTAGACGCAGCATCCAGGCTGCAATGGCTTCAATTTGTGTTATTTTGGGGCAAATTGGGGAATATTGATTTTTTGGTGAAAAAGTTGACCCCGCGGTCAATGTTTTTTTCAGCTGAGGAGAACTTGAAACGCCCATATCTTGGATAAGGAAGGAGTGAGAGAGCTCACATTTCAGACACAGCATCCAGGCTGCAATGGCTTCAATTTGTGTTATTTCGGGGCAAATTGGGGAATATTGAATTTTTGGTGAAAAAGTTGACCCCGCGGTCAATGTTTTTTTCAGCTGAGGAGAACTTGAAACGCCCATATCTTGGGCAAGGAAGGAGTTAGAGTGTTAAAATTTTAAGACGCAGCATCCAGGCTGCAATGGCTTCAATTTGTGTTATTTCCGGACAAATTGGGGAATATTGAATTTTTGGTGAAAAAGTTGACCCCGCGGTCAATGTTTTTTTCAGCTGAGGAGAACTTGAAATGCCCATATCTTGGATAAGGAAGGAGTGAGAGAGCTCACATTTCAGACACAGCATCCAGGCTGCAATGGGATGAATTTGTGTTATTTCGGGGCAAATTGGGGAATATTGAATTTTTGGTGAAAAAGTTGACCCCGCGGTCAATGTTTTTTTCAGCTGAGGAGAATTTGAAACGCCCATATCTTGGGCAAGGAAGGAGTGAGAGAGCTTAAATTTCAGATGCAGCATCCAGGCTGCAATGGTTTCAATTTGTGTTATTTTGGGGCAAATTGGGGAATATTGAATTTTTGGTGAAAAAGTTGACCCCGCGGTCAATGTTTTTTTCAGCTGAGGAGAACTTGAAACGCCTATATCTTGGATAAGGATGGAGTGAGAGAGCTCACATTTCAGACACAGCATCCAGGCTGCAATGGCTTCAATTTGTGTTATTTCGGGGCAAATTGGGGAATATTGAATTTTTGGTGAAAAAGTTGACCCCGCGGTCAATGTTTTTTTCAGCTGAGGAGAACTTGAAATGCCCATATCTTGGATAAGGAAGGAGTGAGAGAGCTCACATTTCAGACACAGCATCCAGGCTGCAATGGGATGAATTTGTGTTATTTTGGGGCAAATTGGGGAATATTGAATTTTTGGTGAAAAAGTTGACCCCGCGGTCAATGTTTTTTTCAGCTGAGGAGAATTTGAAACGCCCATATCTTGGGCAAGGAAGGAGTGAGAGAGCTTAAATTTCAGATGCAGCATCCTGGCAGAAATGGCATCAATTTGTGTTATTTTGGGGCAAATTGGGGAATATTGAATTTTTGGTGAAAAAGTTGACCCCGCGGTCAATGTTTTTTTCAGCTGAGGAGAACTTGAAACGCCCATATCTTGGGCAAGGAAGGAGTTAGAGTGTTCAAATTTTTAGACGCAGCATCCAAGCTGCAATGGCTTCAATTTGTGTTATTTCGGGGCAAATTGGGGAATATTGAATTTTTTGTGAAAATGTTGACCCCGCGGTCAATGTTTTTTTCAGCTGAGGAGAACTTGAAACGCCCATATCTTGGATAAGGATGGAGTGAGAGAGCTCACATTTCAGACACAGCATCCAGGCTGCATTGGCTTCAATTTGTGTTATTTCGGGGCAAATTGGGGAATATTGAATTTTTGGTGAAAAAGTTGACCCCGCGGTCAATGTTTTTTTCAGCTGAGGAGAACTTGAAACGCCCATATCTTGGATAAGGATGGAGTGAGAGAGCTCACATTTCAGACACAGCATCCAGGCTGCAATGGCTTCAATTTGTGTTATTTTTGGGCAAATTGGGGAATATTGAATTTTTGGTGAAAAAGTTGACCCCGCGGTCAATGTTTTTTTCAGCTGAGGAGATAACTTGAAACGCCCATATCTTGGGCAAGGAAGGAGTTAGAGTGTTAAAATTTTTAGATGCAGCATCCAAGCTGCAATGGCTTCAATTTGTGTTATTTCGGGGCAAATTGGGGAATATTGAATTTTTTGTGAAAATGTTGACCCCGCGGTCAATGTTTTTTTCAGCTGAGGAGATAACTTGAAACGCCCGTATCTTGGGCAAGGAAGGAGTGAGAGAGCTCACATTTCAGACACAGCATCCAGGCTGCAATGGCTTCAATTTGTGTTATTTCGGGGCAAATTGGGGAATATTGAATTTTTGGTGAAAAAGTTGACCCCGCGGTCAATGTTTTTTTCAGCTGAGGAGAACTTGAAACGCCCATATCTTGGATAAGGATGGAGTGAGAGAGCTCACATTTCAGACACAGCATCCAGGCTGCAATGGCTTCAATTTGTGTTATTTTGGGGCAAATTGGGGAATATTGAATTTTTGGTGAAAAAGTTGACCCCGCGGTCAATGTTTTTTTCAGCTGAGGAGATAACTTGAAACGCCCATATCTTGGGCAAGGAAGGAGTTAGAGTGTTAAAATTTTTAGATGCAGCATCCAAGCTGCAATGGCTTCAATTTGTGTTATTTCGGGGCAAATTGGGGAATATTGAATTTTTTGTGATAATGTTGACCCCGCGGTCAATGTTTTTTTCAGCTGAGGAGAACTTGAAACGCCCATATCTTGGATAAGGATGGAGTGAGAGAGCTCACATTTCAGACACAGCATCCAGGCTGCATTGGCTTCAATTTGTGTTATTTTTGGGCAAATTGGGGAATATTGAATTTTTGGTGAAAAAGTTGACCTCGCGGTCAATGTTTTTTTCAGCTGAGGAGATAACTTGAAACGCCCGTATCTTGGGCAAGGAAGGAGTGAGAGAGCTCACATTTCAGACACAGCATCCAGGCTGCAATGGCTTCAATTTGTGTTATTTCGGGGCAAATTGGGGAATATTGAATTTTTGGTGAAAAAGTTGACCTCGCGGTCAATGTTTTTTTCAGCTGAGGAGAACTTGAAATGCCCATATCTTGGATAAGGAAGGAGTGAGAGAGCTCACATTTCAGACACAGCATCCAGGCTGCATTGGCTTCAATTTGTGTTATTTTGGGGCAAATTGGGGAATATTGAATTTTTGGTGAAAAAGTTGACCCCGCGGTCAATGTTTTTTTCAGCTGAGGAGAACTTGAAAGGCCCATATCTTGGGCAAGGAAGGAGTTAGAGTGTTCAAATTTTTAGACGCAGCATCCAGGCTGCAATGGCTTCAATTTGTGTTATTTTGGGGCAAATTGGGGAATATTGAATTTTTGGTGAAAATGTTGACCCCGCAGTCAATGTTTTTTTCAGCTGAGGAGAATTTGAAATGCCCATATCTTGGGCAAGGAAGGAGTGAGAGAGCTTAAATTTCAAATGCAGCATCCTGGCAGAAATGGCATCAATTTGTGTTATTTTGGGGCAAATTGGGGAATATTGAATTTTTGGTGAAAAAGTTGACCCCGCGGTCAATGTTTTTTTCAGCTGAGGAGAACTTGAAACGCCCATATCTTGGGCAAGGAAGGAGTTAGAGTGTTCAAATTTTTAGACGCAGCATCCAGGCTGCAATGGCTTCAATTTGTGTTATTTTGGGGCAAATTGGGGAATAGTGAATTTTTGGTGAAAATGTTGACCCCGCGGTCAATGTTTTTTTCAGCTGAGGAGAACTTGAAACGCCCATATCTTGGATAAGGATGGAGTGAGAGAGCTCACATTTCAGACACAGCATCCAGGCTGCAATGGCTTCAATTTGTGTTATTTTGGGGCAAATTGGGGAATATTGAATTTTTGGTGAAAAAGTTGACCCCGCGGTCAATGTTTTTTTCAGCTGAGGAGATAACTTGAAACGCCCATATCTTGGGCAAGGAAGGAGTTAGAGTGTTAAAATTTTTAGATGCAGCATCCAAGCTGCAATGGCTTCAATTTGTGTTATTTGGGGCAAATTGGGGAATATTGAATTTTTTGTGAAAATGTTGACCCCGCGGTCAATGTTTTTTTCAGCTGAGGAGAACTTGAAACGCCCATATCTTGGATAAGGATGGAGTGAGAGAGCTCACATTTCAGACACAGCATCCAGGCTGCATTGGCTTCAATTTGTGTTATTTTGGGGCAAATTGGGGAATATTGAATTTTTGGTGAAAAAGTTGACCCCGCGGTCAATGTTTTTTTCAGCTGAGGAGATAACTTGAAACGCCCGTATCTTGGGCAAGGAAGGAGTGAGAGAGCTCACATTTCAGACACAGCATCCAGGCTGCAATGGCTTCAATTTGTGTTATTTCGGGGCAAATTGGGGAATATTGAATTTTTGGTGAAAAAGTTGACCCCGCGGTCAATGTTTTTTTCAGCTGAGGAGAACTTGAAACGCCCATATCTTGGGCAAGGAAGGAGTTAGAGTGTTCAAATTTTTAGACGCAGCATCCAGGCTGCAATGGCTTCAATTTGTGTTATTTCGGGACAAATTGGGGAATATTGAATTTTTGGTGAAAATGTTGACCCCGCGGTCAATGTTTTTTTCAGCTGAGGAGAACTTGAAACGCCCATATCTTGGGCAAGGAAGGAGTTAGAGTGCTAAAATTTTTAGACGCAGCATCCAGGCTGCAATGGCTTCAATTTGTGTCATTTTGGGGCAAATTGGGGAATATTGAATTTTTGGTGAAAAAGTTGACCTCGCGGTCAATGTTTTTTTCAGCTGAGGAGATAACTTGAAACGCCCGTATCTTGGGCAAGGAAGGAGTGAGAGAGCTCACATTTCAGACACAGCATCCAGGCTGCAATGGCTTCAATTTGTGTTATTTCGGGGCAAATTGGGGAATATTGAATTTTTGGTGAAAAAGTTGACCTCGCGGTCAATGTTTTTTTCAGCTGAGGAGAACTTGAAATGCCCATATCTTGGATAAGGAAGGAGTGAGAGAGCTCACATTTCAGACACAGCATCCAGGCTGCATTGGCTTCAATTTGTGTTATTTTGGGGCAAATTGGGGAATATTGAATTTTTGGTGAAAAAGTTGACCCCGCGGTCAATGTTTTTTTCAGCTGAGGAGAACTTGAAAGGCCCATATCTTGGGCAAGGAAGGAGTTAGAGTGTTCAAATTTGTAGACGCAGCATCCAGGCTGCAATGGCTTCAATTTGTGTTATTTTGGGGCAAATTGGGGAATATTGAATTTTTGGTGAAAATGTTGACCCCGCAGTCAATGTTTTTTTCAGCTGAGGAGAATTTGAAATGCCCATATCTTGGGCAAGGAAGGAGTGAGAGAGCTTAAATTTCAAATGCAGCATCCTGGCAGAAATGGCATCAATTTGTGTTATTTTGGGGCAAATTGGGGAATATTGAATTTTTGGTGAAAAAGTTGACCCCGCGGTCAATGTTTTTTTCAGCTGAGGAGAACTTGAAACGCCCATATCTTGGGCAAGGAAGGAGTTAGAGTGTTCAAATTTTTAGACGCAGCATCCAGGCTGCAATGGCTTCAATTTGTGTTATTTTGGGGCAAATTGGGGAATAGTGAATTTTTGGTGAAAATGTTGACCCCGCGGTCAATGTTTTTTTCAGCTGAGGAGAACTTGAAACGCCCATATCTTGGATAAGGATGGAGTGAGAGAGCTCACATTTCAGACACAGCATCCAGGCTGCAATGGCTTCAATTTGTGTTATTTTGGGGCAAATTGGGGAATATTGAATTTTTGGTGAAAAAGTTGACCCCGCGGTCAATGTTTTTTTCAGCTGAGGAGATAACTTGAAACGCCCATATCTTGGGCAAGGAAGGAGTTAGAGTGTTAAAATTTTTAGATGCAGCATCCAAGCTGCAATGGCTTCAATTTGTGTTATTTGGGGCAAATTGGGGAATATTGAATTTTTTGTGAAAATGTTGACCCCGCGGTCAATGTTTTTTTCAGCTGAGGAGAACTTGAAACGCCCATATCTTGGATAAGGATGGAGTGAGAGAGCTCACATTTCAGACACAGCATCCAGGCTGCATTGGCTTCAATTTGTGTTATTTTGGGGCAAATTGGGGAATATTGAATTTTTGGTGAAAAAGTTGACCCCGCGGTCAATGTTTTTTTCAGCTGAGGAGATAACTTGAAACGCCCGTATCTTGGGCAAGGAAGGAGTGAGAGAGCTCACATTTCAGACACAGCATCCAGGCTGCAATGGCTTCAATTTGTGTTATTTCGGGGCAAATTGGGGAATATTGAATTTTTGGTGAAAAAGTTGACCCCGCGGTCAATGTTTTTTTCAGCTGAGGAGAACTTGAAACGCCCATATCTTGGGCAAGGAAGGAGTTAGAGTGTTCAAATTTTTAGACGCAGCATCCAGGCTGCAATGGCTTCAATTTGTGTTATTTCGGGACAAATTGGGGAATATTGAATTTTTGGTGAAAATGTTGACCCCGCGGTCAATGTTTTTTTCAGCTGAGGAGAACTTGAAACGCCCATATCTTGGGCAAGGAAGGAGTTAGAGTGCTAAAATTTTTAGACGCAGCATCCAGGCTGCAATGGCTTCAATTTGTGTCATTTTGGGGCAAATTGGGGAATAGTGAATTTTTGGTGAAAATGTTGACCCCGCGGTCAATGTTTTTTTCAGCTGAGGAGAACTTGAAACGCCCATATCTTGGGCAAGGAAGGAGTTAGAGTGTTAAAATTGTAAGACGCAGCATCCAGGCTGCAATGGCTTCAATTTGTGTTATTTCGGGGCAAATTGGGGAATATTGAATTTTTTGTGAAAATGTTGACCCCGCGGTCAATGTTTTTTTCAGCTGAGGAGAACTTGAAATGCCCATATCTTGGATAAGGAAGGAGTGAGAGAGCTCACATTTCAGACACAGCATCCAGGCTGCAATGGCTTCAATTTGTGTTATTTCGGGGCAAATTGGGGAATATTGAATTTTTTGTGAAAATGTTGACCCCGCGGTCAATGTTTTTTTCAGCTGAGGAGAACTTGAAATGCCCATATCTTGGATAAGGACGGAGTGAGAGAGCTCACATTTCAGACACAGCATCCAGGCTGCAATGGCTTCAATTTGTGTTATTTTGGGGCAAATTGGGGAATATTGAATTTTTTGTGAAAATGTTGACCCCGCGGTCAATGTTTTTTTCAGCTGAGGAGAACTTGAAACGCCCATATCTTGGGCAAGGAAGGAGTTAGAGTGTTAAAATTTTTAGACGCAGCATCCAGGCTGCAATGGCTTCAATTTGTGTTATTTAGGGGCAAATTGGGGAATATTGAATTTTTTGTGAAAATGTTGACCCCGCGGTCAATGTTTTTTTCAGCTGAGGAGAACTTGAAACGCCCATATCTTGGGCAAGGAAGGAGTTAGAGAGCTCACATTTCAGTCACAGCATCCAGATTGCAATGGCTTCAATTTGTGTTATTTCGGGGCAAATTGGGGAATAGTGAATTTTTGGTGAAAATGTTGACCCCGCGGTCAATGTTTTTTTCAGCTGAGGAGAACTTGAAACGCCCATATCTTGGACAAGGAAGGAGTGAGAGAGCTTAAATTTCAGACACAGCATCCAGGCAGAAATGGCATCAATTTGTGTTATTTTGGGGCAAATTGGGGAATATTGAATTTTTGGTGAAAAAGTTGACCTCGCGGTCAATGTTTTTTTCACCTGAGGAGATAACTTGAAACGCCCGTATCTTGGGCAAGGAAGGAGTGAGAGAGCTCACATTTCAGACACAGCATCCATGCTGCAATGGCTTCAATATGTGTTATTTTGGGGCAAATTGGGGAATATTGAATTTTTTGTGAAAAAGTTGACCCCGCGGTCAATGTTTTTTTCAGCTGAGAAGAACTTGAAACGCCCATATCTTGGATAAGGAAGGAGTGAGAGAGCTCACGTTTCAGACACAGCATCCAGGCTGCAATGGCTTCAATTTGTGTTATTTTGGGGCAAATTGGGGAATATAGAATTTTTGGTGAAAATGTTGACCCCGCGGTCAACGTTTTTTTTCAACTGGAGAAAACTTGAAACGCCCATATCTTGGATAAGGAAGGAGTGAGAGAGCTCACATTTCAGACACAGCATCCAGGCTGCGAAGGGATGAATTTGTGTTATTTTGGGGCAAATTGGGGAATATTGAATTTTTGGTGAAAAAGTTGACCTCGCGGTCAATGTTTTTTTCAGCTGAGGAGATAACTTGAAACGCCCGTATCTTGGGCAAGGAAGGAGTGAGAGAGCTCACATTTCAGACACAGCATCCATGGTGCAATGGCTTCAATTTGTGTTATTTTGGGGCAAATTGGGGAATATTGAATTTTTGGTGAAAATGTTGACCCTGCGGTCAATGTTTTTTTCAGCTGAGGAGAACTTGAAACGCCCATATCTTGGGCAAGGAAGGAGTTAGAGTGTTAAAATTTTAAGACGCAGCATCCAGGCTGCAATGGCTTCAATTTGTGTTATTTCGGGGCAAATTGGGGAATATTGAATTTTTTGTGAAAATGTTGACCCCGCGGTCAATGTTTTTTTCAGCTGAGGAGAACTTGAAACGCCCATATCTTGGGCAAGGAAGGAGTTAGAGTGTTAAAATTTTTAGACGCAGCATCCAGGCTGCAATGGCTTCAATTTGTGTCATTTTGGGGCAAATTGGGGAATAGTGAATTTTTGGTGAAAATGTTGACCCCGCGGTCAATGTTTTTTTCAGCTGAGGAGAACTTGAAACGCCCATATCTTGGATAAGGAAGGAGTGAGAGAGCTCACATTTCAGACACAGCATCCAGGCTGCAATGGCTTCAATTTGTGTTATTTTGGGGCAAATTGGGGAATATTGAATTTTTGGTGAAAATGTTGACCCCGCAGTCAATGTTTTTTTCAGCTGAGGAGAACTTCAAACGCCCATATCTTGGGCAAGGAAGGAGTTAGAGTGTTAAAATTTTTAGACACAGCATCCAGGCTGCAATGGCTTCAATTTGTGTCATTTTGGGGCAAATTGGGGAATAGTGAATTTTTGGTGAAAATGTTGACCCCGCGGTCAATGTTTTTTTCAGCTGAGGAGAACTTCAAACGCCCATATCTTGGGCAAGGAAGGAGTTAGAGTGTTAAAATTTTTAGACACAGCATCCAGGCTGCAATGGCTTCAATTTGTGTCATTTTGGGGCAAATTGGGGAATAGTGAATTTTTGGTGAAAATGTTGACCCCGCGGTCAATGTTTTTTTCAGCTGAGGAGAACTTGAAACGCCCATATCTTGGGCAAGGAAGGAGTTAGAGTGTTCAAATTTTTAGACGCAGCATCCAGGCTGCAATGGCTTCAATTTGTGTTATTTCGGGACAAATTGGGGAATATTGAATTTTTGGTGAAAATGTTGACCCCGCGGTCAATGTTTTTTTCAGCTGAGGAGAACTTGAAACGCCCATATCTTGGATAAGGAAGGAGTGAGAGAGCTCACATTTCAGACACAGCATCCATGCTGCAATGGCTTCAATTTGTGTTATTTTGGGGCAAATTGGGGAATAGTGAATTTTTGGTGAAAATGTTGACCCCGCGGTCAATGTTTTTTTCAGCTGAGGAGAACTTGAAACGCCCATATCTTGGATAAGGAAGGAGTGAGAGAGCTCACATTTCAGACACAGCATCCAGGCTGCAATGGCTTCAATTTGTGTTATTTTGGGGCAAATTGGGGAATATTGAATTTTTGGTGAAAATGTTGACCCCGCAGTCAATGTTTTTTTCAGCTGAGGAGATAACTTGAAACGCCCGTATCTTCGGCAAGGAAGGAGTGAGAGAGCTCACATTTCAGACACAGCATCCAGGCTGCAATGGCTTCAATTTGTGTTATTTCCGGATAAATTGGGGAATATTGAATTTTTGGTGAAAATGTTGACCCCGCGGTCAATGTTCTTTTCAGCTGAGGAGAACTTGAAACGCCCATATCTTGGGCAAGGAAGGAGTTAGAGTGCTAAAATTTTTAGACGCAGCATCCAGGCTGCAATGGCTTCAATTTGTGTCATTTTGGGGCAAATTGGGGAATAGTGAATTTTTGGTGAAAATGTTGACCCCGCGGTCAATGTTTTTTTCAGCTGAGGAGAACTTGAAACGCCCATATCTTGGGCAAGGAAGGAGTTAGAGTGTTAAAATTTTAAGACGCAGCATCCAGGCTGCAATGGCTTCAATTTGTGTTATTTCGGGGCAAATTGGGGAATATTGAATTTTTTGTGAAAATGTTGACCCCGCGGTCAATGTTTTTTTCAGCTGAGGAGAACTTGAAACGCCCATATCTTGGATAAGGAAGGAGTGAGAGAGCTCACATTTCAGACACAGCATCCAGGCTGCAATGGCTTCAATTTGTGTTATTTTGGGGCAAATTGGGGAATATTGAATTTTTGGTGAAAAAGTTGACCTCGCGGTCAATGTTTTTTTCAGCTGAGGAGAACTTGAAAAGCCCATATCTTGGGCAAGGAAGGAGTTAGAGTGTTAAAATTTTAAGACGCAGCATCCAGGCTGCAATGGCTTCAATTTGTGTTATTTTGGGGCAAATTGGGGAATATTGAATTTTTGGTGAAAAAGTTGACCTCGCGGTCAATGTTTTTTTCAGCTGAGGAGATAACTTGAAACGCCCATATCTTGGGCAAGGAAGGAGTTAGAGTGTTCAAATTTTTAGATGCAGCATCTAGGCTGCAATGGCTTCAATTTGTGTTATTTTGGGGCAAATTGGGGAATATTGATTTTTTGGTGAAAAAGTTGACCCCGCGGTCAATGTTTTTTTCAGCTGAGGAGAACTTGAAACGCCCATATCTTGGATAAGGAAGGAGTGAGAGAGCTCACATTTCAGACACAGCATCCAGGCTGCAATGGCTTCAATTTGTGTTATTTTGGGGCAAATTGGGGAATATTGAATTTTTGGTGAAAAAGTTGACCTCGCGGTCAATGTTTTTTTCAGCTGAGGAGAACTTGAAAAGCCCATATCTTGGGCAAGGAAGGAGTTAGAGTGTTAAAATTTTAAGACGCAGCATCCAGGCTGCAATGGCTTCAATTTGTGTTATTTTGGGGCAAATTGGGGAATATTGAATTTTTGGTGAAAAAGTTGACCTCGCGGTCAATGTTTTTTTCAGCTGAGGAGATAACTTGAAACGCCCATATCTTGGGCAAGGAAGGAGTTAGAGTGTTCAAATTTTTAGATGCAGCATCTAGGCTGCAATGGCTTCAATTTGTGTTATTTTGGGGCAAATTGGGGAATATTGATTTTTTGGTGAAAAAGTTGACCCCGCGGTCAATGTTTTTTTCAGCTGAGGAGAACTTGAAACGCCCATATCTTGGATAAGGAAGGAGTGAGAGAGCTCACATTTCAGACACAGCATCCAGGCTGCAATGGCTTCAATTTGTGTTATTTCGGGACAAATTGGGGAATATTGAATTTTTGGTGAAAATGTTGACCCCGCAGTCAATGTTTTTTTCAGCTGAGGAGATAACTTGAAACGCCCGTATCTTGGGCAAGGAAGGAGTGAGAGAGCTCACATTTCAGACACAGCATCCATGCTGCAATGGCTTCAATTTGTGTTATTTTGGGGCAAATTGGGGAATAGTGAATTTTTGGTGAAAATGTTGACCCCGCGGTCAATGTTTTTTTCAGCTGAGGAGAACTTGAAATGCCCATATCTTGGATAAGGAAGGAGTGAGAGAGCTCACATTTCAGACACAGCATCCAGGCTGCAATGGCTTCAATTTGTGTTATTTCGGGGCAAATTGGGGAATATTGAATTTTTTGTGAAAATGTTGACCCCGCGGTCAATGTTTTTTTCAGCTGAGGAGAACTTCAAACGCCCATATCTTGGGCAAGGAAGGAGTTAGAGTGTTAAAATTTTTAGACACAGCATCCAGGCTGCAATGGCTTCAATTTGTGTCATTTTGGGGCAAATTGGGGAATAGTGAATTTTTGGTGAAAATGTTGACCCCGCGGTCAATGTTTTTTTCAGCTGAGGAGAACTTGAAACGCCCATATCTTGGGCAAGGAAGGAGTTAGAGTGTTCAAATTTTTAGACGCAGCATCCAGGCTGCAATGGCTTCAATTTGTGTTATTTCGGGACAAATTGGGGAATATTGAATTTTTGGTGAAAATGTTGACCCCGCGGTCAATGTTTTTTTCAGCTGAGGAGAACTTGAAACGCCCATATCTTGGATAAGGAAGGAGTGAGAGAGCTCACATTTCAGACACAGCATCCATGCTGCAATGGCTTCAATTTGTGTTATTTTGGGGCAAATTGGGGAATAGTGAATTTTTGGTGAAAATGTTGACCCCGCGGTCAATGTTTTTTTCAGCTGAGGAGAACTTGAAACGCCCATATCTTGGATAAGGAAGGAGTGAGAGAGCTCACATTTCAGACACAGCATCCAGGCTGCAATGGCTTCAATTTGTGTTATTTTGGGGCAAATTGGGGAATATTGAATTTTTGGTGAAAATGTTGACCCCGCAGTCAATGTTTTTTTCAGCTGAGGAGATAACTTGAAACGCCCGTATCTTCGGCAAGGAAGGAGTGAGAGAGCTCACATTTCAGACACAGCATCCAGGCTGCAATGGCTTAAATTTGTGTTATTTCCGGATAAATTGGGGAATATTGAATTTTTGGTGAAAATGTTGACCCCGCGGTCAATGTTCTTTTCAGCTGAGGAGAACTTGAAACGCCCATATCTTGGGCAAGGAAGGAGTTAGAGTGCTAAAATTTTTAGACGCAGCATCCAGGCTGCAATGGCTTCAATTTGTGTCATTTTGGGGCAAATTGGGGAATAGTGAATTTTTGGTGAAAATGTTGACCCCGCGGTCAATGTTTTTTTCAGCTGAGGAGAACTTGAAACGCCCATATCTTGGGCAAGGAAGGAGTTAGAGTGTTAAAATTTTAAGACGCAGCATCCAGGCTGCAATGGCTTCAATTTGTGTTATTTCGGGGCAAATTGGGGAATATTGAATTTTTTGTGAAAATGTTGACCCCGCGGTCAATGTTTTTTTCAGCTGAGGAGAACTTGAAACGCCCATATCTTGGATAAGGAAGGAGTGAGAGAGCTCACATTTCAGACACAGCATCCAGGCTGCAATGGCTTCAATTTGTGTTATTTTGGGGCAAATAGGGGAATATTGAATTTTTGGTGAAAAAGTTGACCTCGCGGTCAATGTTTTTTTCAGCTGAGGAGATAACTTGAAACGCCCATATCTTGGGCAAGGAAGGAGTTAGAGTGTTCAAATTTTTAGATGCAGCATCTAGGCTGCAATGGCTTCAATTTGTGTTATTTTGGGGCAAATTGGGGAATATTGAATTTCTGGTGAAAAAGTTGACCTCGCGGTCAATGTTTTTTTCAGCTGAGGAGATAACTTGAAACGCCCGTATCTTGGGCAAGGAAGGAGTGAGAGAGCTCACATTTCAGACACAGCATCCATGGTGCAATGGCTTCAATTTGTGTTATTTTGGGGCAAATTGGGGAATATTGAATTTTTGGTGAAAATGTTGACCCCGCGGTCAATGTTTTTTTCAGCTGAGGAGAACTTGAAAAGCCCATATCTTGGGCAAGGAAGGAGTTAGAGTGTTAAAATTTTAAGACGCAGCATCCAGGCTGCAATGGCTTCAATTTGTGTTATTTTGGGGCAAATTGGGGAATAGTGAATTTTTGGTGAAAATGTTGACCCCGCGGTCAATGTTTTTTTCAGCTGAGGAGAACTTGAAATGCCCATATCTTGGATAAGGAAGGAGTGAGAGAGCTCACATTTCAGACACAGCATCCAGGCTGCAATGGCTTCAATTTGTGTTATTTCGGGGCAAATTGGGGAATATTGAATTTTTTGTGAAAATGTTGACCCCGCGGTCAATGTTTTTTTCAGCTGAGGAGATAACTTGAAACGCCCGTATCTTGGGCAAGGAAGGAGTGAGAGAGCTCACATTTCAGACACAGCATCCAGGCTGCAATGGCTTCAATTTGTGTTATTTCGGGGCAAATTGGGGAATATTGAATTTTTGGTGAAAAAGTTGACCCCGCGGTCAATGTTTTTTTCAGCTGAGGAGAACTTGAAACGCCCATATCTTGGATAAGGAAGGAGTGAGAGAGCTCACATTTCAGACACAGCATCCAGGCTGCATTGGCTTCAATTTGTGTTATTTCGGGGCAAATTGGGGAATATTGAATTTTTGGTGAAAAAGTTGACCCCGCGGTCAATGTTTTTTTCAGCTGAGGAGAACTTGAAACGCCCATATCTTGGATAAGGATGGAGTGAGAGAGCTCACATTTCAGACACAGCATCCAGGCTGCAATGGCTTCAATTTGTGTTATTTTGGGGCAAATTGGGGAATATTGAATTTTTGGTGAAAAAGTTGACCCCGCGGTCAATGTTTTTTTCAGCTGAGGAGATAACTTGAAACGCCCATATCTTGGGCAAGGAAGGAGTTAGAGTGTTAAAATTTTTAGATGCAGCATCCAAGCTGCAATGGCTTCAATTTGTGTTATTTCGGGGCAAATTGGGGAATATTGAATTTTTTGTGATAATGTTGACCCCGCGGTCAATGTTTTTTTCAGCTGAGGAGAACTTGAAACGCCCATATCTTGGATAAGGATGGAGTGAGAGAGCTCACATTTCAGACACAGCATCCAGGCTGCATTGGCTTCAATTTGTGTTATTTTTGGGCAAATTGGGGAATATTGAATTTTTGGTGAAAAAGTTGACCTCGCGGTCAATGTTTTTTTCAGCTGAGGAGATAACTTGAAACGCCCGTATCTTGGGCAAGGAAGGAGTGAGAGAGCTCACATTTCAGACACAGCATCCAGGCTGCAATGGCTTCAATTTGTGTTATTTCGGGGCAAATTGGGGAATATTGAATTTTTGGTGAAAAAGTTGACCTCGCAGTCAATGTTTTTTTCAGCTGAGGAGAACTTGAAACGCCCATATCTTGGATAAGGAAGGAGTGAGAGAGCTCACATTTCAGACACAGCATCCAGGCTGCATTGGCTTCAATTTGTGTTATTTTGGGGCAAATTGGGGAATATTGAATTTTTGGTGAAAAAGTTGACCCCGCGGTCAATGTTTTTTTCAGCTGAGGAGAACTTGAAAGGCCCATATCTTGGGCAAGGAAGGAGTTAGAGTGTTCAAATTTTTAGACGCAGCATCCAGGCTGCAATGGCTTCAATTTGTGTTATTTCGGGGCAAATTGGGGAATATTGAATTTTTTGTGAAAATGTTGACCCCGCGGTCAATGTTTTTTTCAGCTGAGGAGAACTTGAAATGCCCATATCTTGGATAAGGAAGGAGTGAGAGAGCTCACATTTCAGACACAGCATCCAGGCTGCAATGGCTTCAATTTGTGTTATTTCAGGGCAAATTGGGGAATATTGAATTTTTTGTGAAAATGTTGACCCCGCGGTCAATGTTTTTTTCAGCTGAGGAGAACTTGAAATGCCCATATCTTGGATAAGGAAGGAGTGAGAGAGCTCACATTTCAGACACAGCATCCAGGCTGCAATGGCTTCAATTTGTGTTATTTTGGGGCAAATTGGGGAATATTGAATTTTTTGTGAAAATGTTGACCCCGCGGTCAATGTTTTTTTCAGCTGAGGAGAACTTGAAACACCCATATCTTGGGCAAGGAAGGAGTTAGAGTGTTAAAATTTTTAGACGCAGCATCCAGGCTGCAAAAGCTTCAATTTGTGTTATTTAGGGGCAAATTGGGGAATATTGAATTTTTTGTGAAAATGTTGACACCGCGGTCAATGTTTTTTTCAGCTGAGGAGAACTTCAAACGCCCATATCTTGGGCAAGGAAGGAGTTAGAGTGTTAAAATTTTTAGACACAGCATCCAGGCTGCAATGGCTTCAATTTGTGTCATTTTGGGGCAAATTGGGGAATAGTGAATTTTTGGTGAAAATGTTGACCCCGCGGTCAATGTTTTTTTCAGCTGAGGAGAACTTGAAACGCCCATATCTTGGGCAAGGAAGGAGTTAGAGTGTTCAAATTTTTAGACGCAGCATCCAGGCTGCAATGGCTTCAATTTGTGTTATTTCGGGACAAATTGGGGAATATTGAATTTTTGGTGAAAATGTTGACCCCGCGGTCAATGTTTTTTTCAGCTGAGGAGAACTTGAAACGCCCATATCTTGGATAAGGAAGGAGTGAGAGAGCTCACATTTCAGACACAGCATCCATGCTGCAATGGCTTCAATTTGTGTTATTTTGGGGCAAATTGGGGAATAGTGAATTTTTGGTGAAAATGTTGACCCCGCGGTCAATGTTTTTTTCAGCTGAGGAGAACTTGAAACGCCCATATCTTGGATAAGGAAGGAGTGAGAGAGCTCACATTTCAGACACAGCATCCAGGCTGCAATGGCTTCAATTTGTGTTATTTTGGGGCAAATTGGGGAATATTGAATTTTTGGTGAAAATGTTGACCCCGCAGTCAATGTTTTTTTCAGCTGAGGAGATAACTTGAAACGCCCGTATCTTCGGCAAGGAAGGAGTGAGAGAGCTCACATTTCAGACACAGCATCCAGGCTGCAATGGCTTCAATTTGTGTTATTTCCGGATAAATTGGGGAATATTGAATTTTTGGTGAAAATGTTGACCCCGCGGTCAATGTTCTTTTCAGCTGAGGAGAACTTGAAACGCCCATATCTTGGGCAAGGAAGGAGTTAGAGTGCTAAAATTTTTAGACGCAGCATCCAGGCTGCAATGGCTTCAATTTGTGTCATTTTGGGGCAAATTGGGGAATAGTGAATTTTTGGTGAAAATGTTGACCCCGCGGTCAATGTTTTTTTCAGCTGAGGAGAACTTGAAACGCCCATATCTTGGGCAAGGAAGGAGTTAGAGTGTTAAAATTTTAAGACGCAGCATCCAGGCTGCAATGGCTTCAATTTGTGTTATTTCGGGGCAAATTGGGGAATATTGAATTTTTTGTGAAAATGTTGACCCCGCGGTCAATGTTTTTTTCAGCTGAGGAGAACTTGAAACGCCCATATCTTGGATAAGGAAAGAGTGAGAGAGCTCACATTTCAGACACAGCATCCAGGCTGCAATGGCTTCAATTTGTGTTATTTTGGGGCAAATTGGGGAATATTGAATTTATGGTGAAAAAGTTGACCTCGCGGTCAATGTTTTTTTCAGCTGAGGAGAACTTGAAAAGCCCATATCTTGGGCAAGGAAGGAGTTAGAGTGTTAAAATTTTAAGACGCAGCATCCAGGCTGCAATGGCTTCAATTTGTGTTATTTTGGGGCAAATTGGGGAATATTGAATTTTTGGTGAAAAAGTTGACCTCGCGGTCAATGTTTTTTTCAGCTGAGGAGATAACTTGAAACGCCCATATCTTGGGCAAGGAAGGAGTTAGAGTGTTCAAATTTTTAGATGCAGCATCTAGGCTGCAATGGCTTCAATTTGTGTTATTTTGGGGCAAATTGGGGAATATTGATTTTTTGGTGAAAAAGTTGACCCCGCGGTCAATGTTTTTTTCAGCTGAGGAGAACTTGAAACGCCCATATCTTGGATAAGGAAGGAGTGAGAGAGCTCACATTTCAGACACAGCATCCAGGCTGCAATGGCTTCAATTTGTGTTATTTTGGGGCAAATTGGGGAATATTGAATTTTTGGTGAAAAAGTTGACCTCGCGGTCAATGTTTTTTTCAGCTGAGGAGATAACTTGAAACGCCCATATCTTGGGCAAGGAAGGAGTTAGAGTGTTAAAATTTTAAGACGCAGCATCCAGGCTGCAATGGCTTCAATTTGTGTTATTTTGGGGCAAATTGGGGAATATTGAATTTTTGGTGAAAATGTTGACCCCCCAGTCAATGTTTTTTTCAGCTGAGGAGATAACTTGAAACGCCCGTATCTTGGGCAAGGAAGGAGTGAGAGAGCTCACATTTCAGACACAGCATCCATGCTGCAATGGCTTCAATTTGTGTTATTTTGGGGCAAATTGGGGAATAGTGAATTTTTGGTGAAAATGTTGACCCCGCGGTCAATGTTTTTTTCAGCTGAGGAGAACTTGAAATGCCCATATCTTGGATAAGGAAGGAGTGAGAGAGCTCACATTTCAGACACAGCATCCAGGCTGCAATGGCTTCAATTTGTGTTATTTCGGGGCAAATTGGGGAATATTGAATTTTTTGTGAAAATGTTGACCCCGCGGTCAATGTTTTTTTCAGCTGAGGAGAACTTCAAACGCCCATATCTTGGGCAAGGAAGGAGTTAGAGTGTTAAAATTTTTAGACACAGCATCCAGGCTGCAATGGCTTCAATTTGTGTCATTTTGGGGCAAATTGGGGAATAGTGAATTTTTGGTGAAAATGTTGACCCCGCGGTCAATGTTTTTTTCAGCTGAGGAGAACTTGAAACGCCCATATCTTGGGCAAGGAAGGAGTTAGAGTGTTCAAATTTTTAGACGCAGCATCCAGGCTGCAATGGCTTCAATTTGTGTTATTTCGGGACAAATTGGGGAATATTGAATTTTTGGTGAAAATGTTGACCCCGCGGTCAATGTTTTTTTCAGCTGAGGAGAACTTGAAACGCCCATATCTTGGATAAGGAAGGAGTGAGAGAGCTCACATTTCAGACACAGCATCCATGCTGCAATGGCTTCAATTTGTGTTATTTTGGGGCAAATTGGGGAATAGTGAATTTTTGGTGAAAATGTTGACCCCGCGGTCAATGTTTTTTTCAGCTGAGGAGAACTTGAAACGCCCATATCTTGGATAAGGAAGGAGTGAGAGAGCTCACATTTCAGACACAGCATCCAGGCTGCAATGGCTTCAATTTGTGTTATTTTGGGGCAAATTGGGGAATATTGAATTTTTGGTGAAAATGTTGACCCCGCAGTCAATGTTTTTTTCAGCTGAGGAGATAACTTGAAACGCCCGTATCTTCGGCAAGGAAGGAGTGAGAGAGCTCACATTTCAGACACAGCATCCAGGCTGCAATGGCTTCAATTTGTGTTATTTCCGGATAAATTGGGGAATATTGAATTTTTGGTGAAAATGTTGACCCCGCGGTCAATGTTCTTTTCAGCTGAGGAGAACTTGAAACGCCCATATCTTGGGCAAGGAAGGAGTTAGAGTGCTAAAATTTTTAGACGCAGCATCCAGGCTGCAATGGCTTCAATTTGTGTCATTTTGGGGCAAATTGGGGAATAGTGAATTTTTGGTGAAAATGTTGACCCCGCGGACAATGTTTTTTTCAGCTGAGGAGAACTTGAAACGCCCATATCTTGGGCAAGGAAGGAGTTAGAGTGTTAAAATTTTAAGACGCAGCATCCAGGCTGCAATGGCTTCAATTTGTGTTATTTCGGGGCAAATTGGGGAATATTGAATTTTTTGTGAAAATGTTGACCCCGCGGTCAATGTTTTTTTCAGCTGAGGAGAACTTGAAACGCCCATATCTTGGATAAGGAAGGAGTGAGAGAGCTCACATTTCAGACACAGCATCCAGGCTGCAATGGCTTCAATTTGTGTTATTTTGGGGCAAATTGGGGAATATTGAATTTTTGGTGAAAAAGTTGACCTCGCGGTCAATGTTTTTTTCAGCTGAGGAGATAACTTGAAACGCCCATATCTTGGGCAAGGAAGGAGTTAGAGTGTTCAAATTTTTAGATGCAGCATCTAGGCTGCAATGGCTTCAATTTGTGTTATTTTGGGGCAAATTGGGGAATATTGAATTTCTGGTGAAAAAGTTGACCTCGCGGTCAATGTTTTTTTCAGCTGAGGAGATAACTTGAAACGCCCGTATCTTGGGCAAGGAAGGAGTGAGAGAGCTCACATTTCAGACACAGCATCCATGGTGCAATGGCTTCAATTTGTGTTATTTTGGGGCAAATTGGGGAATATTGAATTTTTGGTGAAAATGTTGACCCCGCGGTCAATGTTTTTTTCAGCTGAGGAGAACTTGAAAAGCCCATATCTTGGGCAAGGAAGGAGTTAGAGTGTTAAAATTTTAAGACGCAGCATCCAGGCTGCAATGGCTTCAATTTGTGTTATTTTGGGGCAAATTGGGGAATAGTGAATTTTTGGTGAAAATGTTGACCCCGCGGTCAATGTTTTTTTCAGCTGAGGAGAACTTGAAATGCCCATATCTTGGATAAGGAAGGAGTGAGAGAGCTCACATTTCAGACACAGCATCCAGGCTGCAATGGCTTCAATTTGTGTTATTTTTGGGCAAATTGGGGAATATTGAATTTTTGGTGAAAAAGTTGACCCCGCGGTCAATGTTTTTTTCAGCTGAGGAGATAACTTGAAACGCCCGTATCTTGGGCAAGGAAGGAGTGAGAGAGCTCACATTTCAGACACAGCATCCAGGCTGCAATGGCTTCAATTTGTGTTATTTCGGGGCAAATTGGGGAATATTGAATTTTTGGTGAAAAAGTTGACCCCGCGGTCAATGTTTTTTTCAGCTGAGGAGAACTTGAAACGCCCATATCTTGGATAAGGAAGGAGTGAGAGAGCTCACATTTCAGACACAGCATCCAGGCTGCATTGGCTTCAATTTGTGTTATTTCGGGGCAAATTGGGGAATATTGAATTTTTGGTGAAAAAGTTGACCCCGCGGTCAATGTTTTTTTCAGCTGAGGAGAACTTGAAACGCCCATATCTTGGATAAGGATGGAGTGAGAGAGCTCACATTTCAGACACAGCATCCAGGCTGCAATGGCTTCAATTTGTGTTATTTTGGGGCAAATTGGGGAATATTGAATTTTTGGTGAAAAAGTTGACCCCGCGGTCAATGTTTTTTTCAGCTGAGGAGATAACTTGAAACGCCCATATCTTGGGCAAGGAAGGAGTTAGAGTGTTAAAATTTTTAGATGCAGCATCCAAGCTGCAATGGCTTCAATTTGTGTTATTTCGGGGCAAATTGGGGAATATTGAATTTTTTGTGATAATGTTGACCCCGCGGTCAATGTTTTTTTCAGCTGAGGAGAACTTGAAACGCCCATATCTTGGATAAGGATGGAGTGAGAGAGCTCACATTTCAGACACAGCATCCAGGCTGCATTGGCTTCAATTTGTGTTATTTTTGGGCAAATTGGGGAATATTGAATTTTTGGTGAAAAAGTTGACCTCGCGGTCAATGTTTTTTTCAGCTGAGGAGATAACTTGAAACGCCCGTATCTTGGGCAAGGAAGGAGTGAGAGAGCTCACATTTCAGACACAGCATCCAGGCTGCAATGGCTTCAATTTGTGTTATTTCGGGGCAAATTGGGGAATATTGAATTTTTGGTGAAAAAGTTGACCTCGCGGTCAATGTTTTTTTCAGCTGAGGAGAACTTGAAATGCCCATATCTTGGATAAGGAAGGAGTGAGAGAGCTCACATTTCAGACACAGCATCCAGGCTGCATTGGCTTCAATTTGTGTTATTTTGGGGCAAATTGGGGAATATTGAATTTTTGGTGAAAAAGTTGACCCCGCGGTCAATGTTTTTTTCAGCTGAGGAGAACTTGAAAGGCCCATATCTTGGGCAAGGAAGGAGTTAGAGTGTTCAAATTTTTAGACGCAGCATCCAGGCTGCAATGGCTTCAATTTGTGTTATTTTGGGGCAAATTGGGGAATATTGAATTTTTGGTGAAAATGTTGACCCCGCAGTCAATGTTTTTTTCAGCTGAGGAGATAACTTGAAACGCCCGTATCTTGGGCAAGGAAGGAGTGAGAGAGCTCACATTTCAGACACAGCATCCATGCTGCAATGGCTTCAATTTGTGTTATTTTGGGGCAAATTGGGGAATAGTGAATTTTTGGTGAAAATGTTGACCCCGCGGTCAATGTTTTTTTCAGCTGAGGAGAACTTGAAACGCCCATATCTTGGGCAAGGAAGGAGTTAGAGTGTTAAAATTTTAAGACGCAGCATCCAGGCTGCAATGGCTTCAATTTGTGTTATTTCGGGGCAAATTGGGGAATATTGAATTTTTTGTGAAAATGTTGACCCCGCGGTCAATGTTTTTTTCAGCTGAGGAGAACTTGAAATGCCCATATCTTGGATAAGGAAGGAGTGAGAGAGCTCACATTTCAGACACAGCATCCAGGCTGCAATGGCTTCAATTTGTGTTATTTCAGGGCAAATTGGGGAATATTGAATTTTTTGTGAAAATGTTGACCCCGCGGTCAATGTTTTTTTCAGCTGAGGAGAACTTGAAACACCCATATCTTGGGCAAGGAAGGAGTTAGAGAGCTCACATTTCAGTCACAGCATCCAGATTGCAATGGCTTCAATTTGTGTTATTTCAGGGCAAATTGGGGAATAATGAATTTTTGGTGAAAAAGTTGACCCCGCGGTCAATGTTTTTTTCAGCTGAGGAGAATTTGAAATGCCCATATCTTGGGCAAGGAAGGAGTGAGAGAGCTTAAATTTCAAATGCAGCATCCTGGCAGAAATGGCATCAATTTGTGTTATTTTGGGGCAAATTGGGGAATATTGAATTTTTGGTGAAAAAGTTGACCCCGCGGTCAATGTTTTTTTCAGCTGAGGAGAACTTGAAACGCCCATATCTTGGGCAAGGAAGGAGTTAGAGTGTTCAAATTTTTAGACGCAGCATCCAAGCTGCAATGGCTTCAATTTGTGTTATTTCGGGGCAAATTGGGGAATATTGAATTTTTTGTGAAAATGTTGACCCCGCGGTCAATGTTTTTTTCAGCTGAGGAGAACTTGAAACGCCCATATCTTGGATAAGGATGGAGTGAGAGAGCTCACATTTCAGACACAGCATCCAGGCTGCAATGGCTTCAATTTGTGTTATTTTGGGGCAAATTGGGGAATATTGAATTTTTGGTGAAAAAGTTGACCCCGCGGTCAATGTTTTTTTCAGCTGAGGAGATAACTTGAAACGCCCATATCTTGGGCAAGGAAGGAGTTAGAGTGTTAAAATTTTTAGATGCAGCATCCAAGCTGCAATGGCTTCAATTTGTGTTATTTCGGGGCAAATTGGGGAATATTGAATTTTTTGTGAAAATGTTGACCCCGCGGTCAATGTTTTTTTCAGCTGAGGAGAACTTGAAACGCCCATATCTTGGATAAGGATGGAGTGAGAGAGCTCACATTTCAGACACAGCATCCAGGCTGCATTGGCTTCAATTTGTGTTATTTTGGGGCAAATTGGGGAATATTGAATTTTTGGTGAAAAAGTTGACCCCGCGGTCAATGTTTTTTTCAGCTGAGGAGATAACTTGAAACGCCCGTATCTTGGGCAAGGAAGGAGTGAGAGAGCTCACATTTCAGACACAGCATCCAGGCTGCAATGGCTTCAATTTGTGTTATTTCGGGGCAAATTGGGGAATATTGAATTTTTGGTGAAAAAGTTGACCCCGCGGTCAATGTTTTTTTCAGCTGAGGAGAACTTGAAACGCCCATATCTTGGGCAAGGAAGGAGTTAGAGTGTTCAAATTTTTAGACGCAGCATCCAAGCTGCAATGGCTTCAATTTGTGTTATTTCGGGGCAAATTGGGGAATATTGAATTTTTTGTGAAAATGTTGACCCCGCGGTCAATGTTTTTTTCAGCTGAGGAGAACTTGAAACGCCCATATCTTGGATAAGGATGGAGTGAGAGAGCTCACATTTCAGACACAGCATCCAGGCTGCAATGGCTTCAATTTGTGTTATTTTGGGGCAAATTGGGGAATATTGAATTTTTGGTGAAAAAGTTGACCCCGCGGTCAATGTTTTTTTCAGCTGAGGAGATAACTTGAAACGCCCATATCTTGGGCAAGGAAGGAGTTAGAGTGTTCAAATTTTTAGACGCAGTATCCAGGCTGCAATGGCTTCAATTTGTGTTATTTCGGGACAAATTGGGGAATATTGAATTTTTGGTGAAAATGTTGACCCCGAGGTCAATGTTTTTTTCAGCTGAGGAGAACTTGAAACGCCCATATCTTGGGCAAGGAAGGAGTTAGAGTGCTAAAATTTTTAGACGCAGCATCCAGGCTGCAATGGCTTCAATTTGTGTCATTTTGGGGCAAATTGGGGAATAGTGAATTTTTGGTGAAAATGTTGACCCCGCGGTCAATGTTTTTTTCAGCTGAGGAGAACTTGAAACGCCCATATCTTGGGCAAGGAAGGAGTTAGAGTGTTAAAATTGTAAGACGCAGCATCCAGGCTGCAATGGCTTCAATTTGTGTTATTTCGGGGCAAATTGGGGAATATTGAATTTTTTGTGAAAATGTTGACCCCGCGGTCAATGTTTTTTTCAGCTGAGGAGAACTTGAAATGCCCATATCTTGGATAAGGAAGGAGTGAGAGAGCTCACATTTCAGACACAGCATCCAGGCTGCAATGGCTTCAATTTGTGTTATTTCGGGGCAAATTGGGGAATATTGAATTTTTTGTGAAAATGTTGACCCCGCGGTCAATGTTTTTTTCAGCTGAGGAGAACTTGAAATGCCCATATCTTGGATAAGGAAGGAGTTAGAGTGTTAAAATTTTTAGACGCAGCATCCAGGCTGCAATGGCTTCAATTTGTGTTATTTAGGGGCAAATTGGGGAATATTGAATTTTTTGTGAAAATGTTGACCCCGCGGTCAATGTTTTTTTCAGCTGAGGAGAACTTGAAACGCCCATATCTTGGGCAAGGAAGGAGTTAGAGAGCTCACATTTCAGTCACAGCATCCAGATTGCAATGGCTTCAATTTGTGTTATTTCGGGGCAAATTGGGGAATAGTGAATTTTTGGTGAAAATGTTGACCCCGCGGTCTATGTTTTTTTCAGCTGAGGAGAACTTGAAACGCCCATATCTTGGACAAGGAAGGAGTGAGAGAGCTTAAATTTCAGACACAGCATCCAGGCAGAAATGGCATCAATTTGTGTTATTTTGGGGCAAATTGGGGAATATTGAATTTTTGGTGAAAAAGTTGACCCCGCGGTCAATGTTTTTTTCAGCTGAGGAGAACTTGAAACGCCCATATCTTGGATAAGGAAGGAGTGAGAGAGCTCACGTTTCAGACACAGCATCCAGGCTGCAATGGCTTCAATTTGTGTTATTTTGGGGCAAATTGGGGAATATAGAATTTTTGGTGAAAATGTTGACCCCGCGGTCAACGTTTTTTTTCAACTGGAGAAAACTTGAAACGCCCATATCTTGGATAAGGAAGGAGTGAGAGAGCTCACATTTCAGACACAGCATCCAGGCTGCGAAGGGATGAATTTGTGTTATTTTGGGGCAAATTGGGGAATATTGAATTTTTGGTGAAAAAGTTGACCTCGCGGTCAATGTTTTTTTCAGCTGAGGAGATAACTTGAAACGCCCGTATCTTGGGCAAGGAAGGAGTGAGAGAGCTCACATTTCAGACACAGCATCCATGGTGCAATGGCTTCAATTTGTGTTATTTTGGGGCAAATTGGGGAATATTGAATTTTTGGTGAAAATGTTGACCCTGCGGTCAATGTTTTTTTCAGCTGAGGAGAACTTGAAACGCCCATATCTTGGGCAAGGAAGGAGTTAGAGTGTTAAAATTTTAAGACGCAGCATCCAGGCTGCAATGGCTTCAATTTGTGTTATTTCGGGGCAAATTGGGGAATATTGAATTTTTTGTGAAAATGTTGACCCCGCGGTCAATGTTTTTTTCAGCTGAGGAGAACTTGAAACGCCCATATCTTGGGCAAGGAAGGAGTTAGAGTGTTAAAATTTTTAGACGCAGCATCCAGGCTGCAATGGCTTCAATTTGTGTCATTTTGGGGCAAATTGGGGAATAGTGAATTTTTGGTGAAAATGTTGACCCCGCGGTCAATGTTTTTTTCAGCTGAGGAGAACTTGAAACGCCCATATCTTGGGCAAGGAAGGAGTTAGAGTGTTCAAATTTTTAGACGCAGCATCCAGGCTGCAATGGCTTCAATTTGTGTTATTTCGGGACAAATTGGGGAATATTGAATTTTTGGTGAAAATGTTGACCCCGCAGTCAATGTTTTTTTCAGCTGAGGAGATAACTTGAAACGCACGTATCTTGGGCAAGGAAGGAGTGAGAGAGCTCACATTTCAGACACAGCATCCATGCTGCAATGGCTTCAATTTGTGTTATTTTGGGGCAAATTGGGGAATAGTGAATTTTTGGTGAAAATGTTGACCCCGCGGTCAATGTTTTTTTCAGCTGAGGAGAACTTGAAACGCCCGTATCTTCGGCAAGGAAGGAGTGAGAGAGCTCACATTTCAGACACAGCATCCAGGCTGCAATGGCTTCAATTTGTGTTATTTTGGGGCAAATTGGGGAATATTGAATTTTTGGTGAAAAAGTTGACCTCGCGGTCAATGTTTTTTTCAGCTGAGGAGATAACTTGAAACGCCCATATCTTGGGCAAGGAAGGAGTGAGAGAGCTCACATTTCAGACACAGCATCCATGCTGCAATGGCTTCAATTTGTGTTATTTTGGGGCAAATTGGGGAATAGTGAATTTTTGGTGAAAATGTTGACCCCGCGGTCAATGTTTTTTTCAGCTGAGGAGAACTTGAAATGCCCATATCTTGGATAAGGAAGGAGTGAGAGAGCTCACATTTCAGACACAGCATCCAGGCTGCAATGGCTTCAATTTGTGTTATTTCGGGGCAAATTGGGGAATATTGAATTTTTTGTGAAAATGTTGACCCCGCGGTCAATGTTTTTTTCAGCTGAGGAGAACTTCAAACGCCCATATCTTGGGCAAGGAAGGAGTTAGAGTGTTAAAATTTTTAGACACAGCATCCAGGCTGCAATGGCTTCAATTTGTGTCATTTTGGGGCAAATTGGGGAATAGTGAATTTTTGGTGAAAATGTTGACCCCGCGGTCAATGTTTTTTTCAGCTGAAGAGAACTTGAAACGCCCATATCTTGGGCAAGGAAGGAGTTAGAGTGTTAAAATTGTAAGACGCAGCATCCAGGCTGCAATGGCTTCAATTTGTGTTATTTCGGGGCAAATTGGGGAATATTGAATTTTTTGTGAAAATGTTGACCCCGCGGTCAATGTTTTTTTCAGCTGAGGAGAACTTGAAATGCCCATATCTTGGATAAGGAAGGAGTGAGAGAGCTCACATTTCAGACACAGCATCCAGGCTGCAATGGCTTCAATTTGTGTTATTTCGGGGCAAATTGGGGAATATTGAATTTTTTGTGAAAATGTTGACCCCGCGGTCAATGTTTTTTTCAGCTGAGGAGAACTTGAAATGCCCATATCTTGGATAAGGAAGGAGTTAGAGTGTTAAAATTTTTAGACGCAGCATCCAGGCTGCAATGGCTTCAATTTGTGTTATTTAGGGGCAAATTGGGGAATATTGAATTTTTTGTGAAAATGTTGACCCCGCGGTCAATGTTTTTTTCAGCTGAGGAGAACTTGAAACGCCCATATCTTGGGCAAGGAAGGAGTTAGAGAGCTCACATTTCAGTCACAGCATCCAGATTGCAATGGCTTCAATTTGTGTTATTTCGGGGCAAATTGGGGAATAGTGAATTTTTGGTGAAAATGTTGACCCCGCGGTCAATGTTTTTTTCAGCTGAGGAGAACTTGAAACGCCCATATCTTGGACAAGGAAGGAGTGAGAGAGCTTAAATTTCAGACACAGCATCCAGGCAGAAATGGCATCAATTTGTGTTATTTTGGGGCAAATTGGGGAATATTGAATTTTTGGTGAAAAAGTTGACCTCGCGGTCAATGTTTTTTTTACCTGAGGAGATAACTTGAAACGCCCGTATCTTGGGCAAGGAAGGAGTGAGAGAGCTCACATTTCAGACACAGCATCCATGCTGCAATGGCTTCAATATGTGTTATTTTGGGGCAAATTGGGGAATATTGAATTTTTTGTGAAAAAGTTGACCCCGCGGTCAATGTTTTTTTCAGCTGAGGAGAACTTGAAACGCCCATATCTTGGATAAGGAAGGAGTGAGAGAGCTCACGTTTCAGACACAGCATCCAGGCTGCAATGGCTTCAATTTGTGTTATTTTGGGGCAAATTGGGGAATATAGAATTTTTGGTGAAAATGTTGACCCCGCGGTCAACGTTTTTTTTCAACTGGAGAAAACTTGAAACGCCCATATCTTGGATAAGGAAGGAGTGAGAGAGCTCACATTTCAGACACAGCATCCAGGCTGCGAAGGGATGAATTTGTGTTATTTTGGGGCAAATTGGGGAATATTGAATTTTTGGTGAAAAAGTTGACCTCGCGGTCAATGTTTTTTTCAGCTGAGGAGATAACTTGAAACGCCCGTATCTTGGGCAAGGAAGGAGTGAGAGAGCTCACATTTCAGACACAGCATCCATGGTGCAATGGCTTCAATTTGTGTTATTTTGGGGCAAATTGGGGAATATTGAATTTTTGGTGAAAATGTTGACCCTGCGGTCAATGTTTTTTTCAGCTGAGGAGAACTTGAAACGCCCATATCTTGGGCAAGGAAGGAGTTAGAGTGTTAAAATTTTAAGACGCAGCATCCAGGCTGCAATGGCTTCAATTTGTGTTATTTCGGGGCAAATTGGGGAATATTGAATTTTTTGTGAAAATGTTGACCCCGCGGTCAATGTTTTTTTCAGCTGAGGAGAACTTGAAACGCCCATATCTTGGGCAAGGAAGGAGTTAGAGTGTTAAAATTTTTAGACGCAGCATCCAGGCTGCAATGGCTTCAATTTGTGTCATTTTGGGGCAAATTGGGGAATAGTGAATTTTTGGTGAAAATGTTGACCCCGCGGTCAATGTTTTTTTCAGCTGAGGAGAACTTGAAACGCCCATATCTTGGGCAAGGAAGGAGTTAGAGTGTTCAAATTTTTAGACGCAGCATCCAGGCTGCAATGGCTTAAATTTGTGTTATTTTGGGGCAAATTGGGGAATATTGATTTTTTGGTGAAAAAGTTGACCCCGCGGTCAATGTTTTTTTCAGCTGAGGAGAACTTGAAACGCCCATATCTTGGGCAAGGAAGGAGTTAGAGTGTTCAAATTTTTAGACGCAGCATCCAGGCTGCAATGGCTTCAATTTGTGTTATTTTGGGGCAAATTGGGGAATATTGATTTTTGGTGAAAAAGTTGACCCCGCGGTCAATGTTTTTTTCAGCTGAGGAGAACTTGAAATGCCCATATCTTGGATAAGGAAGGAGTGAGAGAGCTCACATTTCAGACACAGCATCCAGGCTGCAATGGCTTCAATTTGTGTTATTTCGGGGCAAATTGGGGAATATTGAATTTTTTGTGAAAATGTTGACCCCGCGGTCAATGTTTTTTTCAGCTGAGGAGAACTTGAAACGCCCGTATCTTCGGCAAGGAAGGAGTGAGAGAGCTCACATTTCAGACACAGCATCCAGGCTGCAATGGCTTCAATTTGTGTTATTTTGGGGCAAATTGGGGAATATTGAATTTTTGGTGAAAAAGTTGACCTCGCGGTCAATGTTTTTTTCAGCTGAGGAGATAACTTGAAACGCCCGTATCTTGGGCAAGGAAGGAGTGAGAGAGCTCACATTACAGACACAGCATCCATGGTGCAATGGCTTCAATTTGTGTTATTTTGGGGCAAATTGGGGAATATTGAATTTTTGGTGAAAATGTTGACCCTGCGGTCAATGTTTTTTTCAGCTGAGGAGAACTTGAAACGCCCATATCTTGGGCAAGGAAGGAGTTAGAGTGTTAAAATTTTAAGACGCAGCATCCAGGCTGCAATGGCTTCAATTTGTGTTATTTAGGGGCAAATTGGGGAATATTGAATTTTTGGTGAAAATGTTGACCCTGCGGTCAATGTTTTTTTCAGCTGAGGAGAACTTGAAATGCCCATATCTTGGATAAGGAAGGAGTGAGAGAGCTCACATTTCAGACACAGCATCCAGGCTGCATTGGCTTCAATTTGTGTTATTTTGGGGCAAATTGGGGAATATTGAATTTTTGGTGAAAAAGTTGACCCCGCGGTGAATGTTTTTTTCAGCTGAGGAGAACTTGAAATGCCCATATCTTGGGCAAGGAAGGAGTTAGAGTGTTAAAATTTTTAGACGCAGCATCCAAGCTGCAATGGCTTCAATTTGTGTTATTTCGGGGCAAATTGGGGAATATTGAATTTTTTTTGAAAATGTTGACCCCGCGGTCAATGTTTTTTTCAGCTGAGGAGAACTTGAAACGCCCATATCTTGGATAAGGATGGAGTGAGAGAGCTCACATTTCAGACACAGCATCCAGGCTGCATTGGCTTCAATTTGTGTTATTTTGGGGCAAATTGGGGAATATTGAATTTTTGGTGAAAAAGTTGACCCCGCGGTCAATGTTTTTTTCAGCTGAGGAGAACTTGAAAGGCCCATATCTTGGGCAAGGAAGGAGTTAGAGTGTTCAAATTTTTAGACGCAGCATCCAGGCTGCAATGGCTTCAATTTGTGTTATTTTGGGGCAAATTGGGGAATATTGAATTTTTGGTGAAAATGTTGACCCCGCAGTCAATGTTTTTTTCAGCTGAGGAGAACTTGAAACACCCATATCTTGGGCAAGGAAGGAGTTAGAGAGCTCACATTTCAGTCACAGCATCCAGATTGCAATGGCTTCAATTTGTGTTATTTCGGGGCAAATTGGGGAATATTGAATTTTTTGTGAAAATGTTGACCCCGCGGTCAATGTTTTTTTCAGCTGAGGAGAACTTGAAACGCCCATATCTTGGATAAGGATGGAGTGAGAGAGCTCACATTTCAGACGCAGCATCCAGGCTGCAATGGCTTCAATTTGTGTTATTTCGGGGCAAATTGGGGAATATTGAATTTTTTGTGAAAATGTTGACCCCGCGGTCAATGTTTTTTTCAGCTGAGGAGAACTTGAAACGCCCATATCTTGGCGAGGGAGGAGTTACAGTGTTAAAATTTTTAGACGCAGCATCCAGGCTGCAATGGCTTCAATTTGTGTTATTTCGGGGCAAATTGGGGAATATTGAATTTTTGGTGAAAATGTTGACCCCGCGGTCAATGTTTTTTTCAGCTGAGGAGGACTTGAAACGCCCATATCTTGGACAAGGAAGGAGTGAGAGAGCTTAAATTTCAGACACAGCATCCAGGCAGAAATGGCATCAATTTGTGTTATTTTGGGGCAAATTGGGGAATATTGAATTTTTGGTGAAAAAGTTGACCTCGCGGTCAATGTTTTTTTCACCTGAGGAGATAACTTGAAATGCCCATATCTTGGATAAGGATGGAGTGAGAGAGCTCACATTTCAGACACAGCATCCAGGCTGCAATGGGATGAATTTGTGTTATTTTGGGGCAAATTGGGGAATATTGAATTTTTTGTGAAAATGTTGACCCCGCGGTCAATGTTTTTTTCACCTGAGGAGATAACTTGAAATGCCCATATCTTGGATAAGGATGGAGTGAGAGAGCTCACATTTCAGACGCAGCATCCAGGCTGCAATGGCTTCAATTTGTGTTATTTCGGGGCAAATTGGGGAATATTGAATTTTTTGTGAAAATGTTGACCCCGCGGTCAATGTTTTTTTCAGCTGAGGAGAACTTGAAACGCCCATATCTTGGGCAAGGAAGGAGTTAGAGTGTTCAAATTTTTAGACGCAGCATCCAGGCTGCAATGGCTTCAATTTGTGTTATTTTGGGGCAAATTGGGGAATATTGATTTTTTGGTGAAAAAGTTGACCCCGCGGTCAATGTTTTTTTCAGCTGAGGAGAACTTGAAACGCCCATATCTTGGATAAGGAAGGAGTGAGAGAGCTCACATTTCAGACACAGCATCCAGGCTGCAATGGCTTCAATTTGTGTTATTTCGGGGCAAATTGGGGAATATTGAATTTTTGGTGAAAAAGTTGACCCCGCGGTCAATGTTTTTTTCAGCTGAGGAGAACTTGAAACGCCCATATCTTGGGCAAGGAAGGAGTTAGAGTGTTAAAATTTTAAGACGCAGCATCCAGGCTGCAATGGCTTCAATTTGTGTTATTTCCGGACAAATTGGGGAATATTGAATTTTTGGTGAAAAAGTTGACCCCGCGGTCATTGTTTTTTTCAGCTGAGGAGAACTTGAAATGCCCATATCTTGGATAAGGAAGGAGTGAGAGAGCTCACATTTCAGACACAGCATCCAGGCTGCAATGGGATGAATTTGTGTTATTTCGGGGCAAATTGGGGAATATTGAATTTTTGGTGAAAAAGTTGACCCCGCGGTCAATGTTTTTTTCAGCTGAGGAGAATTTGAAACGCCCATATCTTGGGCAAGGAAGGAGTGAGAGAGCTTAAATTTCAGATGCAGCATCCAGGCTGCAATGGTTTCAATTTGTGTTATTTTGGGGCAAATTGGGGAATATTGAATTTTTGGTGAAAAAGTTGACCCCGCGGTCAATGTTTTTTTCAGCTGAGGAGAACTTGAAACGCCTATATCTTGGATAAGGATGGAGTGAGAGAGCTCACATTTCAGACACAGCATCCAGGCTGCAATGGCTTCAATTTGTGTTATTTCGGGGCAAATTGGGGAATATTGAATTTTTGGTGAAAAAGTTGACCCCGCGGTCAATGTTTTTTTCAGCTGAGGAGAACTTGAAACGCCCATATCTTGGATAAGGAAGGAGTGAGAGAGCTCACATTTCAGACACAGCATCCAGGCTGCATTTGCTTCAATTTGTGTTATTTTGGGGCAAATTGGGGAATATTGAATTTTTGGTGAAAAAGTTGACCCCGCGGTCAATGTTTTTTTCAGCTGAGGAGAACTTGAAATGCCCATATCTTGGATAAGGAAGGAGTGAGAGAGCTCACATTTCAGACACAGCATCCAGGCTGCAATGGGATGAATTTGTGTTATTTTGGGGCAAATTGGGGAATATTGAATTTTTGGTGAAAAAGTTGACCCCGCGGTCAATGTTTTTTTCAGCTGAGGAGAACTTGAAACGCCCATATCTTGGATAAGGAAGGAGTGAGAGAGCTCACATTTCAGACACAGCATCCATGCTGCAATGGCTTCAATTTGTGTTATTTTGGGGCAAATTGGGGAATAGTGAATTTTTGGTGAAAATGTTGACCCCGCGGTCAATGTTTTTTTCAGCTGAGGAGAACTTGAAACGCCCATATCTTGGATAAGGAAGGAGTGAGAGAGCTCACATTTCAGACACAGCATCCAGGCTGCAATGGCTTCAATTTGTGTTATTTTGGGGCAAATTGGGGAATATTGAATTTTTGGTGAAAATGTTGACCCCGCAGTCAATGTTTTTTTCAGCTGAGGAGATAACTTGAAACGCCCGTATCTTCGGCAAGGAAGGAGTGAGAGAGCTCACATTTCAGACACAGCATCCAGGCTGCAATGGCTTCAATTTGTGTTATTTCCGGATAAATTGGGGAATATTGAATTTTTGGTGAAAATGTTGACCCCGCGGTCAATGTTCTTTTCAGCTGAGGAGAACTTGAAACGCCCATATCTTGGGCAAGGAAGGAGTTAGAGTGCTAAAATTTTTAGACGCAGCATCCAGGCTGCAATGGCTTCAATTTGTGTCATTTTGGGGCAAATTGGGGAATAGTGAATTTTTGGTGAAAATGTTGACCCCGCGGTCAATGTTTTTTTCAGCTGAGGAGAACTTGAAACGCCCATATCTTGGGCAAGGAAGGAGTTAGAGTGTTAAAATTTTAAGACGCAGCATCCAGGCTGCAATGGCTTCAATTTGTGTTATTTCGGGGCAAATTGGGGAATATTGAATTTTTTGTGAAAATGTTGACCCCGCGGTCAATGTTTTTTTCAGCTGAGGAGAACTTGAAACGCCCATATCTTGGATAAGGAAGGAGTGAGAGAGCTCACATTTCAGACACAGCATCCAGGCTGCAATGGCTTCAATTTGTGTTATTTTGGGGCAAATTGGGGAATATTGAATTTTTGGTGAAAAAGTTGACCTCGCGGTCAATGTTTTTTTCAGCTGAGGAGAACTTGAAAAGCCCATATCTTGGGCAAGGAAGGAGTTAGAGTGTTAAAATTTTAAGACGCAGCATCCAGGCTGCAATGGCTTCAATTTGTGTTATTTTGGGGCAAATTGGGGAATATTGAATTTTTGGTGAAAAAGTTGACCTCGCGGTCAATGTTTTTTTCAGCTGAGGAGATAACTTGAAACGCCCATATCTTGGGCAAGGAAGGAGTTAGAGTGTTCAAATTTTTAGATGCAGCATCTAGGCTGCAATGGCTTCAATTTGTGTTATTTTGGGGCAAATTGGGGAATATTGATTTTTTGGTGAAAAAGTTGACCCCGCGGTCAATGTTTTTTTCAGCTGAGGAGAACTTGAAACGCCCATATCTTGGATAAGGAAGGAGTGAGAGAGCTCACATTTCAGACACAGCATCCAGGCTGCAATGGCTTCAATTTGTGTTATTTTGGGGCAAATTGGGGAATATTGAATTTTTGGTGAAAAAGTTGACCTCGCGGTCAATGTTTTTTTCAGCTGAGGAGAACTTGAAAAGCCCATATCTTGGGCAAGGAAGGAGTTAGAGTGTTAAAATTTTAAGACGCAGCATCCAGGCTGCAATGGCTTCAATTTGTGTTATTTTGGGGCAAATTGGGGAATATTGAATTTTTGGTGAAAAAGTTGACCTCGCGGTCAATGTTTTTTTCAGCTGAGGAGATAACTTGAAACGCCCATATCTTGGGCAAGGAAGGAGTTAGAGTGTTCAAATTTTTAGATGCAGCATCTAGGCTGCAATGGCTTCAATTTGTGTTATTTTGGGGCAAATTGGGGAATATTGATTTTTTGGTGAAAAAGTTGACCCCGCGGTCAATGTTTTTTTCAGCTGAGGAGAACTTGAAACGCCCATATCTTGGATAAGGAAGGAGTGAGAGAGCTCACATTTCAGACACAGCATCCAGGCTGCAATGGCTTCAATTTGTGTTATTTCGGGACAAATTGGGGAATATTGAATTTTTGGTGAAAATGTTGACCCCGCAGTCAATGTTTTTTTCAGCTGAGGAGATAACTTGAAACGCCCGTATCTTGGGCAAGGAAGGAGTGAGAGAGCTCACATTTCAGACACAGCATCCATGCTGCAATGGCTTCAATTTGTGTTATTTTGGGGCAAATTGGGGAATAGTGAATTTTTGGTGAAAATGTTGACCCCGCGGTCAATGTTTTTTTCAGCTGAGGAGAACTTGAAATGCCCATATCTTGGATAAGGAAGGAGTGAGAGAGCTCACATTTCAGACACAGCATCCAGGCTGCAATGGCTTCAATTTGTGTTATTTCGGGGCAAATTGGGGAATATTGAATTTTTTGTGAAAATGTTGACCCCGCGGTCAATGTTTTTTTCAGCTGAGGAGAACTTCAAACGCCCATATCTTGGGCAAGGAAGGAGTTAGAGTGTTAAAATTTTTAGACACAGCATCCAGGCTGCAATGGCTTCAATTTGTGTCATTTTGGGGCAAATTGGGGAATAGTGAATTTTTGGTGAAAATGTTGACCCCGCGGTCAATGTTTTTTTCAGCTGAGGAGAACTTGAAACGCCCATATCTTGGGCAAGGAAGGAGTTAGAGTGTTCAAATTTTTAGACGCAGCATCCAGGCTGCAATGGCTTCAATTTGTGTTATTTCGGGACAAATTGGGGAATATTGAATTTTTGGTGAAAATGTTGACCCCGCGGTCAATGTTTTTTTCAGCTGAGGAGAACTTGAAACGCCCATATCTTGGATAAGGAAGGAGTGAGAGAGCTCACATTTCAGACACAGCATCCATGCTGCAATGGCTTCAATTTGTGTTATTTTGGGGCAAATTGGGGAATAGTGAATTTTTGGTGAAAATGTTGACCCCGCGGTCAATGTTTTTTTCAGCTGAGGAGAACTTGAAACGCCCATATCTTGGATAAGGAAGGAGTGAGAGAGCTCACATTTCAGACACAGCATCCAGGCTGCAATGGCTTCAATTTGTGTTATTTTGGGGCAAATTGGGGAATATTGAATTTTTGGTGAAAATGTTGACCCCGCAGTCAATGTTTTTTTCAGCTGAGGAGATAACTTGAAACGCCCGTATCTTCGGCAAGGAAGGAGTGAGAGAGCTCACATTTCAGACACAGCATCCAGGCTGCAATGGCTTCAATTTGTGTTATTTCCGGATAAATTGGGGAATATTGAATTTTTGGTGAAAATGTTGACCTCGCGGTCAATGTTTTTTTCAGCTGAGGAGATAACTTGAAACGCCCGTATCTTGGGCAAGGAAGGAGTGAGAGAGCTCACATTTCAGACACAGCATCCATGGTGCAATGGCTTCAATTTGTGTTATTTTGGGGCAAATTGGGGAATATTGAATTTTTGGTGAAAATGTTGACCCCGCGGTCAATGTTTTTTTCAGCTGAGGAGAACTTGAAAAGCCCATATCTTGGGCAAGGAAGGAGTTAGAGTGTTAAAATTTTAAGACGCAGCATCCAGGCTGCAATGGCTTCAATTTGTGTTATTTTGGGGCAAATTGGGGAATAGTGAATTTTTGGTGAAAATGTTGACCCCGCGGTCAATGTTTTTTTCAGCTGAGGAGAACTTGAAATGCCCATATCTTGGATAAGGAAGGAGTGAGAGAGCTCACATTTCAGACACAGCATCCAGGCTGCAATGGCTTCAATTTGTGTTATTTCGGGGCAAATTGGGGAATATTGAATTTTTTGTGAAAATGTTGACCCCGCGGTCAATGTTTTTTTCAGCTGAGGAGATAACTTGAAACGCCCGTATCTTGGGCAAGGAAGGAGTGAGAGAGCTCACATTTCAGACACAGCATCCAGGCTGCAATGGCTTCAATTTGTGTTATTTCGGGGCAAATTGGGGAATATTGAATTTTTGGTGAAAAAGTTGACCCCGCGGTCAATGTTTTTTTCAGCTGAGGAGAACTTGAAACGCCCATATCTTGGATAAGGAAGGAGTGAGAGAGCTCACATTTCAGACACAGCATCCAGGCTGCATTGGCTTCAATTTGTGTTATTTCGGGGCAAATTGGGGAATATTGAATTTTTGGTGAAAAAGTTGACCCCGCGGTCAATGTTTTTTTCAGCTGAGGAGAACTTGAAACGCCCATATCTTGGATAAGGATGGAGTGAGAGAGCTCACATTTCAGACACAGCATCCAGGCTGCAATGGCTTCAATTTGTGTTATTTTGGGGCAAATTGGGGAATATTGAATTTTTGGTGAAAAAGTTGACCCCGCGGTCAATGTTTTTTTCAGCTGAGGAGATAACTTGAAACGCCCATATCTTGGGCAAGGAAGGAGTTAGAGTGTTAAAATTTTTAGATGCAGCATCCAAGCTGCAATGGCTTCAATTTGTGTTATTTCGGGGCAAATTGGGGAATATTGAATTTTTTGTGATAATGTTGACCCCGCGGTCAATGTTTTTTTCAGCTGAGGAGAACTTGAAACGCCCATATCTTGGATAAGGATGGAGTGAGAGAGCTCACATTTCAGACACAGCATCCAGGCTGCATTGGCTTCAATTTGTGTTATTTTTGGGCAAATTGGGGAATATTGAATTTTTGGTGAAAAAGTTGACCTCGCGGTCAATGTTTTTTTCAGCTGAGGAGATAACTTGAAACGCCCGTATCTTGGGCAAGGAAGGAGTGAGAGAGCTCACATTTCAGACACAGCATCCAGGCTGCAATGGCTTCAATTTGTGTTATTTCGGGGCAAATTGGGGAATATTGAATTTTTGGTGAAAAAGTTGACCTCGCGGTCAATGTTTTTTTCAGCTGAGGAGAACTTGAAATGCCCATATCTTGGATAAGGAAGGAGTGAGAGAGCTCACATTTCAGACACAGCATCCAGGCTGCATTGGCTTCAATTTGTGTTATTTTGGGGCAAATTGGGGAATATTGAATTTTTGGTGAAAAAGTTGACCCCGCGGTCAATGTTTTTTTCAGCTGAGGAGAACTTGAAAGGCCCATATCTTGGGCAAGGAAGGAGTTAGAGTGTTCAAATTTTTAGACGCAGCATCCAGGCTGCAATGGCTTCAATTTGTGTTATTTCGGGGCAAATTGGGGAATATTGAATTTTTTGTGAAAATGTTGACCCCGCGGTCAATGTTTTTTTCAGCTGAGGAGAACTTGAAATGCCCATATCTTGGATAAGGAAGGAGTGAGAGAGCTCACATTTCAGACACAGCATCCAGGCTGCAATGGCTTCAATTTGTGTTATTTCAGGGCAAATTGGGGAATATTGAATTTTTTGTGAAAATGTTGACCCCGCGGTCAATGTTTTTTTCAGCTGAGGAGAACTTGAAATGCCCATATCTTGGATAAGGAAGGAGTGAGAGAGCTCACATTTCAGACACAGCATCCAGGCTGCAATGGCTTCAATTTGTGTTATTTTGGGGCAAATTGGGGAATATTGAATTTTTTGTGAAAATGTTGACCCCGCGGTCAATGTTTTTTTCAGCTGAGGAGAACTTGAAACACCCATATCTTGGGCAAGGAAGGAGTTAGAGTGTTAAAATTTTTAGACGCAGCATCCAGGCTGCAAAAGCTTCAATTTGTGTTATTTAGGGGCAAATTGGGGAATATTGAATTTTTTGTGAAAATGTTGACCCCGCGGTCAATGTTTTTTTCAGCTGAGGAGAACTTCAAACGCCCATATCTTGGGCAAGGAAGGAGTTAGAGTGTTAAAATTTTTAGACACAGCATCCAGGCTGCAATGGCTTCAATTTGTGTCATTTTGGGGCAAATTGGGGAATAGTGAATTTTTGGTGAAAATGTTGACCCCGCGGTCAATGTTTTTTTCAGCTGAGGAGAACTTGAAACGCCCATATCTTGGGCAAGGAAGGAGTTAGAGTGTTCAAATTTTTAGACGCAGCATCCAGGCTGCAATGGCTTCAATTTGTGTTATTTCGGGACAAATTGGGGAATATTGAATTTTTGGTGAAAATGTTGACCCCGCGGTCAATGTTTTTTTCAGCTGAGGAGAACTTGAAACGCCCATATCTTGGATAAGGAAGGAGTGAGAGAGCTCACATTTCAGACACAGCATCCATGCTGCAATGGCTTCAATTTGTGTTATTTTGGGGCAAATTGGGGAATAGTGAATTTTTGGTGAAAATGTTGACCCCGCGGTCAATGTTTTTTTCAGCTGAGGAGAACTTGAAACGCCCATATCTTGGATAAGGAAGGAGTGAGAGAGCTCACATTTCAGACACAGCATCCAGGCTGCAATGGCTTCAATTTGTGTTATTTTGGGGCAAATTGGGGAATATTGAATTTTTGGTGAAAATGTTGACCCCGCAGTCAATGTTTTTTTCAGCTGAGGAGATAACTTGAAACGCCCGTATCTTCGGCAAGGAAGGAGTGAGAGAGCTCACATTTCAGACACAGCATCCAGGCTGCAATGGCTTCAATTTGTGTTATTTCCGGATAAATTGGGGAATATTGAATTTTTGGTGAAAATGTTGACCCCGCGGTCAATGTTCTTTTCAGCTGAGGAGAACTTGAAACGCCCATATCTTGGGCAAGGAAGGAGTTAGAGTGCTAAAATTTTTAGACGCAGCATCCAGGCTGCAATGGCTTCAATTTGTGTCATTTTGGGGCAAATTGGGGAATAGTGAATTTTTGGTGAAAATGTTGACCCCGCGGTCAATGTTTTTTTCAGCTGAGGAGAACTTGAAACGCCCATATCTTGGGCAAGGAAGGAGTTAGAGTGTTAAAATTTTAAGACGCAGCATCCAGGCTGCAATGGCTTCAATTTGTGTTATTTCGGGGCAAATTGGGGAATATTGAATTTTTTGTGAAAATGTTGACCCCGCGGTCAATGTTTTTTTCAGCTGAGGAGAACTTGAAACGCCCATATCTTGGATAAGGAAAGAGTGAGAGAGCTCACATTTCAGACACAGCATCCAGGCTGCAATGGCTTCAATTTGTGTTATTTTGGGGCAAATTGGGGAATATTGAATTTATGGTGAAAAAGTTGACCTCGCGGTCAATGTTTTTTTCAGCTGAGGAGAACTTGAAAAGCCCATATCTTGGGCAAGGAAGGAGTTAGAGTGTTAAAATTTTAAGACGCAGCATCCAGGCTGCAATGGCTTCAATTTGTGTTATTTTGGGGCAAATTGGGGAATATTGAATTTTTGGTGAAAAAGTTGACCTCGCGGTCAATGTTTTTTTCAGCTGAGGAGATAACTTGAAACGCCCATATCTTGGGCAAGGAAGGAGTTAGAGTGTTCAAATTTTTAGATGCAGCATCTAGGCTGCAATGGCTTCAATTTGTGTTATTTTGGGGCAAATTGGGGAATATTGATTTTTTGGTGAAAAAGTTGACCCCGCGGTCAATGTTTTTTTCAGCTGAGGAGAACTTGAAACGCCCATATCTTGGATAAGGAAGGAGTGAGAGAGCTCACATTTCAGACACAGCATCCAGGCTGCAATGGCTTCAATTTGTGTTATTTTGGGGCAAATTGGGGAATATTGAATTTTTGGTGAAAAAGTTGACCTCGCGGTCAATGTTTTTTTCAGCTGAGGAGATAACTTGAAACGCCCATATCTTGGGCAAGGAAGGAGTTAGAGTGTTAAAATTTTAAGACGCAGCATCCAGGCTGCAATGGCTTCAATTTGTGTTATTTTGGGGCAAATTGGGGAATATTGAATTTTTGGTGAAAAAGTTGACCTCGCGGTCAATGTTTTTTTCAGCTGAGGAGATAACTTGAAACGCCCATATCTTGGGCAAGGAAGGAGTTAGAGTGTTCAAATTTTTAGATGCAGCATCTAGGCTGCAATGGCTTCAATTTGTGTTATTTTGGGGCAAATTGGGGAATATTGATTTTTTGGTGAAAAAGTTGACCCCGCGGTCAATGTTTTTTTCAGCTGAGGAGAACTTGAAACGCCCATATCTTGGATAAGGAAGGAGTGAGAGAGCTCACATTTCAGACACAGCATCCAGGCTGCAATGGCTTCAATTTGTGTTATTTCGGGACAAATTGGGGAATATTGAATTTTTGGTGAAAATGTTGACCCCGCAGTCAATGTTTTTTTCAGCTGAGGAGATAACTTGAAACGCCCGTATCTTGGGCAAGGAAGGAGTGAGAGAGCTCACATTTCAGACACAGCATCCATGCTGCAATGGCTTCAATTTGTGTTATTTTGGGGCAAATTGGGGAATAGTGAATTTTTGGTGAAAATGTTGACCCCGCGGTCAATGTTTTTTTCAGCTGAGGAGAACTTGAAATGCCCATATCTTGGATAAGGAAGGAGTGAGAGAGCTCACATTTCAGACACAGCATCCAGGCTGCAATGGCTTCAATTTGTGTTATTTCGGGGCAAATTGGGGAATATTGAATTTTTTGTGAAAATGTTGACCCCGCGGTCAATGTTTTTTTCAGCTGAGGAGAACTTCAAACGCCCATATCTTGGGCAAGGAAGGAGTTAGAGTGTTAAAATTTTTAGACACAGCATCCAGGCTGCAATGGCTTCAATTTGTGTCATTTTGGGGCAAATTGGGGAATAGTGAATTTTTGGTGAAAATGTTGACCCCGCGGTCAATGTTTTTTTCAGCTGAGGAGAACTTGAAACGCCCATATCTTGGGCAAGGAAGGAGTTAGAGTGTTCAAATTTTTAGACGCAGCATCCAGGCTGCAATGGCTTCAATTTGTGTTATTTCGGGACAAATTGGGGAATATTGAATTTTTGGTGAAAATGTTGACCCCGCGGTCAATGTTTTTTTCAGCTGAGGAGAACTTGAAACGCCCATATCTTGGATAAGGAAGGAGTGAGAGAGCTCACATTTCAGACACAGCATCCATGCTGCAATGGCTTCAATTTGTGTTATTTTGGGGCAAATTGGGGAATAGTGAATTTTTGGTGAAAATGTTGACCCCGCGGTCAATGTTTTTTTCAGCTGAGGAGAACTTGAAACGCCCATATCTTGGATAAGGAAGGAGTGAGAGAGCTCACATTTCAGACACAGCATCCAGGCTGCAATGGCTTCAATTTGTGTTATTTTGGGGCAAATTGGGGAATATTGAATTTTTGGTGAAAATGTTGACCCCGCAGTCAATGTTTTTTTCAGCTGAGGAGATAACTTGAAACGCCCGTATCTTCGGCAAGGAAGGAGTGAGAGAGCTCACATTTCAGACACAGCATCCAGGCTGCAATGGCTTCAATTTGTGTTATTTCCGGATAAATTGGGGAATATTGAATTTTTGGTGAAAATGTTGACCCCGCGGTCAATGTTCTTTTCAGCTGAGGAGAACTTGAAACGCCCATATCTTGGGCAAGGAAGGAGTTAGAGTGCTAAAATTTTTAGACGCAGCATCCAGGCTGCAATGGCTTCAATTTGTGTCATTTTGGGGCAAATTGGGGAATAGTGAATTTTTGGTGAAAATGTTGACCCCGCGGTCAATGTTTTTTTCAGCTGAGGAGAACTTGAAACGCCCATATCTTGGGCAAGGAAGGAGTTAGAGTGTTAAAATTTTAAGACGCAGCATCCAGGCTGCAATGGCTTCAATTTGTGTTATTTCGGGGCAAATTGGGGAATATTGAATTTTTTGTGAAAATGTTGACCCCGCGGTCAATGTTTTTTTCAGCTGAGGAGAACTTGAAACGCCCATATCTTGGATAAGGAAGGAGTGAGAGAGCTCACATTTCAGACACAGCATCCAGGCTGCAATGGCTTCAATTTGTGTTATTTTGGGGCAAATTGGGGAATATTGAATTTTTGGTGAAAAAGTTGACCTCGCGGTCAATGTTTTTTTCAGCTGAGGAGATAACTTGAAACGCCCATATCTTGGGCAAGGAAGGAGTTAGAGTGTTCAAATTTTTAGATGCAGCATCTAGGCTGCAATGGCTTCAATTTGTGTTATTTTGGGGCAAATTGGGGAATATTGAATTTCTGGTGAAAAAGTTGACCTCGCGGTCAATGTTTTTTTCAGCTGAGGAGATAACTTGAAACGCCCGTATCTTGGGCAAGGAAGGAGTGAGAGAGCTCACATTTCAGACACAGCATCCATGGTGCAATGGCTTCAATTTGTGTTATTTTGGGGCAAATTGGGGAATATTGAATTTTTGGTGAAAATGTTGACCCCGCGGTCAATGTTTTTTTCAGCTGAGGAGAACTTGAAAAGCCCATATCTTGGGCAAGGAAGGAGTTAGAGTGTTAAAATTTTAAGACGCAGCATCCAGGCTGCAATGGCTTCAATTTGTGTTATTTTGGGGCAAATTGGGGAATAGTGAATTTTTGGTGAAAATGTTGACCCCGCGGTCAATGTTTTTTTCAGCTGAGGAGAACTTGAAATGCCCATATCTTGGATAAGGAAGGAGTGAGAGAGCTCACATTTCAGACACAGCATCCAGGCTGCATTGGCTTCAATTTGTGTTATTTCGGGGCAAATTGGGGAATATTGAATTTTTGGTGAAAAAGTTGACCCCGCGGTCAATGTTTTTTTCAGCTGAGGAGAACTTGAAACGCCCATATCTTGGATAAGGATGGAGTGAGAGAGCTCACATTTCAGACACAGCATCCAGGCTGCAATGGCTTCAATTTGTGTTATTTTGGGGCAAATTGGGGAATATTGAATTTTTGGTGAAAAAGTTGACCCCGCGGTCAATGTTTTTTTCAGCTGAGGAGATAACTTGAAACGCCCATATCTTGGGCAAGGAAGGAGTTAGAGTGTTAAAATTTTTAGATGCAGCATCCAAGCTGCAATGGCTTCAATTTGTGTTATTTCGGGGCAAATTGGGGAATATTGAATTTTTTGTGATAATGTTGACCCCGCGGTCAATGTTTTTTTCAGCTGAGGAGAACTTGAAACGCCCATATCTTGGATAAGGATGGAGTGAGAGAGCTCACATTTCAGACACAGCATCCAGGCTGCATTGGCTTCAATTTGTGTTATTTTTGGGCAAATTGGGGAATATTGAATTTTTGGTGAAAAAGTTGACCTCGCGGTCAATGTTTTTTTCAGCTGAGGAGATAACTTGAAACGCCCGTATCTTGGGCAAGGAAGGAGTGAGAGAGCTCACATTTCAGACACAGCATCCAGGCTGCAATGGCTTCAATTTGTGTTATTTCGGGGCAAATTGGGGAATATTGAATTTTTGGTGAAAAAGTTGACCTCGCGGTCAATGTTTTTTTCAGCTGAGGAGAACTTGAAATGCCCATATCTTGGATAAGGAAGGAGTGAGAGAGCTCACATTTCAGACACAGCATCCAGGCTGCATTGGCTTCAATTTGTGTTATTTTGGGGCAAATTGGGGAATATTGAATTTTTGGTGAAAAAGTTGACCCCGCGGTCAATGTTTTTTTCAGCTGAGGAGAACTTGAAAGGCCCATATCTTGGGCAAGGAAGGAGTTAGAGTGTTCAAATTTTTAGACGCAGCATCCAGGCTGCAATGGCTTCAATTTGTGTTATTTTGGGGCAAATTGGGGAATATTGAATTTTTGGTGAAAATGTTGACCCCGCAGTCAATGTTTTTTTCAGCTGAGGAGATAACTTGAAACGCCCGTATCTTGGGCAAGGAAGGAGTGAGAGAGCTCACATTTCAGACACAGCATCCATGCTGCAATGGCTTCAATTTGTGTTATTTTGGGGCAAATTGGGGAATAGTGAATTTTTGGTGAAAATGTTGACCCCGCGGTCAATGTTTTTTTCAGCTGAGGAGAACTTGAAACGCCCATATCTTGGGCAAGGAAGGAGTTAGAGTGTTAAAATTTTAAGACGCAGCATCCAGGCTGCAATGGCTTCAATTTGTGTTATTTCGGGGCAAATTGGGGAATATTGAATTTTTTGTGAAAATGTTGACCCCGCGGTCAATGTTTTTTTCAGCTGAGGAGAACTTGAAATGCCCATATCTTGGATAAGGAAGGAGTGAGAGAGCTCACATTTCAGACACAGCATCCAGGCTGCAATGGCTTCAATTTGTGTTATTTCAGGGCAAATTGGGGAATATTGAATTTTTTGTGAAAATGTTGACCCCGCGGTCAATGTTTTTTTCAGCTGAGGAGAACTTGAAATGCCCATATCTTGGATAAGGAAGGAGTGAGAGAGCTCACATTTCAGACACAGCATCCAGGCTGCAATGGCTTCAATTTGTGTTATTTTGGGGCAAATTGGGGAATATTGAATTTTTTGTGAAAATGTTGACCCCGCGGTCAATGTTTTTTTCAGCTGAGGAGAACTTGAAACACCCATATCTTGGGCAAGGAAGGAGTTAGAGTGTTAAAATTTTTAGACGCAGCATCCAGGCTGCAAAAGCTTCAATTTGTGTTATTTAGGGGCAAATTGGGGAATATTGAATTTTTTGTGAAAATGTTGACCCCGCGGTCAATGTTTTTTTCAGCTGAGGAGAACTTGAAACACCCATATCTTGGGCAAGGAAGGAGTTAGAGAGCTCACATTTCAGTCACAGCATCCAGATTGCAATGGCTTCAATTTGTGTTATTTCAGGGCAAATTGGGGAATAATGAATTTTTGGTGAAAAAGTTGACCCCGCGGTCAATGTTTTTTTCAGCTGAGGAGAATTTGAAATGCCCATATCTTGGGCAAGGAAGGAGTGAGAGAGCTTAAATTTCAAATGCAGCATCCTGGCAGAAATGGCATCAATTTGTGTTATTTTGGGGCAAATTGGGGAATATTGAATTTTTGGTGAAAAAGTTGACCCCGCGGTCAATGTTTTTTTCAGCTGAGGAGAACTTGAAACGCCCATATCTTGGGCAAGGAAGGAGTTAGAGTGTTCAAATTTTTAGACGCAGCATCCAAGCTGCAATGGCTTCAATTTGTGTTATTTCGGGGCAAATTGGGGAATATTGAATTTTTTGTGAAAATGTTGACCCCGCGGTCAATGTTTTTTTCAGCTGAGGAGAACTTGAAACGCCCATATCTTGGATAAGGATGGAGTGAGAGAGCTCACATTTCAGACACAGCATCCAGGCTGCAATGGCTTCAATTTGTGTTATTTTGGGGCAAATTGGGGAATATTGAATTTTTGGTGAAAAAGTTGACCCCGCGGTCAATGTTTTTTTCAGCTGAGGAGATAACTTGAAACGCCCATATCTTGGGCAAGGAAGGAGTTAGAGTGTTAAAATTTTTAGATGCAGCATCCAAGCTGCAATGGCTTCAATTTGTGTTATTTCGGGGCAAATTGGGGAATATTGAATTTTTTGTGAAAATGTTGACCCCGCGGTCAATGTTTTTTTCAGCTGAGGAGAACTTGAAACGCCCATATCTTGGATAAGGATGGAGTGAGAGAGCTCACATTTCAGACACAGCATCCAGGCTGCATTGGCTTCAATTTGTGTTATTTTGGGGCAAATTGGGGAATATTGAATTTTTGGTGAAAAAGTTGACCCCGCGGTCAATGTTTTTTTCAGCTGAGGAGATAACTTGAAACGCCCGTATCTTGGGCAAGGAAGGAGTGAGAGAGCTCACATTTCAGACACAGCATCCAGGCTGCAATGGCTTCAATTTGTGTTATTTCGGGGCAAATTGGGGAATATTGAATTTTTGGTGAAAAAGTTGACCCCGCGGTCAATGTTTTTTTCAGCTGAGGAGAACTTGAAACGCCCATATCTTGGGCAAGGAAGGAGTTAGAGTGTTCAAATTTTTAGACGCAGCATCCAAGCTGCAATGGCTTCAATTTGTGTTATTTCGGGGCAAATTGGGGAATATTGAATTTTTTGTGAAAATGTTGACCCCGCGGTCAATGTTTTTTTCAGCTGAGGAGAACTTGAAATGCCCATATCTTGGATAAGGAAGGAGTGAGAGAGCTCACATTTCAGACACAGCATCCAGGCTGCAATGGCTTCAATTTGTGTTATTTCGGGGCAAATTGGGGAATATTGAATTTTTTGTGAAAATGTTGACCCCGCGGTCAATGTTTTTTTCAGCTGAGGAGAACTTGAAATGCCCATATCTTGGATAAGGAAGGAGTTAGAGTGTTAAAATTTTTAGACGCAGCATCCAGGCTGCAATGGCTTCAATTTGTGTTATTTAGGGGCAAATTGGGGAATATTGAATTTTTTGTGAAAATGTTGACCCCGCGGTCAATGTTTTTTTCAGCTGAGGAGAACTTGAAACGCCCATATCTTGGGCAAGGAAGGAGTTAGAGAGCTCACATTTCAGTCACAGCATCCAGATTGCAATGGCTTCAATTTGTGTTATTTCGGGGCAAATTGGGGAATAGTGAATTTTTGGTGAAAATGTTGACCCCGCGGTCAATGTTTTTTTCAGCTGAGGAGAACTTGAAACGCCCATATCTTGGACAAGGAAGGAGTGAGAGAGCTTAAATTTCAGACACAGCATCCAGGCAGAAATGGCATCAATTTGTGTTATTTTGGGGCAAATTGGGGAATATTGAATTTTTGGTGAAAAAGTTGACCTCGCGGTCAATGTTTTTTTTACCTGAGGAGATAACTTGAAACGCCCGTATCTTGGGCAAGGAAGGAGTGAGAGAGCTCACATTTCAGACACAGCATCCATGCTGCAATGGCTTCAATATGTGTTATTTTGGGGCAAATTGGGGAATATTGAATTTTTTGTGAAAAAGTTGACCCCGCGGTCAATGTTTTTTTCAGCTGAGGAGAACTTGAAACGCCCATATCTTGGATAAGGAAGGAGTGAGAGAGCTCACGTTTCAGACACAGCATCCAGGCTGCAATGGCTTCAATTTGTGTTATTTTGGGGCAAATTGGGGAATATAGAATTTTTGGTGAAAATGTTGACCCCGCGGTCAACGTTTTTTTTCAACTGGAGAAAACTTGAAACGCCCATATCTTGGATAAGGAAGGAGTGAGAGAGCTCACATTTCAGACACAGCATCCAGGCTGCGAAGGGATGAATTTGTGTTATTTTGGGGCAAATTGGGGAATATTGAATTTTTGGTGAAAAAGTTGACCTCGCGGTCAATGTTTTTTTCAGCTGAGGAGATAACTTGAAACGCCCGTATCTTGGGCAAGGAAGGAGTGAGAGAGCTCACATTTCAGACACAGCATCCATGGTGCAATGGCTTCAATTTGTGTTATTTTGGGGCAAATTGGGGAATATTGAATTTTTGGTGAAAATGTTGACCCTGCGGTCAATGTTTTTTTCAGCTGAGGAGAACTTGAAACGCCCATATCTTGGGCAAGGAAGGAGTTAGAGTGTTAAAATTTTAAGACGCAGCATCCAGGCTGCAATGGCTTCAATTTGTGTTATTTCGGGGCAAATTGGGGAATATTGAATTTTTTGTGAAAATGTTGACCCCGCGGTCAATGTTTTTTTCAGCTGAGGAGAACTTGAAACGCCCATATCTTGGGCAAGGAAGGAGTTAGAGTGTTAAAATTTTTAGACGCAGCATCCAGGCTGCAATGGCTTCAATTTGTGTCATTTTGGGGCAAATTGGGGAATAGTGAATTTTTGGTGAAAATGTTGACCCCGCGGTCAATGTTTTTTTCAGCTGAGGAGAACTTGAAACGCCCATATCTTGGGCAAGGAAGGAGTTAGAGTGTTCAAATTTTTAGACGCAGCATCCAGGCTGCAATGGCTTAAATTTGTGTTATTTTGGGGCAAATTGGGGAATATTGATTTTTTGGTGAAAAAGTTGACCCCGCGGTCAATGTTTTTTTCAGCTGAGGAGAACTTGAAACGCCCATATCTTGGGCAAGGAAGGAGTTAGAGTGTTCAAATTTTTAGACGCAGCATCCAGGCTGCAATGGCTTCAATTTGTGTTATTTTGGGGCAAATTGGGGAATATTGATTTTTTGGTGAAAAAGTTGACCCCGCGGTCAATGTTTTTTTCAGCTGAGGAGAACTTGAAATGCCCATATCTTGGATAAGGAAGGAGTGAGAGAGCTCACATTTCAGACACAGCATCCAGGCTGCAATGGCTTCAATTTGTGTTATTTCGGGGCAAATTGGGGAATATTGAATTTTTTGTGAAAATGTTGACCCCGCGGTCAATGTTTTTTTCAGCTGAGGAGAACTTGAAACGCCCGTATCTTCGGCAAGGAAGGAGTGAGAGAGCTCACATTTCAGACACAGCATCCAGGCTGCAATGGCTTCAATTTGTGTTATTTTGGGGCAAATTGGGGAATATTGAATTTTTGGTGAAAAAGTTGACCTCGCGGTCAATGTTTTTTTCAGCTGAGGAGATAACTTGAAACGCCCGTATCTTGGGCAAGGAAGGAGTGAGAGAGCTCACATTACAGAAACAGCATCCATGGTGCAATGGCTTCAATTTGTGTTATTTTGGGGCAAATTGGGGAATATTGAATTTTTGGTGAAAATGTTGACCCTGCGGTCAATGTTTTTTTCAGCTGAGGAGAACTTGAAACGCCCATATCTTGGGCAAGGAAGGAGTTAGAGTGTTAAAATTTTAAGACGCAGCATCCAGGCTGCAATGGCTTCAATTTGTGTTATTTAGGGGCAAATTGGGGAATATTGAATTTTTGGTGAAAATGTTGACCCTGCGGTCAATGTTTTTTTCAGCTGAGGAGAACTTGAAATGCCCATATCTTGGATAAGGAAGGAGTGAGAGAGCTCACATTTCAGACACAGCATCCAGGCTGCAATGGCTTCAATTTGTGTTATTTCGGGGCAAATTGGGGAATATTGAATTTTTTGTGAAAATGTTGACCCCGCGGTCAATGTTTTTTTCAGCTGAGGAGAACTTGAAATGCCCATATCTTGGGCAAGGAAGGAGTTAGAGTGTTAAAATTTTAAGACGCAGCATCCAGGCTGCAATGGCTTCAATTTGTGTTATTTTGGGGCAAATTGGGGAATATTGAATTTTTGGTGAAAATGTTGACCCCGCGGTCAATGTTTTTTTCAGCTGAGGAGAACTTGAAATGCCCATATCTTGGATAAGGAAGGAGTGAGAGAGCTCACATTTCAGACACAGCATCCAGGCTGCAATGGCTTCAATTTGTGTTATTTCGGGGCGAATTGGGGAATATTGAATTTTTTGTGAAAATGTTGACCCCGCGGTCAATGTTTTTTTCAGCTGAGGAGAACTTGAAATGCCCATATCTTGGGCAAGGAAGGAGTTAGAGTGTTAAAATTTTAAGACGCAGCATCCAGGCTGCAATGGCTTCAATTTGTGTTATTTAGGGGCAAATTGGGGAATATTGAATTTTTTGTGAAAATGTTGACCCCGCGGTCAATGTTTTTTTCAGCTGAGGAGAACTTGAAACGCCCATATCTTGGGCAAGGAAGGAGTTAGAGTGTTCAAATTTTTAGACGCAGCATCCAGGCTGCAATGGCTTCAATTTGTGTTATTTTGGGGCAAATTGGGGAATATTGATTTTTTGGTGAAAAAGTTGACCCCGCGGTCAATGTTTTTTTCAGCTGAGGAGAACTTGAAATGCCCATATCTTGGATAAGGAAGGAGTGAGAGAGCTCACATTTCAGTCACAGCATCCAGATTGCAATGGCTTCAATTTGTGTTATTTCGGGGCAAATTGGGGAATAGTGAATTTTTGGTGAAAATGTTGACCCCGCGGTCAATGTTTTTTTCAGCTGAGGAGATAACTTGAAACGCCCATATCTTGGGCAAGGAAGGAGTTAGAGTGTTAAAATTTTAAGACGCAGCATCCAGGCTGCAATGGCTTCAATTTGTGTTATTTTGGGGCAAATTGGGGAATAGTGAATTTTTGGTGAAAATGTTGACCCCGCGGTCAATGTTTTTTTCAGCTGAGGAGAACTTGAAATGCCCATATCTTGGATAAGGAAGGAGTGAGAGAGCTCACATTTCAGACACAGCATCCAGGCTGCAATGGCTTCAATTTGTGTTATTTCGGGGCAAATTGGGGAATATTGAATTTTTTGTGAAAATGTTGACCCGCGGTCAATGTTTTTTTCAGCTGAGGAGAACTTGAAATGCCCATATCTTGGATAAGGAAGGAGTGAGAGAGCTCACATTTCAGACACAGCATCCAGGCTGCAATGGCTTCAATTTGTGTTATTTTGGGGCAAATTGGGGAATATTGAATTTTTTGTGAAAATGTTGACCCCGCGGTCAATGTTTTTTTCAGCTGAGGAGAACTTGAAACGCCCATATCTTGGGCAAGGAAGGAGTTAGAGTGTTAAAATTTTTAGACGCAGCATCCAGGCTGCAATGGCTTCAATTTGTGTTATTTAGGGGCAAATTGGGGAATATTGAATTTTTTGTGAAAATGTTGACCCCGCGGTCAATGTTTTTTTCAGCTGAGGAGAACTTGAAATGCCCATATCTTGGATAAGGAAGGAGTGAGAGAGCTCACATTTAAGACACAGCATCCAGGCTGCAATGGCTTCAATTTGTGTTATTTTGGGGCAAATTGGGGAATATTGAATTTTTGGTGAAAAAGTTGACCCCGCGGTCAATGTTTTTTTCAGCTGAGGAGATAACTTGAAACGCCCATATCTTGGGCAAGGAAGGAGTTAGAGTGTTAAAATTTTTAGATGCAGCATCCAAGCTGCAATGGCTTCAATTTGTGTTATTTCGGGGCAAATTGGGGAATATTGAATTTTTTGTGATAATGTTGACCCCGCGGTCAATGTTTTTTTCAGCTGAGGAGAACTTGAAATGCCCATATCTTGGATAAGGAAGGAGTGAGAGAGCTCACATTTCAGACACAGCATCCAGGCTGCAATGGCTTCAATTTGTGTTATTTTGGGGCAAATTGGGGAATATTGAATTTTTTGTGAAAATGTTGACCCCGCGGTCAATGTTTTTTTCAGCTGAGGAGAACTTGAAATGCCCATATCTTGGATAAGGAAGGAGTGAGAGAGCTCACATTTCAGACACAGCATCCAGGCTGCAATGGCTTCAATTTGTGTTATTTCAGGGCAAATTGGGGAATATTGAATTTTTTGTGAAAATGTTGACCCCGCGGTCAATGTTTTTTTCAGCTGAGGAGAACTTGAAATGCCCATATCTTGGATAAGGAAGGAGTGAGAGAGCTCACATTTCAGACACAGCATCCAGGCTGCAATGGCTTCAATTTGTGTTATTTCGGGGCAAATTGGGGAATATTGAATTTTTTGTGAAAATGTTGACCCGCGGTCAATGTTTTTTTCAGCTGAGGAGAACTTGAAATGCCCATATCTTGGATAAGGAAGGAGTGAGAGAGCTCACATTTCAGACACAGCATCCAGGCTGCAATGGCTTCAATTTGTGTTATTTTGGGGCAAATTGGGGAATATTGAATTTTTTGTGAAAATGTTGACCCCGCGGTCAATGTTTTTTTCAGCTGAGGAGAACTTGAAACGCCCATATCTTGGGCAAGGAAGGAGTTAGAGTGTTAAAATTTTTAGACGCAGCATCCAGGCTGCAATGGCTTCAATTTGTGTTATTTAGGGGCAAATTGGGGAATATTGAATTTTTTGTGAAAATGTTGACCCCGCGGTCAATGTTTTTTTCAGCTGAGGAGAACTTGAAATGCCCATATCTTGGATAAGGAAGGAGTGAGAGAGCTCACATTTAAGACACAGCATCCAGGCTGCAATGGCTTCAATTTGTGTTATTTTGGGGCAAATTGGGGAATATTGAATTTTTGGTGAAAAAGTTGACCCCGCGGTCAATGTTTTTTTCAGCTGAGGAGATAACTTGAAACGCCCATATCTTGGGCAAGGAAGGAGTTAGAGTGTTAAAATTTTTAGATGCAGCATCCAAGCTGCAATGGCTTCAATTTGTGTTATTTCGGGGCAAATTGGGGAATATTGAATTTTTTGTGATAATGTTGACCCCGCGGTCAATGTTTTTTTCAGCTGAGGAGAACTTGAAACGCCCATATCTTGGATAAGGATGGAGTGAGAGAGCTCACATTTCAGACACAGCATCCAGGCTGCATTGGCTTCAATTTGTGTTATTTTTGGGCAAATTGGGGAATATTGAATTTTTGGTGAAAAAGTTGACCTCGCGGTCAATGTTTTTTTCAGCTGAGGAGATAACTTGAAACGCCCGTATCTTGGGCAAGGAAGGAGTGAGAGAGCTCACATTTCAGACACAGCATTCAGGCTGCAATGGCTTCAATTTGTGTTATTTCGGGGCAAATTGGGGAATATTGAATTTTTGGTGAAAAAGTTGACCTCGCGGTCAATGTTTTTTTCAGCTGAGGAGAACTTGAAATGCCCATATCTTGGATAAGGAAGGAGTGAGAGAGCTCACATTTCAGACACAGCATCCAGGCTGCATTGGCTTCAATTTGTGTTATTTTGGGGCAAATTGGGGAATATTGAATTTTTGGTGAAAAAGTTGACCCCGCGGTCAATGTTTTTTTCAGCTGAGGAGAACTTGAAAGGCCCATATCTTGGGCAAGGAAGGAGTTAGAGTGTTCAAATTTTTAGACGCAGCATCCAGGCTGCAATGGCTTCAATTTGTGTTATTTCGGGGCAAATTGGGGAATATTGAATTTTTTGTGAAAATGTTGACCCCGCGGTCAATGTTTTTTTCAGCTGAGGAGAACTTGAAATGCCCATATCTTGGATAAGGAAGGAGTGAGAGAGCTCACATTTCAGACACAGCATCCAGGCTGCAATGGCTTCAATTTGTGTTATTTCAGGGCAAATTGGGGAATATTGAATTTTTTGTGAAAATGTTGACCCCGCGGTCAATGTTTTTTTCAGCTGAGGAGAACTTGAAATGCCCATATCTTGGATAAGGAAGGAGTGAGAGAGCTCACATTTCAGACACAGCATCCAGGCTGCAATGGCTTCAATTTGTGTTATTTTGGGGCAAATTGGGGAATATTGAATTTTTTGTGAAAATGTTGACCCCGCGGTCAATGTTTTTTTCAGCTGAGGAGAACTTGAAACACCCATATCTTGGGCAAGGAAGGAGTTAGAGTGTTAAAATTTTTAGACGCAGCATCCAGGCTGCAAAAGCTTCAATTTGTGTTATTTAGGGGCAAATTGGGGAATATTGAATTTTTTGTGAAAATGTTGACCCCGCGGTCAATGTTTTTTTCAGCTGAGGAGAACTTCAAACGCCCATATCTTGGGCAAGGAAGGAGTTAGAGTGTTAAAATTTTTAGACACAGCATCCAGGCTGCAATGGCTTCAATTTGTGTCATTTTGGGGCAAATTGGGGAATAGTGAATTTTTGGTGAAAATGTTGACCCCGCGGTCAATGTTTTTTTCAGCTGAGGAGAACTTGAAACGCCCATATCTTGGGCAAGGAAGGAGTTAGAGTGTTCAAATTTTTAGACGCAGCATCCAGGCTGCAATGGCTTCAATTTGTGTTATTTCGGGACAAATTGGGGAATATTGAATTTTTGGTGAAAATGTTGACCCCGCGGTCAATGTTTTTTTCAGCTGAGGAGAACTTGAAACGCCCATATCTTGGATAAGGAAGGAGTGAGAGAGCTCACATTTCAGACACAGCATCCATGCTGCAATGGCTTCAATTTGTGTTATTTTGGGGCAAATTGGGGAATAGTGAATTTTTGGTGAAAATGTTGACCCCGCGGTCAATGTTTTTTTCAGCTGAGGAGAACTTGAAACGCCCATATCTTGGATAAGGAAGGAGTGAGAGAGCTCACATTTCAGACACAGCATCCAGGCTGCAATGGCTTCAATTTGTGTTATTTTGGGGCAAATTGGGGAATATTGAATTTTTGGTGAAAATGTTGACCCCGCAGTCAATGTTTTTTTCAGCTGAGGAGATAACTTGAAACGCCCGTATCTTCGGCAAGGAAGGAGTGAGAGAGCTCACATTTCAGACACAGCATCCAGGCTGCAATGGCTTCAATTTGTGTTATTTCCGGATAAATTGGGGAATATTGAATTTTTGGTGAAAATGTTGACCCCGCGGTCAATGTTCTTTTCAGCTGAGGAGAACTTGAAACGCCCATATCTTGGGCAAGGAAGGAGTTAGAGTGCTAAAATTTTTAGACGCAGCATCCAGGCTGCAATGGCTTCAATTTGTGTCATTTTGGGGCAAATTGGGGAATAGTGAATTTTTGGTGAAAATGTTGACCCCGCGGTCAATGTTTTTTTCAGCTGAGGAGAACTTGAAACGCCCATATCTTGGGCAAGGAAGGAGTTAGAGTGTTAAAATTTTAAGACGCAGCATCCAGGCTGCAATGGCTTCAATTTGTGTTATTTCGGGGCAAATTGGGGAATATTGAATTTTTTGTGAAAATGTTGACCCCGCGGTCAATGTTTTTTTCAGCTGAGGAGAACTTGAAACGCCCATATCTTGGATAAGGAAAGAGTGAGAGAGCTCACATTTCAGACACAGCATCCAGGCTGCAATGGCTTCAATTTGTGTTATTTTGGGGCAAATTGGGGAATATTGAATTTATGGTGAAAAAGTTGACCTCGCGGTCAATGTTTTTTTCAGCTGAGGAGAACTTGAAAAGCCCATATCTTGGGCAAGGAAGGAGTTAGAGTGTTAAAATTTTAAGACGCAGCATCCAGGCTGCAATGGCTTCAATTTGTGTTATTTTGGGGCAAATTGGGGAATATTGAATTTTTGGTGAAAAAGTTGACCTCGCGGTCAATGTTTTTTTCAGCTGAGGAGATAACTTGAAACGCCCATATCTTGGGCAAGGAAGGAGTTAGAGTGTTCAAATTTTTAGATGCAGCATCTAGGCTGCAATGGCTTCAATTTGTGTTATTTTGGGGCAAATTGGGGAATATTGATTTTTTGGTGAAAAAGTTGACCCCGCGGTCAATGTTTTTTTCAGCTGAGGAGAACTTGAAACGCCCATATCTTGGATAAGGAAGGAGTGAGAGAGCTCACATTTCAGACACAGCATCCAGGCTGCAATGGCTTCAATTTGTGTTATTTTGGGGCAAATTGGGGAATATTGAATTTTTGGTGAAAAAGTTGACCTCGCGGTCAATGTTTTTTTCAGCTGAGGAGATAACTTGAAACGCCCATATCTTGGGCAAGGAAGGAGTTAGAGTGTTAAAATTTTAAGACGCAGCATCCAGGCTGCAATGGCTTCAATTTGTGTTATTTTGGGGCAAATTGGGGAATATTGAATTTTTGGTGAAAAAGTTGATCTCGCGGTCAATGTTTTTTTCAGCTGAGGAGATAACTTGAAACGCCCATATCTTGGGCAAGGAAGGAGTTAGAGTGTTCAAATTTTTAGATGCAGCATCTAGGCTGCAATGGCTTCAATTTGTGTTATTTTGGGGCAAATTGGGGAATATTGATTTTTTGGTGAAAAAGTTGACCCCGCGGTCAATGTTTTTTTCAGCTGAGGAGAACTTGAAACGCCCATATCTTGGATAAGGAAGGAGTGAGAGAGCTCACATTTCAGACACAGCATCCAGGCTGCAATGGCTTCAATTTGTGTTATTTCGGGACAAATTGGGGAATATTGAATTTTTGGTGAAAATGTTGACCCCGCAGTCAATGTTTTTTTCAGCTGAGGAGATAACTTGAAACGCCCGTATCTTGGGCAAGGAAGGAGTGAGAGAGCTCACATTTCAGACACAGCATCCATGCTGCAATGGCTTCAATTTGTGTTATTTTGGGGCAAATTGGGGAATAGTGAATTTTTGGTGAAAATGTTGACCCCGCGGTCAATGTTTTTTTCAGCTGAGGAGAACTTGAAATGCCCATATCTTGGATAAGGAAGGAGTGAGAGAGCTCACATTTCAGACACAGCATCCAGGCTGCAATGGCTTCAATTTGTGTTATTTCGGGGCAAATTGGGGAATATTGAATTTTTTGTGAAAATGTTGACCCCGCGGTCAATGTTTTTTTCAGCTGAGGAGAACTTCAAACGCCCATATCTTGGGCAAGGAAGGAGTTAGAGTGTTAAAATTTTTAGACACAGCATCCAGGCTGCAATGGCTTCAATTTGTGTCATTTTGGGGCAAATTGGGGAATAGTGAATTTTTGGTGAAAATGTTGACCCCGCGGTCAATGTTTTTTTCAGCTGAGGAGAACTTGAAACGCCCATATCTTGGGCAAGGAAGGAGTTAGAGTGTTCAAATTTTTAGACGCAGCATCCAGGCTGCAATGGCTTCAATTTGTGTTATTTCGGGACAAATTGGGGAATATTGAATTTTTGGTGAAAATGTTGACCCCGCGGTCAATGTTTTTTTCAGCTGAGGAGAACTTGAAACGCCCATATCTTGGATAAGGAAGGAGTGAGAGAGCTCACATTTCAGACACAGCATCCATGCTGCAATGGCTTCAATTTGTGTTATTTTGGGGCAAATTGGGGAATAGTGAATTTTTGGTGAAAATGTTGACCCCGCGGTCAATGTTTTTTTCAGCTGAGGAGAACTTGAAACGCCCATATCTTGGATAAGGAAGGAGTGAGAGAGCTCACATTTCAGACACAGCATCCAGGCTGCAATGGCTTCAATTTGTGTTATTTTGGGGCAAATTGGGGAATATTGAATTTTTGGTGAAAATGTTGACCCCGCAGTCAATGTTTTTTTCAGCTGAGGAGATAACTTGAAACGCCCGTATCTTCGGCAAGGAAGGAGTGAGAGAGCTCACATTTCAGACACAGCATCCAGGCTGCAATGGCTTCAATTTGTGTTATTTCCGGATAAATTGGGGAATATTGAATTTTTGGTGAAAATGTTGACCCCGCGGTCAATGTTCTTTTCAGCTGAGGAGAACTTGAAACGCCCATATCTTGGGCAAGGAAGGAGTTAGAGTGCTAAAATTTTTAGACGCAGCATCCAGGCTGCAATGGCTTCAATTTGTGTCATTTTGGGGCAAATTGGGGAATAGTGAATTTTTGGTGAAAATGTTGACCCCGCGGTCAATGTTTTTTTCAGCTGAGGAGAACTTGAAACGCCCATATCTTGGGCAAGGAAGGAGTTAGAGTGTTAAAATTTTAAGACGCAGCATCCAGGCTGCAATGGCTTCAATTTGTGTTATTTCGGGGCAAATTGGGGAATATTGAATTTTTTGTGAAAATGTTGACCCCGCGGTCAATGTTTTTTTCAGCTGAGGAGAACTTGAAACGCCCATATCTTGGATAAGGAAGGAGTGAGAGAGCTCACATTTCAGACACAGCATCCAGGCTGCAATGGCTTCAATTTGTGTTATTTTGGGGCAAATTGGGGAATATTGAATTTTTGGTGAAAAAGTTGACCTCGCGGTCAATGTTTTTTTCAGCTGAGGAGATAACTTGAAACGCCCATATCTTGGGCAAGGAAGGAGTTAGAGTGTTCAAATTTTTAGATGCAGCATCTAGGCTGCAATGGCTTCAATTTGTGTTATTTTGGGGCAAATTGGGGAATATTGAATTTCTGGTGAAAAAGTTGACCTCGCGGTCAATGTTTTTTTCAGCTGAGGAGATAACTTGAAACGCCCGTATCTTGGGCAAGGAAGGAGTGAGAGAGCTCACATTTCAGACACAGCATCCATGGTGCAATGGCTTCAATTTGTGTTATTTTGGGGCAAATTGGGGAATATTGAATTTTTGGTGAAAATGTTGACCCCGCGGTCAATGTTTTTTTCAGCTGAGGAGAACTTGAAAAGCCCATATCTTGGGCAAGGAAGGAGTTAGAGTGTTAAAATTTTAAGACGCAGCATCCAGGCTGCAATGGCTTCAATTTGTGTTATTTTGGGGCAAATTGGGGAATAGTGAATTTTTGGTGAAAATGTTGACCCCGCGGTCAATGTTTTTTTCAGCTGAGGAGAACTTGAAATGCCCATATCTTGGATAAGGAAGGAGTGAGAGAGCTCACATTTCAGACACAGCATCCAGGCTGCAATGGCTTCAATTTGTGTTATTTTTGGGCAAATTGGGGAATATTGAATTTTTGGTGAAAAAGTTGACCCCGCGGTCAATGTTTTTTTCAGCTGAGGAGATAACTTGAAACGCCCATATCTTGGGCAAGGAAGGAGTTAGAGTGTTAAAATTTTTAGATGCAGCATCCAAGCTGCAATGGCTTCAATTTGTGTTATTTCGGGGCAAATTGGGGAATATTGAATTTTTTGTGAAAATGTTGACCCCGCGGTCAATGTTTTTTTCAGCTGAGGAGATAACTTGAAACGCCCGTATCTTGGACAAGGAAGGAGTGAGAGAGCTCACATTTCAGACACAGCATCCAGGCTGCAATGGCTTCAATTTGTGTTATTTCGGGGCAAATTGGGGAATATTGAATTTTTGGTGAAAAAGTTGACCCCGCGGTCAATGTTTTTTTCAGCTGAGGAGAACTTGAAACGCCCATATCTTGGATAAGGAAGGAGTGAGAGAGCTCACATTTCAGACACAGCATCCAGGCTGCATTGGCTTCAATTTGTGTTATTTCGGGGCAAATTGGGGAATATTGAATTTTTGGTGAAAAAGTTGACCCCGCGGTCAATGTTTTTTTCAGCTGAGGAGAACTTGAAACGCCCATATCTTGGATAAGGATGGAGTGAGAGAGCTCACATTTCAGACACAGCATCCAGGCTGCAATGGCTTCAATTTGTGTTATTTTGGGGCAAATTGGGGAATATTGAATTTTTGGTGAAAAAGTTGACCCCGCGGTCAATGTTTTTTTCAGCTGAGGAGATAACTTGAAACGCCCATATCTTGGGCAAGGAAGGAGTTAGAGTGTTAAAATTTTTAGATGCAGCATCCAAGCTGCAATGGCTTCAATTTGTGTTATTTCGGGGCAAATTGGGGAATATTGAATTTTTTGTGATAATGTTGACCCCGCGGTCAATGTTTTTTTCAGCTGAGGAGAACTTGAAACGCCCATATCTTGGATAAGGATGGAGTGAGAGAGCTCACATTTCAGACACAGCATCCAGGCTGCATTGGCTTCAATTTGTGTTATTTTTGGGCAAATTGGGGAATATTGAATTTTTGGTGAAAAAGTTGACCTCGCGGTCAATGTTTTTTTCAGCTGAGGAGATAACTTGAAACGCCCGTATCTTGGGCAAGGAAGGAGTGAGAGAGCTCACATTTCAGACACAGCATCCAGGCTGCAATGGCTTCAATTTGTGTTATTTCGGGGCAAATTGGGGAATATTGAATTTTTGGTGAAAAAGTTGACCTCGCGGTCAATGTTTTTTTCAGCTGAGGAGAACTTGAAATGCCCATATCTTGGATAAGGAAGGAGTGAGAGAGCTCACATTTCAGACACAGCATCCAGGCTGCATTGGCTTCAATTTGTGTTATTTTGGGGCAAATTGGGGAATATTGAATTTTTGGTGAAAAAGTTGACCCCGCGGTCAATGTTTTTTTCAGCTGAGGAGAACTTGAAAGGCCCATATCTTGGGCAAGGAAGGAGTTAGAGTGTTCAAATTTTTAGACGCAGCATCCAGGCTGCAATGGCTTCAATTTGTGTTATTTTGGGGCAAATTGGGGAATATTGAATTTTTGGTGAAAATGTTGACCCCGCAGTCAATGTTTTTTTCAGCTGAGGAGATAACTTGAAACGCCCGTATCTTGGGCAAGGAAGGAGTGAGAGAGCTCACATTTCAGACACAGCATCCATGCTGCAATGGCTTCAATTTGTGTTATTTTGGGGCAAATTGGGGAATAGTGAATTTTTGGTGAAAATGTTGACCCCGCGGTCAATGTTTTTTTCAGCTGAGGAGAACTTGAAACGCCCATATCTTGGGCAAGGAAGGAGTTAGAGTGTTAAAATTTTAAGACGCAGCATCCAGGCTGCAATGGCTTCAATTTGTGTTATTTCGGGGCAAATTGGGGAATATTGAATTTTTTGTGAAAATGTTGACCCCGCGGTCAATGTTTTTTTCAGCTGAGGAGAACTTGAAATGCCCATATCTTGGATAAGGAAGGAGTGAGAGAGCTCACATTTCAGACACAGCATCCAGGCTGCAATGGCTTCAATTTGTGTTATTTCAGGGCAAATTGGGGAATATTGAATTTTTTGTGAAAATGTTGACCCCGCGGTCAATGTTTTTTTCAGCTGAGGAGAACTTGAAATGCCCATATCTTGGATAAGGAAGGAGTGAGAGAGCTCACATTTCAGACACAGCATCCAGGCTGCAATGGCTTCAATTTGTGTTATTTTGGGGCAAATTGGGGAATATTGAATTTTTTGTGAAAATGTTGACCCCGCGGTCAATGTTTTTTTCAGCTGAGGAGAACTTGAAACACCCATATCTTGGGCAAGGAAGGAGTTAGAGTGTTAAAATTTTTAGACGCAGCATCCAGGCTGCAAAAGCTTCAATTTGTGTTATTTAGGGGCAAATTGGGGAATATTGAATTTTTTGTGAAAATGTTGACCCCGCGGTCAATGTTTTTTTCAGCTGAGGAGAACTTGAAACACCCATATCTTGGGCAAGGAAGGAGTTAGAGAGCTCACATTTCAGTCACAGCATCCAGATTGCAATGGCTTCAATTTGTGTTATTTCAGGGCAAATTGGGGAATAATGAATTTTTGGTGAAAAAGTTGACCCCGCGGTCAATGTTTTTTTCAGCTGAGGAGAATTTGAAATGCCCATATCTTGGGCAAGGAAGGAGTGAGAGAGCTTAAATTTCAAATGCAGCATCCTGGCAGAAATGGCATCAATTTGTGTTATTTTGGGGCAAATTGGGGAATATTGAATTTTTGGTGAAAAAGTTGACCCCGCGGTCAATGTTTTTTTCAGCTGAGGAGAACTTGAAACGCCCATATCTTGGGCAAGGAAGGAGTTAGAGTGTTCAAATTTTTAGACGCAGCATCCAAGCTGCAATGGCTTCAATTTGTGTTATTTCGGGGCAAATTGGGGAATATTGAATTTTTTGTGAAAATGTTGACCCCGCGGTCAATGTTTTTTTCAGCTGAGGAGAACTTGAAACGCCCATATCTTGGATAAGGATGGAGTGAGAGAGCTCACATTTCAGACACAGCATCCAGGCTGCAATGGCTTCAATTTGTGTTATTTTGGGGCAAATTGGGGAATATTGAATTTTTGGTGAAAAAGTTGACCCCGCGGTCAATGTTTTTTTCAGCTGAGGAGATAACTTGAAACGCCCATATCTTGGGCAAGGAAGGAGTTAGAGTGTTAAAATTTTTAGATGCAGCATCCAAGCTGCAATGGCTTCAATTTGTGTTATTTCGGGGCAAATTGGGGAATATTGAATTTTTTGTGAAAATGTTGACCCCGCGGTCAATGTTTTTTTCAGCTGAGGAGAACTTGAAACGCCCATATCTTGGATAAGGATGGAGTGAGAGAGCTCACATTTCAGACACAGCATCCAGGCTGCATTGGCTTCAATTTGTGTTATTTTGGGGCAAATTGGGGAATATTGAATTTTTGGTGAAAAAGTTGACCCCGCGGTCAATGTTTTTTTCAGCTGAGGAGATAACTTGAAACGCCCGTATCTTGGGCAAGGAAGGAGTGAGAGAGCTCACATTTCAGACACAGCATCCAGGCTGCAATGGCTTCAATTTGTGTTATTTCGGGGCAAATTGGGGAATATTGAATTTTTGGTGAAAAAGTTGACCCCGCGGTCAATGTTTTTTTCAGCTGAGGAGAACTTGAAACGCCCATATCTTGGGCAAGGAAGGAGTTAGAGTGTTCAAATTTTTAGACGCAGCATCCAAGCTGCAATGGCTTCAATTTGTGTTATTTCGGGGCAAATTGGGGAATATTGAATTTTTTGTGAAAATGTTGACCCCGCGGTCAATGTTTTTTTCAGCTGAGGAGAACTTGAAACGCCCATATCTTGGATAAGGATGGAGTGAGAGAGCTCACATTTCAGACACAGCATCCAGGCTGCAATGGCTTCAATTTGTGTTATTTTGGGGCAAATTGGGGAATATTGAATTTTTGGTGAAAAAGTTGACCCCGCGGTCAATGTTTTTTTCAGCTGAGGAGATAACTTGAAACGCCCATATCTTGGGCAAGGAAGGAGTTAGAGTGTTCAAATTTTTAGACGCAGTATCCAGGCTGCAATGGCTTCAATTTGTGTTATTTCGGGACAAATTGGGGAATATTGAATTTTTGGTGAAAATGTTGACCCCGAGGTCAATGTTTTTTTCAGCTGAGGAGAACTTGAAACGCCCATATCTTGGGCAAGGAAGGAGTTAGAGTGCTAAAATTTTTAGACGCAGCATCCAGGCTGCAATGGCTTCAATTTGTGTCATTTTGGGGCAAATTGGGGAATAGTGAATTTTTGGTGAAAATGTTGACCCCGCGGTCAATGTTTTTTTCAGCTGAGGAGAACTTGAAACGCCCATATCTTGGGCAAGGAAGGAGTTAGAGTGTTAAAATTGTAAGACGCAGCATCCAGGCTGCAATGGCTTCAATTTGTGTTATTTCGGGGCAAATTGGGGAATATTGAATTTTTTGTGAAAATGTTGACCCCGCGGTCAATGTTTTTTTCAGCTGAGGAGAACTTGAAATGCCCATATCTTGGATAAGGAAGGAGTGAGAGAGCTCACATTTCAGACACAGCATCCAGGCTGCAATGGCTTCAATTTGTGTTATTTCGGGGCAAATTGGGGAATATTGAATTTTTTGTGAAAATGTTGACCCCGCGGTCAATGTTTTTTTCAGCTGAGGAGAACTTGAAATGCCCATATCTTGGATAAGGAAGGAGTTAGAGTGTTAAAATTTTTAGACGCAGCATCCAGGCTGCAATGGCTTCAATTTGTGTTATTTAGGGGCAAATTGGGGAATATTGAATTTTTTGTGAAAATGTTGACCCCGCGGTCAATGTTTTTTTCAGCTGAGGAGAACTTGAAACGCCCATATCTTGGGCAAGGAAGGAGTTAGAGAGCTCACATTTCAGTCACAGCATCCAGATTGCAATGGCTTCAATTTGTGTTATTTCGGGGCAAATTGGGGAATAGTGAATTTTTGGTGAAAATGTTGACCCCGCGGTCAATGTTTTTTTCAGCTGAGGAGAACTTGAAACGCCCATATCTTGGACAAGGAAGGAGTGAGAGAGCTTAAATTTCAGACACAGCATCCAGGCAGAAATGGCATCAATTTGTGTTATTTTGGGGCAAATTGGGGAATATTGAATTTTTGGTGAAAAAGTTGACCCCGCGGTCAATGTTTTTTTCAGCTGAGGAGAACTTGAAACGCCCATATCTTGGATAAGGAAGGAGTGAGAGAGCTCACGTTTCAGACACAGCATCCAGGCTGCAATGGCTTCAATTTGTGTTATTTTGGGGCAAATTGGGGAATATAGAATTTTTGGTGAAAATGTTGACCCCGCGGTCAACGTTTTTTTTCAACTGGAGAAAACTTGAAACGCCCATATCTTGGATAAGGAAGGAGTGAGAGAGCTCACATTTCAGACACAGCATCCAGGCTGCGAAGGGATGAATTTGTGTTATTTTGGGGCAAATTGGGGAATATTGAATTTTTGGTGAAAAAGTTGACCTCGCGGTCAATGTTTTTTTCAGCTGAGGAGATAACTTGAAACGCCCGTATCTTGGGCAAGGAAGGAGTGAGAGAGCTCACATTTCAGACACAGCATCCATGGTGCAATGGCTTCAATTTGTGTTATTTTGGGGCAAATTGGGGAATATTGAATTTTTGGTGAAAATGTTGACCCTGCGGTCAATGTTTTTTTCAGCTGAGGAGAACTTGAAACGCCCATATCTTGGGCAAGGAAGGAGTTAGAGTGTTAAAATTTTAAGACGCAGCATCCAGGCTGCAATGGCTTCAATTTGTGTTATTTCGGGGCAAATTGGGGAATATTGAATTTTTTGTGAAAATGTTGACCCCGCGGTCAATGTTTTTTTCAGCTGAGGAGAACTTGAAACGCCCATATCTTGGGCAAGGAAGGAGTTAGAGTGTTAAAATTTTTAGACGCAGCATCCAGGCTGCAATGGCTTCAATTTGTGTCATTTTGGGGCAAATTGGGGAATAGTGAATTTTTGGTGAAAATGTTGACCCCGCGGTCAATGTTTTTTTCAGCTGAGGAGAACTTGAAACGCCCATATCTTGGGCAAGGAAGGAGTTAGAGTGTTCAAATTTTTAGACGCAGCATCCAGGCTGCAATGGCTTAAATTTGTGTTATTTTGGGGCAAATTGGGGAATATTGATTTTTTGGTGAAAAAGTTGACCCCGCGGTCAATGTTTTTTTCAGCTGAGGAGAACTTGAAACGCCCATGTCTTGGATAAGGAAGGAGTGAGAGAGCTCACATTTCAGACACAGCATCCAGGCTGCAATGGCTTCAATTTGTGTTATTTCGGGACAAATTGGGGAATATTGAATTTTTGGTGAAAATGTTGACCCCGCAGTCAATGTTTTTTTCAGCTGAGGAGATAACTTGAAACGCACGTATCTTGGGCAAGGAAGGAGTGAGAGAGCTCACATTTCAGACACAGCATCCATGCTGCAATGGCTTCAATTTGTGTTATTTTGGGGCAAATTGGGGAATAGTGAATTTTTGGTGAAAATGTTGACCCCGCGGTCAATGTTTTTTTCAGCTGAGGAGAACTTGAAACGCCCGTATCTTCGGCAAGGAAGGAGTGAGAGAGCTCACATTTCAGACACAGCATCCAGGCTGCAATGGCTTCAATTTGTGTTATTTTGGGGCAAATTGGGGAATATTGAATTTTTGGTGAAAAAGTTGACCTCGCGGTCAATGTTTTTTTCAGCTGAGGAGATAACTTGAAACGCCCATATCTTGGGCAAGGAAGGAGTTAGAGTGTTCAAATTTTTAGATGCAGCATCTAGGCTGCAATGGCTTCAATTTGTGTTATTTTGGGGCAAATTGGGGAATATTGATTTTTTGGTGAAAAAGTTGACCCCGCGGTCAATGTTTTTTTCAGCTGAGGAGAACTTGAAACGCCCATATCTTGGATAAGGAAGGAGTGAGAGAGCTCACATTTCAGACACAGCATCCAGGCTGCAATGGCTTCAATTTGTGTTATTTCGGGACAAATTGGGGAATATTGAATTTTTGGTGAAAATGTTGACCCCGCAGTCAATGTTTTTTTCAGCTGAGGAGATAACTTGAAACGCCCGTATCTTGGGCAAGGAAGGAGTGAGAGAGCTCACATTTCAGACACAGCATCCATGCTGCAATGGCTTCAATTTGTGTTATTTTGGGGCAAATTGGGGAATAGTGAATTTTTGGTGAAAATGTTGACCCCGCGGTCAATGTTTTTTTCAGCTGAGGAGAACTTGAAATGCCCATATCTTGGATAAGGAAGGAGTGAGAGAGCTCACATTTCAGACACAGCATCCAGGCTGCAATGGCTTCAATTTGTGTTATTTCGGGGCAAATTGGGGAATATTGAATTTTTTGTGAAAATGTTGACCCCGCGGTCAATGTTTTTTTCAGCTGAGGAGAACTTCAAACGCCCATATCTTGGGCAAGGAAGGAGTTAGAGTGTTAAAATTTTTAGACACAGCATCCAGGCTGCAATGGCTTCAATTTGTGTCATTTTGGGGCAAATTGGGGAATAGTGAATTTTTGGTGAAAATGTTGACCCCGCGGTCAATGTTTTTTTCAGCTGAAGAGAACTTGAAACGCCCATATCTTGGGCAAGGAAGGAGTTAGAGTGTTAAAATTGTAAGACGCAGCATCCAGGCTGCAATGGCTTCAATTTGTGTTATTTCGGGGCAAATTGGGGAATATTGAATTTTTTGTGAAAATGTTGACCCCGCGGTCAATGTTTTTTTCAGCTGAGGAGAACTTGAAATGCCCATATCTTGGATAAGGAAGGAGTGAGAGAGCTCACATTTCAGACACAGCATCCAGGCTGCAATGGCTTCAATTTGTGTTATTTCGGGGCAAATTGGGGAATATTGAATTTTTTGTGAAAATGTTGACCCCGCGGTCAATGTTTTTTTCAGCTGAGGAGAACTTGAAATGCCCATATCTTGGATAAGGAAGGAGTTAGAGTGTTAAAATTTTTAGACGCAGCATCCAGGCTGCAATGGCTTCAATTTGTGTTATTTAGGGGCAAATTGGGGAATATTGAATTTTTTGTGAAAATGTTGACCCCGCGGTCAATGTTTTTTTCAGCTGAGGAGAACTTGAAACGCCCATATCTTGGGCAAGGAAGGAGTTAGAGAGCTCACATTTCAGTCACAGCATCCAGATTGCAATGGCTTCAATTTGTGTTATTTCGGGGCAAATTGGGGAATAGTGAATTTTTGGTGAAAATGTTGACCCCGCGGTCAATGTTTTTTTCAGCTGAGGAGAACTTGAAACGCCCATATCTTGGACAAGGAAGGAGTGAGAGAGCTTAAATTTCAGACACAGCATCCAGGCAGAAATGGCATCAATTTGTGTTATTTTGGGGCAAATTGGGGAATATTGAATTTTTGGTGAAAAAGTTGACCTCGCGGTCAATGTTTTTTTTACCTGAGGAGATAACTTGAAACGCCCGTATCTTGGGCAAGGAAGGAGTGAGAGAGCTCACATTTCAGACACAGCATCCATGCTGCAATGGCTTCAATATGTGTTATTTTGGGGCAAATTGGGGAATATTGAATTTTTTGTGAAAAAGTTGACCCCGCGGTCAATGTTTTTTTCAGCTGAGGAGAACTTGAAACGCCCATATCTTGGATAAGGAAGGAGTGAGAGAGCTCACGTTTCAGACACAGCATCCAGGCTGCAATGGCTTCAATTTGTGTTATTTTGGGGCAAATTGGGGAATATAGAATTTTTGGTGAAAATGTTGACCCCGCGGTCAACGTTTTTTTTCAACTGGAGAAAACTTGAAACGCCCATATCTTGGATAAGGAAGGAGTGAGAGAGCTCACATTTCAGACACAGCATCCAGGCTGCGAAGGGATGAATTTGTGTTATTTTGGGGCAATTTGGGGAATATTGAATTTTTGGTGAAAAAGTTGACCTCGCGGTCAATGTTTTTTTCAGCTGAGGAGATAACTTGAAACGCCCGTATCTTGGGCAAGGAAGGAGTGAGAGAGCTCACATTTCAGACACAGCATCCATGGTGCAATGGCTTCAATTTGTGTTATTTTGGGGCAAATTGGGGAATATTGAATTTTTGGTGAAAATGTTGAATCTGCGGTCAATGTTTTTTTCAGCTGAGGAGAACTTGAAACGCCCATATCTTGGGCAAGGAAGGAGTTAGAGTGTTAAAATTTTAAGACGCAGCATCCAGGCTGCAATGGCTTCAATTTGTGTTATTTCGGGGCAAATTGGGGAATATTGAATTTTTTGTGAAAATGTTGACCCCGCGGTCAATGTTTTTTTCAGCTGAGGAGAACTTGAAACGCCCATATCTTGGGCAAGGAAGGAGTTAGAGTGTTAAAATTTTTAGACGCAGCATCCAGGCTGCAATGGCTTCAATTTGTGTCATTTTGGGGCAAATTGGGGAATAGTGAATTTTTGGTGAAAATGTTGACCCCGCGGTCAATGTTTTTTTCAGCTGAGGAGAACTTGAAACGCCCATATCTTGGGCAAGGAAGGAGTTAGAGTGTTCAAATTTTTAGACGCAGCATCCAGGCTGCAATGGCTTAAATTTGTGTTATTTTGGGGCAAATTGGGGAATATTGATTTTTTGGTGAAAAAGTTGACCCCGCGGTCAATGTTTTTTTCAGCTGAGGAGAACTTGAAACGCCCATATCTTGGGCAAGGAAGGAGTTAGAGTGTTCAAATTTTTAGACGCAGCATCCAGGCTGCAATGGCTTCAATTTGTGTTATTTTGGGGCAAATTGGGGAATATTGATTTTTTGGTGAAAAAGTTGACCCCGCGGTCAATGTTTTTTTCAGCTGAGGAGAACTTGAAATGCCCATATCTTGGATAAGGAAGGAGTGAGAGAGCTCACATTTCAGACACAGCATCCAGGCTGCAATGGCTTCAATTTGTGTTATTTCGGGGCAAATTGGGGAATATTGAATTTTTTGTGAAAATGTTGACCCCGCGGTCAATGTTTTTTTCAGCTGAGGAGAACTTGAAACGCCCGTATCTTCGGCAAGGAAGGAGTGAGAGAGCTCACATTTCAGACACAGCATCCAGGCTGCAATGGCTTCAATTTGTGTTATTTTGGGGCAAATTGGGGAATATTGAATTTTTGGTGAAAAAGTTGACCTCGCGGTCAATGTTTTTTTCAGCTGAGGAGATAACTTGAAACGCCCATATCTTGGGCAAGGAAGGAGTTAGAGTGTTCAAATTTTTAGATGCAGCATCTAGGCTGCAATGGCTTAAATTTGTGTTATTTTGGGGCAAATTGGGGAATATTGATTTTTTGGTGAAAAAGTTGACCCCGCGGTCAATGTTTTTTTCAGCTGAGGAGAACTTGAAACGCCCATATCTTGGATAAGGAAGGAGTGAGAGAGCTCACATTTCAGACACAGCATCCAGGCTGCAATGGCTTCAATTTGTGTTATTTCGGGACAAATTGGGGAATATTGAATTTTTGGTGAAAATGTTGACCCCGCAGTCAATGTTTTTTTCAGCTGAGGAGATAACTTGAAACGCCCGTATCTTGGGCAAGGAAGGAGTGAGAGAGCTCACATTTCAGACACAGCATCCATGCTGCAATGGCTTCAATTTGTGTTATTTTGGGGCAAATTGGGGAATAGTGAATTTTTGGTGAAAATGTTGACCCCGCGGTCAATGTTTTTTTCAGCTGAGGAGAACTTGAAATGCCCATATCTTGGATAAGGAAGGAGTGAGAGAGCTCACATTTCAGACACAGCATCCAGGCTGCAATGGCTTCAATTTGTGTTATTTCGGGGCAAATTGGGGAATATTGAATTTTTTGTGAAAATGTTGACCCCGCGGTCAATGTTTTTTTCAGCTGAGGAGAACTTCAAACGCCCATATCTTGGGCAAGGAAGGAGTTAGAGTGTTAAAATTTTTAGACACAGCATCCAGGCTGCAATGGCTTCAATTTGTGTCATTTTGGGGCAAATTGGGGAATAGTGAATTTTTGGTGAAAATGTTGACCCCGCGGTCAATGTTTTTTTCAGCTGAAGAGAACTTGAAATGCCCATATCTTGGATAAGGAAGGAGTGAGAGAGCTCACATTTCAGACACAGCATCCAGGCTGCAATGGCTTCAATTTGTGTTATTTCGGGGCAAATTGGGGAATATTGAATTTTTTGTGAAAATGTTGACCCCGCGGTCAATGTTTTTTTCAGCTGAGGAGAACTTGAAATGCCCATATCTTGGATAAGGAAGGAGTGAGAGAGCTCACATTTAAGACACAGCATCCAGGCTGCAATGGCTTCAATTTGTGTTATTTTGGGGCAAATTGGGGAATATTGAATTTTTTGTGAAAATGTTGACCCCGCGGTCAATGTTTTTTTCAGCTGAGGAGAACTTGAAACGCCCATATCTTGGGCAAGGAAGGAGTTAGAGTGTTAAAATTTTTAGACGCAGCATCCAGGCTGCAATGGCTTCAATTTGTGTTATTTAGGGGCAAATTGGGGAATATTGAATTTTTTGTGAAAATGTTGACCCCGCGGTCAATGTTTTTTTCAGCTGAGGAGAACTTGAAACGCCCATATCTTGGGCAAGGAAGGAGTTAGAGTGTTCAAATTTTTAGACGCAGCATCCAGGCTGCAATGGCTTCAATTTGTGTTATTTTGGGGCAAATTGGGGAATATTGATTTTTTGGTGAAAAAGTTGACCCCGCGGTCAATGTTTTTTTCAGCTGAGGAGAACTTGAAATGCCCATATCTTGGATAAGGAAGGAGTGAGAGAGCTCACATTTCAGACACAGCATCCAGGCTGCAATGGCTTCAATTTGTGTTATTTCGGGGCAAATTGGGGAATATTGAATTTTTTGTGAAAATGTTGACCCCGCGGTCAATGTTTTTTTCAGCTGAGGAGAACTTGAAATGCCCATATCTTGGGCAAGGAAGGAGTTAGAGTGTTAAAATTTTAAGACGCAGCATCCAGGCTGCAATGGCTTCAATTTGTGTTATTTTGGGGCAAATTGGGGAATAGTGAATTTTTGGTGAAAATGTTGACCCCGCGGTCAATGTTTTTTTCAGCTGAGGAGAACTTGAAATGCCCATATCTTGGATAAGGAAGGAGTGAGAGAGCTCACATTTCAGACACAGCATCCAGGCTGCAATGGCTTCAATTTGTGTTATTTCGGGGCGAATTGGGGAATATTGAATTTTTTGTGAAAATGTTGACCCCGCGGTCAATGTTTTTTTCAGCTGAGGAGAACTTGAAATGCCCATATCTTGGGCAAGGAAGGAGTTAGAGTGTTAAAATTTTAAGACGCAGCATCCAGGCTGCAATGGCTTCAATTTGTGTTATTTAGGGGCAAATTGGGGAATATTGAATTTTTTGTGAAAATGTTGACCCCGCGGTCAATGTTTTTTTCAGCTGAGGAGAACTTGAAACGCCCATATCTTGGGCAAGGAAGGAGTTAGAGTGTTCAAATTTTTAGACGCAGCATCCAGGCTGCAATGGCTTCAATTTGTGTTATTTTGGGGCAAATTGGGGAATATTGATTTTTTGGTGAAAAAGTTGACCCCGCGGTCAATGTTTTTTTCAGCTGAGGAGAACTTGAAATGCCCATATCTTGGATAAGGAAGGAGTGAGAGAGCTCACATTTCAGTCACAGCATCCAGATTGCAATGGCTTCAATTTGTGTTATTTCGGGGCAAATTGGGGAATAGTGAATTTTTGGTGAAAATGTTGACCCCGCGGTCAATGTTTTTTTCAGCTGAGGAGATAACTTGAAACGCCCATATCTTGGGCAAGGAAGGAGTTAGAGTGTTAAAATTTTAAGACGCAGCATCCAGGCTGCAATGGCTTCAATTTGTGTTATTTTGGGGCAAATTGGGGAATAGTGAATTTTTGGTGAAAATGTTGACCCCGCGGTCAATGTTTTTTTCAGCTGAGGAGAACTTGAAATGCCCATATCTTGGATAAGGAAGGAGTGAGAGAGCTCACATTTCAGACACAGCATCCAGGCTGCAATGGCTTCAATTTGTGTTATTTCGGGGCAAATTGGGGAATATTGAATTTTTTGTGAAAATGTTGACCCGCGGTCAATGTTTTTTTCAGCTGAGGAGAACTTGAAATGCCCATATCTTGGATAAGGAAGGAGTGAGAGAGCTCACATTTCAGACACAGCATCCAGGCTGCAATGGCTTCAATTTGTGTTATTTTGGGGCAAATTGGGGAATATTGAATTTTTTGTGAAAATGTTGACCCCGCGGTCAATGTTTTTTTCAGCTGAGGAGAACTTGAAACGCCCATATCTTGGGCAAGGAAGGAGTTAGAGTGTTAAAATTTTTAGACGCAGCATCCAGGCTGCAATGGCTTCAATTTGTGTTATTTAGGGGCAAATTGGGGAATATTGAATTTTTTGTGAAAATGTTGACCCCGCGGTCAATGTTTTTTTCAGCTGAGGAGAACTTGAAACGCCCATATCTTGGGCAAGGAAGGAGTTAGAGAGCTCACATTTCAGTCACAGCATCCAGATTGCAATGGCTTCAATTTGTGTTATTTCGGGGCAAATTGGGGAATAGTGAATTTTTGGTGAAAATGTTGACCCCGCGGTCAATGTTTTTTTCAGCTGAGGAGAACTTGAAATGCCCATATCTTGGATAAGGAAGAAGTGAGAGAGCTCACATTTCAGACACAGCATCCAGGCTGCAATGGCTTCAATTTGTGTTATTTCGGGGCAAATTGGGGAATAGTGAATTTTTGGTGAAAATGTTGACCCCGCGGTCAATGTTTTTTTCAGCTGAGGAGAACTTGAAACGCCCATATCTTGGGCAAGGAAGGAGTTAGAGTGTTAAAATTTTTAGACGCAGCATCCAGGCTGCAATGGCTTCAATTTGTGTTATTTAGGGGCAAATTGGGGAATATTGAATTTTTTGTGAAAATGTTGACCCCGCGGTCAATGTTTTTTTCAGCTGAGGAGAACTTGAAACGCCCATATCTTGGGCAAGGAAGGAGTTAGAGAGCTCACATTTCAGTCACAGCATCCAGATTGCAATGGCTTCAATTTGTGTTATTTCGGGGCAAATTGGGGAATAGTGAATTTTTGGTGAAAATGTTGACCCCGCGGTCAATGTTTTTTTCAGCTGAGGAGATAACTTGAAACGCCCATATCTTGGGCAAGGAAGGAGTTAGAGTGTTAAAATTTTAAGACGCAGCATCCAGGCTGCAATGGCTTCAATTTGTGTTATTTTGGGGCAAATTGGGGAATAGTGAATTTTTGGTGAAAATGTTGACCCCGCGGTCAATGTTTTTTTCAGCTGAGGAGAACTTGAAATGCCCATATCTTGGGCAAGGAAGGAGTTAGAGTGTTAAAATTTTAAGACGCAGCATCCAGGCTGCAATGGCTTCAATTTGTGTTATTTCGGGGCAAATTGGGGAATATTGAATTTTTTGTGAAAATGTTGACCCCGCGGTCAATGTTTTTTTCAGCTGGGGAGAACTTGAAATGCCCATATCTTGGATAAGGAAGGAGTGAGAGAGCTCACATTTCAGACACAGCATCCAGGCTGCAATGGCTTCAATTTGTGTTATTTTGGGGCAAATTGGGGAATATTGAATTTTTTGTGAAAATGTTGACCCCGCGGTCAATGTTTTTTTCAGCTGAGGAGAACTTGAAACGCCCATATCTTGGGCAAGGAAGGAGTTAGAGTGTTAAAATTTTTAGACGCAGCATCCAGGCTGCAATGGCTTCAATTTGTGTTATTTAGGGGCAAATTGGGGAATATTGAATTTTTTGTGAAAATGTTGACCCCGCGGTCAATGTTTTTTTCAGCTGAGGAGAACTTGAAACGCCCATATCTTGGGCAAGGAAGGAGTTAGAGAGCTCACATTTCAGTCACAGCATCCAGATTGCAATGGCTTCAATTTGTGTTATTTCGGGGCAAATTGGGGAATATTGAATTTTTGGTGAAAATGTTGACCCCGCGGTCAATGTTTTTTTCAGCTGAGGAGAACTTGAAACGCCCATATCTTGGACAAGGAAGGAGTGAGAGAGCTTAAATTTCAGACACAGCATCCAGGCAGAAATGGCATCAATTTGTGTTATTTTGGGGCAAATTGGGGAATATTGAATTTTTGGTGAAAAAGTTGACCTCGCGGTCAATGTTTTTTTCACCTGAGGAGATAACTTGAAACGCCCGTATCTTGGGCAAGGAAGGAGTGAGAGAGCTCACATTTCAGACACAGCATCCATGCTGCAATGGCTTCAATATGTGTTATTTTGGGGCAAATTGGGGAATATTGAATTTTTTGTGAAAATGATAACCCCGCGGTCAATGTTTTTTTCAGCTGAGGAGAACTTGAAACGCCCATATCTTGGATAAGGAAGGAGTGAGAGAGCTCACGTTTCAGACACAGCATCCAGGCTGCAATGGCTTCAATTTGTGTTATTTTGGGGCAAATTGGGGAATATTGAATTTTCTGTGAAAATGTTGACCCCGCGGTCAATGTTTTTTTCAGCTGAGGAGAACTTGAAACGCCCATATCTTGGATAAGGAAGGAGTGAGAGAGCTCACGTTTCAGACACAGCATCCAGGCTGCAATGGCTTCAATTTGTGTTATTTTGGGGCAAATTGGGGAATATAGAATTTTTGGTGAAAATGTTGACCCTGCGGTCAATGTTTTTTTCAGCTGAGGAGATAACTTGAAACGCCCGTATCTTGGGCAAGGAAGGAGTGAGAGAGCTCACATTACAGACACAGCATCCATGGTGCAATGGCTTCAATTTGTGTTATTTTGGGGCAAATTGGGGAATATTGAATTTTTGGTGAAAATGTTGACCCTGCGGTCAATGTTTTTTTCAGCTGAGGAGAACTTGAAACGCCCATATCTTGGGCAAGGAAGGAGTTAGAGTGTTAAAATTTTAAGACGCAGCATCCAGGCTGCAATGGCTTCAATTTGTGTTATTTAGGGGCAAATTGGGGAATATTGAATTTTTGGTGAAAATGTTGACCCTGCGGTCAATGTTTTTTTCAGCTGAGGAGAACTTGAAATGCCCATATCTTGGATAAGGAAGGAGTGAGAGAGCTCACATTTCAGACACAGCATCCAGGCTGCATTGGCTTCAATTTGTGTTATTTTGGGGCAAATTGGGGAATATTGAATTTTTGGTGAAAAAGTTGACCCCGCGGTGAATGTTTTTTTCAGCTGAGGAGAACTTGAAATGCCCATATCTTGGGCAAGGAAGGAGTTAGAGTGTTAAAATTTTTAGACGCAGCATCCAAGCTGCAATGGCTTCAATTTGTGTTATTTCGGGGCAAATTGGGGAATATTGAATTTTTTTTGAAAATGTTGACCCCGCGGTCAATGTTTTTTTCAGCTGAGGAGAACTTGAAACGCCCATATCTTGGATAAGGATGGAGTGAGAGAGCTCACATTTCAGACACAGCATCCAGGCTGCATTGGCTTCAATTTGTGTTATTTTGGGGCAAATTGGGGAATATTGAATTTTTGGTGAAAAAGTTGACCCCGCGGTCAATGTTTTTTTCAGCTGAGGAGAACTTGAAAGGCCCATATCTTGGGCAAGGAAGGAGTTAGAGTGTTCAAATTTTTAGACGCAGCATCCAGGCTGCAATGGCTTCAATTTGTGTTATTTTGGGGCAAATTGGGGAATATTGAATTTTTGGTGAAAATGTTGACCCCGCAGTCAATGTTTTTTTCAGCTGAGGAGATAACTTGAAACGCCCGTATCTTGGGCAAGGAAGGAGTGAGAGAGCTCACATTTCAGACACAGCATCCAGGCTGCAATGGCTTCAATTTGTGTTATTTCCGGATAAATTGGGGAATATTGAATTTTTTGTGAAAATGTTGACCCCGCGGTCAATGTTTTTTTCAGCTGAGGAGAACTTGAAACGCCCATATCTTGGGCAAGGAAGGAGTTAGAGTGCTAAAATTTTTTGACGCAGCATCCAGGCTGCAATGGCTTCAATTTGTGTCATTTTGGGGCAAATTGGGGAATAGTGAATTTTTGGTGAAAATGTTGACCCCGCGGTCAATGTTTTTTTCAGCTGAGGAGAACTTGAAACGCCCATATCTTGGGCAAGGAAGGAGTTAGAGAGCTCACATTTCAGTCACAGCATCCAGATTGCAATGGCTTCAATTTGTGTTATTTAGGGGCAAATTGGGGAATATTGAATTTTTGGTGAAAATGTTGACCCCGCAGTCAATGTTTTTTTCAGCTGAGGAGAACTTGAAATGCCCATATCTTGGATAAGGAAGGAGTGAGAGAGCTCACATTTCAGACACAGCATCCAGGCTGCAATGGCTTCAATTTGTGTTATTTCGGGGCAAATTGGGGAATATTGAATTTTTTGTGAAAATGTTGACCCCGCGGTCAATGTTTTTTTCAGCTGAGGAGAACTTGAAATGCCCATATCTTGGGCAAGGAAGGAGTTAGAGTGTTAAAATTTTAAGACGCAGCATCCAGGCTGCAATGGCTTCAATTTGTGTTATTTAGGGGCAAATTGGGGAATATTGAATTTTTTGTGAAAATGTTGACCCCGCGGTCAATGTTTTTTTCAGCTGAGGAGAACTTGAAACGCCCATATCTTGGGCAAGGAAGGAGTTAGAGTGTTCAAATTTTTAGACGCAGCATCCAGGCTGCAATGGCTTCAATTTGTGTTATTTTGGGGCAAATTGGGGAATATTGATTTTTTGGTGAAAAAGTTGACCCCGCGGTCAATGTTTTTTTCAGCTGAGGAGAACTTGAAATGCCCATATCTTGGATAAGGAAGGAGTGAGAGAGCTCACATTTCAGTCACAGCATCCAGATTGCAATGGCTTCAATTTGTGTTATTTCGGGGCAAATTGGGGAATAGTGAATTTTTGGTGAAAATGTTGACCCCGCGGTCAATGTTTTTTTCAGCTGAGGAGATAACTTGAAACGCCCATATCTTGGGCAAGGAAGGAGTTAGAGTGTTAAAATTTTAAGACGCAGCATCCAGGCTGCAATGGCTTCAATTTGTGTTATTTTGGGGCAAATTGGGGAATAGTGAATTTTTGGTGAAAATGTTGACCCCGCGGTCAATGTTTTTTTCAGCTGAGGAGAACTTGAAATGCCCATATCTTGGATAAGGAAGGAGTGAGAGAGCTCACATTTCAGACACAGCATCCAGGCTGCAATGGCTTCAATTTGTGTTATTTCGGGGCAAATTGGGGAATATTGAATTTTTTGTGAAAATGTTGACCCGCGGTCAATGTTTTTTTCAGCTGAGGAGAACTTGAAATGCCCATATCTTGGATAAGGAAGGAGTGAGAGAGCTCACATTTCAGACACAGCATCCAGGCTGCAATGGCTTCAATTTGTGTTATTTTGGGGCAAATTGGGGAATATTGAATTTTTTGTGAAAATGTTGACCCCGCGGTCAATGTTTTTTTCAGCTGAGGAGAACTTGAAACGCCCATATCTTGGGCAAGGAAGGAGTTAGAGTGTTAAAATTTTTAGACGCAGCATCCAGGCTGCAATGGCTTCAATTTGTGTTATTTAGGGGCAAATTGGGGAATATTGAATTTTTTGTGAAAATGTTGACCCCGCGGTCAATGTTTTTTTCAGCTGAGGAGAACTTGAAACGCCCATATCTTGGGCAAGGAAGGAGTTAGAGAGCTCACATTTCAGTCACAGCATCCAGATTGCAATGGCTTCAATTTGTGTTATTTCGGGGCAAATTGGGGAATAGTGAATTTTTGGTGAAAATGTTGACCCCGCGGTCAATGTTTTTTTCAGCTGAGGAGAACTTGAAATGCCCATATCTTGGATAAGGAAGGAGTGAGAGAGCTCACATTTCAGACACAGCATCCAGGCTGCAATGGCTTCAATTTGTGTTATTTCGGGGCAAATTGGGGAATATTGAATTTTTTGTGAAAATGTTGACCCCGCGGTCAATGTTTTTTTCAGCTGAGGAGAACTTGAAATGCCCATATCTTTGATAAGGAAGGAGTGAGAGAGCTCACATTTCAGACACAGCATCCAGGCTGCAATGGCTTCAATTTGTGTTATTTCGGGGCAAATTGGGGAATATTGAATTTTTGTGAAAATGTTGACCCGCGGTCAATGTTTTTTTCAGCTGAGGAGAACTTGAAATGCCCATATCTTGGATAAGGAAGGAGTGAGAGAGCTCACATTTCAGACACAGCATCCAGGCTGCAATGGCTTCAATTTGTGTTATTTTGGGGCAAATTGGGGAATATTGAATTTTTTGTGAAAATGTTGACCCCGCGGTCAATGTTTTTTTCAGCTGAGGAGAACTTGAAACGCCCATATCTTGGGCAAGGAAGGAGTTAGAGTGTTAAAATTTTTAGACGCAGCATCCAGGCTGCAATGGCTTCAATTTGTGTTATTTAGGGGCAAATTGGGGAATATTGAATTTTTTGTGAAAATGTTGACCCCGCGGTCAATGTTTTTTTCAGCTGAGGAGAACTTGAAACGCCCATATCTTGGGCAAGGAAGGAGTTAGAGAGCTCACATTTCAGTCACAGCATCCAGATTGCAATGGCTTCAATTTGTGTTATTTCGGGGCAAATTGGGGAATAGTGAATTTTTGGTGAAAATGTTGACCCCGCGGTCAATGTTTTTTTCAGCTGAGGAGATAACTTGAAACGCCCATATCTTGGGCAAGGAAGGAGTTAGAGTGTTAAAATTTTAAGACGCAGCATCCAGGCTGCAATGGCTTCAATTTGTGTTATTTTGGGGCAAATTGGGGAATAGTGAATTTTTGGTGAAAATGTTGACCCCGCGGTCAATGTTTTTTTCAGCTGAGGAGAACTTGAAATGCCCATATCTTGGGCAAGGAAGGAGTTAGAGTGTTAAAATTTTAAGACGCAGCATCCAGGCTGCAATGGCTTCAATTTGTGTTATTTCGGGGCAAATTGGGGAATATTGAATTTTTTGTGAAAATGTTGACCCCGCGGTCAATGTTTTTTTCAGCTGGGGAGAACTTGAAATGCCCATATCTTGGATAAGGAAGGAGTGAGAGAGCTCACATTTCAGACACAGCATCCAGGCTGCAATGGCTTCAATTTGTGTTATTTTGGGGCAAATTGGGGAATATTGAATTTTTTGTGAAAATGTTGACCCCGCGGTCAATGTTTTTTTCAGCTGAGGAGAACTTGAAACGCCCATATCTTGGGCAAGGAAGGAGTTAGAGTGTTAAAATTTTTAGACGCAGCATCCAGGCTGCAATGGCTTCAATTTGTGTTATTTAGGGGCAAATTGGGGAATATTGAATTTTTTGTGAAAATGTTGACCCCGCGGTCAATGTTTTTTTCAGCTGAGGAGAACTTGAAACGCCCATATCTTGGGCAAGGAAGGAGTTAGAGAGCTCACATTTCAGTCACAGCATCCAGATTGCAATGGCTTTAATTTGTGTTATTTCGGGGCAAATTGGGGAATATTGAATTTTTGGTGAAAATGTTGACCCCGCGGTCAATGTTTTTTTCAGCTGAGGAGAACTTGAAACGCCCATATCTTGGACAAGGAAGGAGTGAGAGAGCTTAAATTTCAGACACAGCATCCAGGCAGAAATGGCATCAATTTGTGTTATTTTGGGGCAAATTGGGGAATATTGAATTTTTGGTGAAAAAGTTGACCTCGCGGTCAATGTTTTTTTCACCTGAGGAGATAACTTGAAACGCCCGTATCTTGGGCAAGGAAGGAGTGAGAGAGCTCACATTTCAGACACAGCATCCAGGCTGCAATGGCTTCAATTTGTGTTATTTTGGGGCAAATTGGGGAATATTGAATTTTCTGTGAAAATGTTGACCCCGCGGTCAATGTTTTTTTCAGCTGAGGAGAACTTGAAACGCCCATATCTTGGATAAGGAAGGAGTGAGAGAGCTCACGTTTCAGACACAGCATCCAGGCTGCAATGGCTTCAATTTGTGTTATTTTGGGGCAAATTGGGGAATATAGAATTTTTGGTGAAAATGTTGACCCTGCGGTCAATGTTTTTTTCAGCTGAGGAGATAACTTGAAACGCCCGTATCTTGGGCAAGGAAGGAGTGAGAGAGCTCACATTACAGACACAGCATCCATGGTGCAATGGCTTCAATTTGTGTTATTTTGGGGCAAATTGGGGAATATTGAATTTTTGGTGAAAATGTTGACCCTGCGGTCAATGTTTTTTTCAGCTGAGGAGAACTTGAAACGCCCATATCTTGGGCAAGGAAGGAGTTAGAGTGTTAAAATTTTAAGACGCAGCATCCAGGCTGCAATGGCTTCAATTTGTGTTATTTAGGGGCAAATTGGGGAATATTGAATTTTTGGTGAAAATGTTGACCCTGCGGTCAATGTTTTTTTCAGCTGAGGAGAACTTGAAATGCCCATATCTTGGATAAGGAAGGAGTGAGAGAGCTCACATTTCAGACACAGCATCCAGGCTGCATTGGCTTCAATTTGTGTTATTTTGGGGCAAATTGGGGAATATTGAATTTTTGGTGAAAAAGTTGACCCCGCGGTGAATGTTTTTTTCAGCTGAGGAGAACTTGAAATGCCCATATCTTGGGCAAGGAAGGAGTTAGAGTGTTAAAATTTTTAGACCCAGCATCCAAGCTGCAATGGCTTCAATTTGTGTTATTTCGGGGCAAATTGGGGAATATTGAATTTTTTTTGAAAATGTTGACCCCGCGGTCAATGTTTTTTTCAGCTGAGGAGAACTTGAAACGCCCATATCTTGGATAAGGATGGAGTGAGAGAGCTCACATTTCAGACACAGCATCCAGGCTGCATTGGCTTCAATTTGTGTTATTTTGGGGCAAATTGGGGAATATTGAATTTTTGGTGAAAAAGTTGACCCCGCGGTCAATGTTTTTTTCAGCTGAGGAGAACTTGAAAGGCCCATATCTTGGGCAAGGAAGGAGTTAGAGTGTTCAAATTTTTAGACGCAGCATCCAGGCTGCAATGGCTTCAATTTGTGTTATTTTGGGGCAAATTGGGGAATATTGAATTTTTGGTGAAAATGTTGACCCCGCAGTCAATGTTTTTTTCAGCTGAGGAGATAACTTGAAACGCCCGTATCTTGGGCAAGGAAGGAGTGAGAGAGCTCACATTTCAAACACAGCATCCATGCTGCAATGGCTTCAATTTGTGTTATTTTGGGGCAAATTGGGGAATATTGAATTTTTGGTGAAAATGTTGACCCCGCAGTCAATGTTTTTTTCAGCTGAGGAGATAACTTGAAACGCCCGTATCTTGGGCAAGGAAGGAGTGAGAGAGCTCACATTTCAGACACAGCATCCAGGCTGCAATGGCTTCAATTTGTGTTATTTCCGGATAAATTGGGGAATATTGAATTTTTTGTGAAAATGTTGACCCCGCGGTCAATGTTTTTTTCAGCTGAGGAGAACTTGAAACGCCCATATCTTGGGCAAGGAAGGAGTTAGAGTGCTAAAATTTTTTGACGCAGCATCCAGGCTGCAATGGCTTCAATTTGTGTTATTTTGGGGCAAATTGGGGAATATTGAATTTTTGGTGAAAATGTTGACCCCGCGGTCAATGTTTTTTTCAGCTGAGGAGAACTTGAAACGCCCATATCTTGGGCAAGGAAGGAGTTAGAGTGTTAAAATTTTAAGACGCAGCATCCAGGCTGCAATGGCTTCAATTTGTGTTATTTAGGGGCAAATTGGGGAATATTGAATTTTTGGTGAAAATGTTGACCCTGCGGTCAATGTTTTTTTCAGCTGAGGAGAACTTGAAATGCCCATATCTTGGATAAGGAAGGAGTGAGAGAGCTCACATTTCAGACACAGCATCCAGGCTGCATTGGCTTCAATTTGTGTTATTTTGGGGCAAATTGGGGAATATTGAATTTTTGGTGAAAAAGTTGACCCCGCGGTGAATGTTTTTTTCAGCTGAGGAGAACTTGAAATGCCCATATCTTGGGCAAGGAAGGAGTTAGAGTGTTAAAATTTTTAGACGCAGCATCCAAGCTGCAATGGCTTCAATTTGTGTTATTTCGGGGCAAATTGGGGAATATTGAATTTTTTTTGAAAATGTTGACCCCGCGGTCAATGTTTTTTTCAGCTGAGGAGAACTTGAAACGCCCATATCTTGGATAAGGATGGAGTGAGAGAGCTCACATTTCAGACACAGCATCCAGGCTGCATTGGCTTCAATTTGTGTTATTTTGGGGCAAATTGGGGAATATTGAATTTTTGGTGAAAAAGTTGACCCCGCGGTCAATGTTTTTTTCAGCTGAGGAGAACTTGAAAGGCCCATATCTTGGGCAAGGAAGGAGTTAGAGTGTTCAAATTTTTAGACGCAGCATCCAGGCTGCAATGGCTTCAATTTGTGTTATTTTGGGGCAAATTGGGGAATATTGAATTTTTGGTGAAAATGTTGACCCCGCAGTCAATGTTTTTTTCAGCTGAGGAGATAACTTGAAACGCCCGTATCTTGGGCAAGGAAGGAGTGAGAGAGCTCACATTTCAAACACAGCATCCATGCTGCAATGGCTTCAATTTGTGTTATTTTGGGGCAAATTGGGGAATATTGAATTTTTGGTGAAAATGTTGACCCCGCAGTCAATGTTTTTTTCAGCTGAGGAGATAACTTGAAACGCCCGTATCTTGGGCAAGGAAGGAGTGAGAGAGCTCACATTTCAGACACAGCATCCAGGCTGCAATGGCTTCAATTTGTGTTATTTCCGGATAAATTGGGGAATATTGAATTTTTTGTGAAAATGTTGACCCCGCGGTCAATGTTTTTTTCAGCTGAGGAGAACTTGAAACGCCCATATCTTGGGCAAGGAAGGAGTTAGAGTGCTAAAATTTTTTGACGCAGCATCCAGGCTGCAATGGCTTCAATTTGTGTCATTTTGGGGCAAATTGGGGAATAGTGAATTTTTGGTGAAAATGTTGACCCCGCGGTCAATGTTTTTTTCAGCTGAGGAGAACTTGAAACGCCCATATCTTGGGCAAGGAAGGAGTTAGAGAGCTCACATTTCAGTCACAGCATCCAGATTGCAATGGCTTCAATTTGTGTTATTTTGGGGCAAATTGGGGAATATTGAATTTTTGGTGAAAATGTTGACCCCGCAGTCAATGTTTTTTTCAGCTGAGGAGAACTTGAAACGCCCATATCTTGGGCAAGGAAGGAGTTAGAGTGTTAAAATTTTAAGACGCAGCATCCAGGCTGCAATGGCTTCAATTTGTGTTATTTTGGGGCAAATTGGGGAATATAGAATTTTTGGTGAAAATGTTGACCCCGCGGTCAACGTTTTTTTTCAACTGGAGAAAACTTGAAACGCCCATATCTTGGATAAGGAAGGAGTGAGAGAGCTCACATTTCAGACACAGCATCCAGGCTGCAATGGGATGAATTTGTGTTATTTTGGGGCAAATTGGGGAATATTGAATTTCTGGTGAAAAAGTTGACCTCGCGGTCAATTTTTTTTTCAGCTGAGGAGATAACTTGAAACGCCCGTATCTTGGGCAAGGAAGGAGTGAGAGAGCTCACATTTCAGACACAGCATCCATGGTGCAATGGCTTCAATTTGTGTTATTTTGGGGCAAATTGGGGAATATTGAATTTTTTGTGAAAATGTTGACCCCGCGGTCAATGTTTTTTTCAGCTGAGGAGAACTTCAAACGCCCATATCTTGGGCAAGGAAGGAGATAGAGTGTTAAAATTTTTAGACACAGCATCCAGGCTGCAATGGCTTCAATTTGTGTTATTTTGGGGCAAATTGGGGAATATTGATTTTTTGGTGAAAAAGTTGACCCCGCGGTCAATGTTTTTTTCAGCTGAGGAGAACTTGAAATGCCCATATCTTGGATAAGGAAGGAGTGAGAGAGCTCACATTTCAGACACAGCATCCAGGCTGCAATGGCTTCAAATTGTGTTATTTCGGGGCAAATTGGGGAATATTGAATTTTTTGTGAAAATGTTGACCCCGCGGTCAATGTTTTTTTCAGCTGAGGAGAACTTGAAACGCCCATATCTTGGGCAAGGAAGGAGTTAGAGAGCTCACATTTAAGACACAGCATCCAGGCTGCAATGGCTTCAATTTGTGTTATTTTGGGGCAAATTGGGGAATATTGAATTTTTTGTGAAAATGTTGACCCCGCGGTCAATGTTTTTTTCAGCTGAGGAGAACTTGAAACGCCCATATCTTGGGCAAGGAAGGAGTTAGAGTGTTAAAATTTTTAGATGCAGCATCCAGGCTGCAATGGCTTCAATTTGTGTTATTTAGGGGCAAATTGGGGAATATTGAATTTTTTGTGAAAATGTTGACCCCGCGGTCAATGTTTTTTTCAGCTGAGGAGAACTTGAAACGCCCATATCTTGGGCAAGGAAGGAGTTAGAGTGTTCAAATTTTTAGACGCAGCATCCAGGCTGCAATGGCTTCAATTTGTGTTATTTTGGGGCAAATTGGGGAATATTGATTTTTTGGTGAAAAAGTTGACCCCGCGGTCAATGTTTTTTTCAGCTGAGGAGAACTTGAAATGCCCATATCTTGGATAAGGAAGGAGTGAGAGAGCTCACATTTCAGACACAGCATCCAGGCTGCAATGGCTTCAATTTGTGTTATTTCGGGGCAAATTGGGGAATATTGAATTTTTTGTGAAAATGTTGACCCCGCGGTCAATGTTTTTTTCAGCTGAGGAGAACTTGAAATGCCCATATCTTGGATAAGGAAGGAGTGAGAGAGCTCATATTTCAGACACAGCATCCAGGCTGCAATGGCTTCAATTTGTGTTATTTTGGGGCAAATTGGGGAATATTGAATTTTTTGTGAAAATGTTGACCCCGCGGTCAATGTTTTTTTCAGCTGAGGAGAACTTGAAACGCCCATATCTTGGGCAAGGAAGGAGTTAGAGTGTTAAAATTTTTAGACGCAGCATCCAGGCTGCAATGGCTTCAATTTGTGTTATTTAGGGGCAAATTGGGGAATATTGAATTTTTTGTGAAAATGTTGACCCCGCGGTCAATGTTTTTTTCAGCTGAGGAGAACTTGAAACGCCCATATCTTGGGCAAGGAAGGAGTTAGAGAGCTCACATTTCAGTCACAGCATCCAGATTGCAATGGCTTCAATTTGTGTTATTTCGGGGCAAATTGGGGAATAGTGAATTTTTGGTGAAAATGTTGACCCCGCGGTCAATGTTTTTTTCAGCTGAGGAGATAACTTGAAACGCCCATATCTTGGGCAAGGAAGGAGTTAGAGTGTTAAAATTTTAAGACGCAGCATCCAGGCTGCAATGGCTTCAATTTGTGTTATTTTGGGGCAAATTGGGGAATAGTGAATTTTTGGTGAAAATGTTGACCCCGCGGTCAATGTTTTTTTCAGCTGAGGAGAACTTGAAATGCCCATATCTTGGATAAGGAAGGAGTGAGAGAGCTCACATTTCAGACACAGCATCCAGGCTGCAATGGCTTCAATTTGTGTTATTTCGGGGCAAATTGGGGAATATTGAATTTTTTGTGAAAATGTTGACCCCGCGGTCAATGTTTTTTTCAGCTGAGGAGAACTTGAAATGCCCATATCTTGGGCAAGGAAGGAGTTAGAGTGTTAAAATTTTAAGACGCAGCATCCAGGCTGCAATGGCTTCAATTTGTGTTATTTTGGGGCAAATTGGGGAATATTGAATTTTTTGTGAAAATGTTGACCCCGCGGTCAATGTTTTTTTCAGCTGAGGAGAACTTGAAACGCCCATATCTTGGGCAAGGAAGGAGTTAGAGTGTTAAAATTTTTAGACGCAGCATCCAGGCTGCAATGGCTTCAATTTGTGTTATTTCGGGGCAAATTGGGGAATATTGAATTTTTTGTGAAAATGTTGACCCCGCGGTCAATGTTTTTTTCAGCTGAGGAGAACTTGAAATGCCCATATCTTGGATAAGGAAGGAGTGAGAGAGCTCACATTTCAGACACAGCATCCAGGCTGCAATGGCTTCAATTTGTGTTATTTCGGGGCAAATTGGGGAATATTGAATTTTTTGTGAAAATGTTGACCCCGCGGTCAATGTTTTTTTCAGCTGAGGAGAACTTGAAACGCCCATATCTTGGGCAAGGAAGGAGTTAGAGTGTTAAAATTTTTAGACGCAGCATCCAGGCTGCAATGGCTTCAATTTGTGTTATTTTGGGGCAAATTGGGGAATATTGATTTTTTGGTGAAAAAGTTGACCCCGCGGTCAATGTTTTTTTCAGCTGAGGAGAACTTGAAATGCCCATATCTTGGATAAGGAAGGAGTGAGAGAGCTCACATTTCAGACACAGCATCCAGGCTGCAATGGCTTCAATTTGTGTTATTTCGGGGCAAATTGGGGAATATTGAATTTTTTGTGAAAATGTTGACCCCGCGGTCAATGTTTTTTTCAGCTGAGGAGAACTTGAAATGCCCATATCTTGGATAAGGAAGGAGTGAGAGAGCTCACATTTCAGACACAGCATCCAGGCTGCAATGGCTTCAATTTGTGTTATTTTGGGGCAAATTGGGGAATATTGAATTTTTTGTGAAAATGTTGACCCCGCGGTCAATGTTTTTTTCAGCTGAGGAGAACTTGAAACGCCCATATCTTGGGCAAGGAAGGAGTTAGAGTGTTAAAATTTTTAGACGCAGCATCCAGGCTGCAATGGCTTCAATTTGTGTTATTTAGGGGCAAATTGGGGAATATTGATTTTTTGGTGAAAAAGTTGACCCCGCGGTCAATGTTTTTTTCAGCTGAGGAGAACTTGAAACGCCCATATCTTGGGCAAGGAAGGAGTTAGAGAGCTCACATTTCAGTCACAGCATCCAGATTGCAATGGCTTCAATTTGTGTTATTTCGGGGCAAATTGGGGAATAGTGAATTTTTGGTGAAAATGTTGACCCCGCGGTCAATGTTTTTTTCAGCTGAGGAGATAACTTGAAACGCCCATATCTTGGGCAAGGAAGGAGTTAGAGTGTTAAAATTTTAAGACGCAGCATCCAGGCTGCAATGGCTTCAATTTGTGTTATTTTGGGGCAAATTGGGGAATATTGAATTTTTTGTGAAAATGTTGACCCCGCGGTCAATGTTTTTTTCAGCTGAGGAGAACTTGAAACGCCCATATCTTGGGCAAGGAAGGAGTTAGAGTGTTAAAATTTTTAGACGCAGCATCCAGGCTGCAATGGCTTCAATTTGTGTTATTTCGGGGCAAATTGGGGAATATTGAATTTTTTGTGAAAATGTTGACCCCGCGGTCAATGTTTTTTTCAGCTGAGGAGAACTTGAAATGCCCATATCTTGGATAAGGAAGGAGTGAGAGAGCTCACATTTCAGACACAGCATCCAGGCTGCAATGGCTTCAATTTGTGTTATTTCGGGGCAAATTGGGGAATATTGAATTTTTTGTGAAAATGTTGACCCCGCGGTCAATGTTTTTTTCAGCTGAGGAGAACTTGAAACGCCCATATCTTGGGCAAGGAAGGAGTTAGAGTGTTAAAATTTTTAGACGCAGCATCCAGGCTGCAATGGCTTCAATTTGTGTTATTTTGGGGCAAATTGGGGAATATTGATTTTTTGGTGAAAAAGTTGACCCCGCGGTCAATGTTTTTTTCAGCTGAGGAGAACTTGAAATGCCCATATCTTGGATAAGGAAGGAGTGAGAGAGCTCACATTTCAGACACAGCATCCAGGCTGCAATGGCTTCAATTTGTGTTATTTCGGGGCAAATTGGGGAATATTGAATTTTTTGTGAAAATGTTGACCCCGCGGTCAATGTTTTTTTCAGCTGAGGAGAACTTGAAATGCCCATATCTTGGATAAGGAAGGAGTGAGAGAGCTCACATTTCAGACACAGCATCCAGGCTGCAATGGCTTCAATTTGTGTTATTTTGGGGCAAATTGGGGAATATTGAATTTTTTGTGAAAATGTTGACCCCGCGGTCAATGTTTTTTTCAGCTGAGGAGAACTTGAAACGCCCATATCTTGGGCAAGGAAGGAGTTAGAGTGTTAAAATTTTTAGACGCAGCATCCAGGCTGCAATGGCTTCAATTTGTGTTATTTAGGGGCAAATTGGGGAATATTGAATTTTTTGTGAAAATGTTGACCCCGCGGTCAATGTTTTTTTCAGCTGAGGAGAACTTGAAACGCCCATATCTTGGGCAAGGAAGGAGTTAGAGAGCTCACATTTCAGTCACAGCATCCAGATTGCAATGGCTTCAATTTGTGTTATTTCGGGGCAAATTGGGGAATAGTGAATTTTTGGTGAAAATGTTGACCCCGCGGTCAATGTTTTTTTCAGCTGAGGAGATAACTTGAAACGCCCATATCTTGGGCAAGGAAGGAGTTAGAGTGTTAAAATTTTAAGACGCAGCATCCAGGCTGCAATGGCTTCAATTTGTGTTATTTTGGGGCAAATTGGGGAATAGTGAATTTTTGGTGAAAATGTTGACCCCGCGGTCAATGTTTTTTTCAGCTGAGGAGAACTTGAAATGCCCATATCTTGGATAAGGAAGGAGTGAGAGAGCTCACATTTCAGACACAGCATCCAGGCTGCAATGGCTTCAATTTGTGTTATTTCGGGGCAAATTGGGGAATATTGAATTTTTTGTGAAAATGTTGACCCCGCGGTCAATGTTTTTTTCAGCTGAGGAGAACTTGAAATGCCCATATCTTGGATAAGGAAGGAGTGAGAGAGCTCACATTTCAGACACAGCATCCAGGCTGCAATGGCTTCAATTTGTGTTATTTCGGGGCAAATTGGGGAATATTGAATTTTTTGTGAAAATGTTGACCCCGCGGTCAATGTTTTTTTCAGCTGAGGAGAACTTGAAACGCCCATATCTTGGGCAAGGAAAGAGTTAGAGTGTTAAAATTTTAAGACGCAGCATCCAGGCTGCAATGGCTTCAATTTGTGTTATTTTGGGGCAAATTGGGGAATAGTGAATTTTTGGTGAAAATGTTGACCCCGCGGTCAATGTTTTTTTCAGCTGAGGAGAACTTGAAATGCCCATATCTTGGGCAAGGAAGGAGTTAGAGTGTTAAAATTTTAAGAAGCAGCATCCAGGCTGCAATGGCTTCAATTTGTGTTATTTCGGGGCAAATTGGGGAATATTGAATTTTTTGTGAAAATGTTGACCCCGCGGTCAATGTTTTTTTCAGCTGGGGAGAACTTGAAATGCCCATATCTTGGATAAGGAAGGAGTGAGAGAGCTCACATTTCAGACACAGCATCCAGGCTGCAATGGCTTCAATTTGTGTTATTTTGGGGCAAATTGGGGAATATTGAATTTTTTGTGAAAATGTTGACCCCGCGGTCAATGTTTTTTTCAGCTGAGGAGAACTTGAAACGCCCATATCTTGGGCAAGGAAGGAGTTAGAGTGTTAAAATTTTTAGACGCAGCATCCAGGCTGCAATGGCTTCAATTTGTGTTATTTAGGGGCAAATTGGGGAATATTGAATTTTTTGTGAAAATGTTGACCCCGCGGTCAATGTTTTTTTCAGCTGAGGAGAACTTGAAACGCCCATATCTTGGGCAAGGAAGGAGTTAGAGAGCTCACATTTCAGTCACAGCATCCAGATTGCAATGGCTTCAATTTGTGTTATTTCGGGGCAAATTGGGGAATATTGAATTTTTGGTGAAAATGTTGACCCCGCGGTCAATGTTTTTTTCAGCTGAGGAGAACTTGAAACGCCCATATCTTGGACAAGGAAGGAGTGAGAGAGCTTAAATTTCAGACACAGCATCCAGGCAGAAATGGCATCAATTTGTGTTATTTTGGGGCAAATTGGGGAATATTGAATTTTTGGTGAAAAAGTTGACCTCGCGGTCAATGTTTTTTTCACCTGAGGAGATAACTTGAAACGCCCGTATCTTGGGCAAGGAAGGAGTGAGAGAGCTCACATTTCAGACACAGCATCCATGCTGCAATGGCTTCAATATGTGTTATTTTGGGGCAAATTGGGGAATATTGAATTTTTTGTGAAAATGATAACCCCGCGGTCAATGTTTTTTTCAGCTGAGGAGAACTTGAAACGCCCATATCTTGGATAAGGAAGGAGTGAGAGAGCTCACGTTTCAGACACAGCATCCAGGCTGCAATGGCTTCAATTTGTGTTATTTTGGGGCAAATTGGGGAATATTGAATTTTCTGTGAAAATGTTGACCCCGCGGTCAATGTTTTTTTCAGCTGAGGAGAACTTGAAACGCCCATATCTTGGGCAAGGAAGGAGTTAGAGTGTTAAAATTTTAAGACGCAGCATCCAGGCTGCAATGGCTTCAATTTGTGTTATTTTGGGGCAAATTGGGGAATATTGAATTTTTTGTGAAAATGTTGACCCCGCGGTCAATGTTTTTTTCAGCTGAGGAGAACTTGAAACGCCCATATCTTGGGCAAGGAAGGAGTTAGAGTGTTAAAATTTTTAGACGCAGCATCCAGGCTGCAATGGCTTCAATTTGTGTCATTTTGGGGCAAATTGGGGAATATTGAATTTTTGGTGAAAATGTTGACCCTGCGGTCAATGTTTTTTTCAGCTGAGGAGAACTTGAAATGCCCATATCTTGGATAAGGAAAGAGTGAGAGAGCTCACATTTCAGACACAGCATCCAGGCTGCATTGGCTTCAATTTGTGTTATTTTGGGGCAAATTGGGGAATATTGAATTTTTGGTGGAAAAGTTGACCCCGCGGTGAATGTTTTTTTCAGCTGAGGAGAACTTGAAATGCCCATATCTTGGATAAGGAAGGAGTGAGAGAGCTCACATTTCAGACACAGCATCCAGGCTGCAATGGCTTCAATTTGTGTTATTTTGGGGCAAATTGGGGAATATTGAATTTTTTGTGAAAATGTTGACCCCGCGGTCAATGTTTTTTTCAGCTGAGGAGAACTTGAAACGCCCATATCTTGGGCAAGGAAGGAGTTAGAGTGTTAAAATTTTTAGACGCAGCATCCAGGCTGCAAAAGCTTCAATTTGTGTTATTTAGGGGCAAATTGGGGAATATTGAATTTTTTGTGAAAATGTTGACCCCGCGGTCAATGTTTTTTTCAGCTGAGGAGAACTTGAAACGCCCATATCTTGGATAAGGATGGAGTGAGAGAGCTCACATTTCAGACACAGCATCCAGGCTGCATTGGCTTCAATTTGTGTTATTTTGGGGCAAATTGGGGAATATTGAATTTTTGGTGAAAAAGTTGACCTCGCGGTCAATGTTTTTTTCAGCTGAGGAGATAACTTGAAACGCCCGTATCTTGGGCAAGGAAGGAGTGAGAGAGCTCACATTTCAGACACAGCATCCAGGCTGCATTGGCTTCAATTTGTGTTATTTTGGGGCAAATTGGGGAATATTGAATTTTTGGTGAAAAAGTTGACCTCGCGGTCAATGTTTTTTTCAGCTGAGGAGAACTTGAAACGCCCATATCTTGGGCAAGGAAGGAGTTAGAGTGTTAAAATTTTAAGACGCAGCATCCAGGCTGCAATGGCTTCAATTTGTGTTATTTCGGGGCAAATTGGGGAATATTGAATTTTTTGTGAAAATGTTGACCCCGCGGTCAATGTTTTTTTCAGCTGAGGAGAACTTGAAACGCCCATATCTTGGGCAAGGAAGGAGTTAGAGTGTTAAAATTTTTAGACGCAGCATCCAGGCTGCAATGGCTTCAATTTGTGTCATTTTGGGGCAAATTGGGGAATAGTGAATTTTTGGTGAAAATGTTGACCCCGCGGTCAATGTTTTTTTCAGCTGAGGAGAACTTGAAATGCCCATATCTTGGATAAGGAAGGAGTGAGAGAGCTCACATTTCAGACACAGCATCCAGGCTGCAATGGCTTCAATTTGTGTTATTTCGGGGCAAATTGGGGAATATTGAATTTTTTGTGAAAATGTTGACCCCGCGGTCAATGTTTTTTTCAGCTGAGGAGAACTTGAAATGCCCATATCTTGGATAAGGAAGGAGTGAGAGAGCTCACATTTCAGACACAGCATCCAGGCTGCGATGGCTTCAATTTGTGTTATTTTGGGGCAAATTGGGGAATAGTGAATTTTTTGTGAAAATGTTGACCCCGCGGTCAATGTTTTTTTCAGCTGAGGAGAACTTGAAACGCCCATATCTTGGGCAAGGAAGGAGTTAGAGTGTTAAAATTTTAAGACGCAGCATCCAGGCTGCAATGGCTTCAATTTGTGTTATTTCGGGGCAAATTGGGGAATATTGAATTTTTTGTGAAAATGTTGACCCCGCGGTCAATGTTTTTTTTCAACTGGAGAAAACTTGAAACGCCCATATCTTGGATAAGGAAGGAGTGAGAGAGCTCACATTTCAGACACAGCATCCAGGCTGCAATGGGATGAATTTGTGTTATTTTGGGGCAAATTGGGGAATATTGAATTTTTTGTGAAAATGTTGACCCCGCGGTCAATGTTTTTTTCACCTGAGGAGATAACTTGAAATGCCCATATCTTGGATAAGGATGGAGTGAGAGAGCTCACATTTCAGACGCAGCATCCAGGCTGCAATGGCTTCAATTTGTGTTATTTCGGGGCAAATTGGGGAATATTGAATTTTTTGTGAAAATGTTGACCCCGCGGTCAATGTTTTTTTCAGCTGAGGAGAACTTGAAATGCCCATATCTTGGGCAAGGAAGGAGTTAGAGTGTTAAAATTTTAAGACGCAGCATCCAGGCTGCAATGGCTTCAATTTGTGTTATTTTGGGGCAAATTGGGGAATATTGAATTTTTTGTGAAAATGTTGACCCCGCGGTCAATGTTTTTTTCAGCTGAGGAGAACTTGAAACGCCCATATCTTGGGCAAGGAAGGAGTTAGAGTGTTAAAATTTTTAGACGCAGCATCCAGGCTGCAATGGCTTCAATTTGTGTTATTTTGGGGCAAATTGGGGAATATTGATTTTTTGGTGAAAAAGTTGACCCTGCGGTCAATGTTTTTTTCAGCTGAGGAGAACTTGAAATGCCCATATCTTGGATAAGGAAGGAGTGAGAGAGCTCACATTTCAGACACAGCATCCAGGCTGCAATGGGATGAATTTGTGTTATTTCGGGGCAAATTGGGGAATATTGAATTTTTGGTGAAAAAGTTGACCCCGCGGTCAATGTTTTTTTCAGCTGAGGAGAATTTGAAACGCCCATATCTTGGGCAAGGAAGGAGTGAGAGAGCTCACATTTCAGACACAGCATCCAGGCTGCATTGGCTTCAATTTGTGTTATTTTGGGGCAAATTGGGGAATATTGAATTTTTGGTGAAAATGTTGACCCCGCGGTCAATGTTTTTTTCAGCTGAGGAGAACTTGAAACGCCCATATCTTGGGCAAGGAAGGAGTTAGAGTGTTAAAATTTTAAGACGCAGCATCCAGGCTGCAATGGCTTCAATTTGTGTTATTTCCGGACAAATTGGGGAATATTGAATTTTTGGTGAAAAAGTTGACCCCGCGGTCAATGTTTTTTTCAGCTAAGGAGAACTTGAAATGCCCATATCTTGGATAAGGAAGGAGTGAGAGAGCTCACATTTCAGACACAGCATCCAGGCTGCAATGGGATGAATTTGTGTTATTTCGGGGCAAATTGGGGAATATTGAATTTTTGGTGAAAATGTTGACCCCGCGGTCAATGTTTTTTTCAGCTGAGGAGAATTTGAAACGCCCATATCTTGGGCAAGGAAGGAGTGAGAGAGCTTAAATTTCAGATGCAGCATCCAGGCTGCAATGGCTTCAATGTGTGTTATTTTGGGGCAAATTGGGGAATATTGAATTTTTGGTGAAAAAGTTGACACCGCGGTCAATGTTTTTTTCAGCTGAGGAGAACTTGAAACGCCCATATCTTGGATAAGGATGGAGTGAGAGAGCTCACATTTCAGACACAGCATCCAGGCTGCATTGGCTTCAATTTGTGTTATTTTGGGGCAAATTGGGGAATATTGAATTTTTGGTGAAAATGTTGACCCCGCGGTCAATGTTTTTTTCAGCTGAGGAGAACTTGAAACGCCCATATCTTGGATAAGGATGGAGTGAGAGAGCTCACATTTCAGACACAGCATCCAGGCTGCATTGGCTTCAATTTGTGTTATTTCCGGGCAAATTGGGGAATATTGAATTTTTGGTGAAAAAGTTGACCCCGCGGTCAATGTTTTTTTCAGCTGAGGAGAACTTGAAAGGCCCATATCTTGGGCAAGGAAGGAGTTAGAGTGTTCAAATTTTTAGACGCAGCATCCAGGCTGCAATGGCTTCAATTTGTGTTATTTCGGGGCAAATTGGGGAATATTGAATTTTTTGTGAAAATGTTGACCCCGCGGTCAATGTTTTTTTCAGCTGAGGAGAACTTGAAATGCCCATATCTTGGATAAGGAAGGAGTGAGAGAGCTCACATTTCAGACACAGCATCCAGGCTGCAATGGCTTCAATTTGTGTTATTTTGGGGCAAATTGGGGAATATTGAATTTTTTGTGAAAATGTTGACCCCGCGGTCAATGTTTTTTTCAGCTGAGGAGAACTTGAAACACCCATATCTTGGGCAAGGAAGGAGTTAGAGAGCTCACATTTCAGTCACAGCATCCAGATTGCAATGGCTTCAATTTGTGTTATTTCGGGGCAAATTGGGGAATATTGAATTTTTGGTGAAAAAGTTGACCCCGCGGTCAATGTTTTTTTCAGCTGAGGAGAACTTGAAACGCCCATATCTTGGATAAGGATGGAGTGAGAGAGCTCACATTTCAGACACAGCATCCAGGCTGCATTGGCTTCAATTTGTGTTATTTCGGGGCAAATTGGGGAATATTGAATTTTTTGTGAAAATGTTGACCCCGCGGTCAATGTTTTTTTCAGCTGAGGAGAACTTGAAACGCCCATATCTTGGATAAGGATGGAGTGAGAGAGCTCACATTTCAGACACAGCATCCAGGCTGCATTGGCTTCAATTTGTGTTATTTTGGGGCAAATTGGGGAATATTGAATTTTTGGTGAAAAAGTTGACCTCGCGGTCAATGTTTTTTTCAGCTGAGGAGATAACTTGAAACGCCCGTATCTTGGGCAAGGAAGGAGTGAGAGAGCTCACATTTCAGACACAGCATCCAGGCTGCATTGGCTTCAATTTGTGTTATTTTGGGGCAAATTGGGGAATATTGAATTTTTGGTGAAAATGTTGACCCTGCGGTCAATGTTTTTTTCAGCTGAGGAGAACTTGAAACGCCCATATCTTGGGCAAGGAAGGAGTTAGAGTGTTAAAATTTTAAGACGCAGCATCCAGGCTGCAATGGCTTCAATTTGTGTTATTTTGGGGCAAATTGGGGAATATTGATTTTTTGGTGAAAAAGTTGACCCCGCGGTCAATGTTTTTTTCAGCTGAGGAGAACTTGAAATGCCCATATCTTGGATAAGGAAGGAGTGAGAGAGCTCACATTTCAGACACAGCATCCAGGCTGCAATGGCTTCAATTTGTGTTATTTCGGGGCAAATTGGGGAATATTGAATTTTTTGTGAAAATGTTGACCCCGCGGTCAATGTTTTTTTCAGCTGAGGAGAACTTGAAATGCCCATATCTTGGATAAGGAAGGAGTGAGAGAGCTCACATTTAAGACACAGCATCCAGGCTGCAATGGCTTCAATTTGTGTTATTTTGGGGCAAATTGGGGAATATTGAATTTTTTGTGAAAATGTTGACCCCGCGGTCAATGTTTTTTTCAGCTGAGGAGAACTTGAAACGCCCATATCTTGGGCAAGGAAGGAGTTAGAGTGTTAAAATTTTTAGACGCAGCATCCAGGCTGCAATGGCTTCAATTTGTGTTATTTAGGGGCAAATTGGGGAATATTGAATTTTTTGTGAAAATGTTGACCCCGCGGTCAATGTTTTTTTCAGCTGAGGAGAACTTGAAACGCCCATATCTTGGGCAAGGAAGGAGTTAGAGTGTTCAAATTTTTAGACGCAGCATCCAGGCTGCAATGGCTTCAATTTGTGTTATTTTGGGGCAAATTGGGGAATATTGATTTTTTGGTGAAAAAGTTGACCCCGCGGTCAATGTTTTTTTCAGCTGAGGAGAACTTGAAATGCCCATATCTTGGATAAGGAAGGAGTGAGAGAGCTCACATTTCAGACACAGCATCCAGGCTGCAATGGCTTCAATTTGTGTTATTTCGGGGCAAATTGGGGAATATTGAATTTTTTGTGAAAATGTTGACCCCGCGGTCAATGTTTTTTTCAGCTGAGGAGAACTTGAAATGCCCATATCTTGGATAAGGAAGGAGTGAGAGAGCTCACATTTCAGACACAGCATCCAGGCTGCAATGGCTTCAATTTGTGTTATTTTGGGGCAAATTGGGGAATATTGAATTTTTTGTGAAAATGTTGACCCCGCGGTCAATGTTTTTTTCAGCTGAGGAGAACTTGAAACGCCCATATCTTGGGCAAGGAAGGAGTTAGAGTGTTAAAATTTTTAGACGCAGCATCCAGGCTGCAATGGCTTCAATTTGTGTTATTTCGGGGCAAATTGGGGAATATTGAATTTTTTGTGAAAATGTTGACCCCGCGGTCAATGTTTTTTTCAGCTGAGGAGAACTTGAAACGCCCATATCTTGGGCAAGGAAGGAGTTAGAGAGCTCACATTTCAGTCACAGCATCCAGATTGCAATGGCTTCAATTTGTGTTATTTCGGGGCAAATTGGGGAATAGTGAATTTTTGGTGAAAATGTTGACCCTGCGGTCAATGTTTTTTTCAGCTGAGGAGATAACTTGAAACGCCCATATCTTGGGCAAGGAAGGAGTTAGAGTGTTAAAATTTTAAGACGCAGCATCCAGGCTGCAATGGCTTCAATTTGTGTTATTTTGGGGCAAATTGGGGAATAGTGAATTTTTGGTGAAAATGTTGACCCCGCGGTCAATGTTTTTTTCAGCTGAGGAGAACTTGAAATGCCCATATCTTGGATAAGGAAGGAGTGAGAGAGCTCACATTTCAGACACAGCATCCAGGCTGCAATGGCTTCAATTTGTGTTATTTCGGGGCAAATTGGGGAATATTGAATTTTTTGTGAAAATGTTGACCCCGCGGTCAATGTTTTTTTCAGCTGAGGAGAACTTGAAATGCCCATATCTTGGGCAAGGAAGGAGTTAGAGTGTTAAAATTTTAAGACGCAGCATCCAGGCTGCAATGGCTTCAATTTGTGTTATTTTGGGGCAAATTGGGGAATATTGAATTTTTTGTGAAAATGTTGACCCCGCGGTCAATGTTTTTTTCAGCTGAGGAGAACTTGAAACGCCCATATCTTGGGCAAGGAAGGAGTTAGAGTGTTCAAATTTTTAGACGCAGCATCCAGGCTGCAATGGCTTCAATTTGTGTTATTTTGGGGCAAATTGGGGAATATTGATTTTTTGGTGAAAAAGTTGACCCCGCGGTCAATGTTTTTTTCAGCTGAGGAGAACTTGAAATGCCCATATCTTGGATAAGGAAGGAGTGAGAGAGCTCACATTTCAGACACAGCATCCAGGCTGCAATGGCTTCAATTTGTGTTATTTCGGGGCAAATTGGGGAATATTGAATTTTTTGTGAAAATGTTGACCCCGCGGTCAATGTTTTTTTCAGCTGAGGAGAACTTGAAATGCCCATATCTTGGATAAGGAAGGAGTGAGAGAGCTCACATTTCAGACACAGCATCCAGGCTGCAATGGCTTCAATTTGTGTTATTTTGGGGCAAATTGGGGAATATTGAATTTTTTGTGAAAATGTTGACCCCGCGGTCAATGTTTTTTTCAGCTGAGGAGAACTTGAAACGCCCATATCTTGGGCAAGGAAGGAGTTAGAGTGTTAAAATTTTTAGACGCAGCATCCAGGCTGCAATGGCTTCAATTTGTGTTATTTAGGGGCAAATTGGGGAATATTGAATTTTTTGTGAAAATGTTGACCCCGCGGTCAATGTTTTTTTCAGCTGAGGAGAACTTGAAACGCCCATATCTTGGGCAAGGAAGGAGTTAGAGAGCTCACATTTCAGTCACAGCATCCAGATTGCAATGGCTTCAATTTGTGTTATTTCGGGGCAAATTGGGGAATAGTGAATTTTTGGTGAAAATGTTGACCCCGCGGTCAATGTTTTTTTCAGCTGAGGAGATAACTTGAAACGCCCATATCTTGGGCAAGGAAGGAGTTAGAGTGTTAAAATTTTAAGACGCAGCATCCAGGCTGCAATGGCTTCAATTTGTGTTATTTTGGGGCAAATTGGGGAATAGTGAATTTTTGGTGAAAATGTTGACATCGCGGTCAATGTTTTTTTCAGCTGAGGAGAACTTGAAATGCCCATATCTTGGATAAGGAAGGAGTGAGAGAGCTCACATTTCAGACACAGCATCCAGGCTGCAATGGCTTCAATTTGTGTTATTTCGGGGCAAATTGGGGAATATTGAATTTTTTGTGAAAATGTTGACCCCGCGGTCAATGTTTTTTTCAGCTGAGGAGAACTTGAAATGCCCATATCTTGGGCAAGGAAGGAGTTAGAGTGTTAAAATTTTAAGACGCAGCATCCAGGCTGCAATGGCTTCAATTTGTGTTATTTCGGGGCAAATTGGGGAATATTGAATTTTTTGTGAAAATGTTGACCCCGCGGTCAATGTTTTTTTCAGCTGAGGAGAACTTGAAATGCCCATATCTTGGATAAGGAAGGAGTGAGAGAGCTCACATTTCAGACACAGCATCCAGGCTGCAATGGCTTCAATTTGTGTTATTTCGGGGCAAATTGGGGAATATTGAATTTTTTGTGAAAATGTTGACCCCGCGGTCAATGTTTTTTTCAGCTGAGGAGAACTTGAAATGCCCATATCTTGGATAAGGAAGGAGTGAGAGAGCTCACATTTCAGACACAGCATCCAGGCTGCAATGGCTTCAATTTGTGTTATTTTGGGGCAAATTGGGGAATATTGATTTTTTTGTGAAAATGTTGACCCCGCGGTCAATGTTTTTTTCAGCTGAGGAGAACTTGAAACGCCCATATCTTGGGCAAGGAAGGAGTTAGAGAGCTCACATTTCAGTCACAGCATCCAGATTGCAATGGCTTCAATTTGTGTTATTTCGGGGCAAATTGGGGAATAGTGAATTTTTGGTGAAAATGTTGACCCCGCGGTCAATGTTTTTTTCAGCTGAGGAGAACTTGAAATGCCCATATCTTGGGCAAGGAAGGAGTTAGAGTGTTAAAATTTTAAGACGCAGCATCCAGGCTGCAATGGCTTCAATTTGTGTTATTTCGGGGCAAATTGGGGAATATTGAATTTTTTGTGAAAATGTTGACCCCGCGGTCAATGTTTTTTTCAGCTGGGGAGAACTTGAAATGCCCATATCTTGGATAAGGAAGGAGTGAGAGAGCTCACATTTCAGACACAGCATCCAGGCTGCAATGGCTTCAATTTGTGTTATTTTGGGGCAAATTGGGGAATATTGAATTTTTTGTGAAAATGTTGACCCCGCGGTCAATGTTTTTTTCAGCTGAGGAGAACTTGAAACGCCCATATCTTGGGCAAGGAAGGAGTTAGAGTGTTAAAATTTTTAGACGCAGCATCCAGGCTGCAATGGCTTCAATTTGTGTTATTTTGGGGCAAATTGGGGAATATTGAATTTTTTGTGAAAATGTTGACCCCGCGGTCAATGTTTTTTTCAGCTGAGGAGAACTTGAAACGCCCATATCTTGGGCAAGGAAGGAGTTAGAGAGCTCACATTTCAGTCACAGCATCCAGATTGCAATGGCTTCAATTTGTGTTATTTTGGGGCAAATTGGGGAATATTGAATTTTTGGTGAAAATGTTGACCCTGCGGTCAATGTTTTTTTCAGCTGAGGAGAACTTGAAACGCCCATATCTTGGGCAAGGAAGGAGTTAGAGTGTTAAAATTTTAAGACGCAGCATCCAGGCTGCAATGGCTTCAATTTGTGTTATTTTGGGGCAAATTGGGGAATATTGAATTTTTGGTGAAAATGTTGACCCCGCAGTCAATGTTTTTTTCAGCTGAGGAGATAACTTGAAACGCCCGTATCTTGGGCAAGGAAGGAGTGAGAGAGCTCACATTTCAGACACAGCATCCATGCTGCAATGGCTTCAATTTGTGTTATTTTGGGGCAAATTGGGGAATATTGAATTTTTGGTGAAAATGTTGACCCCGCGGTCAATGTTTTTTTCAGCTGAGGAGAACTTGAAACGCCCATATCTTGGATAAGGATGGAATGAGAGAGCTCACATTTCAGACACAGCATCCAGGCTGCATTGGCTTCAATTTGTGTTATTTCGGGGCAAATTGGGGAATATTGAATTTTTGGTGAAAAAGTTGACCCCGCGGTCAATGTTTTTTTCAGCTGAGGAGAACTTGAAAGGCCCATATCTTGGGCAAGGAAGGAGTTAGAGTGTTCAAATTTTTAGACGCAGCATCCAGGCTGCAATGGCTTCAATTTGTGTTATTTTGGGGCAAATTGGGGAATATTGAATTTTTGGTGAAAATGTTGACCCCGCAGTCAATGTTTTTTTCAGCTGAGGAGATAACTTGAAACGCCCGTATCTTGGGCAAGGAAGGAGTGAGAGAGCTCACATTTCAGACACAGCATCCATGCTGCAATGGCTTCAATTTGTGTTATTTCCGGATAAATTGGGGAATATTGAATTTTTTGTGAAAATGTTGACCCCGCGGTCAATGTTTTTTTCAGCTGAGGAGAACTTGAAACGCCCATATCTTGGGCAAGGAAGGAGTTAGAGTGCTAAAATTTTTAGACGCAGCATCCAGGCTGCAATGGCTTCAATTTGTGTCATTTTGGGGCAAATTGGGGAATAGTGAATTTTTGGTGAAAATGTTGACCCCGCGGTCAATGTTTTTTTCAGCTGAGGAGAACTTGAAACGCCCATATCTTGGGCAAGGAAGGAGTTAGAGAGCTCACATTTCAGTCACAGCATCCAGATTGCAATGGCTTCAATTTGTGTTATTTAGGGGCAAATTGGGGAATATTGAATTTTTGGTGAAAATGTTGACCCCGCAGTCAATGTTTTTTTCAGCTGAGGAGATAACTTGAAACGCCCATATCTTGGGCAAGGAAGGAGTTAGAGTGTTCAAATTTTTAGATGCAGCATCTAGGCTGCAATGGCTTCAATTTGTGTTATTTTGGGGCAAATTGGGGAATATTGATTTTTTGGTGAAAAAGTTGACCCCGCGGTCAATGTTTTTTTCAGCTGAGGAGAACTTGAAACTCCCATATCTTGGATAAGGAAGGAGTGAGAGAGCTCACATTTCAGACACAGCATCCAGGCTGCAATGGCTTCAATTTGTGTTATTTCGGGACAAATTGGGGAATATTGAATTTTTGGTGAAAATGTTGACCCCGCAGTCAATGTTTTTTTCAGCTGAGGAGATAACTTGAAACGCCCGTATCTTGGGCAAGGAAGGAGTGAGAGAGCTCACATTTCAGACACAGCATCCATGCTGCAATGGCTTCAATTTGTGTTATTTTGGGGCAAATTGGGGAATAGTGAATTTTTGGTGAAAATGTTGACCCCGCGGTCAATGTTTTTTTCAGCTGAGGAGAACTTGAAATGCCCATATCTTGGATAAGGAAGGAGTGAGAGAGCTCACATTTCAGACACAGCATCCAGGCTGCAATGGGATGAATTTGTGTTATTTTGGGGCAAATTGGGGAATATTGAATTTCTGGTGAAAAAGTTGACCTCGCGGTCAATTTTTTTTTCAGCTGAGGAGATAACTTGAAACGCCCGTATCTTGGGCAAGGAAGGAGTTAGAGTGTTCAAATTTTTAGACGCAGCATCCAGGCTGCAATGGCTTCAATTTGTGTTATTTTGGGGCAAATTGGGGAATAGTGAATTTTTGGTGAAAATGTTGACCCCGCGGTCAATGTTTTTTTCAGCTGAGGAGAACTTGAAACGCCCATATCTTGGGCAAGGAAGGAGTTAGAGTGTTCAAATTTTTAGACGCAGCATCCAGGCTGCAATGGCTTCAATTTGTGTTATTTTGGGGCAAATTGGGGAATATTGATTTTTTGGTGAAAAAGTTGACCCCGCGGTCAATGTTTTTTTCAGCTGAGGAGAACTTGAAATGCCCATATCTTGGATAAGGAAGGAGTGAGAGAGCTCACATTTCAGACACAGCATCCAGGCTGCAATGGCTTCAATTTGTGTTATTTCGGGGCAAATTGGGGAATATTGAATTTTTTGTGAAAATGTTGACCCCGCGGTCAATGTTTTTTTCAGCTGAGGAGAACTTGAAATGCCCATATCTTGGATAAGGAAGGAGTGAGAGAGCTCACATTTAAGACACAGCATCCAGGCTGCAATGGCTTCAATTTGTGTTATTTTGGGGCAAATTGGGGAATATTGAATTTTTTGTGAAAATGTTGACCCCGCGGTCAATGTTTTTTTCAGCTGAGGAGAACTTGAAACGCCCATATCTTGGGCAAGGAAGGAGTTAGAGTGTTAAAATTTTTAGACGCAGCATCCAGGCTGCAATGGCTTCAATTTGTGTTATTTTGGGGCAAATTGGGGAATATTGAATTTTTTGTGAAAATGTTGACCCCGCGGTCAATGTTTTTTTCAGCTTAGGAGAACTTGAAACGCGCATATCTTGGATAAGGAAGGAGTGAGAGAGCTCACATTTCAGACACAGCATCCAGGCTGCAATGGGATGAATTTGTGTTATTTCGGGGCAAATTGGGGAATATTGAATTTTTTGTGAAAATGTTGACCCCGCGGTCAATGTTTTTTTCAGCTGAGGAGAACTTGAAATGCCCATATCTTGGGCAAGGAAGGAGTTAGAGTGTTAAAATTTTAAGACGCAGCATCCAGGCTGCAATGGCTTCAATTTGTGTTATTTTGGGGCAAATTGGGGAATATTGAATTTTTTGTGAAAATGTTGACCCCGCGGTCAATGTTTTTTTCAGCTGAGGAGAACTTGAAACGCCCATATCTTGGGCAAGGAAGGAGTTAGAGTGTTCAAATTTTTAGACGCAGCATCCAGGCTGCAATGGCTTCAATTTGTGTTATTTTGGGGCAAATTGGGGAATATTGATTTTTTGGTGAAAAAGTTGACCCCGCGGTCAATGTTTTTTTCAGCTGAGGAGAACTTGAAATGCCCATATCTTGGATAAGGAAGGAGTGAGAGAGCTCACATTTCAGACACAGCATCCAGGCTGCAATGGCTTCAATTTGTGTTATTTCGGGGCAAATTGGGGAATATTGAATTTTTTGTGAAAATGTTGACCCCGCGGTCAATGTTTTTTTCAGCTGAGGAGAACTTGAAATGCCCATATCTTGGATAAGGAAGGAGTGAGAGAGCTCACATTTCAGACACAGCATCCAGGCTGCAATGGCTTCAATTTGTGTTATTTTGGGGCAAATTGGGGAATATTGAATTTTTTGTGAAAATGTTGACCCCGCGGTCAATGTTTTTTTCAGCTGAGGAGAACTTGAAACGCCCATATCTTGGGCAAGGAAGGAGTTAGAGTGTTAAAATTTTTAGACGCAGCATCCAGGCTGCAATGGCTTCAATTTGTGTTATTTAGGGGCAAATTGGGGAATATTGAATTTTTTGTGAAAATGTTGACCCCGCGGTCAATGTTTTTTTCAGCTGAGGAGAACTTGAAACGCCCATATCTTGGGCAAGGAAGGAGTTAGAGAGCTCACATTTCAGTCACAGCATCCAGATTGCAATGGCTTCAATTTGTGTTATTTCGGGGCAAATTGGGGAATAGTGAATTTTTGGTGAAAATGTTGACCCCGCGGTCAATGTTTTTTTCAGCTGAGGAGATAACTTGAAACGCCCATATCTTGGGCAAGGAAGGAGTTAGAGTGTTAAAATTTTAAGACGCAGCATCCAGGCTGCAATGGCTTCAATTTGTGTTATTTTGGGGCAAATTGGGGAATAGTGAATTTTTGGTGAAAATGTTGACCCCGCGGTCAATGTTTTTTTCAGCTGAGGAGAACTTGAAACGCCCATATCTTGGATAAGGAAGGAGTGAGAGAGCTCACATTTCAGACACAGCATCCAGGCTGCAATGGCTTCAATTTGTGTTATTTCAGGGCAAATTGGGGAATATTGAATTTTTTGTGAAAATGTTGACCCCGCGGTCAATGTTTTTTTCAGCTTAGGAGAACTTGAAACGCGCATATCTTGGATAAGGAAGGAGTGAGAGAGCTCACATTTCAGACACAGCATCCAGGCTGCAATGGGATGAATTTGTGTTATTTCGGGGCAAATTGGGGAATATTGAATTTTTTGTGAAAATGTTGACCCCGCGGTCAATGTTTTTTTCAGCTGAGGAGAACTTGAAATGCCCATATCTTGGGCAAGGAAGGAGTTAGAGTGTTAAAATTTTAAGACGCAGCATCCAGGCTGCAATGGCTTCAATTTGTGTTATTTTGGGGCAAATTGGGGAATATTGAATTTTTTGTGAAAATGTTGACCCCGCGGTCAATGTTTTTTTCAGCTGAGGAGAACTTGAAACGCCCATATCTAGGGCAAGGAAGGAGTTAGAGTGTTCCAATTTTTAGACGCAGCATCCAGGCTGCAATGGCTTCAATTTGTGTTATTTTGGGGCAAATTGGGGAATATTGATTTTTTGGTGAAAAAGTTGACCCCGCGGTCAATGTTTTTTTCAGCTGAGGAGAACTTGAAATGCCCATATCTTGGATAAGGAAGGAGTGAGAGAGCTCACATTTCAGACACAGCATCCAGGCTGCAATGGCTTCAATTTGTGTTATTTCGGGGCAAATTGGGTAATATTGAATTTTTTGTGAAAATGTTGACCCCGCGGTCAATGTTTTTTTCAGCTGAGGAGAACTTGAAACGCCCATATCTTGGGCAAGGAAGGAGTTAGAGTGTTAAAATTTTTAGACGCAGCATCCAGGCTGCAATGGCTTCAATTTGTGTCATTTTGGGGCAAATTGGGGAATATTGAATTTTTTGTGAAAATGTTGACCCCGCGGTCAATGTTTTTTTCAGCTGAGGAGAACTTGAAACGCCCATATCTTGGATAAGGATGGAGTGAGAGAGCTCACATTTCAGACACAGCATCCAGGCTGCATTTTCTTCAATTTGTGTTATTTTGGGGCAAATTGGGGAATATTGAATTTTTGGTGAAAATGTTGACCCCGCGGTCAATGTTTTTTTCAGCTGAGGAGAACTTGAAACGCCCATATCTTGGATAAGGAAGGAGTGAGAGAGCTCACATTTCAGACACAGCATCCAGGCTGCAATGGGATGAATTTGTGTTATTTCGGGGCAAATTGGGGAATATTGAATTTTTTGTGAAAATGTTGACCCCGCGGTCAATGTTTTTTTCAGCTGAGGAGAACTTGAAATGCCCATATCTTGGGCAAGGAAGGAGTTAGAGTGTTAAAATTTTAAGACGCAGCATCCAGGCTGCAATGGCTTCAATTTGTGTTATTTTGGGGCAAATTGGGGAATATTGAATTTTTTGTGAAAATGTTGACCCCGCGGTCAATGTTTTTTTCAGCTGATGAGAACTTGAAACGCCCATATCTTGGGCAAGGAAGGAGTTAGAGTGTTCAAATTTTTAGACGCAGCATCCAGGCTGCAATGGCTTCAATTTGTGTTATTTTGGGGCAAATTGGGGAATATTGATTTTTTGGTGAAAAAGTTGACCCCGCGGTCAATGTTTTTTTCAGCTGAGGAGAACTTGAAATGCCCATATCTTGGATAAGGAAGGAGTGAGAGAGCTCACATTTCAGACACAGCATCCAGGCTGCAATGGCTTCAATTTGTGTTATTTCGGGGCAAATTGGGGAATATTGAATTTTTTGTGAAAATGTTGACCCCGCGGTCAATGTTTTTTTCAGCTGAGGAGAACTTGAAATGCCCATATCTTGGATAAGGAAGGAGTGAGAGAGCTCACATTTCAGACACAGCATCCAGGCTGCAATGGCTTCAATTTGTGTTATTTTGGGGCAAATTGGGGAATATTGAATTTTTTGTGAAAATGTTGACCCCGCGGTCAATGTTTTTTTCAGCTGAGGAGAACTTGAAACGCCCATATCTTGGGCAAGGAAGGAGTTAGAGTGTTAAAATTTTTAGACGCAGCATCCAGGCTGCAATGGCTTCAATTTGTGTTATTTAGGGGCAAATTGGGGAATATTGAATTTTTTGTGAAAATGTTGACCCCGCGGTCAATGTTTTTTTCAGCTGAGGAGAACTTGAAACGCCCATATCTTGGGCAAGGAAGGAGTTAGAGAGCTCACATTTCAGTCACAGCATCCAGATTGCAATGGCTTCAATTTGTGTTATTTCGGGGCAAATTGGGGAATAGTGAATTTTTGGTGAAAATGTTGACCCCGCGGTCAATTTTTTTTTTCAGCTGAGGAGAACTTGAAATGCCCATATCTTGGGCAAGGAAGGAGTTAGAGTGTTAAAATTTTAAGACGCAGCATCCAGGCTGCAATGGCTTCAATTTGTGTTATTTTGGGGCAAATTGGGGAATATTGAATTTTTTGTGAAAATGTTGACCCCGCGGTCAATGTTTTTTTCAGCTGGGGAGAACTTGAAATGCCCATATCTTGGATAAGGAAGGAGTGAGAGAGCTTAAATTTCAGACGCAGCATCCAGGCAGGAATGGCATCAATTTGTGTTATTTTGGGGCAAATTGGGGAATATTGAATTTTTGGTGAAAAAGTTGACCCCGTGGTCAATGTTTTTTTCAGCTGAGGAGAACTTGAAACGCCCATATCTTGGATAAGGAAGGAGTGAGAGAGCTCACATTTCAGACACAGCATCCAGGCTGCAATGGGATGAATTTGTGTTATTTTGGGGCAAATTGGGGAATATTGAATTTTTGGTGAAAATGTTGACCCCGCGGTCAATGTTTTTTTCAGCTGAGGAGATAACTTGAAACGCCCGTATCTTGGGCAAGGAAGGAGTGAGAGAGCTCACATTTCAGACACAGCATCCAGGCTGCAATGGCTTCAATTTGTGTTATTTTGGGGCAAAGTGGGGAATATTGAATTTTTGGTGAAAATGTTGACCCCGCGGTCAATGTTTTTTTCAGCTGAGGAGAACTTGAAACGCCCATATCTTGGATAAGGAAGGAGTGAGAGAGCTCACATTTCAGACACAGCATCCAGGCTGCAATGGGATGAATTTGTGTTATTTTGGGGCAAATTGGGGAATATTGAATTTTTGGTGAAAATGTTGACCCCGCGGTCAATGTTTTTTTCAGCTGAGGAGAACTTGAAACGCCCATATCTTGGATAAGGAAGGAGTGAGAGAGCTCACATTTCAGACACAGCATCCAGGCTGCAATGGCTTCAATTTGTGTTATTTTGGGGCAAATTGGGGAATATTGAATTTTTGGTGAAAATGTTGACCCCGCGGTCAACGTGTTTTTTCAACTGGAGAAAACTTGAAACGCCCATATCTTGGGCAAGGAAGGAGTTAGAGTGTTCAAATTTTTAGACGCAGCATCCAGGCTGCAATGGCTTCAATTTGTGTTATTTTGGGGCAAATTGGGGAATATTGTTTTTTTGGTGAAAAAGTTGACCCCGCGGTCAATGTTTTTTTCAGCTGAGGAGAACTTGAAACGCCCATATCTTGGGCAAGGAAGGAGTGAGAGAACTTAAATTTCAGACGCAGCATCCAGGCAGGAATGGCATCAATTTGTGTTATTTTGGGGCAAATTGGGGAATATTGAATTTTTGGTGAAAAAGTTGACCTCGCGGTCAATGTTTTTTTCAGCAGAGGAGAACTTGAAACGCCCATATCTTGGGCAAGGAAGGAGTGAGAGAGCTTAAATTTCAGATGCAGCATCCAGGCAGGAATGGCATCAATTTGTGTTATTTTGGGGCAAATTGGGGAATATTGAATTTTTGGTGAAAAAGTTGACCCCGTGGTCAATGTTTTTTTCAGCTGAGGAGAACTTGAAACGCCCATATCTTGGATAAGGAAGGAGTGAGAGAGCTCACATTTCAGACACAGCATCCAGGCTGCAATGGGATGAATTTGTGTTATTTTGGGGCAAATTGGGGAATATTGAATTTTTGGTGAAAATGTTGACCCCGCGGTCAATGTTTTTTTCAGCTGAGGAGAACTTGAAACGCCCATATCTTGGGCAAGGAAGGAGTGAGAGAGCTTAAATTTCAGACGCAGCATCCAGGCAGGAATGGCATCAATTTGTGTTATTTTGGGGCAAATTGCAGAATATTGAATTTTTGGTGAAAATGTTGACCCCGCGGTCAATGTTTTTTTCAGCTGAGGAGATAACTTGAAACGCCCGTATCTTGGGCAAGGAAGGAGTGAGAGAGCTCACATTTCAGACACAGCATCCAGGCTGCAATGGCTTCAATTTGTGTTATTTTGGGGCAAAGTGGGGAATATTGAATTTTTGGTGAAAATGTTGACCCCGCGGTCAATGTTTTTTTCAGCTGAGGAGAACTTGAAACGCCCATATCTTGGATAAGGAAGGAGTGAGAGAGCTCACATTTCAGACACAGCATCCAGGCTGCAATGGGATGAATTTGTGTTATTTTGGGGCAAATTGGGGAATATTGAATTTTTGGTGAAAATGTTGACCCCGCGGTCAATGTTTTTTTCAGCTGAGGAGATAACTTGAAACGCCCGTATCTTGGGCAAGGAAGGAGTGAGAGAGCTCACATTTCAGACACAGCATCCAGGCTGCAATGGCTTCAATTTGTGTTATTTTGGGGCAAAGTGGGGAATATTGAATTTTTGGTGAAAATGTTGACCCCGCGGTCAATGTTTTTTTCAGCTGAGGAGAACTTGAAACGCCCATATCTTGGATAAGGAAGGAGTGAGAGAGCTCACATTTCAGACACAGCATCCAGGCTGCAATGGGATGAATTTGTGTTATTTTGGGGCAAATTGGGGAATATTGAATTTTTGGTGAAAATGTTGACCCCGCGGTCAACTTGTTTTTTCAACTGGAGAAAACTTGAAACGCCCATATCTTGGATAAGGAAGGAGTGAGAGAGCTCACATTTCAGACGCAGCATCCAGGCTGCAATGGCTTCAATTTGTGTTATTTTGGGGCAAAGTGGGGAATATTGAATTTTTGGTGAAAAAGTTGACCCCGCGGTCAATGTTTTTTTCAGCTGAGGAGAACTTGAAACGCCCATATCTTGGGCAAGGAAGGAGTGAGAGAGCTTAAATTTCAGACGCAGCATCCAGGCAGGAATGGCATCAATTTGTGTTATTTTGGGGCAAATTGGGGAATATTGAATTTTTGGTGAAAAAGTTGACCCCGTGGTCAATGTTTTTTTCAGCTGAGGAGAACTTGAAACGCCCATATCTTGGATAAGGAAGGAGTGAGAGAGCTCACATTTCAGACACAGCATCCAGGCTGCAATGGGATGAATTTGTGTTATTTTGGGGCAAATTGGGGAATATTGAATTTTTGGTGAAAATGTTGACCCCGCGGTCAATGTTTTTTTCAGCTGAGGAGAACTTGAAACGCCCATATCTTGGGCAAGGAAGGAGTGAGAGAGCTTAAATTTCAGACGCAGCATCCAGGCAGGAATGGCATCAATTTGTGTTATTTTGGGGCAAATTGCAGAATATTGAATTTTTGGTGAAAAAGTTGACCTCGCGGTCAACTTGTTTTTTCAACTGGAGAAAACTTGAAACGCCCATATCTTGGATAAGGAAGGAGTGAGAGAGCTCACATTTCAGACGCAGCATCCAGGCTGCAATGGCTTCAATTTGTGTTATTTTGGGGCAAAGTGGGGAATATTGAATTTTTGGTGAAAATGTTGACCCCGCGGTCAACTTGTTTTTTCAACTGGAGAAAACTTGAAACGCCCATATCTTGGATAAGGAAGGAGTGAGAGAGCTCACATTTCAGACGCAGCATCCAGGCTGCAATGGCTTCAATTTGTGTTATTTTGGGGCAAAGTGGGGAATATTGAATTTTTGGTGAAAAAGTTGACCCCGCGGTCAATGTTTTTTTCAGCTGAGGAGAACTTGAAACGCCCATATCTTGGGCAAGGAAGGAGTGAGAGAGCTTAAATTTCAGATGCAGCATCCAGGCAGGAATGGCATCAATTTGTGTTATTTTGGGGCAAATTGGGGAATATTGAATTTTTGGTGAAAAAGTTGACCCCGTGGTCAATGTTTTTTTCAGCTGAGGAGAACTTGAAACGCCCATATCTTGGATAAGGAAGGAGTGAGAGAGCTCACATTTCAGACACAGCATCCAGGCTGCAATGGGATGAATTTGTGTTATTTTGGGGCAAATTGGGGAATATTGAATTTTTGGTGAAAATGTTGACCCCGCGGTCAATGTTTTTTTCAGCTGAGGAGAACTTGAAATGCCCATATCTTGGATAAGGAAGGAGTGAGAGAGCTCACATTTCAGACACAGCATCCAGGCTGCAATGGCTTCAATTTGTGTTATTTTGGGGCAAATTGGGGAATATTGAATTTTTGGTGAAAATGTTGACCCCGCGGTCAATGTTTTTTTCAGCTGAGGAGAACTTGAAACGCCCATATCTTGGGCAAGGAAGGAGTTAGAGTGTTAAAATTTTTAGACGCAGCATCCAGGCTGCAAAAGCTTCAATTTGTGTTATTTAGGGGCAAATTGGGGAATATTGAATTTTTTGTGAAAATGTTGACCCCGCGGTCAATGTTTTTTTCAGCTGAGGAGAACTTGAAACGCCCATATCTTGGATAAGGATGGAGTGAGAGAGCTCACATTTCAGACACAGCATCCAGGCTGCATTGGCTTCAATTTGTGTTATTTTGGGGCAAATTGGGGAATATTGAATTTTTGGTGAAAAAGTTGACCTCGCGGTCAATGTTTTTTTCAGCTGAGGAGATAACTTGAAACGCCCGTATCTTGGGCAAGGAAGGAGTGAGAGAGCTCACATTTCAGACACAGCATCCAGGCTGCAATGGCTTCAATTTGTGTTATTTCGGGGCAAATTGGGGAATATTGAATTTTTGGTGAAAAAGTTGACCCCGCGGTCAATGTTTTTTTCAGCTGAGGAGAACTTGAAACGCCCATATCTTGGGCAAGGAAGGAGTTAGAGTGTTAAAATTTTAAGACGCAGCATCCAGGCTGCAATGGCTTCAATTTGTGTTATTTCGGGGCAAATTGGGGAATATTGAATTTTTTGTGAAAATGTTGACCCCGCGGTCAATGTTTTTTTCAGCTGAGGAGAACTTGAAACGCCCATATCTTGGGCAAGGAAGGAGTTAGAGTGTTAAAATTTTTAGACGCAGCATCCAGGCTGCAATGGCTTCAATTTGTGTCATTTTGGGGCAAATTGGGGAATAGTGAATTTTTGGTGAAAATGTTGACCCCGCGGTCAATGTTTTTTTCAGCTGAGGAGAACTTGAAATGCCCATATCTTGGATAAGGAAGGAGTGAGAGAGCTCACATTTCAGACACAGCATCCAGGCTGCAATGGCTTCAATTTGTGTTATTTCGGGGCAAATTGGGGAATATTGAATTTTTTGTGAAAATGTTGACCCCGCGGTCAATGTTTTTTTCAGCTGAGGAGAACTTGAAATGCCCATATCTTGGATAAGGAAGGAGTGAGAGAGCTCACATTTCAGACACAGCATCCAGGCTGCGATGGCTTCAATTTGTGTTATTTTGGGGCAAATTGGGGAATAGTGAATTTTTTGTGAAAATGTTGACCCCGCGGTCAATGTTTTTTTTCAACTGGAGAAAACTTGAAACGCCCATATCTTGGATAAGGAAGGAGTGAGAGAGCTCACATTTCAGACACAGCATCCAGGCTGCAATGGGATGAATTTGTGTTATTTTGGGGCAAATTGGGGAATATTGAATTTTTTGTGAAAATGTTGACCCCGCGGTCAATGTTTTTTTCACCTGAGGAGATAACTTGAAATGCCCATATCTTGGATAAGGATGGAGTGAGAGAGCTCACATTTCAGACGCAGCATCCAGGCTGCAATGGCTTCAATTTGTGTTATTTTGGGGCAAATTGGGGAATATTGAATTTTTGGTGAAAATGTTGACCCCGCGGTCAATGTTTTTTTCAGCTGAGGAGAACTTGAAACGCCCATATCTTGGGCAAGGAAGGAGTGAGAGAGCTTAAATTTCAGACGCAGCATCCAGGCAGGAATGGCATCAATTTGTGTTATTTTGGGGCAAATTGCGGAATATTGAATTTTTGGTGAAAAAGTTGACCTCGCGGTCAATGTTTTTTTCAGCTGAGGAGATAACTTGAAACGCCCGTATCTTGGGCAAGGAAGGAGTGAGAGAGCTCACATTTCAGATGCAGCATCCAGGCTGCAATGGCTTCAATTTGTGTTATTTTGGGGCAAAGTGGGGAATATTGAATTTTTGGTGAAAAAGTTGACCCCGCGGTCAATGTTTTTTTCAGCTGAGGAGAACTTGAAACGCCCATATCTTGGGCAAGGAAGGAGTGAGAGAGCTTAAATTTCAGACGCAGCATCCAGGCAGGAATGGCATCAATTTGTGTTATTTTGGGGCAAATTGGGGAATATTGAATTTTTGGTGAAAATGTTGACCCCGCGGTCAACGTATTTTTTCAACTGGAGAAAATTTGAAACGCCCATATCTTGGATAAGGAAGGAGTGAGAGAGCTCACATTTCAGACACAGCATCCAGGCTGCAATGGCTTCAATTTGTGTTATTTGGGGGCAAATTGGGGAACATTGAATTTTTGGTGAAAAAGTTGACCACGCGGTCAATGTTTTTTTCAGCTGAGGAGAACTTGAAACGCCCATATCTTGGGCAAGGAAGGAGTTAGAGTGTTCAAATTTTTAGACGCAGCATCCAGGCTGCAATGGCTTCAATTTGTGTTATTTCGGGGCAAATTGGGGAATATTGAATTTTTGGTGAAAATGTTGACCCCGCGGTCAACTTGTTTTTTCAACTGGAGAAAACTTGAAACGCCCATATCTTGGATAAGGAAGGAGTGAGAGAGGTCACATTTCAGACACAGCATCCAGGCTGCAATGGGATGAATTTGTGTTATTTTGGGGCAAATTGGGGAATATTGAATTTTTGGTGAAAAAGTTGACCTCGCGGTCAATGTTTTTTTCAGCAGAGGAGATAACTTGAAACGCCCGTATCTTGGGCAAGGAAGGAGTTAGAGTGTTCAAATTTTTAGACGCAGCATCCAGGCTGCAATGGCTTCAATTTGTGTCATTTTGGGGCAAATTGGGGAATATTGAATTTTTTGTGAAAATGTTGACCCCGCGGTCAATGTTTTTTTCAGCTGAGGAGAACTTGAAACGCCCATATCTTGGGCAAGGAAGGAGTTAGAGAGCTCACATTTCAGACACAGCATCCAGGCTGCAATGGCTTCAATTTGTGTTATTTCGGGGCAAATTGGGGAATATTGAATTTTTGGTGAAAATGTTGACCCCGCGGTCAACTTGTTTTTTCAACTGGAGAAAACTTGAAACGCCCATATCTTGGATAAGGAAGGAGTGAGAGAGCTCACATTTCAGACGCAGCATCCAGGCTGCAATGGCTTCAATTTGTGTTATTTTGGGGCAAAGTGGGGAATATTGAATTTTTGGTGAAAAAGTTGACCCCGCGGTCAATGTTTTTTTCAGCTGAGGAGAACTTGAAACGCCCATATCTTGGGCAAGGAAGGAGTGAGAGAGCTTAAATTTCAGACGCAGCATCCAGGCAGGAATGGCATCAATTTGTGTTATTTTGGGGCAAATTGGGGAATATTGAATTTTTGGTGAAAAAGTTGACCCCGTGGTCAATGTTTTTTTCAGCTGAGGAGAACTTGAAACGCCCATATCTTGGATAAGGAAGGAGTGAGAGAGCTCACATTTCAGACACAGCATCCAGGCTGCAATGGGATGAATTTGTGTTATTTTGGGGCAAATTGGGGAATATTGAATTTTTGGTGAAAATGTTGACCCCGCGGTCAATGTTTTTTTCAGCTGAGGAGAACTTGAAACGCCCATATCTTGGATAAGGAAGGAGTGAGAGAGCTCACATTTCAGACACAGCATCCAGGCTGCAATGGCTTCAATTTGTGTTATTTTGGGGCAAATTGGGGAATATTGAATTTTTGGTGAAAATGTTGACCCCGCGGTCAACGTGTTTTTTCAACTGGAGAAAACTTGAAACGCCCATATCTTGGGCAAGTAAGGAGTTAGAGTGTTCAAATTTTTAGACGCAGCATCCAGGCTGCAATGGCTTCAATTTGTGTTATTTTGGGGCAAATTGGGGAATATTGTTTTTTTGGTGAAAAAGTTGACCCCGCGGTCAATGTTTTTTTCAGCTGAGGAGAACTTGAAACGCCCATATCTTGGGCAAGGAAGGAGTGAGAGAACTTAAATTTCAGACGCAGCATCCAGGCAGGAATGGCATCAATTTGTGTTATTTTGGGGCAAATTGGGGAATATTGAATTTTTGGTGAAAAAGTTGACCTCGCGGTCAATGTTTTTTTCAGCAGAGGAGAACTTGAAACGCCCATATCTTGGGCAAGGAAGGAGTTAGAGAGCTCACATTTCAGACACAGCATCCAGGCTGCAATGGCTTCAATTTGTGTTATTTCGGGGCAAATTGGGGAATATTGAATTTTTGGTGAAAATGTTGACCCCGCGGTCAACTTGTTTTTTCAACTGGAGAAAACTTGAAACGCCCATATCTTGGATAAGGAAGGAGTGAGAGAGGTCACATTTCAGACACAGCATCCAGGCTGCAATGGGATGAATTTGTGTTATTTTGGGGCAAATTGGGGAATATTGAATTTTTGGTGAAAAAGTTGACCTCGCGGTCAATGTTTTTTTCAGCAGAGGAGATAACTTGAAACGCCCGTATCTTGGGCAAGGAAGGAGTTAGAGTGTTCAAATTTTTAGACGCAGCATCCAGGCTGCAATGGCTTCAATTTGTGTCATTTTGGGGCAAATTGGGGAATATTGAATTTTTTGTGAAAATGTTGACCCCGCGGTCAATGTTTTTTTCAGCTGAGGAGAACTTGAAACGCCCATATCTTGGGCAAGGAAGGAGTTAGAGAGCTCACATTTCAGACACAGCATCCAGGCTGCAATGGCTTCAATTTGTGTTATTTCGGGGCAAATTGGGGAATATTGAATTTTTGGTGAAAATGTTGACCCCGCGGTCAACTTGTTTTTTCAACTGGAGAAAACTTGAAACGCCCATATCTTGGATAAGGAAGGAGTGAGAGAGCTCACATTTCAGACGCAGCATCCAGGCTGCAATGGCTTCAATTTGTGTTATTTTGGGGCAAAGTGGGGAATATTGAATTTTTGGTGAAAAAGTTGACCCCGCGGTCAATGTTTTTTTCAGCTGAGGAGAACTTGAAACGCCCATATCTTGGGCAAGGAAGGAGTGAGAGAGCTTAAATTTCAGATGCAGCATCCAGGCAGGAATGGCATCAATTTGTGTTATTTTGGGGCAAATTGGGGAATATTGAATTTTTGGTGAAAAAGTTGACCCCGTGGTCAATGTTTTTTTCAGCTGAGGAGAACTTGAAACGCCCATATCTTGGATAAGGAAGGAGTGAGAGAGCTCACATTTCAGACACAGCATCCAGGCTGCAATGGGATGAATTTGTGTTATTTTGGGGCAAATTGGGGAATATTGAATTTTTGGTGAAAATGTTGACCCCGCGGTCAATGTTTTTTTCAGCTGAGGAGAACTTGAAACGCCCATATCTTGGGCAAGGAAGGAGTGAGAGAGCTTAAATTTCAGACGCAGCATCCAGGCAGGAATGGCATCAATTTGTGTTATTTTGGGGCAAATTGCAGAATATTGAATTTTTGGTGAAAAAGTTGACCTCGCGGTCAATGTTTTTTTCAGCTGAGGAGATAACTTGAAACGCCCGTATCTTGGGCAAGGAAGGAGTGAGAGAGCTCACATTTCAGACACAGCATCCAGGCTGCAATGGCTTCAATTTGTGTTATTTTGGGGCAAAGTGGGGAATATTGAATTTTTGGTGAAAAAGTTGACCCCGCGGTCAATGTTTTTTTCAGCTGAGGAGAACTTGAAACGCCCATATCTTGGATAAGGAAGGAGTGAGAGAGCTCACATTTCAGACACAGCATCCAGGCTGCAATGGGATGAATTTGTGTTATTTTGGGGCAAATTGGGGAATATTGAATTTTTGGTGAAAATGTTGACCCCGCGGTCAATGTTTTTTTCAGCTGAGGAGATAACTTGAAACGCCCGTATCTTGGGCAAGGAAGGAGTGAGAGAGCTCACATTTCAGACACAGCATCCAGGCTGCAATGGCTTCAATTTGTGTTATTTTGGGGCAAAGTGGGGAATATTGAATTTTTGGTGAAAATGTTGACCCCGCGGTCAATGTTTTTTTCAGCTGAGGAGAACTTGAAACGCCCATATCTTGGATAAGGAAGGAGTGAGAGAGCTCACATTTCAGACACAGCATCCAGGCTGCAATGGGATGAATTTGTGTTATTTTGGGGCAAATTGGGGAATATTGAATTTTTGGTGAAAATGTTGACCCCGCGGTCAATGTTTTTTTCAGCTGAGGAGATAACTTGAAACGCCCGTATCTTGGGCAAGGAAGGAGTGAGAGAGCTCACATTTCAGACACAGCATCCAGGCTGCAATGGCTTCAATTTGTGTTATTTTGGGGCAAAGTGGGGAATATTGAATTTTTGGTGAAAATGTTGACCCCGCGGTCAATGTTTTTTTCAGCTGAGGAGAACTTGAAACGCCCATATCTTGGATAAGGAAGGAGTGAGAGAGCTCACATTTCAGACACAGCATCCAGGCTGCAATGGGATGAATTTGTGTTATTTTGGGGCAAATTGGGGAATATTGAATTTTTGGTGAAAATGTTGACCCCGCGGTCAACTTGTTTTTTCAACTGGAGAAAACTTGAAACGCCCATATCTTGGATAAGGAAGGAGTGAGAGAGCTCACATTTCAGACGCAGCATCCAGGCTGCAATGGCTTCAATTTGTGTTATTTTGGGGCAAAGTGGGGAATATTGAATTTTTGGTGAAAAAGTTGACCCCGCGGTCAATGTTTTTTTCAGCTGAGGAGAACTTGAAACGCCCATATCTTGGGCAAGGAAGGAGTGAGAGAGCTTAAATTTCAGACGCAGCATCCAGGCAGGAATGGCATCAATTTGTGTTATTTTGGGGCAAATTGGGGAATATTGAATTTTTGGTGAAAAAGTTGACCCCGTGGTCAATGTTTTTTTCAGCTGAGGAGAACTTGAAACGCCCATATCTTGGATAAGGAAGGAGTGAGAGAGCTCACATTTCAGACACAGCATCCAGGCTGCAATGGGATGAATTTGTGTTATTTTGGGGCAAATTGGGGAATATTGAATTTTTGGTGAAAATGTTGACCCCGCGGTCAATGTTTTTTTCAGCTGAGGAGAACTTGAAACGCCCATATCTTGGGCAAGGAAGGAGTGAGAGAGCTTAAATTTCAGACGCAGCATCCAGGCAGGAATGGCATCAATTTGTGTTATTTTGGGGCAAATTGCAGAATATTGAATTTTTGGTGAAAAAGTTGACCTCGCGGTAAATGTTTTTTTCAGCTGAGGAGATAACTTGAAACGCCCGTATCTTGGGCAAGGAAGGAGTGAGAGAGCTCACATTTCAGACACAGCATCCAGGCTGCAATGGCTTCAATTTGTGTTATTTTGGGGCAAAGTGGGGAATATTGAATTTTTGGTGAAAAAGTTGACCCCGCGGTCAATGTTTTTTTCAGCTGAGGAGAACTTGAAACGCCCATATCTTGGATAAGGAAGGAGTGAGAGAGCTCACATTTCAGACACAGCATCCAGGCTGCAATGGGATGAATTTGTGTTATTTTGGGGCAAATTGGGGAATATTGAATTTTTGGTGAAAATGTTGACCCCGCGGTCAATGTTTTTTTCAGCTGAGGAGATAACTTGAAACGCCCGTATCTTGGGCAAGGAAGGAGTGAGAGAGCTCACATTTCAGACACAGCATCCAGGCTGCAATGGCTTCAATTTGTGTAATTTTGGGGCAAAGTGGGGAATATTGAATTTTTGGTGAAAATGTTGACCCCGCGGTCAATGTTTTTTTCAGCTGAGGAGAACTTGAAACGCCCATATCTTGGATAAGGAAGGAGTGAGAGAGCTCACATTTCAGACACAGCATCCAGGCTGCAATGGGATGAATTTGTGTTATTTTGGGGCAAATTGGGGAATATTGAATTTTTGGTGAAAATGTTGACCCCGCGGTCAATGTTTTTTTCAGCTGAGGAGATAACTTGAAACGCCCGTATCTTGGGCAAGGAAGGAGTGAGAGAGCTCACATTTCAGACACAGCATCCAGGCTGCAATGGCTTCAATTTGTGTTATTTTGGGGCAAAGTGGGGAATATTGAATTTTTGGTGAAAAAGTTGACCCCGCGGTCAATGTTTTTTTCAGCTGAGGAGAACTTGAAACGCCCATATCTTGGATAAGGAAGGAGTGAGAGAGCTCACATTTCAGACACAGCATCCAGGCTGCAATGGGATGAATTTGTGTTATTTTGGGGCAAATTGGGGAATATTGAATTTTTGGTGAAAATGTTGACCCCGCGGTCAACTTGTTTTTTCAACTGGAGAAAACTTGAAACGCCCATATCTTGGATAAGGAAGGAGTGAGAGAGCTCACATTTCAGACGCAGCATCGAGGCTGCAATGGCTTCAATTTGTGTTATTTTGGGGCAAAGTGGGGAATATTGAATTTTTGGTGAAAAAGTTGACCCCGCGGTCAATGTTTTTTTCAGCTGAGGAGAACTTGAAACGCCCATATCTTGGGCAAGGAAGGAGTGAGAGAGCTTAAATTTCAGACGCAGCATCCAGGCAGGAATGGCATCAATTTGTGTTATTTTGGGGCAAATTGGGGAATATTGAATTTTTGGTGAAAAAGTTGACCCCGTGGTCAATGTTTTTTTCAGCTGAGGAGAACTTGAAACGCCCATATCTTGGATAAGGAAGGAGTGAGAGAGCTCACATTTCAGACACAGCATCCAGGCTGCAATGGGATGAATTTGTGTTATTTTGGGGCAAATTGGGGAATATTGAATTTTTGGTGAAAATGTTGACCCCGCGGTCAATGTTTTTTTCAGCTGAGGAGAACTTGAAACGCCCATATCTTGGGCAAGGAAGGAGTGAGAGAGCTTAAATTTCAGACGCAGCATCCAGGCAGGAATGGCATCAATTTGTGTTATTTTGGGGCAAATTGCAGAATATTGAATTTTTGGTGAAAAAGTTGACCTCGCGGTCAATGTTTTTTTCAGCTGAGGAGATAACTTGAAACGCCCGTATCTTGGGCAAGGAAGGAGTGAGAGAGCTCACATTTCAGACACAGCATCCAGGCTGCAATGGCTTCAATTTGTGTTATTTTGGGGCAAAGTGGGGAATATTGAATTTTTGGTGAAAAAGTTGACCCCGCGGTCAATGTTTTTTTCAGCTGAGGAGAACTTGAAACGCCCATATCTTGGATAAGGAAGGAGTGAGAGAGCTCACATTTCAGACACAGCATCCAGGCTGCAATGGGATGAATTTGTGTTATTTTGGGGCAAATTCGGGAATATTGAATTTTTGGTGAAAATGTTGACCCCGCGGTCAATGTTTTTTTCAGCTGAGGAGATAACTTGAAACGCCCGTATCTTGGGCAAGGAAGGAGTGAGAGAGCTCACATTTCAGACACAGCATCCAGGCTGCAATGGCTTCAATTTGTGTTATTTTGGGGCAAAGTGGGGAATATTGAATTTTTGGTGAAAAAGTTGACCCCGCGGTCAATGTTTTTTTCAGCTGAGGAGAACTTGAAACGCCCATATCTTGGATAAGGAAGGAGTGAGAGAGCTCACATTTCAGACACAGCATCCAGGCTGCAATGGGATGAATTTGTGTTATTTTGGGGCAAATTGGGGAATATTGAATTTTTGGTGAAAATGTTGACCCCGCGGTCAATGTTTTTTTCAGCTGAGGAGATAACTTGAAACGCCCGTATCTTGGGCAAGGAAGGAGTGAGAGAGCTCACATTTCAGACACAGCATCCAGGCTGCAATGGCTTCAATTTGTGTTATTTTGGGGCAAAGTGGGGAATATTGAATTTTTGGTGAAAATGTTGACCCCGCGGTCAATGTTTTTTTCAGCTGAGGAGAAATTGAAACGCCCATATCTTGGATAAGGAAGGAGTGAGAGAGCTCACATTTCAGACACAGCATCCAGGCTGCAATGGGATGAATTTGTGTTATTTTGGGGCAAATTGGGGAATATTGAATTTTTGGTGAAAATGTTGACCCCGCGGTCAATGTTTTTTTCAGCTGAGGAGAACTTGAAACGCCCATATCTTGGATAAGGAAGGAGTGAGAGAGCTCACATTTCAGACACAGCATCCAGGCTGCAATGGCTTCAATTTGTGTTATTTTGGGGCAAATTGGGGAATATTGAATTTTTGGTGAAAAAGTTGACCTCGCGGTCAATGTTTTTTTCAGCAGAGGAGATAACTTGAAACGCCCGTATCTTGGGCAAGGAAGGAGTGAGAGAGCTCACATTTCAGACACAGCATCCAGGCTGCAATGGCTTCAATTTGTGTTATTTTGGGGCAAATTGGGGAATATTGAATTTTTGGTGAAAATGTTGACCCCGCGGTCAATGTTTTTTTCAGCTGAGGAGAACTTGAAACGCCCATATCTTGGATAAGGAAGGAGTGAGAGAGCTCACATTTCAGACACAGCATCCAGGCTGCAATGGGATGAATTTGTGTTATTTTGGGGCAAATTGGGGAATATTGAATTTTTGGTGAAAATGTTGACCCCGCGGTCAACGTGTTTTTTCAACTGGAGAAAACTTGAAACGCCCATATCTTGGACAAGGAAGGAGTGAGAGAGCTCACATTTCAGACACAGCATCCAGGCTGCAATGGCTTCAATTTGTGTTATTTTGGGGCAAATTGGGGAATATTGAATTTTTGGTGAAAATGTTGACCCCGCGGTCAACGTGTTTTTTCAACTGGAGAAAACTTGAAACGCCCATATCTTGGATAAGGAAGGAGTGAGAGAGCTCACGTTTCAGACACAGCATCCAGGCTGCAATGGCTTCAATTTGTGTTATTTTGGGGCAAATTGGGGAATATTGAATTTTTGGTGAAAATGTTGACCCCGCGGTCAACGTGTTTTTTCAACTGGAGAAAACTTGAAACGCCCATATCTTGGATAAGGAAGGAGTGAGAGAGCTCACATTTCAGACACAGCATCCAGGCTGCAATGGCTTCAATTTGTGTTATTTCGGGACAAATTGGGGAATATTGAATTTTTGGTGAAAATGTTGACCCCGCGGTCAATGTTTTTTTCAGCTGAGGAGAACTTGAAATGCCCATATCTTGGATAAGGAAGGAGTGAGAGAGCTCACATTTCAGACACAGCATCCAGGCTGCAATGGGATGAATTTGTGTTATTTCGGGGCAAATTGGGGAATATTGAATTTTTGGTGAAAAAGTTGACCCCGCGGTCAATGTTTTTTTCAGCTGAGGAGAACTTGAAACGCCCATATCTTGGGCAAGGAAGGAGTTAGAGTGTTCAAATTTTTAGACGCAGCATCCAAGCTGCAATGGCTTCAATTTGTGTTATTTTGGGGCAAATTGGGGAATATTGAATTTTTGGTGAAAATGTTGACCCCGCAGTCAATGTTTTTTTCAGCTGAGGAGATAACTTGAAACGCCCGTATCTTGGGCAAGGAAGGAGTGAGAGAGCTCACATTTCAGACACAGCATCCATGCTGCAATGGCTTCAATTTGTGTTATTTTGGGGCAAATTGGGGAATAGTGAATTTTTGGTGAAAATGTTGACCCCGCGGTCAATGTTTTTCAGCTGAGGAGAACTTGAAACGCCCATATCTTGGGCAAGGAAGGAGTTAGAG